>NC_090436.1:534185395-534798728 GCF_031143425.1 Pleurodeles waltl
GGTGGGAAGAGGGAGGAGTAATGGGAGTGGAGAATGAGGGAGTGGTTGTAGGAGGTGTTTGTCTGCTGTATGCTGTTGTGAGGTGGATGGCTGTTGGGTGTCTGAGTGCTTGCGTTTGTGTCCTTTAGGAGTTGGGGGACAGACACTGTGGGAGAGGATACAGAGGACACATGCATGGATGTTGTGGAGGTGTCTGCAAGTGAGGTGTGTGTTCTGCCTGGTGTGGTGATGATGCTGGTAGTGGGTATTGATGTAGTGCCTGAAGGTGTGACTGTAGACATAACTGGGTGGGAGGTGGAGGAGTAGGAGGAGGGGGAGACAGTGGAGGCAGTGGATGTTGTTGTGTCTGCAACTGGATGGTGTTTGGGTAAGTGCCTGTGGAGTGAAGTGTGGTGCTTGTGTTTGCCTGTGACACTCTTGGCTGTTGTCTTGTGTGCATGGTCGTCTGGCTGTGTGCTTGGGATGGGTTGGGGTTGAGGAGAATGGGACTGGGAAGTGGATGTTGGAGGGGGGACGGTTGCAACAGGGACAATGGCTGCCATCAGAGAGGAGGCCAGAGCCTGAATCAATTTCTGTTGGACCGCCAATCCAGTGTGAATGGCCTTCAGGAATGCATTTGATTGCTGCATTTGGGCTGCCAACACCTGTAGGGCATTCACAATGGTTGATTGCCCTACAGAGATGGATCTCAGGAGGTCAATAGCCTCCTCACTCAGGTCAGCAGGGCTCACTGGGGCAGGGCCTGAGGTGCCTGTGGCGAAGGAGATGCACACCCTCCTGGGTGAGGGGGCATGGGCAACTCACTGAGGGGCTACTGGAAGGGCAGTGCTTGTATGGGGGTGGCGACTGTACCTGCAGCTGCGGTGGTTACAGAGGTGTCCGCCACCACCTGGGAGATCCCATCGGAGGAGGTATCAGAGTCTGTATTGTCCCCTCCAGTCTCCGCCGTGGTACTCCCCCCGCCCTCCGTCCCACTGGTGCCCTCAGCGTTGGTGGACTCTGACACTGTCACCGGTGCCTCTGCTCCTCCGCCAGATGATGCTAATGCACATATGGACAGGATGACAAAACAAGAAAGGGGGGAGAGAGATAAAGGATACACTGGGTCAATGACTGCACCAACGCCACCATTGGCATACACAGCAGCCTCACAAACAGGGAACGGCCTACGCATTATGCATGGCACTACAAGTGAAATGGCTAGTCACCAAGGAGTGAGGAGGGGCACACACCACCAACTGCAGCACACCTGCGACCCACGCAGCCCTGCCCAGAAGTGAATACTAACAAACTAGGTAAGCAGTATTTCAGATTCAAAACTTTAGCCACCAGAGGACCTACACTGCTTTGTCTGTCCTGGCCTAGGGGCACCCACTGACACACAACCACTGCACAGATACCACCCCACCAGCAGTAAGTTGTCATAATAGCCACTGTACTCACCCCTTTGTGGCTGCTGTGATGCCCTCAAGTGTCCATCTAGCACAGGGTGGGACACCGCCAGTATGCGGGCCATCAGGGGGGTTAGGGTCTGACAGGCACCCCTTCCTCATTGGGAGGCCATCCCCAGCTGGGCCTCTGCGGTCTTCCATGCCCAGCATCTCAGGTCCTCCCACTGTTTCTGACAGTGGGTGCTCTGCCTGCCATAGACCCCCAGGGTCCACACCTCCTTGTCAATGGCATGCCATATTCCCTTCTTTTGATGTGCGTTGACCCTCAGAGGCACTACAGACTGGAGAACACCATTAGATAAACAGTCCAGCCTGTCACACAAATGGCCAACCATACCCCTTTGCATCACCATTGGCACACACATATGCTGCCAAGAGTACATCCATACACACCCCTTACACGAGGCCTTCACACAGAACTCCATGCATTCATGCCACATGCATCATGCACAAGATGTACTCACCTGTTGGTCTGGAGACCCATACAGCAGTCCGTACTGGGGTAGGACCCCTTCCACCCGTCGCTTCAACTCCTCAGAAGTGAAGGCTGGGGCCCTTTCCCCGGTCACACGTGCCATGGTAGGTTCCAGACACAGGTCACAGCCGCACATGCAGTGTAGGTCCTCTCCTATGGAAGGTCAGGAAACAAGTGAGGAATCAGATAGAAAATGGCAGTCACGTCCGCAGCAGGTGCATTTCGTCACCGCCGGCGTAGATCACCATTGGCCACCGTACCCCATAGAGCCCTATATTAATCAATGAGGAATTGCATGGTGGTTTACGACCGCCTACCGCCATGGCACACAACGTCAGCGGCATTACCTCAGTTCCTCCTGTCCCTACACACAGAACAGGCAGTCGCCATTTCAGGGGGGGTGAACAGACCTATCAATTATTGCTACGTCACAGGATAAATAGGCACATACCTCAATAATTATACTGTTCCATAACATGTTTGCACATTGCGGAATGCTGTTGTGGTTTTGTTGTTCCAATTGTGACAGCCTACTCACTCTTGCGTCCCTTAGATATCTACCACTGCGGATGAATAGGAGTTCGAGACATACCCCCATGTACAGACCCATGGTGGACTTGGCTATACTGGAGGACAGGCACATAATACTCATCTATAGACTGGACAGGGCCACAATCACAGAGCTGTATGCCCAATTGGAGCCTGACCTGATATCTGCTACCCGTCGCCCCACTGGGATCCCCCCTTTTGTGCAAGTGCTATCAGTGCTCCATTTCCTGGCAACTGGCTCTCTTCAAGTGACAGTGGGCTTGGTTCAGGAATGTCACAGCCAATGTTCTCAAACAACAAGAGTGTTGTCTGCCCTGAGAAAACACATGCGCAGCTACGTTGCTTTCTCTCATGTTGAGGATTTGGCCACTGTGAAGGCCGGATTCTATGCAATGGGACTAAGCCCCAATATAATTGGTGCGATTGATGGAACACATATTGCATTTGCACCCCCGCCAGAATGAACAGGTGTTCAGGAACCATAAGAGTTTCCACTTCATGAATGTCAGATGGTGTGCTTGGTGGACCAGTACATCTCCCACATCAGTACTAAGTATCTAGGGTCGGTGCACGATGCCTTTTTCCTGAGGAATAGCAGCATCCCAAATGTGATGTCCCAACTACAGAGGCACAGGGTGAGGCTAATAGGTGAGCCCTGATTCCCACCCACTATATGTTGGCATATGCCTATGGTGTGGGCCATATAGGATAGTGTGTGGCTAAATGTTGTCCCTCAATATTTGCAGGTGACTCTGGTTACCCAAAACTATCATGGCTGCTGACCCCTGTGAGGAATGCCAGGACAAGGGCAGAAGAACGTTATAATGAGGCACATGGGTGAACCAGAAGGATCATTGAAAGGACCTTTGGCCTCCTGAAGGCAAGGGTCAGGTGCCTTCATCTGACAGGTGGATCCCTGTGCTACTCACCCGAGAAGGTCTACCAGATAACAGCGGCATGCTGCATGTTGCACAACCTGGCCCTCAGACGCCATGTACCTTTTCTGTCAGAGGAGGGGACAGGAGATGCCTCTGTGGCAGCAGTGGACCCTGACAACAACAGTGAAGATGAGGAGACAGAGGATGAGGATGTGGACAACAGAACACCTGTGATACCTCAGTACTTCCAATGACACACAGGTGAGACAGTGCAACTTCACATTTCTATGGCTATTGGTGTATTATATGTGGCATTGCCATGCTGGCATTACTCACTTCTTTGCCCCACTTACTGTTACCTCTGGATATTCATTTTGCAGATGTTGGTGATGTGGCACATTCTCCTGGTGTGATCTCAATAGCCAGCTACAGGTCATTAATTCTTTGCTCATTCTATGTATATTTCATTTGTAATGGTTGTAGCTGTTTCAATCAATACAAATTTGCAATACATGAAATACTAGTAGTCAAGATTTATCCAAGGGTGTTTATTGTAAGGCTAAAATATAGAGGGGAAAGTGCAATGGAAAGGGGTGATGGTGGAGGAAAGTTCAGGGTATTGTTCCAGTCTGTTTGTGGCACAGGTGCAGTGCCCATGGGGACACAGGAAGGGGAGCAATGGCAGTTCATGGTGGACAAGGTGACTGAGTGGGACACAGGGGGAACTATCAGGAGAGTCTCATATCCTGGCGGCGGTCTTGGCAAGTGTCTCTGGCTTCTGTCTAGTTCGCAGGGAACCTTTGCGGGGTGGTTCACCTTCTGCAGGTGGGAGGGGCGCTGGTGACCTGTTGGTCCTGTGGCAGGGCCTCCTGGCCACTAGTGGCAACGGAAGTGGAGGGCAGTTCAGATGACTGCCTAGTGGTAGGGGCCCGCTGGTGTGACACTGCCTCCCTGATGATGTTGGTCATGTCTGCCATTGATAATGGCCTGCAAGTCCTTTTTGATCCCCTGATACTGTCCTTCCTGCAGCCGCCTGTTCTCCTGCACGTTGTCTAATATCTGGCCCATCATGTCCTTGGAATGTTGGCAGGCTCCCAGGATCTTGGAGAGTGCCTCCTGGAGAGTCGGTTCCCTGGTCCTGTCTTTCCTGGGGACAGAGGTGTGGGTGCGCTGAGTGGGTGCTGTGGTGTTGGATCCTGATGGGGGAGGATCTGTGGTGGTCTGTGACTGGGCTTGGGTGACCAACTGTCCAGTGGTCCCTGATGGGCCAGGTAGATCATCCAGACCCTGAAGTCCAGAGTTACTGTCATCACTGTGGGCCTCTTCTGTTGGGGGACTGGATAGTGGTGGCACCTCCTCTCCAGTGATATTGGCTGGGGTAACTGTGGGGATGTAAATTATGTATTATGCTTCAGGTGTCTGACATTTGTACTTCTGTAGCTTCTCCTCTATGGTCGTTGTTCCCCTGCCAGCTTTTGCTTGTGTATGTTGGAGTATAGTGGTTATGATAGTTTTCCTATGCTATTAATGCTTTGGTGATGAGTGTCCATGAAGGGTTGGGAGGGGTGCCCATGCATTGGTACAGCATGCAGCGCTTGACATTGGGATTAGTGTGATGTGATGGTGGAGAGTGTGGGATGGAGTGGAGTGATGGGAGTGAGGGTGTGTGATGGTATGCAGGTATGGGGGATGATAATTGTTAAAAGTTGACTTACCAGTGTCCAGTCCTCCTCCAGTTCCGGCCAGACCCTCAGGAAGCAGTATTGCCAGTACCTGCTCCTGCCATGCTGTGAGTTATGGGGGAAGAGGTGGGGGTCCACCGCCAGTCCTCTTTAAAGCGAGCTGGTGTCTTGCTGCTATGGAACGTACCTTTCCCCATAGGTTGTTCCATCTCTTCCTGATGTTGTCCCTTGTTCTTGGATGCTGTGCCACTGTGTTGACCCTGTCCTTGATTTTCCACCATAGCTCCATCTTCTTTGCTATTGATATCTGCTGCACCTGTGCTCCAAAGAGCTGTTGCTCTACCCTGATGATTTCCTCCACCATGACCCTTAACTCCTCCTCAGTGGTGCCATGGGTGTTGTGTGATGTGTGTTGGTGAGGGTGTGCTGGGTAATGTATTGGGGTGTGTAATGAGGAGTGCATGAGGGGTGTATGGGTGTGAGTGATGTGTGTTTAGTGGTCTCTGTGGTCTTGGTGTCAGTCTGGTGGCAATGATTTGTAATCGTAAAGGTTGGTGGGTAATGTGGTTATGTGTTTTATAGTGGTGTGGGTGTGTGGGTGTGGTGTGTGTATGGGTGTCAGGTGTGTTTTGTTTGAATTGGGCAAGGTGAAGTTGTTTTGTCTGTGGGTGTCCATTGTGAGTGTGGCAGTATGTACCGCCAATGATTTACCGCCGTTGAATGTCTGCTGTGGTGATTCGTGGGTCATAATGTGATGGGCGTTGTTCTGCTGGCGTAACGTGTGGGTTTTGGCGCCACCAGTTTATCACTGACCTTTGGTCTGGCAGATTTGTGTATGTGGCTGTATTCTGTCAGATTGGTGTGTGTGTGTGTCTTAATATGGTGAACATGTATTCACCAGCGCAGCTTTAAGTTGCCGGCCGTCAGCCCTGCGGTAAGCAGCATTTACTGCCAGGGTTGTAATGAGGGCCTGAGTCTGCCTTCAGGTTTTTATTCTTTTATTTTAGAGAGTCACCATTACACATAAGATGTGTTACATGACCCTACACTATTGACAAACTGCTTATTCTGTTTTAACAGCATTTGATGTAGACCTATAATTTTCTTTCACATATTTCATAACAACACTGTCATTGTTAACTAGGTCATTCGAATATAGATTTTAAAAATTTCTAAACGTCATACCCTCAGACATTTTGCTAATAAAATATATACAGTGCTCTCCTCACATGACAGCGAGATAATCCTGTACCTGCATTGTCTCATACCCCAACCTCATAGCAGCTTTCTTTTACTTACTTAAATATAGGTTTTGTTTAGATGCTATGCTCGGGGAATGCCACCACTCTGTCAAACACTGTAACCTTGTCTTTATCTAGAAGCACGGCTGCCCAATCAGTTCCTTTCGTGTAGTGTGGATCTGTGTTAAAGACAAGCATGCAGGGTCATTCGGATCCTATTTCACCAGGTAGAGTGTCACTTGGAAAAACACCTAAAAAGTACTTCTTAGCTTACATATGATGGCTTAAGAAATCCCGAATCTGAACAGTGTCCGTTTTACAATATTTTAAAGATAGTCAAACAAAATCTCTCCCGGGCGTGGTTGATCTGAATGACATTGTGGAATACATAGAATACAACCATGTCCACATTCATAGCTATGGGCTGACTAAAATGTATTTCTGATTTTAGATTTCCATTTTTGATCAAGATGGAGCGGTCACCACCATCCATGTCAAGGGTCAGATCGAAAGCAAGCAACATGTAGCCCATCCTTCTCTTGACACAACGGCTCCTGAGTCATGCAGGTGCTTCCCTTTTATCAAAACCAAGTCCAGATTTTTTGATAAAATTAACATCTCCAAAGCTGGGTGTATATGGTTTTGCAGTAATCACAGCCCCCTCTTGAACAGCACCGCATAGTTGATGTTGTAATGTTTGAAATTGAAAGGGTTTGAGGTATAGAGACCGCTAAAAGCTGTGTTGTCCACAAAACCTATGATAATGGGTTTTGGTAGTTGCCCCAAAAATACATTTTGCTTCTGTGTTAATCTGGTATCGGCTGCGATGCTGAATATCTTCAGAGCTACTCTTTCAATGGCGTACTTGGCATTCGATAAATGTAAGTTTTAGGCGTGAGCCATTCTTACTTTTGGGGATACTTTCACTCTCTTCACCAACAAACTAATGGACAGTATGACCAGTTTATACTGTTCCGCATTCCTGCTGATGAGACTGAACAAGTTCATGTTGCAGTTAAATTTGATTTTAAGATCGATACTGTTGAGGAACAGTTTATCTTGGAAGTAAAGGTCTGAATGTATACACCCAAGGAGGTCAAACTGTCTACTGTCCGCCGCATAGCTTGCTATTTTTGCAAAATCTTGATTGTCACTGTCCAACTCCTTGCCTTCAAAATGTGCATACGTATCCTTGTAGACCAGCTCTACTGAAAGCTGCTTGCCCTGGGGGTCGCAGCTGTAATTTAGAATGCTCTTGATGTAGGATTTGTAGGCATTCATGTTATCACTTTCCAAGATGAGTCAATCACTGGGGTAATGTCCACCTGATTAAACATGGTTGCAATGGAGTAAACGATCATCACCACTTTAGCGGTGGCCGGTATGTTGGCACCGTCTGCTTTTACAATTTTATAAACAAGATGCAGCAGAGTATTGTTGAGATCCAGATACATATCCGTGGACCATGACACAAAAAATTCTATTGGCTCTAATGGCATCATAGAGGCTAGAGGCAATACTTCCACGAAAAAACTGTTTTCGATACTGGTCTGAATGGGCTTTAGAGAAAACAAGTCTAACTCTGATTTGGCACATTCGCCCAATGCACAATGTATGAAGGCTATGTTTGAGGTTGTTGTGTTTTAAAAACTATTCACACTACCTGGTGTTCTCTTGTTCTTCGCAGCTCTCTTCCGTCTTGCGGATCTTCTTTTGTGAGCACTTTTTGAAGAGTGCCTCCTTTTTTTATAGGGAGCAGGCGGACCCCTACGCCTCGAAGACCTTTTCTTCATATTAATACTTTTGCCTGTACACAAGTCCCGCTCCTTCTTGGGGTTATTTTTGCATGCGTTAGGCGACAGAAGAAGTCACAGATCCCACCACATCCTGGAAAGGTTCAAGGCTGCTGCTTTAACATTTTTGCAATTTGGTAGCCTCTTCTGAAGAAAGGCATAGCTAGTCTAAACAAACTACAGAAAAAACCTCCAAGTCCTGCCCAGTACATAATGGATCACCTAGAAAGAATGGTAGCCCTCTATTTCCACCCTGGTGTCTGTAATAGTCCATGGTTAGAGCAGGACTGTCATATGTTTTCTTGATCACCATGATAACTTCTTAACATTCGCTGTTGCAACATGGTCTTAGATGAAGCTTAACAATAACTGTCCGTATTTAAAGGGGACCGGCTGAGATTGATCATCGAAGATCATGGCCGACATAGGGGGCCATTCAGACCCTGGAGGTCCATGACCGCCAGGGCCGGGGACCGCGGAAGCACCGCCAACAGGCTGGCGGTGCTTCCTGGGCCATTCTGACGGTGGCGGTAAAGCCGCGGTCAGAAAAGCGCAACCGGCGGTTTCCCGCCGGTTTACCCCTGGCCCAGTGAATCCTCCATGGCGGCGCTGCTTGCAGCGCCACCATGGGGATTCCGACCCCCTTCCCGCCATCCTGGTCCTGGCGGTAAAAACCGCCAGGAACAGGATGGCGGGAACGGGTGTCGTGGGGCCCCTGGGGGCCCCTGCACTGCCCATGCCACTGGCATGGGCAGTGCAGGGGCCCCGTAACAGGGCCCCATAATGTTTTTCAGTGTCTGCTTTGCAGACACTGAAAATCGCGACGGGTGCCACTGCACCCGTCGCACCCCAGCAACTCCGCCGGCTCCATTCGGAGCCGGCTTCATCATTGCTGGGTCTTTCCCGCTGGGCCGGCGGGCGCCCTTTTCGGCGGTCGTCCGCCGGCACAGCGGGAAAGCCAGAATGGCCGCCGTGGTCTTTTGACCGCGGTGCGGTCATTCGGCGGTGACCGCATGGCGGGCAGCGACCGCCGCCCGCCGCGGTCAGAATGACCGCCATAATGTCAAAATGGATTTTAGAAATTGCTACGTGTTCGGTTTGCTATATTGAATATTTATCACTGTGTTATTTTCCCCCTTCACCTGAACCCAGAACCAACAATGGTGTATAACTATCCCCATCCCTCGGTGGCTCTACAATGTCACTATAAACATAGGGGTTTATTACAACTTTGGAGGTGGTGTTAATCCGTCCCAAAAGTGACGGTAAAGTGACGGATATACCACCAGCCGTATTACGAGTCCATTAAATCCTATGGAATTCGTAATACGGCTGGTGGTATATCCGTCACTTTACCATCACTTTTGGGACGGATTAACACCTCCTCCAAAGTTGTAATAACCCCCATAAAGTGTATAGGTCCCTCTGTTAATATCAGGGCACATAGGGTCCAGCTATACTTGGCTTTTTATATGTTTTACTGTGCCTAAAATCCTTCCTAATTTCCCTGCACAGCTAAACTCTGCATCATGATTTGGAGGTTTAAGAAACACCTTCCTTCTAATGTTGTCTAATACTAGCTGAATATTCAAATAAGTTGTGATGTGCGTATGGATTTGTTGATGACTTCAACCACCGCAGCGATGCAGGGGTAATAGCCATGAAGAAAGCCAAGGTGGATTATCAAGGGGTCCTGATCACTCTTCATAGTAAATTTGCCTCGAGCATTGTGAATGTATTCCATGTTCTCAGGTGTTGGATTTCGGACGTTAATCAGAAGCATCTTTTGCTACCTCCCATAGCCCTTTTAGGTCATTATGTATAATTACACATTTGATTGTTGGGGAACATGCCCTTCAAGGTGTTGGATGGCAAGGTAATGTAAAATGACGTCTCCATATCGCAGCCTTCAGAGAGCCCCCGTACTCACACACCCTGAAGTGAGCTCTCTAGCATCAAACTATTACATTTTTCAGACCACCCCCTTCATTTGGCAAAGGCCTGTCTGTTAGCCCCACTACCTTTCAGTTTCAGAGCCCTTTTAGCCCTATACACTCTGTATGGATTGTCTGCTACCTTTTGTAACTCTTCGTTGTAAAAGGCACCTAACACCCCTTTGCCATCGTAGTTCTTTAACCTTCTTGAATCTCCACACTTTCCACTATAAATATTTTGTAGCTAAAAGTCTGCTGCTAGCCCTTCGTAAGAGCCCCTTTCAACTCGGAAACCCTAACATGATCACCTTCTTTTCAAAGAGGCTTCTTTACCTTGGCAGCAAAATGGCTCCCGTACACCGTTCTCCACAACGCTAAGAAATTATCAGTCGTGTGAGAACTGGTGTTGTAGGCCGTGATACATCTCCACATCTTAGACTTTAAAGTTATGTTAAAATGCTCTATAACAGCAGCTTTTTCCTCTGTGTGCATTACAAAATGATGAACATCATGCTGTTTTAATAATTTCTGAAGCAACTTGTTTAAAAATTATTTTCCGGTGTCTGTTTGCAGTTTTTTAGGGGTTCACCCTTTCCTGAATATGACTTTAAAGGCCGTGGTGATGCTGTTACCAGTTTTATTGCTTAGTGCTCCTGCAAAGGAGTACTTGGACAACACATCTATTACCGTTTACATATATCAAGCTCCGTTATTAAGGCTTGGCTAGATCTTGAAGACTGATTATGTCCGTCTTCCATTGATAATCTAGTTGAGCATTAATGATGGTTGGTCTCCTCTAAAACGCCTCTTGGCTGGCTTTGGGAGTGAATACGCCTCTTCCCCAGATAACTAGGTCTTCACTTGCGCTAAAGCCCTTCCAAATAGAGCTTTGTGACTTCTGAATCGTAGTAAAGCTTCCTTAACCCCAACATGTTATCTGAGCCTGCATCCCAGGAAATGAAAAACAATGATTTTGTGTAAGGACATTTTATTAAAAATAAAGAATGTTAGCAACACATAAACAGGGTAAACTTTGTAGTTTTGTGGTACATGTCTTGTCGTTGTTGGGAAGTCTGCTGGCTTTTCACAGAATATACATAATGTGACACATGTTACATACATTACTAGGGCCTGGCAGATACTTTGCCTCAGCGTCACAACTTTTGATATTTTTACAGCTATAAACTCAATGGCTATAGACAAGACTTTCTACTCACCCTTCCTATATCTTTGTACACTTAGGATACTGATGGCATTCAAAAGATCATACAATAAAAAAACTTTATTTCTGAAATAATCTTCAGTCAGAAGCTCCAAGGTGATATGTAAGCTGGTCATTGATGATAATATTAACTCTCTCATACGGCTTTTGTACGTGCTCCAGTATTCATTTGTTGTAGATAGCCACGCATTGATACACCAGTTGGCTATGCATGTCAGACTGTCACAAGGTATCATCCTGGGCGGCTTCAGATAGTGTAGAGTTCCAGGTTGAATTTCAGCTATCCTTTCTTTCAGCAACACAAATACCAATCTGACAATACATATGTGTAGGAAGTTGGCTCTGTATATACTATCTCAAAGTAAGAGATAGTGTGCACAGAGTCCAAGGGTTCCCCTTAGAGGTAAGATAGTGGCAAATTTAGATAATTCTAATGCTCTATTTTGTGGTAGTGTGGTAGAGTAGTAGGCTTATCAGAGGGTAGTGTTAAGCATTTGTTGTACACACACAGGCAATAAATGAGGAACACACATTCAAAGACTTAACTCCAGGACAATAGTTTTTATATAGAAAAATATATTTTCTTAATTTATTTTTTGAACCACAAGTTCAAGATTTTAAGTAAATACATAAAATGCAAGGTACTCCACACAGGTAAGTTAGAAACTTTGAATTAGAGCAATAACATATACAGTTTTTGGTAAAATGGCAATAAGCTATTTTAAAAGTGGACACCGTGCAAAAATCAACAGTTCCTGGAGGAGGTAAGTAATGGTTAGTTTGTCAGGTAAGTAAAGCACTTACAAGTCTCAGTTCCTGGGCATAGGCAGCCCACCACTGGGGTTTCAAGGCAACCCCAAAGTTACCACAACAGCAGCTCAGGGCCGGTCAGGTGCAGAGGTCAAAGAAGTGCCCAAAACACATAGGTGCCTATGAAGAACAGGGGTGCTCTGGTTCCAGTCTGCCTGTGTCTTCAGGGGGCAGACCAGGGGAATTTTGTAAAGCACTAGGGGGGGCCACAAGTAGGCACAATAAACACACCCTCAGCGGTACAGGGGCGGCCGGGTGCAGTGTGCAAAGCAGGCATCGGGTTTTGTATAGGATTCAATCGAGGGACCCAGGGGTCACTCTAGAGGTGCAGGCAGGGCACAGGGAGGCTTCTTGGGCCAGCCACCAAATGGGCTAGGCAGAGGGTCACCTGGGGGTCACTCCTGCACTGAGGTTCGGTTCCTTCTGGTCCCGGGGGCTGCGGGTGCAGTGCTTGGTCCAGGCATCGGGTTCCTTGTTACAGGCAGTCGCGGTCAGGGGGAAGCCTCTAGATTCTCTCTGCATGTGTCTCTGTGGGGGTCATCTTGGGCTACTCACAAGGTCGTAGTCACCTGGGAGTCCTCCCTGTGGTATTGGTTCTCTGGAGCTCGAGCAGGGAGCATCGGGTGCAGAGGGTGAAGTCTCACACTTCTGGCGGGAAGAGTGAAGTCTTTAGAAGTTGCAAGGGCAGTACTCTGAGGCTTCAGAGGTTGCTGGTCCCTGTCGGATGCTTTGCTGTTGCAGTTTTTTGAGTCAGGAGACAGGCCAGTTGGGCTGGGGCCAAATCAGTTGTCGTCTTCCATTGTCTCTGCAGGGCTTTCAGGTCAGCAGTCCTTCTTCTTGTTTCAGGTTGCAGGAATCTGATTTCCTCGGTTCTTGGGTACCCCTACATACTAAATTTAGGGGGGTGTTTAGGTCTGGGGGGCAGCAGGCAATGGCTACTGTCCTGGAGGGGAGGGGGGCACATCCCTAATCCTATTGGGGGAATCCTCCAAAACTTAAGATGGAGGATTTCTAAAGGCAGGGGTCCCCTCAGCCCAGGACACCTTAGGGGCTGTCCTGACTAGTGGATGACTCCTCCTTGTTATTCTCATTATCTCCTCCAGCCTTGTCGCCAAAAGTGGGGGCAGTAGCCGGAGGGGCTGGCATCTCCAGTAGCTGGGATGCCCTGTGGTGCTGTAACAAAAGGGGTGAGCCTTTGAGGCTCACGGCCAGGTGTTACAGTTCCTGCAGGGAGAGGTGAGAAGCACCTCCACCCAGATACAGGCTTTGTTCCTGACCACAGAATGACAGAGGCACTCTCCCCATGTGGCCACAACTCGTCTGGTTGTGGCAGGCTGGCAGAAACGGGTCAGCCGAACACTTGAAGTCAGATTGGTATTCAGGGGGCATCTCTAAGATGTCCTCTGGGTGCATTTTACAATAAATTCCACACTGGCATCAGTGTGCATTTATTGTGCTGAGAAGTTTGATACCAAACTTCCCAGGCTTCAGTGTAGTCATTATGGAACTGTGGAGTTCGTGTTTGACAAACTCTCAGCCCATATACTCTTACGGCTACCCTGCACTTACAATGTCTAAGGTTTTTCTTAGACACTGTGGGGGCATAGTGCTCATGCACATATGCCCTCACCTGTGGTATAGTGCACCCTGCCTTAGGGCTGTAAGGCCTGCTAGAGGGGTGATTTACCTATGCCACAGGCAGTGTGAGGTTGGCATGGCACTCTGAGGGGAGTGCCATGTCGACGTCGTCATTTTCTCCCCACCAGCACACACAAACTGTGAGGCAGTGTGCATGTGCTGAGTGAGGGGTCTCCAGGGTGGCATTAGACATGCTGCAGCCCTTAGAGACCTTCCCTGGCATCAGGGCCCTTGGTACCAGGGCTACTATTTACAAGGGACTTATCTGAGTGCCTGGACTGTGCCAATTATGGAAGCAAAGGTACAGTTTAGGGAAAGATCACTGGTGCTGGGGCCAGGTAAGCAGGGTCCCAGCACACTTTCAATCATTACTTGGCATCAGTAAAAGGCAAAAAGTCAGGGGGTAACCATGCCAAGGAGGCATTTCCTTACAATATGTATCCTGGACATAACTCAGAAGCATCTTCTGCACCGACATTCTGATGCTTGGCCTAAAAGTGAATAAGTATGTGTCATTATTTTAAATAGATTTTGTGCAGCTAAAAAGCTGATTCGTCTATTGTAAAATAAATGTCATACATATGTCTTTCCATAGCCCTTTCTGCCATCCTTCCAACAAAATCATACATACAACAGAGTTATGAGCATGGCTCACTTGTACATTGCATCTCTTTGAGCATGGTCGGCAAGACCTTAATCATATGAGGGTGGACATTTTTCTTTTACTTTGACAAACCATAAACCAACCTTAACAGTTTATATAGTTTGTTCAGGTCTAGCAAGCTACATATATGATAGATTGCCCTTGAACTGTATGAGTCGTTTAGACACTTGTGAGCCTCCTGCTATGGAGAATTAATTTTAGGGCCATAACAGAGGTTATAATAGTCATGTTTGACACATGCGCTCACAGCAATCACAGCAAAAACTTTAATAGGCTATCTGGTGTCTAGGGTACGCCTGGAGCTTTCTTTTTAAACCTGCAATACTATGGGTACAAACACATTTATGTGGCTCTTTGGTTTGGATTGTGGAACTTTCAGTCTGTTTTGAACAGTTTAAGCAGTAAAAATTTCAAGCATTAACTTTGGCGACATCCCTCTCTACCCTGGCTCTTTTTGCTGATGCTTTCTACGGTTCGCAAAACAAAGAAAGACAGACTATTTGTTCAAAATAAAATGTAGGCGTACATATGGTATAAGTGTCTATAACAATTTTTACTAATCTCATTGCTTTTGTGGGACTCAGAGGCAGCTCTGAAATCCTGAGAGTTACTGAGGTCTATTGAGGCATGACTGGCATTGGAGTTTGTGCGCGGCTGTTGCACGGAGATAGGCACCCGGGCCGATTCCTACAAAAAAAACATATCTTCAAGACAGGTGAGTTATGAGCTGTTATAGATTATTCCCCATCTTCGATGTTGATGAAATTGTTTCCAGCATTTGCCTCGTGTCTTGAGGCTTCACTGCCGGCGCCCTTAATAGGGGATATCAATTGAGGCAAATCCTTTAGGCTGAGCGTTAACATCTACATGCAGAGTTCCTCATCAAAACCGATGATGTCATGCCCACACTCTTTAAGGTCTCTCTGCTGCATGCTCTGCTCCACTGCCGCTAGTATTAGGTTACAATAATATCTATCAGTAATGTTCAAACCACCATCAGAGGGCGTCTTTTTGATGAGATGGCTGTATCTCTTCATAATGACTGAGCAATCTCTTTCTGGAGGGCAGCTAATGGGTTTGGCATAGGCTGCTTAGAAGCTCCTTATATGTAATCTAAGCATTAAAAAAATGGGGCACACTCCTGTACAACACATTATGATCACCTGATCTCCAGGGGTTCGTTGAGGGCTGCCACATTGCCGTAAACACATGATAGGACCATGAGCATGTGACTAGCACGTGACCCCTAGGAAGTGCTGTCACTGCCGGGGGAGGGCCCCCAGGGGCCGAGAAGTCCTGGTAATGGAAGTGACATCACTCCCACTTTTTGCAAGATGGCAGAAGGTATAACTCATCACTACTAATGACTGCCCTCACACATAGCAGTCAAGCATCATTCTATCATAGAACAGGTTACAGAAACCATCTAGCTGGTGCACCATGGCCATTTTTCCACACAATGCACAGGAACTCAGAGATTAGGGCAAAACTAGAACTTCTAAGAAAATGCCAAGAACAACCATTTCCAAGTATATCATGCAATGCACTCAAATTATACTGGACCCCAGCACTCTGAGAATCTGCATGGGATTAGATAAAACCCACAAATATACTTTCATATCGGCAACATCTTACTGTGCCTTATTTTGGAAAAAGGTGAATCTTCTGAAAAACAACATAGTTCAAAACGCAACAGAACAATGAACCGTGTGAATATTCCTTGCTCAGTACCAAGCAGTAAACAATGTTTACTACGAACAACAACCAAGTATACATATATTTGCTCTTCTACTGACTAAAAACAAACAGAGCACACGAAGACGTCACGTAAATAGATATTCTGTAAACAAAAACAAACAACAAAATGTTATTCTGTGTAATACTACAACCTATAAAGCGAAAGCATACTTAGGATAATAGACCCTTTAGTATGCAAACACCTGCCAAATACTACAAAATACTCTTAAAATACTCTCACATTCTGCACCATAATCAGAAATCTGCTACTGGAACTGGAGTCCGGAAAATAACACAAACCACTGCAGCCTCTGTGTTTTTTAAACATCACTTTAGAGGAAAGTTTCAAATGATGTCTTGAAAACAACATCCATTGATAGAACTTATGATGTCTGTAATATTAGGTCTACGTCTTTTCACAAAACTATTGATACCATATTATGGATGAGCGAATTCAAAAGTTTTGCAAGTTAAATTTGCAGCACGGTTTTAGAGTTGAAGACATTACTCATTCTTGAGATATGCTGCACCCTTCAGCTTTTCATTGTTCTTTGTAAGCATCCCCATTAGTGATGGTGGTTGTAGCAGCTTTAGTAGGTACTTCTGAATAAAGGATTCTTCTGTGATGTCTGTCTCTTCCCTTCCCTTCTATTCCTCTACTGGTGCCACCTATTGATGTTGGTTTGATACCTTGTCTAGAGGACTCTAAATGGAGAAAGGACTAGTCTAGAGCCCCTCACAGACTTAAGGGGCAACTTCATCAGTTCTTTGGGCAGTTCCAACAATTATGTGACAGTCTGAAAGTGCAGATGGGAGCATTTTAACAACTCCTGACTGCCTATTTTGGGACACATTTAATAGATGACTGGATTCATTTACTAGCTATGCAGAATAGCTACCAAACTGATGTGTGAATGCACCCATCTGTGCTGTGTGGTTCCTTTCAACAATTACTACTTACTAATATGAAACAGAAATTCTATATTTTCGGAGTGCTGAACAATGCAAACACTCACCCCCAGTCACAGATCTGGGTTTAATCTATTGTTTTTTTGCTCACCAGGCCTCCCCAGTTTGGACCCAGCCATATGCAAATCAGCCTTTACCCTGTTCCTCATGAGAACAGTCCAGCCCGAACTGCCAAGCCATGTCCTCCCTGGACCGGAAACAAGCATCCTGGGACCGGTTTCAGGGTATCACCCTTCATCAACCGGGCTAGCTTGAATCCAGTGGCACATTGAGCAAGGGACCCACGTCTGGGCATACCCTTCCCACTCAGGGCAACTTTAGCAACACAAAAGGATGATGGACGGAGTGCTGAACAATGCAAACACTCACCCCAAGTCACAGATCTGGGTTTAAGCCATTGTTCTTTTGCTCACCATGCCACCCCAGTTTGGACCCAGTCATATGCAAATCAGTCTTGACCCTGTTCCTCATAAGAACAGTCCAGCCTCAACTGCCTCGCCAGGTCCTCCGTGGACCGGAAACAAGCATCCTGGGACCAGTTTCAGGGTATCACCCTTCACCAGCCAGGCTAGCTTGAATCCAATGGCACAGTGAGCAAGGGACCCACGTCTGGGCATACCCTTCCCACTTAGGACAACTTTAGCAACACAAAAGGATGATGGACAGAGTGCTGACCAATGCAAACACTCACCCGTAGTCACAGATCTGGGTTTAACCCATCGTTCTTTTGCTCACAGTTAGAAATGGGGTTTTCGGTTGGCAGTCAGGTTACCCCCTGTCCAAGCAAAAGCCCTCACTCTAGTCAGGGTAAGTCACACACAATCCAAGATTATCCTGTGCCCACCCTCTGGTAGCTTGGCACGAGCAGTCAGGCTTAACTTAGAAGGCAATGTGTAAAGTATTTGTGTAATAAATCAGACAATACCACCATATAGCACCACAAAAATACACCACACAGTGTTTAGAAAAATATATAATATTTATCTGGATGATTGTAGGTCAAAAAGAATAAAGTACGAAATGGAAAATTGTAGGGATATCACTGAATAGTGATATACAGTGTCTTACGTCTTTAGAATATAAACAAAGTCTCTTTCAAGCACAAGTACCTGGTTTGGAGTGGAAAAATCTCCTCAGAGGGCCACAAAAGAAGAGGTGCGTGAAAAAAGGGTGTGTGCGTCGATTTCTCCCCAGCACACACGGACTTGCGTCGTTATGTTCTACGCGGGGAAGTCGTGCGTCGTTTTCTGGCGCGCGGACAGTCTCTTTTCGTGGATCGCGGGGATTACCAGATGTCCCGGGTCTGTGCGTGGATTTTCCTGCTTGTTTTCCGGCTGCGCGTCGTTCTGCGGGGCTGCGCGTCGAAATTACGATCTCACGGCAGGCGTCGCGTCGATTTCTCCTCTAGAGGTCGGGCGGCGTTGTCCTTGCGAAGCCGTGCGTCGGATTTTCGGTCGTCCTAAGAGCGTTGCGTCGATCAGCGTCGGTGTGCGGTGTTTTTCTCGCCACGGAACAAGCTGTGCGTCGAAATTTTCAGCGCACAGAGCGTCCAAGTGAAAGAGAGAAGTCTTTTTGGTCCTGAGACTTCAGGGAACAGGAGGCAAGCTCTATCCAAGCCCTTGGAGAGCACTTTCACAGCCAGACAAGAGTTCAGCAAGGCAGCAAGCCAACAGCAAGGCAGCAGTCCTTTGTAGAAAGCAGACAGGTGAGTCCTTTGAGCAGCCAGGCAGTTCTTCTTGGCAGGATGTAGTTTCTGGTTCAGGTTTCTTCTCCAGCAAGTGTCTGATGAGGTAGGGCAGAGGCCCTGTTTTATACCCAAAGGTGCCTTTGAAGTGGGGGAGACTTCAAAGAGTGGCTAAGAAGTGCACCAGGTCCCCTTTCAGTTCAATCCTGTCTGCCAGGGTCCCAGTAGGGGGTGTGGCAGTCCTTTGTGTGACAGCAGGCCCTCCACCCTCCCAGCCCAGGAAGACCCATTCAAAATGCAGATGTATGCAAGTGAGGCTGAGTACCCTGTGTTTGGGGTGTGTCTGAGTGAATGCACAAGGAGCTGTCAACCAAGCCCAGCCAGACGTGGATTGTAAGGCACAGAAGGATTTAAGTGCAAAGAAATGCTCACTTTCTAAAAGTGGCATTTCTAGAATAGTAATATTAAATCCGACTTCACCAGTCAGCAGGATTTTGTATTACCATTCTGGCCATACTAAATATGACCTTCCTGCTCCTTTCAGATCAGCAGCTGCCACTTCAACAGTGTATTAGGGCAGCCCCAATGTTAGCCTATGAAGGGAGCAGGCCTCACAGTAGTGTAAAAACGAATTTAGGAGTTTTTACACTAACAGGACATATAACTACACAGGTACATGTCCTGCCTTTTACCTACACAGCACCCTGTTCTAGGGGTTACCTAGGGCACACATTAAGGGTGACTTATATGTAGAAAAAGGGGAGTTCTAGTCTTGGCAAGTACTTTTAAATGCCAAGTCGAGGTGGCAGTGAAACTGCACACACAGGCCTTGCAATGGCAGGCCTGAGACAAGGAAAAGGGGCTACTTAAGTGGGTTGCACAACCAGTGCTGCTGGCCCACTAGTAGTATTTAATTTACCAGCCCTATGCACATAAAGTGCACCTTACTAGGGACTTATAAGTAAATTAATAGTCCAATCAGGTATGATTCAAGGTTACCATGTTTTAAGGGAGAGAGCATATGCACTTTAGCACTGGTTAGCAGTGGTAAAGTGCGCAGAGTCTAAAAACCAGCAAAAACAGTGTCCAAAAAGGGGAGGGAGGCAGGCAAAAAGTTAGGGGTGACTACCCTAAGGCTGTCAGGTCTAACATGTGTCCCCCCCAGCTGAAAGTGGGGAGAGCTACCCGACCTCCTGGGAGCTCTCATCGCTAAGGCGGAAGTACCTGGAGAGACCATCAGCATTGGCGTGGTCAACCCCTGGGCGATGTTCCACCGTAAAGTCCATCCCCTGTAGGGAAATGGACCACCTCAAGAGTTTTGGATTCTCACCCCTCATCTGCATGAGCCATCTGAGGGGCCTGTGGTCTGTCTGAACCCGGAAGTGAGTCCCAAACAGGTAGGGTCTTAGCTTCTTCAGTGCCCAGACCACAGCAAAAGCTTCTCTCTCAATAGCACTCCACCTCTGTTCCCGTGGTAATAGCCTTCTGCTAATAAAGACTACCGGTTGATCCCGGCCCTCCTCATTTAGCTGTGCTAGGACTGCCCCTATGCCATGCTCTGAAGCGTCTGTCTGCACGATAAATTCCTGGGAGTAGTCAGGGGCCTTGAGCACGGGGGCCGTGCACATGGCTTCCTTCAGGGCGTCAAAGGCTTTCTGACAAGCCTCTGTCCAATTCACCAACCTAGGTTGTTTCTTGGAAGTGAGTTCTGTCAAGGGTGATAAAATGGTACCATAGCCCTTGACAAATCTGCGGTAGTATCCGGTGAGGCCTAAAAAGGCTCTCACCTCAGTCTGCGTTCGCGGTGGTTGCCAGGCCTTGATAGTTTCAATCTTGGCCTGGAGTGGCTGCACCTTGCCACCACCCACTAGGTGTCCCAAGTACACCAAGGAACCCTGCCCAATCTGGCACTTACTAGCCTTGATGGTCAGGCCTGCCTGTTGCAGGGCCTGAAGCACCTCCTTGAGGTGAAGCAGGTGTTCCTCCCAGCTGGAACTGTAGACAGCTATGTCATCCAGGTAGGCTGCACAGAAGGCATCCTTGCCAGCTAGGACCCCATTAACCAACCGTTGGAAGGTAGCGGGGGCATTTTTCAATCCAAACGGCATCACCCGGAACTGGTAATGGCCATCAGGGGTTGAAAATGCGGATCTTTCCTTAGCCCCCTCAGTCAGGGCGATCTGCCAGTACCCTGAAGTAAGATCAAACGTACTCAGGAACTTGGCAGCGCCTAGCCTGTCAACGAGCTCATCAGCTCGGGGATGGGGTGAGCATCAGTCCGTGTGACTGAGTTGAGACCCCGGTAGTCCACACAGAACCGGAGTTCTGGCTTCGCACCTGGGGCAGTAGCCTTAGGGACCAACACCACTGGGCTGGCCCAGGGACTACTGGATTTCTCGATGACCCCTAGAGTCAACATCTTGGAGACCTCCTCCTTGATGCTGGCCTTCACCTTATCCGACAACCTGTAAATTTTGTTCTTCACAGGGAGACTGCCACCGGTGTCAATATCATGAACACAGAGGTGGGTCAGTCCAGGAGTAAGGGAGAACAGGGGGGGAGAACTGCTCCAACAGCTCATAGCAGTCTCCTTTCTGGCTTAGAGTCAGGGGGTCAGAAAGAATGACCCTGCTTACTGACCCATCACCTTCTTGGGCAGAGAGGAGGTCGGGGAGAGGTTCACTCTCCTCTTCCATTCCTTCATCTGTGACAAGAAGCATGTTGATCTCCGACCTCTCAAAATGAGCCTTTAGTCGGTTCACATGGAGCACCCTTAGGGGATTCCTAAGGGTTTGGAGGTCCACTAGGTAAGTGGCCTCCCCTTTCTGCTCCTTGATTTCAAATGGGCCAGACCAGCGGTCCTGGAGAGCTCTAGGCTCTACTGGCTCCATTACCCACACTTTGTCTCCAGGTTGAAACTCTACCAGGGTGGCCTTCTGGTCATACCAGTGTTTCATTACCTCTTGACTGGCCTCAAGGTTACTTTGGGCCTCTTTCCAGAAGCGGGTCATCTGGTTGCGGAGGGCCAACATGTAGCTTACCACGTCATGAGGGGGTGCCTTGGGAGCTTTCTCCAATCCCTCCTTGACAATGCTTAAGGGTCCCCTGACAGGGTACCCATAGAGAAGCTCAAAGGGACTGAACCCTACCCCCCTATATGGGACCTCTCTGTAAGCAAAGAGAAGGCATGGTAAGAGGACGTCCCACTTACGCCTCATGGCCTCAGGGAGGCCACCAATCATGCCTTTCAGGGTCTTGTTGAATCTCTCCACAAGACCATTAGACTGGGGGTGATAGGGTGTGGTGAACTTGTAGGTTACACCACACGCATCCCACAGAGACTTCATGTATGCAGACATGAAGTTAGTGCCCCTGTCAGACACTATCTCCTTGGGGAATCCCACACGGGTAAATATCCCCATCAGAGTTCTGGTCACCACCGGTGCAGTTACAGTCCTCAGAGGGATTGCCTCTGGGTAACGGGTGGCATGGTCCACCAAAACCAGGATGAACCTGTTGCCTAAGGCAGTTTTGGGGTCCAAGGGACCAACAATGTCGATGCCCACCCTTTCAAAGGGGGTACCAACGACAGGAAGTGGAATCAGGGGGCTTTCAACCCTTTTTCCTGCTTTACCACTGGCCTGGCAGGTAGGACAAGAACTGCAGAATTTATCTGAGTGTGTCCTCATTTTGGGCCAATAAAAGTGGGTGACAAGCCTGTCAAAGGTCTTGCCTTGCCCCAAATGTCCTGCCAGGGGAATGTCGTGAGCCAGACCCAGTAGGAAGGTTTGGTAACATTGGGGGACCAACAGCGTACGTGCTGCCCCAAAGGCCGGAACCTTAAGCTCACTGTAGAGGAGATCATTCTCCCAATATTGGTGGTGATCGCCAGAGGTGTCACCTGCCGCCTGGTTTGAGGCTTGTTTCCTCAGACCTTCTAGAGTGGGACATTCTTTCTGCGCCTTGCAGAATTCCTCCCTGGTGGGTCCACCCTCAACTTGCCAGCCAGCAAGCTCAGTAAGTCACCTAGGGTGGCAATGTCTTCCCCAGTTGGCTCGGGAGCCTCCTCCTCAGGAGCCACGTCAGCCACTGCGTGAACTTCTGGGGCCGGTTTCCCGCCCCAGTGGTCCCTCCTCTTGGCAGCTCTCTGGGCGATCGTTCCAGGCTCCAGACGCCCTTGACTTCCCTCTCGGTCAGCCATGGACCGTGTGGTCATGCAGACCCACTCAGGTAACCCTAACATCTCCAGGTGAGACTTGAGCTCCACTTCTTTCCAAGCAGTATGCTCAAGATCATTGCCTAACAGACAATCTACAGGCATGGCAGGACTCACAGCTACTTTCAGAGTACCAGAGACCCCCCCCCACTCAAAGGGAACCAGAGCCACCGGTAGGTGACTCTCGCGATTGTCAGCGACTATGACCTGGTGGAATATATTAGGTACTATCTGCTCTGCGGACACCAGCTGACTCTTGATAGTAGTCATACTGGCTCCTGTGTCACGCAGAGCCTCCACCTTCTGCCCTTCAATGGTGACCCACTGCCTGTACTTGGAAGTATTTTTGGGCATGTGGACCTTGGGCACCATTTCTCCTTCTCCCAGGGACACTAGGGAAATCTCTACCTGTTCCCCAAAGCTATCTGGGTCCATCTCCCCCCGAGCGCTACACTAGTCAACCCAGGTGCCTGTCCGGTAGTGGACGGTGCCCTCTTGGGGCACTGGGGATCGCCTTTATAGTGACCATACTGGTAACACTCCATGCATTTGGGGTTAGATTTCCCTGACCTGTCATATGTCCCTGGCTTTTTCCCAAATTTGGAAAAGGAAGGGTTGCCACCCCCTCCCCGGGAATTCTTTTGGGGGCCTTTGGAGAGTTCCTTATCTGCAAGTTTATCTCCCCCTTCTTTCTTCTGTTGGGAACCCTGACCACCTTTGTGGGAGTCCCCCCCAGGTACCTTCTTGGACACTCTGGTGCTAACCCAGAGGTCCGCCTCCTCAGCAAGCTTCCTGGGATCAGTCAGCTTGCTATCCACTAAGTGCTGGCGCAACTCTGTATAAGTAGTATTAAGCATATGCTCTCTTAGAATCAAGTCATATAAACCTTTATAATCAGCTACTTTGTTGCCCCGCACCCATCCATTCAGTGCCTTACTGGAGAAGTCAAAGAAATCTAACCATGTTTGTGTGGTTTGTTTAGTGCTGTCCCTGAACCTCTGACGGTATCCCTCAGGGGTCAGCCCAAACTTGGCAAGTAAAGTGGCTTTCTGAAGTGGGTATGTGTTTTGATCAGGTTGATCCAATGTGAGGAGTGTATCCCTCCCCAATGGCGGTACATAACCCCACATAGCTACCCCCATTGCCCTTCAGGAACCTCATGAGCCCTTAGTGCAACTTCATAAGCAGCTAACCATTTATCTATGTCATCTCCCACCACAAAACTGGGCACCACATTGTTGGGTATACCAACCTTCTTTTCTCCAGCAGGTCCTGTCAGTATGCTGCCACCATTATTGCTGGATTCAGACTGTCTTGCCTTGATCTCCAGCTCCTTGAGACTCAGTTCATGAGCCAACAATAGTTTCTTTTCAGCCAAAGCTCTCTCAGCAACCACCTGTTTGGTTTCTCTTTCGGCTTCAATTTGTTTGGCTGCTCTTTCAGCCTCAGCTTGCTTGGCTTCTCTTTCTGCCCTTCTCTCCTCCTGTTGAGCCTCAATTTTCAGTTTTGCCATTTGCAATTGGAACTCCCTTTCTTCTCTCCTTTCCTCTGCGGTCAGGCTTTGCACAGAGACACTGCTCCCTGGTCTGGAAAGGGGCACAATTGCAGTGGTGACACCATCCACAGATAGTGAAAATTCCTCCGAGGGGCCATTTTCTGGCTCCTCTTCCTCATCATCCTCTAAATGGGCTTCTGCCCAGGCCCTCAGCGCCACTTGAAAGTCCTCCTTTCTGGAGGCCCCTTGGGTGGGTACCCTCAATGCCCTGCAGAATCCTCTTAGTTGTTGGACCGGATATGTATCCAACTGAACTAGGTCAAAGTCCCCTGTCTGAGACCCAGTCAGAGACATGTTGAGTGAGGATTTAGTTTTTGAAAATTGTCAGGAGAAAAAACGGATTTGCAAAAAGAGATAAAAACCAAGTTGACCTTCAACTGTGGGTAGGTAGTGAAATACTTAGCTACTGTATGTCACTGCACAAATACAAGTCCTATCCTCACCGCTGATCACCAATGTTAGAAATGGGGTTTTTGGTTGGCAGTCAGGTTACCCCCTGTCCAAGCAAAAGCCCTCACTCTAGTCAGGGTAAGTCACACACAATCCAAGATTATCCTGTGCCCACCCTCTGGTAGCTTGGCACGAGCTGTCAGGCTTAACTTAGAAGGCAATGTGTAAAGTATTTGTGCAATAAATCATACAATACCACCATATAGCACCACAAAAATACACCACACAGTGTTTAGAAAAATATATAATATTTATCTGGATGATTGTAGGTCAAAAAGAATAAAGTACGCAATGGGAAATTGTAGGTATATCATTGAATAGTGATATACAGTGTCTTAAGTCTTTAGAATATAAACAAAGTCTCATTCAAGCACAAGTACGCGGTTTGGAGTGAAAAATCTCCTCAGAGGGCCACAAAAGAAGAGGTGCGTGGAAAAAGGGTGTGTGCGTCGATTTCTCCCCAGCACACACAGACTTGTGTCGTTATTTTCCACGCGGGGAATTCGTGCGTCGTTTTCCGGCACGCAGACAGTCTCTTTTCTTGGATCGCGGGGGTTACCAGATGTCCCGGGTCTGTGCGTGGATTTTCCTGCTTGTTTTCTGGCTGCGCGCCGTTCTGCGGGGCTGCGCGTCGAAATTACGATCTCACGGCAGGCGTCGATTTCTCCTCTAGAGGTCGGGCGGCGTTGTCCTTGCGAAGCCGTGCGTCGGATTTTCGGTCATCCCAAGAGCGTCGCGTCGATCAGCGTCGGTGTGCTGCATTTTTCTCGCCGCGGAACATGCTGTGCGTCGAAATTGTCAGCGCACGGAGCGTCCAAGTGAAAGAGAGAAGTCTTTTTGGTCCTGAGACTTCAGGGAACAGGAGGCAAGCTCTATCCAAGCCCTTGGAGAGCACTTTCACAGCCAGACAAGAGTTCAGCAAGGCAGCAGGCCAACAGCAAGGCAGCAGTCCTTTGTAGAAAGCAGACAGGTGAGTCCTTTGAGCAGCCAGGCAGTTCTTCTTGGCAGGATGTAGTTTCTGGTTCAGGCTTCTTCTCCAGCAAGTGTCTGATGAGGTAGGGCAGAGGCCCTGTTTTATACCCAAAGGTGCCTTTGAAGTGGGGGAGACTTCAAAGAGTGGCTAAGAAGTGCACCAGGTCCCCTTTCAGTTCAATACTGTCTGCCAGGGTCCCAGTAGGGGGTGTGGCAGTCCTTTGTGTGAGAGCAGGCCTCCACCCTCCCAGCCCAGGAAGACCCATTCAAAATGCAGATGTATGCAAGTGAGGCTGAGTACCCTGTGTTTGGGGTGTGTCTGAGTGAATGCACAAGGAGCTGTCAACCAAGCCCAGCCAGACGTGGATTGTAAGGCACAGAAGGATTTAAGTGCAAAGAAATGCTCACTTTCTAAAAGTGGCATTTCTAGAATAGTAATATTAAATCCGACTTCACCAGTCAGCAGGATTTTGTATTACCATTCTGGCCATTCTAAATATGACCTTCCTGCTCCTTTCAGATCAGCAGCTGCCACTTCAACAGTGTCTGAGGGCAGCCCCAATGTTAGCCTATGAAGGGAGCAGGCCTCACAGTAGTGTAAAAACGAATTTAGGAGTTTTTACACTACCAGGACATATAACTACACAGGTACATGTCCTGCCTTTTACCTACACAGCACCCTGCTCTAGGGGTTACCTAGGGCACACATTAAGGGTGACTTATATGTAGAAAAAGGGGCGTTCTAGGCTTGGCAAGTACTTTTAAATGCCAAGTCGAGGTGGCAGTGAAACTTCACACACAGGCCTTGCAATGGCTGGCCTGAGACAAGGAAAAGGGGCTACTTAAGTGGGTGGCACAACCAGTGCTGCTGGCCCACTAGTAGCATTTAATTTACCAGCCCTATGCACATAAAGTGCACCTTACTAGGGACTTATAAGTAAATTAATAGTCCAATCAGGTATGATTCAAGGTTACCATGTTTTAAGGGAGAGAGCATATGCACTTTAGCACTGGTTAGCAGTGGTAAAGTGCACAGAGTCTAAAAACCAGCAAAAACAGTGTCCAAAAAGTGGAGGGAGGCAGGCAAAATGTTAGGGGTGACTACCCTAAGGCTGTCAGGTCTAACACTCATCATGCCCCCCCAGTTTGGACCCAGCCATATGCAAATCAGCCTTGACCCTGTTCCTAAAGAGAACAGTCCAGCCCGAACTGCCAAGCCAGGTCCTCCCTTGGCTGGAAACAAGCATCCTGGGACCGGTTTCACGGTATTACCCTTCATCAGCCAGGATAGCTTGAATCCAGTAGCACAGTGAGCAAGGGACCCACGTCTGGGCATACCCTTCCCACTTAGGGAAACTTTAGCAACACAAAAGGATGATGGACAGAATGTTGAACAATGCAAACACTCACCTCCAGTTACAGATCTGGGTTTAATCCAACATTCCTTTGCTCACCATGCCACCCCAGTTTGGACCCAGCTATATGCAAATCAGTCGTGACCCTGTTCCTCATGAGAATTGTCCAGCCCGAACTGCCAAGCCAGGTCCTACCAGATTATCACTCTTAGATTAAAAGTGTTGTGCAACATAGGTGAGGCACGTATATCAGTGATCTCATGCGACCAATCACACCTAACTGGTGGAGCTTCTGGCCTGTAGTGCTGTTGACTTAGTACCCTCACTAATGTGACTAAAACTTTTGTCTCTGCAATGAACAATGAAAAAATGAAGGATGGTCACACTATGTAAGTTTACAGATCCTATTGAGAAAAGGAAAGCTAAGATGTAGGGCCTGATTACGAGTTTGACAGACCGAGGACTGCCAAACCTGCGGTGGCGGTCAGACCGCTGCACTTCTGGAGGTCTGAATGGCAGATTACGATCCTGGCAGTCGGACTGCCAGAAGCTCGCCATGCTGATCAGGACTCCACTTTCCGCCAGCTTTTTCATGGCAGGGTCCCTGCCATAAAAAGTCTGGTGGAAAGCCAGTCCAGGGGCTCCCCTGCCAGCAACCTCTGAGTGCACACTTTCTATGCCGACAGTGTGCATTCCGAGGGAGATGGTGTGTGACAGCACTGGCCTCGGCTCCCTTATGGGAGCCGAGGCCAATGCCACCACACTGTTTTCACCGGGGTGACACGTGGAAACGTCATAATACAATATTTCCATCTGGTGGAAACATCGTAATACGATGGGGGAGAATCTTTCGGGTTGAGAATGGCCTTATCCTCCGCGGGTTTGGCTGTCCGACCATCGGACCACCAAACTTGTAATCAGCCCCATAGTGTCCTCAGTGTGATTGTCTTTTAAAGAAAAAAAATCAAATGGTTCTTTGTTCAATTTACAGTGTGCACCATGGAGGAACTGAAGAGGCCTTGAACATACTTTGAACTATTCCTTTTTAGATAAGGGACAGATGGTAAGTACTAAGATTTAAAAATGATTCTTTCATAGATGAGCAACCAATGAATGTCTCTAAGCTGAAGATGATAAATGTCTGGGGCTGCAAATGATAGGTCTGCCTGCAGCATTCTGCACAATCTGCAATCATTGAATTGAATATTTGGGGAGAGCCAAGTATTTGAAGTCCCACAGTCCAGTCTTGAAGTAATCAAGGCATGGATCACAGTTTTGCAGCAAGTGGACAATAAGTGTCCAGGATTTTCCTTAGGGCTTTTAACAAGGTGAAAGATGTACTGGCAACAGATGCAATTTGAGCTTGAAAGACCTAGAGTGCTGATAGAACTATCTGAAAAATGTTCATTACGAGGTAGGTTCAGGTGAATGACCAAATAGAGTTGAATGTAATTAATAAAATAATTTCTGCCTTTTTCACATTTAGCCTAAGGCAGCTTTATTACATCCAAGTTGACAGCTCTATAGCACTTCCTTTACTTCATTTAAACTCTCTCTGTCTCAAACCAGCTTCTATACTGTCCAAACCTTTTATTGCACACATTCCAGTACTATCTTGTTTCTTTAACATGATTTCAGGCAACACCATAGCTTCAATATGTTTTTACTTGTGGTTCTGCTATGTCACCTTTTTCAAGTAACCTAACAGAATATTCCTCACTTACTCTACTCCCTGCACAACATCTGCAGAGAAGTTCCAGAAACAAATGTCTCATTCTTCCATCAGACATTTTCAATGCATTACAGAATTTTCAAATGCTCAATGTAGCTAAACTGGAACTTGGATGCCACAAGTCTCTCATGATTTGCACAATATAATTACCAATTCACAACAGCAACTCTCACGTACTTCTTTTCTCATTACATTGGCTTTACAATTCTAATGTGCCTCAGCCCTAGTTGTTTTCAACTTCACTGGAGACCACTCAAAGGTTTTAGATTGTAACACCCATTCTAACATTATTTATGAGTTGGAAAAACACATTCTCATTAGATCATAAGTAAAAATCCAAAGGGCATTGATTGCGATTCTGTAAGCCAGGGTAATTTTTAATATTTGTTTCTTTCCAACCCATATTACCACTGACGGCAAATGTGAGAATTCCATTTAGATTTCTACTAAACATTCTTCCCATTCGATTGTCACTGAAAATGCTTTGACCTTATTCTCAATACCACATCTAATAACCACAACCACTCTTTAATTCCCTCTGATTTGATCTGCACACCCTCACTATGGGTAGTCTCTGCAACAAAACTTTATTGTTCTTTGGGTAGACCCAGTCTCCACCTTGCCTACTTTGGCTGGAAACTATAATGATACATGAATACCATTATAGATCTGTTCAAGGTGCATAGCACATTAAGACAGATCCATAAACATCTTTGCCATTTCTTCCCAGTATTCCACTAAATCGTCTCAAAACAAACATAAATCATCTGAAAGCTCAAACTTATTTGGTTAGTCCATTGGCACATATTTATTTATCGCGAAGAGTACTTTAGTTTACATTCTTCTTTCAGACCTTAAGAATAAAGATTTGTCAACCCTTCTAAGCTATTTATTCACCATACAATCTTCCCAATGATACTTAGCAGATTCACAGCAAGTGATGATGCTGTGTAATAAAAAACAGTTTTAAGATTATTAATTTCTGGCATAGCTCAGGTATTGTGCTCATTCACATTTTGGCTACGTTAGGTGAGGCCTTAAGAGTGCTTGTCAAAATGTATAATTCCACTACAACTGTGATTAAATAAAAATACTTTAGCTTCAAATGATAGCATAGAAATAGTTTTTTTCAAATGGCCTAGACTAACAGTGCAGCGGTATCTGGTGATATTCAGCAACTAAGTCAATAGCCCTGAATGGTTTTTCATCTCTCAATAAATATACTATCTAATTTATTTATGAGTAAAAGTCTTCAAATTGGGACACTCCCCTACACACCCACAACCCTCATAGCCCAAATTCAGTGCGGCCAAAGATTTTTGCCATCTTGTAAATGCCCCTCCACATGGCCTTTTGGGCCTGTTTGCAAACAGGAACTACTGAAAGATTGGGTAGGGTTGCCCCGGGGTCTTTTAACCCATTGGTTACGGATTGGCCATGAGTCACCCTAACCCATTAGCTACAGACAGGCATACATTTGCCACCCCAAAGTGCCTCCTTAGAACACTTACCGGACCTATGGAAAACAGAAGAGGACTGGCCCTGCTGTCAGGACCTGCTCAACCCTTGTACCCAAGGCAGCAAAAGTTGACTACAGAGGTCAGTGTGCTGTCCTTGTGTGTGGCTTTAGGGACATAATAAGCTGCAAGAAGCGTTTTTCCTGAAATACCTAGCTGAAGTGACAACTGGACCTGGACTGGACTCTGCCGTTTACTTCTGTGTGTCCCCCCTGAAGTCCTGGGTCCCTTTGAAGTGCTCAGAGCTTTTCTTGAGAAATATTTTTGTATTTTTTGAACTCCAGATTTTCACTGGGATCAATGAATTTGTATCCGACCAGGGCTTCATGTCAATTGGCTTCAAAACGTGCCTACTGCTTCCATAGATTCTCATTGGTGCCTTTTACATTTTTGGTGTTATTTCCACCTAAAAGTTGCCATTTGGGTTTCATTTTGTTTATTAAATTAACTCTACATTTCTAATTCAGTTTGGGATTTTTAATGCTTGGTATTTTGACTTTATTACTGTTTAAGTACTGCATAAATACTTTACACATTGCCCTAGCCTGTCTGCTCTCTGCCATAGCTACCAGGGGACTGAGCATAGGTTCAGTTAATGATTTTGAAGGTTCACCCGGAGAAGAGCTGTGATTATTCCCTCAGGTGGACAGTCACCCACCCCAAATAATAATCCAGTTTCATACACAGTTTGGCATCAGCAGTCAACAACATCATCCCAACAATGGTGGAGGCCATCCGCCAAACTTGTCCTGCCACCTGACCACCAGTGCGGCCAGAACACCGCTGGCCCTATTACGAGTTCACAGCAGGGAACAGGGCCTTAACATTGATACCGGCTCGTAATCGAGCCGGCAGCAATGTGGTAAGCAGCAGGTGAAGCAGCACCCATTGCGCTTTCCACAGCCCGTAATTTTGGCAGTGGAAAGGGCAATGGAGCTGTCCATGGGGGCCCCGTCATTTCCGATGCCAAGTGCATGGGCACCCACGGGGCCCCCGGCACCCACTTAGTGCCAGCCTTTGCATAGTGGGGCTAGTGCCATGCAAAGGCTGGCGGAAAGGGGACTTGTAATCCCCAGGGCAGAGCTGCAAGTAGTGCTGCCCTGTGGGATTTCAACCACCAAGACCGCCAGGCTGTCAACTGGCGGCAACCTGGCAGTGTCAGCGGTCGGACTGTGGCGGCTCCACACGGTCATAATAGGGTGGTCGGATCACCCTGTCTGCGGCAGTCTAACCACCATTGCGAGGTCTTGCGACCGCCACACTTGTGATGAGGGCCTCTGTCTGATCTGCTTTTACTTGTCATCCTGATTTCACTGAGAGACATTGGGTCTGATTTAGATATTGGTGGACGGGTTACTCCATCACAATGGTGATGGATATCCTGTCCGCCAACATCTAAATCCCATTATTTCCTATGGGATTTGGATGTAGGCTTAGAGGATATCCGTCACCGTAGTAGTGATGGAGTAACCTGTCCAACAATGTTTAAACCAGGCCCTTAATCTTGTTCATTTTTTGGATCAGGAACACAAATAAGTATAGAAGTACTTTTTGAATGGATGCAAATTTACTACATTTTAGTATTTCCAAGCATTGACATTAGTGGGATTGGAAAGCTACACATCTCAGGTTTCCAGGCATACTCCTTTCAATCAAGCATCCACAAATTGATAGAACAAATACTTGCAAGTACTCTAATCACTGGCAATCTCTCAGGGTATCATTCAAAACCAATGATTTTCACCACCTGTGCCACTCTAGATAGAGAGCCTGTGTTAGGGAGGCATAGATGAAGTAAAGGCAGAAAGGATGGCGGAGGTCTTTACTTACTTTACTCCCCCTGCCAAATTTAGAGATGCCCATCAGAACCACAGACATCTCTATGGATTGTTCATAACCTCTTCATGACAGTTCATGTCAGTGTAGGAAAAGCTTGACAGTCAGCTCTGTCAAACATGATGGCTGGCCATTAAAAGTGGGAGTTTGTTTATGAAAAATGTAAAAACTATTGATTTAAACACCATAGGAGTTTTCTTCCATTGTGGGAGGGGGCAACTTTTGCATTTTGTATTGACCTTCTCTACCAGGTTATATCTGACGGTGAAGGACAGTAAAAAAGCCAATCAACCGTCCATGTTAAATAGAGTAGAAGGTCGGATGGCTTGCCTTTGACAGCACCTACTCCGGTGGATGGTCAGGGAAAGATTTACACCTTAAAACTAGAGACTGCCCAACACAAAATCAGACAGGCAGAGCTAGAGTTTTGCAGACAGTGTACTTTATTGCAAGAGTACCTGTCTGTCAAACACTAAATCATATCCATAGGCCCACCTAATGCAAATTCTAACAGACTCTACCCATTCACACTGCAGTCCACTGCTTTTTAACTGGGAAAGTTCATATTCACACCCTCCAAACCTCACTGACTAAGCTGCTGCCCTGGAAGTCATGGTTCAATCTGCCTACTCATGACTGAAAAATGATCAGGGAATTGTTCATTGCCTTTTCTTCACCTGCCAGCCAACAATGCAAAACAAAGAAAAGCCAAAGTGAAAGCAGTCAGCAAAGTCTCACAATTACTATAAAAGGAATTCAAGTAATTTCCCCTGGATCACTGCATGATGCCAACATAAAAGATTCCATACACAGCAGCACAAACAGAGGTATGACATACAGTTTCCCTGTGCTCAGTGATGTACAAATCAGGCAAAAACTGTTCATAACAGTGGTTCAACTATGGACTGATTTAATTCAGCAATAAATGGCCTACATAATCAGTACTTTACATATACTTGTGCAATTCTCTCTCATGTGGTCGGTGTAGGAAATCTGCCTTTCTGCATGGTCACTCGGTATTGTTTGCCTTTTGCTGGATCCTATATTTTTTCTAACTTTAGAACTCTGTGCACTTTAACCCTGGGCATTGTCCTTATTGTAGTTCTTCTGTTTGAACCCCACTGGTACAAAGTGCTCTGTGCCCATAGGGTGTATACCAGAAACTCAAAGTGCTCCGTAAAAGGCCACCTGTATAAAAGCAATCATAGAAATTGTATTTAAGACAGCTGCCCAACAAGTTCTAAATATTGGCTGAAGCTAGCAGCGCCTCTGGGGTATTAGAGCTTCACAGATGCAGATCACATGTATTAAAGGCTCTTCTGTTTGAAGTACCATCTTCATCATGCATTACCTTCACCATCCATGTGACCAAAGAAATGGAAACTCCTCTAATATCATTTGTTTTGCTCTACCAACTGTGGCCTTATACTTTGCGGGCCAATATCTGTAGTATCAACTTTCATTTGGGCTTTTTGTGAGTTCAGTGATTCACAGATGTTTTCATTGCCAGAGATGAGACTTTTATGAGAAAATCAGAAAAAGTTTAGGTTTAATTTGAGCAAGGCTGGGAATTTTAAACCTCTTGTTGTTCTTATTTAGTTTCTTTAGACGTTTTTTTTATTTACCTAGACAATGTGCACCATTTGTTATCCATGTTCCCATTCTCCTTTACTTGAAGCAAACAGACTGCTCAGCCAGCGGCTTCCTCCTTTGCTCCTTGGTTGATACTGTGGAACCTCAGCTTATCTGGTTTTGCAAGTGTGGTATCTTTGGTGGGTAGTTTTTTGTAGTTGTTTCCTCCTGCATGCCCATTGCTGCTTCTGGTTTCGAGCTTTCCACTGACTCCACAAGCTTGCATGTCTGACCTTCTGCCGGACTGTCATCTCCTCCACTGTTCCTTGTTGAGTTTTTTGGGACACCTGCCTTCCTGTCCTGCATAATGACTGACATGAGCTGCGGTAAGATGTAGAGCTTTTCCACTATTGAATCACACTGGCAGTATCCCGATTCATCATTCACAAAGTCCTGCACCCACATTAGTAATAGATTTAGGCGTTTCAATTGTGTTTCAATTGCCATAGTGAAAGTTGCTAAGGTTTGCAGCACATTGATTTGCATGCCCAGTTTGTCAGCGTGCAGTCTACTGGCCTTAGTGTTAGAGTTTTTATAAAGGCGTCGCGCAGATTATATTCTGTTGCAGTCATTGCAAAAGAGAGGTCTTCCTCCTCCGCCACCTTCATCTTAGTGGTTGCCATGCTTAGGGGCAGTTTGCATCCGCTTTATGATCAGCTTTGATGTGGTCCAGTACCTGGGGGCTCAGGTTCCTGATGTGCAGGGGTGTGGACTTGATTAGAATCCTGGGACTCGGATTGGGGCACAGAGGGGGTGCAGAGCTCCACTCTGCACCCGCTCTGTGCCTCTCTCTGAATCACTGCAGAGTGGAGCGAAGGGAGGCTAAAGGCAACTCTGCTCTATAGGTGAGGGTTTGCAATACTCTCAGGGTAATTGAGATGTCTTTTCATTAAATGTAGAGAAATAGCTTCCCCAAATATGAGGGATTGAAGAGTTATTACTTTCTGGAATAGTACTGATAAGAATATAAATACACGGACTAATCAAGTCTTTCAATATATTAAGGGTATGTTGTTGTAGCTTTCGTTTGGTGAACTTCTGAGATTTGGTTTCAAGAAGAACGTGTGTTGTTGGGATATTTACTATTAATTGGTTTTACTGAATTTGGCAGTAGCAAGAAGCTATTCTTAGATTTGAAAATAGGGACCAGGTGCCTCTCGTTACTATACATTAAACAGGTACATATTTATTAGGTACATGAGGGGTTTTGCGGATAACACTTGTGGTACAATACTAATATAAAGGGCTCATAATGACAGTGGTTTCCATGTGTGCGCATGAACTAATGTACTCACATGTATTTGATATATATGATTTTTAACAACTACATTAAATATGCGATTTTTACTTATTTAAGTTTGTTGCATTTTATAAGTTTTCTCACATTGGTGTTTAGTGTCAGAATTTGATTTTTATGAAGACATATACAAGACATTTCCATTGCATGACGATGCACACATTTGAGTAAATAAATGTTTGTAATTATTATGGTCTCTTATGGATCACACTGGTTTCCATGTGTATTGGAATGGGGATTAGTCTATATGTTAAATAGTCGTGTATGACTTGTTGACACCACAAGGTAATTGATATATTGTTTACAGCCCGGATGAAGTCTGTGGGTTTAACTCCTTCGCTGCCAGACCTTTTCTCCCTCAGGTGCCAGGTCTTTTTTTGGCTATTTGGGGCAGGGTGTGCTTAGGCCCTTATAACGTTTTGTCCACATAAGCAACCCATGCCAAATTTGTGTCATTTGTTTCAAACATCAGAGGGATTCTAGTGGTACCCAGACTTTGTGGTTTCCCCTGATGGAGATCAAGTAATTAGCCAAAATATAGTGAAAAGTTCATTTTTTTCACAATAATGGGAAAAAGGGCTGCAGAAGAAGGCTTGTGGTTTTTCCCTTAAAATGGCATCAACAAAGGGTTTGCGGTGCTAAAATCACCAGCTTCCCAACTTTCAGGAACAGGCAGACTTGATTCAGAAAACCCAATTGTTCAACACAATTTTGACATTTTACTGGGACACCCCCATTTTCATGATTTGTGACAGAAATGGATGTGACAACAATGCTAGATCCCAGAAACCTAAACATTTCTGAAAAGAAGACAACATTCTGAATTCAGCAATGGGTAATTTGTGTAAATCCTTCAAGGGTTTCCTACAGAAAATAACAACTGAAATAATATTGAAATTGAGGTGAAAAAAATAGCCATTTTTCTCTACGTTTTACTCTGTAACTCTTTTCCTGTGATGTCAGATTTTTTAAAACAATATACCGTTACATCTGCTGGACTGTTCTGGTTTCAGGGATATAAAGGGCTTGTAGGTTCATCAAGGACCCTAGGTACCCAGAGCCAATAAATGAGCTGCACCTTGCAGTGTGTTTTCATTCTATACCAGGTATACAGCAATTCATCTTCTGAAATATAAAGAGTGAAAAATGGGTATCAAGAAAACATTTATATTTCCAAAATAGGCACAAGATAAGGTGTTGAGAAGCAGTAGTTATTTGCACATCTCTGAATTCCGGGGTGCCCATACTAGCATGTGAATTACAGGGCATTTCTCAAATAGACTTCTTTTTTACACACTGTCTTATATATGGAAGGAAAAAATGTAGAGAGAGATAACGGGCAATAACACTTGCTTTGCTATCCTATTTCCCCCCAAGTCTCCCGATAAGAATGGTACCTCACTTGTGTGGGTAGGCCTAGTGCCTGCGACAGGAAATGCCCCAAAACACAACGTGTACACATCACATTTTCTCAAAGAAAACAGAGATGTTTTTTGCAAAGTGCCTACCTGTGGATTTTGGCCTCTAGCTCAGCCGGCATCTAGGGAAACCTACCAAACCTGTGCATCTTTTAAAACTACACATCTAGGGGAATCAAAGATGGGGTGACTTGTGGGGCTCTTATCAGGTTCTGTTACCCAGAATCTTTTGCAAACCTCAAAATTTGGCTAAAAAAACACTTTTTCCTCATATTTCAGTGACAGAAAGTTCTGGAATCTGAGAGGAGCCACACATTTTCTTCCACCCAGCATTCCCCCAAGTCTCCCGATAAAAATGATACCTCACTTGTGTGGGTAGGCCTAGTGCCTTTGACAGGAAATGCCCCAAAACACAACATGGACACATCACATTTTTCTAAAGAAAACAGGTGTTTTTTGCAAAGTGCCTACCTGCAAATTTTGGCCTCTAGCTCAGCCAGCACCTAGGGAAACCTACCAAACCTGTGGATTTTTGAAAACTAGACACCTAGGGGAATCCAATATGGGGTGACTTGAAGGGCTCTCACCAGGTTCTGTTACCCAGAATCCTTTGCAAACCTCAAAAGTTGGCTAAAAAAAACTTTTTCCTCACATATCGGTGACAGAATGTTCTGGAAACTGAGAGGAGCTACACATTTAGATAAAAATGATACCTTACTTGTGTGGGTGGGCCAGGTGCCTGCAACAGACGTCTTTGCGACTTTGGGTTATGTGAATAAACATTGTTTGGCCTCATCTTGTACTGGTCTTCTTATTCTGATTTGTCACATTAGGTGTATTGAACAAATCAGTTGTTCTTGAATGTTCATTAATTGCTGTTTTAATTAGTGCATTGTGAACTAATGTTATTTAAGCATGTATGCTTACCCAGGTTCCCAACCATATTGGGTTACCCTTGCATATAGCATCACAGTTAATAACTGCCATGATGAAGACCACTTTTCATCCCAGTTTTGGCTGGCCTGTCACTGACTCCATCCAAATTATTGCCACTTAATTACGACACTGTTGTGTGCAGGCATCTTACTCTGTTAGCAACAGTGTAGGAGAATTTGTGTAGGAGAATGTTTGTGTTTAGACAAGGCCATCTTCAAGCCCTTCCCAAAACCTCCTAGCAACGTTCTTTTGAAATGAACACATTCAAACATACCTCACTGATGACCGTAAGACATAACAACATAAGATGCATAAAAGACGAGCCATCATAATTAAGTTTTGTAAATGGCATAGTAAGAGGTGCTGGGCACCTACTACATCAGTTGTGCATGTGGTATTTGTAGAGTATTGATGTTGCAGATAGTGAGCCTGGCCTGTAACTGCCTAAAAGAGATTAATACCTCCGTCATTGATGTCATTTAGGGGTTGTCAGAGGAAAACAGCTGTGACTCCTGGCTTGCCCTTTATTACCCCTGGCACCGTCTTTGGGACCCCTGCCCCCAAAGATACTAAAGTCAGTGCCAAAAAGACTGAGGCAGCTTGCTCTTATGGTCCTCGGTGCTCCATCCTTGTTTTCTGCACATGTTTTAGTATACTTATAGCAAATAATATAATAGTTTATCAACTATTAGTTTAATATAACATGAAGCACCAAGAGCATTCGGCAGCCTACATAGAAAGCGGAATATGCCTCTCAGGATTGCTTTTGTGCAGGAAGGTGCCCCTCCTGCACAAAAACAATACTGTATGCAACGAAGGAACCTAGCACCATGGTCACCAGCACAGATAAAAAGGCAGGAATGCAACGAATTGCCTTAATTACAGCACATTCCTGCAATTACCCTGTCATGCAGTGCAGTACAGTAAGGTGACTTGCTGCACTGCATGACTTTTTCATAAATAGGCCCCATAATGTCTGCCATTAGCCCTGACATACTGATGGTAATTCTTGGCTTTTACAGGCATGCAGGAACAGTACTGCTGCTTGCAACCTGGAGGCAATTGTTAGCATTACATAGACCTGTGACAAAATACTAGCATTGGCATGCTGGGGATAATATTGACACAATTGTCACCCTTAAGTAAAATAGTAGTAGTGGCATACCAAAATTAATTCTTGGAATACAGGGAACCCATGGAACAATGCTGGCACTGGCATACTTGAGGAAAATTATGGCATTAAGGCACCTGTGACCCCAGCTCATTGGAGATATTTCTTAACACATGAGAGTAACATTGTGGCATATGGGAGGGAGACAAGAGGATAAAATACTGACCCTGACATACTAGGGTAACATTGGCATAATATATATTAATGAAATTAAATGAAAAATTCTGACACTGGCATTTTGTTGGTAATTTGTGGAATAAGGGGGCATCCATGGCATATGAAAAGCCTGCACGATAAACTGATTGCCATGGAACAATGGAGGTAATCCTTGACATGTGGGGGTACCCACAGCACATGCTGAAAACAGTGGGTGTCTTCCCTGATTAGTGTCAGTTTTTTTTTTGCCTTGGTACACCATGAAAGGACTTGAATATGAATGTGTGTCATTTCAGATTCCATGGAATTTTAGCAAAATTATGTGAAATTTGTGCTTTTAAATACAAAATTCGGTCCCATTTAAATATTTTTTTTTCTCAGGGTGAGAGCCCCCAAAACCACCTACAAGAGGTCTGGCTTGTAACAATTCAAGGCAAGTATTACTTCCCACCACTTTCATAGGTCATGCCAACACTCTTATGCAGGTGGTTTCTAAAATGAATATTTGTTTGTGGTGTGTTACTGTTGCTGATGCAGATATGCTAATTAGAAATGATTAATGAATGTTTATGTGTTTCGATTAACAAGAAGTTGATAGAACAATTAAATGTAGAGAAATTAATATACATGCTTGAAAATTTGCCCGCTGAGAGTGACAGTCAGTTTATACGAACTTGTACTAAAATTATTACAAATGTGTGAAATAATGAAAATGTGTAATAATAACGTAGTAACATGTCATATTAAGATGTATAACCTATGTTTTGCATTATATTGTAGAGTTAACTTAGCCGAAGTTGTGGCCTAGTTATCAGGCCTCATGCAGAAGCTGAATTTCTAGTGCACTGTAGAGAAGCTGGTGCATTGAACTAATCTTGACCGACCGCGTATGTTAATAAAATCTGCTTAGCTAGAATTTTCTGCAATGTACCGACAGGCAGGAGTTGGTGGAACTAGGCATGTAACAAATTTGGTGTAAGACGTACTTGATGTACTTTCCCAGGTCTCGAACAATAGGGACACTGACTGGAGAAGAAGATGCAACATTTGCGATACCTGATGCACCGGATGAGAAGGACATCGTACAGTGAACCAATCAATGGACTGAGAACGGCGTACTATTAGAATTCATAGATTTGCAAAATTAATATTATTGGGTAGAGTCATATCTAGAGACTAATTGGCCAATTAGGGGGATGGACTGGGTAACCTTAATAAAAAGTCATGACAAGGGGCAAAAACTTCAGAACTGTTGGGGAGAGACTGTTGCAGAAATTGATGCGAGATTCTGTCATTGGACTCATGCTCTTGATAGCCTGATGCGATGCTGATTGATTGATCACCTAAAGACGAAGACTGACTTTGTTGCTGATCCAATCCGTGGATAGGTAGCTATGACAATGTGACTGATTAACTTTGTGCCTTTCTTTCTAGGTACCAACTGTGCTGTTTAATAGTTTTTTTCTCTTACCTAGATGTTTTTCCAAATTCATCTTCAAAATTGTTTTCGCATGAAGTCCCACATGCTAATCTGAGTTAGGTAAGGTTCTTCTGGGTGACGCTGATAGATACAAATGATTGACTAATTGGTTGCTGAACTCTGCTATTAATTTTGATGCATTCATCTTTGTTGGCTTATTGTTGATGCATTAGAGCATATGTTTTCTTAAGTTCTGATTAGATTATGTTATTGGTGGTATTTAATGAGTTAACTTTGAGTTAATTGAATAAAGTTTGAATTAATCTGATGACTTAGAATTGTAACAAATAGGGAAATAAAATTGTTAAAACGCATATTGAGTTGTAGTTATTCATGAAATGTTGATGGTATTATCTGTTCACTAAGGATTTTTGCTCATTGATTATTGGTTGTGCATTAATTATTGATGGTCATTGATTGCTACATGGCTAGGATACTCCATGCGATGCATAAGGTTCATCAACCTATACGTGTCCCCTTTTAAGTTTACTTACTAAGGACCAAGCGTGCTAGCACAGTAACCATGTAGTTATGATACTTAAGCAATGACAATAATTGTAAACCATGTAGTTATGATACTTAAGCAATGACAATAATTGTAATGTCTTCGGGACATGTTATACCACTTCCTGGGGATATTCAGTGTCAAATGTTCAAATGATGTTGGTTCCTCTGATGTCATGAAGGTGTGGTCACTTCCGCTGCCCCTGGCATTTTGGTAAATCGGCGTCCGTGACCTCGATGTCCTTTTTTCACATAACATTTCTTACTCAATTGGAGAATGTAATGAGGAAGAGCACAGTGAGGACGACGTGTAACGGAGATTATTGGTAAGTAATCAAGTAACCCGTTTCACTGCATCATTCAGTTTCGCCGAGCAAATTTATCACAGAGTTGAAAGCGGTGACAGGGTGAGCTAGACACATAACGTTCGTTGGCTCATAAGGAAGCGCGCACCAGAGGCATTCAGCAGTAAGAACAGGGCCAGGTACAAATACCTCCCTTCGGCATCTCATTCCGAGAATCGAGATATATGAATTCAGAGTAACAAAGAGAAGTCACATTGTGCTAAATATTTACAATCTTTAAACCTTCACAGATATGCCACCCACTTCTACAACCTGTCAGTCCGGTTTGCGCGACTTCAGTTAGTTTATGTAAAATTGATTCTTTTAATTTTCTTAGCAGCTGACGTCCTCTCTTTGGAATGGCATCTTCATATTTTGCCATCAGTTGAGATTTACAATATGCACATTTTTTGTTATACATCAGTGAAATTTCTGTCTGAGAATCTGTAGTAAGTGCATAGATGTTACTTCTTATATCTGTATCTTTGTTTACAGAGAAACGGACTTCCTTCACTCTACGGGCAGGTGGAACTTTAAACAAGCTCAGTAAAGTGTTTCACTGTGTTGCCACAGTAAACAGAATGTTTTCTAGTTACACTGTGAGGTCAATAGTTAAAAGGTCAAATAGTGACCCGCTTTCCCAGCCGCTGCTCTCCGGACGCCCCACCAACTGTGTATTGAGGTTTGGATACAAAAGGTTACAAGACATTTTGGGAAGCATTCTGTTATCATGTGGAACATTTTTGTAGCTTTTACTGTCACATCTGGATAGATGAACCAGAGCGTATGAACTGTAAAAATACAATTTAAATGTCCAAAAAGGATGCATGGATTATTCAGGAAAAGTTTGTACTCATTCTATTGTGTTTGCTCAAACTCACTACATACAATTTGTTCAACCTGTTTGCTTAGCAGTTTGATGTGCTCATTACTTTAGCCCAACTCAGTGACTCATATAAGAATGAAGGACCGAGTTTTCTGTCTGGTATTTGAACCTGTGATTTCCAGGCCACACAGAAATATCTGTATCAGACACACTAAGTAATCGAAAAAAATGCATCGCACCATTTGTTCACTGGTAACGTTGTTTCCTCTTTCACAGATCATCATGGGAGTACGCTCAACATAATGTTTAGACATCGAAAATTATATAATTCAAACGACACAATTAAGATGGTTGGTTCTTAGCAACAGTTAATTGTCTTGAAGCCAGTCTCGAACCCTAGTCTGGACTAAACCATTAAAAGCAGACTCAGCAATAAAAAGAAGATGTTTGGCAAACTCTGCAGGTCTGGCATTCACACCTAACCTTTTTGCTTTGTAAAGGCTTGTCTTGTTTTGTATTGTTTTCTGTAGTACTTCCACTCCCTCATCCACAATAAAACACACACACCCCAGCAAGCATATATGATATAAATCAGAAGAATAAATCATAGGAAAAAAAAAGATAAATGTTAACCGAAAACACAGGTGCTTGCAATTAAGAATAAATAAAAAAATAAGTGTAACTGTTAGACCTGCCATCCTTGGTGTGGTTTTTCCCCTTTACTCTTTGCCTTCAAATCTCATGTTTTTGCTGGCCTTAAGACTCTGCACACTTAAACACTGCTAACCAGTGCTAAAGCGCTTGTGCTCTCTCCTTAAAACATGGTAAAATTTGCTTTTATACCAAGCTGGTATATTTAATTTACTTGTAAGTCCCTAATAAACATGGCACTACCTGTGCCCTGGACCTGAAAAGTAAATGCTACTAGTGTGCCTACAACACAGATTGTGCCACCCACTTAAGTAGCATTTTAAACATGTCTCTGGCCTGCCATTGCAGCCTGTGTGTACAGTTTCGAACAGTCATTTTAACCTGGCAAAATAAACCTTTTGCCAGGCCCAAACCTTCCTTTTTAGGTTGTGCATAGCAGTGCACAAGAACTGCTTTTCCTACCTGTTGTTATGTATCTGTGGGCTTTAACCACACCTACCTTACGCCCATCACTTTAATTTGTTTGTGGGCCTGCCTTTAACACCTCTCTTGATGTCATTGGTAAACGCTTTACATTTGTCCCGTCTTGGGCTGATTTTTTTATGCCTTGCAGACTGGTCCCGTTACATGGATAATTGCACCATTATCAAAATACTTTAGTGTGAGCAAACTACATTTTAGGTGGCTACATGGCGGCCTTGGCACTTTGAAGTTGCGTACAGCTCAAACTCGATCAGAGGTATTGGAGTGCAAGCAAAGGTAGTGATGAGGATATGTAATGATTGAACATAGCACAGCCAATCTTGCCTTCTCTGTCCTTATCCCATTCATTGGTCATAAAAAATACACAAATGCTGTTTTCACATAATGGGTGAGCTTAAGCCAGCAGATCCACTTGGTGTGAAGTGAACTAATACGTTGAATACTTTTAAAACTTAGATATCCCCATTGTGGTTGTCTGACCTGCTGGAGCTAAGGGTCAAGTGTTTGCAGAGAGAGTAGGTGGTGGTTAACGAGGGCATGTCAAACGCTGAAGGGTGAACACCAAACCCCTGTTCTTGGTTGTGCCTATGTGCGTATTTCTTTTCCTCCCTGAGCTCGTGCTGTTTTCTTTAGCTGAAGTCATTAAGCACATCACAGTGTGGTGCACACACAGAGAGTCGGTCCCAGGCAGACGTTTTCCAGGACTATGATGTCAGCAACCCTTCACTGAGGGTGCAGAGCTGAGGCTAAACGTGCATTCACATTAAAATAATAGGTGTTTACATGCGCAGGAGTTGAAAAACTCTTTTCTTCCTACCATAATCGTGTTTCCCAGGAGGTAAAGAAATACTCTTAAGAAGCGGATATTAAACTGTAATTTTGACTTTTCTTGCCTATGATGCTTTCCTGTAGACAGTGCTGTTTCTAAGTATACACTGAATGTTTACAAGCTATGTAAATTGTTCTAAATTCTAACAGGATGTAGCCCACGTGATACTAAACAAACATAAATACGATTTTATCGCTGCTTATAAGCATATTTCTAACTTCCCATTCCTATATGGTCCATGTGAAAAGATTTGCCCAAAATCACACAGTGAGACAAGGCACAAACGGGTTGCTGGAGACTCTAACATCCTGCTCCTTATGTACAGTATGTTAATGGCCTGAGTTCACCTCGCACCCGAGACAGGATACAGCTGATAACAAGAAGTGCTGACTCGCCAGGCGCAGCAGTTTCTAAAAGTAGATAATTCAGCACTTTTAGGGTCATTAGTGCATAATGTAGGAATACAGCTCGTTCACTATTAAGGCTTATCCAGCACCACATGTTCCACTCCCACCACAGCACCTCCAGGGCTTGCTAGGCACCATCTGTGCCAAGCTGGAGACCGCAGTTGCACTAAGAGCCGGCAGGCATTGTACACAGCACCCTGGCACAGTCATTACACCAAGGATGCTGCCAGCCACATGTCTGAGTCAGACAGGGCATCACGAGGGAACCGCCAGGACGGATTAACTGCTGGATGTAAAAAAAAGTGTCTCAACTTTGGCAAATGCTCAAGTGTAACTTTCAAGTCGCAAGCTCTTTCCATGACCTGGTGGGGGGCCACTCGGCCTTTTCACTGCTGAGGTTGATAACACAATTATTATGCAATTAGACACTTCCTGGAACAAAATGTTTTTGCAGGAGTTGATAAAGCAATAATTATAATAAAGCGCGGTCCAAGTAGCTGCCAGGAATGAATATCCACCTTGCACCGGATGTAGCTTGCAAGCTGCAAGATGCAGCAGCATTAATCCTAGTACAGGCCTGCACAGATGAGTAGTAAATGCTTTCGTTTAAAAGCATTGTTCAGGAAGTGCACCTTGTATCTCACTCAGTGCAGGTTTTTAGGTCAAGCCTAGGCAGCACGCATGCACTGTCTCTTGACTGCTGTAATCTACTCCTATGTGTATATATCTGTAATATAAATAACTTTAATAAATAATGGCAATATTTTCATTTTTTGCTTTAGATAGAGAAAGAAAGTAAATGGAAGTAATTTAGTTCTATGCAGGGCCACTGGAATTATGTGGCAGAGGACAAAATTATGCAGCAGGGTTGACCAAATTTTGTGGCAGAAAAAGGCCAGTTATACATTTACAACGCCAATAGATCTAACTCAAGCAAATGCAAGAAATATTGCGTTGCCATACATATGCGTCATCCCTACGGTTGGCCCTGGACAGCCCAGAGGGCAGGTTGCAGTGTATTTAAAACATTGAACATGTACGCCCACGTTTTACATGTCCTGGTACTGAAAAACACCTAATGCAATTGTTCTCCACTGCCTACCTCACCCATAGGATAACATTGGAGTTACCTTATTGCATTCTATAAGTGTAATTCTCAATTGGGCCAGTTCATGTTTGGTGTCTCTGGAATTATAATGGAAAATCTTAATTTATGATGATGGTGGAATTTAAAGTACAAATTTGAAAAGGCCACTTTTAGAAGGTTGACATTTTCTTGTGTTAGTGACTTGGTGCCTGCACTCTGTCTCTGCATCACATGACTGGGTGAAGTTAACAGTTCAGCATTGTGCATTCCTTCTAGACAGTCACACACAATGGGGAGCTTAGAAATGACTGGATGGACCATCACTGTCAGGATGGAAGGGAGGAGCTGGGCTCAGCCCAAATTACAGTTCAATAATTTATGCCCTGCCTCCATGCAAAGGGCTGTATACCTCCTGTAGCTAGCTAGAGACAGGACCAGAAAAGCAGGGCATCTGTGCACTTCAAAGGCATGCCACTAGAAGCATCTCCCCATTTCAAAAGAATAATTGGGTATAAATACTAAATCCCAGACAACAAATCTTCAGTATACTTCAGGACCTGTGGATACTTTGGCAGGAAGAAGGACTGCTGTGCTGCTGAAACAGCTTCTACTCTGCTGGACTGCTGCTCTAAAGGAATGCTACCTTGCTGTGCTAACCTGCTGCCCGTTTGCCTGTGTGAGAAAGACTAGACCTGCATCGCTTGCTCCAGAACCCCAGAATGATTCCAAGGGTTAGTTGAATGGCCTGTGATCTGATGTCTCAGGGACACAACAGACTTCCAACCACCTTGCACCTGCAACTGCCATCTGTGAGTTTACCCTGCCAAATAGCACCCAAGCCCTAATTCCTTGGAAGTGGGATTACGGTGTTCTGCCAGCATCTGTGGATCTAGAGGCACTGACACATCTCATCTGCTGCGCAAACCCCAGCAGAACTGACGCATCGGTGCAGCTGCATGGATTAGACCCATTGCATTGACCCACATCACCTTTGCAGCCCAATTGGAACCACCTCTGCTTGATGCATCCTCGGTGCAGACCCTCACATCCCTCGTGGACAGCAGCCTCAACAACGAAGCCTGACTTCACCTCGCAGCTCTTTGGAACTGATGCATTGCCCCGACTTCAAGATGTATCCTCGATCCAGGACTTTGCATTGCAAGCCCTCGTCCACAGGATCCTCAATGCTGATGCAGGACTTCACATCACAGCCTCCCACACCTCAGAACTGACGCATCGCTTCAGCTGTGCAACACATCTTTGATGTGGATCCTCACAACGCTCTGCAAACCAGGATTTAAGGTGGTTTGTGTAGCAGACCTAACTGGTCAGCCTGAACGTGTGACTTAATCCCGGTCCAGAGTGACCAGTTATCCATAGTTGGAGGTTTGAGCTTTTAGGTGCTGTTTTTCACTAAAATCTTAAAAAACTGCATATCTCCAGGTCTACTGATTGGATTTTTGTCATTTATTTCTTAAAGAACATTCTAGTTTTCTAACTTGGTGTGGGATCCTTTTTTGTATGGTGTTTTCCTTTTATTACTGAAGTGTGAAGTGTTCCACAAATTCTTTACACATTGCCTCTAAGTTCCGCCTGACTACTCTGTCCTAAGCTACCAGAGGGTTGAGCACAGGTTACTTTTGGGTTGGCTTGTGCCTCACCCTGACAAGGACTGTGGTTGCCGCTTGACCAGGGCTCACACCCCAGTCAACCAACAGCCTAATCTTCTTACAGTAACACTTAGTGCCATCTCAAAATTGTATTGTTGTTAATTGCTGTACTGACCCAAGATGGCTGACGAGTTGCTCCTTAATGTGACAGATACTTTGGAACAATAAAACAATAATACACTATGCACAATACTGTTCAAGATGGCCATCCAGTTTAGAATCAGACCAGTGGCCAAGTGTCATGCAGTAAACTGCAAATGAAATGAGGAGTAAACAAGCAGTGCTGTTGAGAGCTCAAAAACATAAATACATAAATTAAAAGAATTGGAAAGAAAAAATGAGGACCTATAAAGGGATAATATGTATGACTAAAGTGATTGGCAAAAAAGCCATGTCACTGAAGCGTACTCAATTTCAGGCACATGTGCAAGTGCGATCAGGCAAAATGCCACCTCTCAGGTGGCAATTGAGCCTGTGGCAGAAGGGGCCTGACCCATGGCCCCTTGCTAAATGCTGTTGTGAGTAAAAACAGAATATGAATGATTCCCAAGCAGACAATGGCTGAAAAGGGCTGACCAAAATCTCCTCCATATTTGTAAATGTATTTTATTGCAAGAGCCTGACTGATAGTTACAGCTAAAAATAATCTAAAAGGTTAAATCTAAAAAGTACTTTAATACACTTATGGCTAAGTGCTACACATAAGATTACAACCATGTATAAAATTACCCTTGACAAAACAATATGCACCCCCTTCGTAGAGTCCTAGCAAAGATTCCCAAATGGAAACCTTCCACTAACAGGGCAGGTCTGAGGAGTGGAACAAAAATTAAAATCCTGGCCAACTATAGTAGCATGTCAAAGTCTTGTCTACTGTTTTATTCATGTGTAATTACAATCCAAACGTAAGCGCCTATTGTCTTCAACATATTTTTGCATCATAAATAAGTCAGCCTTACTGTCTTTTTGAAAGCTTTTCATAATAAGACATGCGGAACCTGACATAACCTTTCCAAACTAACTAATCAGGTATATTGCCTTTATCACTGGTTTGACACCATAATCAATGCTGGCCTACTTTATTAAGCATAATCTTTGACACGAGCAAACCACTAGGCATACATGCGTAATATTACAAGTATGTAAAAATTACATGTGGCAAAACAATGTGCTATCCGTCCTAAGTGGGCTTTATAAGAATTCTTTCACTGTAACTCTTCTACCATGAGAGATTGTCAGAGGGGGTAACAGACACAAATCTTTTGCCTCCGATGGTAATTTGTGAGATTGCATGTAACTAAATACCTGTGGGCAAACTTTACAACTGTATAATAATAAACCCACCATAAAATGCCTATTAGCTTTACAGTATGCTTTCACAAAACATAATATGGGCCTACTGCTCTTTTCATATACGTTCATAATGAAAATCGATCAGACCTATGCTATCAGCTATTCCCAGTGAACCAATGAGGCCCATACCCTTTTATTACTTTGTTATTGAGTTATCAAAATAAACAACTCGGGCCTACTGTATTGCGCATACATTTTCCCACAAGACAACAGTCATAAAAGTGCAAATATGTACAAAACTACATATGGAAAACAATATCTGTGTTCTCCTAAAGTAGCCTAACAAGGAATATAAAAATGCAAATTTTCGAGTTTCATAGTTTGTCAGAGGGGGTAACTAACTCCCTTGCCTACTACGTTAGTCTGTGAGATTCAACAGCATGATAACAGTCCACCTTTAAAAATGTTTTGGCTTTAACAAAGTTTTCTGACTGTAAATAAGCCAGAGCTATTGCCTTTGTTTTACCTCTTCATAATATACAGATCAGACATATCGCATGCGACATTACTTTTTTAAAGAAACTAATCCAACCTACTCTTTATGATGATTTTGTTACCATAGCAACTCAGGCATACTGTATTGAACATCAGTGTTCTCACAAAAAACCCACTGGCATACAGTCATAAAATGGCAAATATGTTCAAAATAATTAGAGATAGCAAAACAGCATACATCCACTTATAAGTGGACGGACAGGGATTTTCACAGTGCAATTAGTGCAGCCTATGGGTTTGTCAGATAGGGTAACTAATACCAATAAGGCAACCTATAAAATGTGGTGTACCAAAATACCCTTAAAGCAGTTTTACCACAGTGTGTTAACAGTTCACACTTACAGGCCTATTGACTTTAGCAGATGCTTTTAACAATAAATAGGTCAGCTCTCTTACTTTTCTTGTAACTTTTCAGAATAACTGACAAGACCGATGGCATCTGAAAAGTAACCTTTCTTCTACCTACACCCAAAGCTGCAACCAGACTACACCCAAACCGCCCGCACCAATATACGCCTTTTCCATTCCTGTACTAGAACACACCTGACATTCAAAACACCATCATACCAAGAGAAAGGACACACACCAACTAAAATGCTTACCCTTGAACTCAAGTTCCATGAACAGAAACACCTTCAACAAATTCAATCCACTCTCACAAAACACAACAGCAATCACCTGGCTCAGTGAAGTCTCCACCCATATGCCAGAATGCCAACCTACCTGATTTTGACATTGTTAGAAATGGGGTTTTTGGTTGGCAGTCAGGTTACCTCCTGTCCAAGCAAAAGCCCTCACTCTAGTCAGGGTAAGTCACACACTATCCAAGATTATCCTGTGCCCACCCTCTGGTAGCTTGGCACGAGCAGTCAGGCTTAACTTAGAAGGCAATGTGTAAAGTATTTGTGCAATAAATCATACAATACCACCATATAGCACCACAAAAATACACCACACAGTGTTTAGAAAAATATATAATATTTATCAGGATAATTGTAGGTCAAAAAGAATAAAGTTGCAATGGAAAATTGTAGAAATATCACAGGGAAGTGATATAGAGTGTCTTAAGTCTTTAGAATGCAATACAGTGTCTTTCAAGCACAAAGTACCTGGTTTCTGGTGGAAAATCTCCTCAGAGGGCCACAGGAGAAGAGATGCGTGGAAAAAGGGGTGTGTGCGTCGATTTCTCCTCAGCACACACAGACTTGCGTCGGTCTTTTCCACGCGGGGAAGTCGGGCGTCGTTTTCCGGCGCGCAGACAGTCTCTTTTTGTGGATCGCGGGGATTACCAGATGTCCCGGGTCTGTGCGTGGATTCTCCTGCTTGTTTTCCGGCTGCGCGTCGTTCTGCGGGGCTGCGCGTCGAAGTTTCGATCTCACGGTAGGCGTCGCGTCGATTTCTCCTTGGAAGTCGGGCGGCGTTGTCCTTGCGAGGCCGTGCGTCGAAAGTTTGGTCTCACGGCAGGCGTCGCGTCGATTTCTCCTTGGAAGTCGGGCGGCGTTGTCCTTGCGAGGCCGTGCGTCAAAGTTTCGCACTCACGGTGGGCGTCGCGTCGATTTCTCCTGGAAAGTCGAGCGGCTTTGTCCTTGCGAGGTTGTGCGTCGAAGTCTCGATCGCCCCGAGGGCGTCGCGTCGATCAGCGTCGGTGTGCGGCGTTTTTCTCGCCGCGAAACAAGCTGTGCGTCGAAATTTTCGGCGCACGGAGCGTCCAAGTGAAAGGAAGAAGTCTTTTTGGTCCTGAGACTTCAAGGAACAGGAGGCAAGCTCTATCCAAGCCCTTGGAGAGCACTTTCACAGCCAGACAAGAGTTCAGCAAGGCAGCAGGGCAACAGCAAGACAGCAGTCCTTTGTAGAAAGCAGACAGGTGAGTCCTTTGAGCAGCCAGGCAGTTCTTCTTGGCAGGATGTAGTTTCTGGTTCCGGTTTCTTCTCCAGCAAGTGTCTGATGAGGTAGGGCAGAGGCCCTGTTTTATACCCAAATGTGCCTTTGAAGTGGGGGAGACTTCAAAGAGTGGCTAAGAAGTGCACCAGGTCCCCTTTCAGTTCAATCCTGTCTGCCAGGGTCCCAGTAGGGGGTGTGGCAGTCCTTTGTGTGAGGGCAGGCCCTCCACCCTCCCAGCCCAGGAAGACCCATTCAAAATGCAGATGTATGCAAGTGAGGCTGAGTACCCTGTGTTTGGGGTGTGTCTGAGTGAATGCACAAGGAGCTGTCAACTAAACCTAGCCAGACGTGGATTGTAAGGCACAGAAGGATTTAAGTGCAAAGAAATGCTCACTTTCTAAAAGTGGCATTTCTAGAATAGTAATATTAAATCCGACTTCACCAGTCAGTAGGATTTTGTATTACCATTCTGGCCATACTAAATATGACCTCCCTGCTCCTTTCAGATCAGCAGCTGCCACTTCAACAGTGTATGAGGGCAGCCCCAATGTTAGCCTATGAAGGGAGCAGGTCTCCCAGTAGTGCAAAAACGAATTTAGGAGTTTTACACTACCAGGACATATAACTACACAGGTACATGTCCTGTCTTTTACCTACACAGCACCCTGCTCTAGGGGATACCCAGGGCACACATTAAGGGTGACTTATATGCAGAAAAAGGGGAGTTCTAGGCTTGGCAAGTACTTTTAAATGCCAAGTCGAGGTGGCAGTGAAACTGCACACACAGGCCTAGCAATGGTAGGCCTGAGACAAGGAAAAGGGGCTACTTAAGTGGGTGGCACAATCCGTGCTGCAGGTCCACTAGTAGCATTTAATCTATATGCCCTAGGCACCTGGAGTGCACATGACTGGGGACTTATAAGTAGATTAAATAGTTCAATCAGGTATGATCCAAAGTTACCATGTTTACAGAGAGAGAGCATATACACTTTATCACTGGTTAGCAGTGGTAAAGTGCGCAGAGTCTAAAAACCAGCAAAAACAGTATCCAAAACGAGGAGGGAGGCAGGCAAAAAGTTAGGGGTGACTACCCTAAGGCTGTCAGGTCTAACATGTGTCCCCCCCAGCTGAAAGTGGGGAGAGCTACCCGACCTCCTGGGAGCTCTCATCGCTAAGGCGGAAGTACCTGGAGAGACCATCAGCATTGGCGTGGTCAACCCCTGGGCGATGTTCCACCGTAAAGTCCATCCCCTGTAGGGAAATGGACCACCTCAGAAGTTTTGGATTCTCACCCCTCATCTGCATGAGCCATCTGAGGGGCCTGTGGTCTGTCTGAACTAGGAAGTGAGTCCCAAACAGGTAGGGCCTCAGCTTCTTCAGTGCCCAGACCACAGCAAAAGCTTCTCTTTCAATAGCACTCCACCTCTGTTCCCGTGGTAATAGCCTTCTGCTAATAAAGACTACCGGTTGATCTTGGCCCTCCCCATTTAGCTGTGCTAGGACTGCCCCTATGCCATGCTCTGAAGCGTCTGTCTGCACGATAAATTCCTGGGAGTAGTCAGGGGCCTTGAGCACGGGGGCCGTGCACATGGCTTCCTTTAGGGCGTCAAAGGCTTTCTGACAAGCCTCTGTCCAATTCACCAACCTAGGTTGCTTCTTGGACGTGAGTTCTGTCAAGGGGGACACAATGGTACCATAGCCCTTGACAAACCTGCGGTAGTATCCGGTGAGGCCTAAAAAGGCTCTCACCTCAGTCTGGGTTCGAGGTGGTTGCCAGGCCTTGATAGTTTCGATCTTGGCCTGGAGTGGCTGCACCTTGCCACCACCTACTAGGTGTCCCAAGTACACCACGGAACCCTGCCCAATCTGGCACTTACTAGCCTTGATGGTCAGGCCTGCCTGTTGCAGGGCCTGAAGCACCTCCTTGAGGTGGAGCAGGTGTTCCTCCCAGCTGGAACTGTAGACAGCTATGTCATCCAGGTAGGCTGCACAGAAGGCATCCTTGCCAGCCAGGACCCCGTTAACCAACCGTTGGAAGGTAGCGGGGGCATTTTTCAATCCAAACGGCATCACCCGGAACTGGTAATGGCCGTCAGGGGTGGAAAAGGCGGACCTTTCCTTAGCCCCCTCAGTCAGGGCGATCTGCCAGTACCCTGAAGTAAGATCAAACGTACTCAGGAACTTGGCAGCGCCTAGCCTGTCCACGAGCTCATCAGCTCGGGGGATGGGGTGAGCATCAGTCCGTGTGACTGAGTTGAGACCCCGGTAGTCCACGCAGAACCGGAGTTCTGGCTTCGCGCCTGGGGCAGTAGCCTTGGGGACCAACACCACTGGGCTGGCCCAGGGACTACTGGACTTCTCAATAACCCCTAGCGTCAACATCTTGGAGACCTCCTCCTTGATGCTGGCCTTCACCTTATCTGACAACCTGTAAATTTTGTTCTTCACAGGGAGACTGTCACCGGTGTCAATATCATGAACACAGAGGTGGGTCAGTCCCGGAGTAAGGGAGAAGAGGGGGGAGAACTGCTCCAACAGCTCATAGCAGTCTCCTTTCTGGTTTAGAGTCAGGGAGTCAGACAGAATGACCCCGCTTACGGACCCATCACCTTCTTGGGCAGAGAGGAGGTCCGGGAGAGGTTCACTCTCCTCTTCCATTCCTTCATCTGTGACCAGAAGCATGTTGATCTCCGACCTCTCAAAATGAGCTTTTAGTCGGTTCACGTGGAGCACCCTTAGGGGGTTCCTAGGGGTTTGGAGGTCCACTAGGTAAGTGGCCTCCCCTTTCCGCTCCTTTATTTCAAATGGGCCAGACCAGCGGTCCTGGAGAGCTCTGGGCTCTACTGGCTCCATTACCCACACTTTGTCTCCAGGTTGAAACTCTACCAGAGTGGCCTTCTGGTCATACCATTGTTTCATCACCTCTTGACTGGCCTCCAGGTTACTTTGGGCCTCTTTCCAGAAGTGGGTCATCTGATTGCGGAGGGCCAACATGTAGCTGACCACGTCCTGAGGGGGTGTCTTTGGAGCGTTCTCCAATCCCTCCTTGACAATGCTTAAGGGTCCCCTGACGGGGTACCCATAGAGAAGCTCAAAGGGACTGAACCCTACCCCCCTCTGGGGGACCTCTCTGTAAGCAAAGAGAAGACATGGTAAGAGGACGTCCCATTTACGCCTCATGGCCTCAGGGAGGCCACCAATCATGCCTTTCAGGGTCTTGTTGAATCTCTCCACAAGCCCATTAGACTGGGGGTGATAGGGTGTGGTGAACTTGTAGGTTACACCACACGCATCCCACAGATGCTTCATGTACGCGGACATGAAGTTAGTGCCTCTGTCAGACACTATCTCCTTGGGGAATCTCACACGGGTAAATATCCCCATCAGGGTTCTGGCTACCACCGATGCAGTTACGGTCCTCAGAAGGATTGCCTCTGGGTACCGGGTGGCATGGTCCACCAAAACCAGGATAAACCTGTTGCCTAAGGCAGTTTTGGGGTCCAAGGGGCCAACAATGTCGACGCCCACCCTTTCAAAGGGGGTGCCAACGACAGGAAGTGGAATCAGGGGGGTTTTAACCCTCTTTCCTGCTTTACCACTAGCCTGGCAGGTAGGACAAGCCCTGCAGAATTTGTCTGAGTGTGTCCTCATTTTGGGCCAGTGAAAGTGGGTGACAAGCCTGTTGAAGGTCTTGTCTTGTCCCAAATGTCCTGCCAGGGGAATGTCGTGAGCCAGACCCAGTAGGAAGGCTCGGTAACATTGGGGGACCACCAGCACACGTGCTGCCCCAAAGACCGGAACCCTAGGCTCACTGTAGAGGAGATCATTCTCCCAATATATGTGGTGATTGCCAGAGGTGTCACCTGCTGCCTGGTTTAAGGCTTGTTTCCTCAACCCTTCTAGAGTGGGACACTCTTTCTGCGCCTTGCAGAATTCCTCCCTGGTGGGTCCACCCTCAACTTGCCAGCCAGCAAGCTCCGGTAAGTCACCTAGGGTGGCAACGTCTTCCCCAGTTGGCTCGGGAGTCTCCTCCTCAGGAGCCCCGTCAGCCACTGTGGGAACTTCTGGGGCCGGTTTCCCGCGCCCCTCGTCCCTCCTCTTGGCAGCTCCCTGGGCCATCGTTCCAGGCTCCAGATGCCCTTGACTTCCCTCTCGGTCTGCCATGGACCGGGTGGTCATGCAGACCCACTCAGGTAACCCTAACATCTCCAGGTGAGATCTGAGCTCTACTTCTTTCCAAGCAGTATGCTCTAGATCATTGCCTAACAGACAATCTACAGGCATGGCAGGACTCACAGCTAATTTCAGAGTACCAGAGACCCCCCCCCACTCAAAGGGAACCCGAGCCACCGGTAGGTGACTCTCGCGATTGTCAGCGACTATGACCTGGTGGAATGTATTAGGGATTATCTGCTCTGTGGACACCAGCTGACTCTTGATAGTAGTCATACTGGCTCCTGTGTCACGCAGAGCCTCCACCTTCTGCCCATCAATGAGGACCCACTGCCGGTACTTGGAAGTATTTTTAGGCATGTGGACCTTGGACATCATTTCTCCTTCTCCCAGGGACACTAGGGAAATCTCTACCTGCTCCCCAAAGCTAGTGGGGTCCATCTCCCCCCTGAGTGCTACACTAGTCAACCCAGGTGCCTGTCCGGTAGTGGACGGTGCCCTCTTGGGGCACTGTGGATCGCCTTTGTAGTGACCATATTGGTAACACTCCATGCATTTGGGGCTAGATTTTCCTGACCTGTCAAATGTCCCTGGTTTCTTCCCAAATTTGGAAAAGGAAGGGTTGCCACCCCCTCCCTGGGAATTCTTTTGGGGGCCTTTAGAGAGTTCCTTATCTGTAAGTTTATCTCCCCCCTCTTTCTTCTGTTGGGAACCCTGACCACCTTTGTGGGAGTCCCCCCCAGGTACCTTTTTGGACACTCTGGTGCTAACCCAGAGGTCCGCCTCCTCAGCAAGCTTCCTGGGATCAGTCAGCTTACTATCCACTAGGTGCTGGCGCAAATCGGTATAAGTAACATTAAGCATATGCTCTCTCAGGATCAAGTCATATAAACCTTTATAATCTGCTACTTTGTTGCCCCGCACCCATCCATTCAGTGCCTTACTAGAGAAATCAAAGAAATCTACCCATGTTTGTGTGGTTTGTTTGGTGCTGTCCCTGAACCTCTGACGGTATCCCTCAGGGGTCAGCCCAAACTTGGCAAGTAAAGTGGCTTTCTGGAGTGGGTATGTGTTTTGATCCGGTGGATCCAATGTGAGAAGTGTGTCCCTCCCCAATGGCGGCACATAACCCCACATAGCTACCCCCCATTGCCCTTCAGGAACCTCATGAGCCCTTAGTGCAACTTCATAAGCAGCTAACCATTTATCTATGTCATCTCCCACCACAAAACTGGGCACCACATTTTTGGGTATACGAACCTTCTTTTCTCCAGCAGGTCCTGTCTGTATGCTGCCACCATTATTGCTGGATTCAGACTGTCTTGCCTTGATCTCCAGCTCCTTGAGACTCAGTTCATGAGCCAACAATAGTTTCTTTTCAGCCAACGCTCTTTCAGCTTCCACTTGTTTGGCTGCTCTTTCAGCTTCTGCTTGTTTGGCTGTTCTTTCAGCTTCAATCTGTTTGGCTGCTCTTTCAGCCTCAGCTTGTTTGGCTTCTCTTTCTGCCCTCCTCTCCTCCTGTTGTGCCTCAATTTTCAGTTTTGCCATTTGCAATTGGAACTCCCTTTCCTCTCTCCTTTCCTCTGCGGTCAGGCTTTGCATGGAGACACTGCTCCCTGGTCTGGAAGGGTGCACAATTGCAGTGGTAACACCATCCATAGATAGTGAAAATCCTTCTGAGGGGCCATTTTCTGGCTCCTCTTCCTCATCATCCTCTAAATGGGCTTCTGCCCAGGCCCTCAGCGCCACTTGAAAGTCCTCCTTTCTGGAGGCCCCTTGGGTGGGTACCCTTAATGCCCTGCAGAATCCTTTTAGTTGTTTGACCGTGTATGTATCCAACTGGACTAGGTCAAAGTCCCCTGTCTGAGACCCAGTCAGAGACATGTTGAGTGAGGATTTAGTTTTTGAAAATTGTCAGGAAAAAACGGATTTTCAAAAAGAGATAAAAACCAAGTTGACCTTCAACTGTGGGTATGTAGTGAAATACTTAGCTACTGTATGTCACTGCACAAATACAAGTCCTATCCTCACCGCTGATCACCAATGTTAGAAATGGGGTTTTTGGTTGGCAGTCAGGTTACCTCCTGTCCAAGCAAAAGCCCTCACTCTAGTCAGGGTAAGTCACACACTATCCAAGATTATCCTGTGCCCACCCTCTGGTAGCTTGGCACGAGCAGTCAGGCTTAACTTAGAAGGCAATGTGTAAAGTATTTGTGCAATAAATCATACAATACCACCATATAGCACCACAAAAATACACCACACAGTGTTTAGAAAAATATATAATATTTATCAGGATAATTGTAGGTCAAAAAGAATAAAGTTGCAATGGAAAATTGTAGAAATATCACAGGGAAGTGATATAGAGTGTCTTAAGTCTTTAGAATGCAATACAGTGTCTTTCAAGCACAAAGTACCTGGTTTCTGGTGGAAAATCTCCTCAGAGGGCCACAGGAGAAGAGATGCGTGGAAAAAGGGGTGTGTGCGTCGATTTCTCCTCAGCACACACAGACTTGCGTCGGTCTTTTCCACGCGGGGAAGTCGGGCGTCGTTTTCCGGCGCGCAGACAGTCTCTTTTTGTGGATCGCGGGGATTACCAGATGTCCCGGGTCTGTGCGTGGATTCTCCTGCTTGTTTTCCGGCTGCGCGTCGTTCTGCGGGGCTGCGCGTCGAAGTTTCGATCTCACGGTAGGCGTCGCGTCGATTTCTCCTTGGAAGTCGGGCGGCGTTGTCCTTGCGAGGCCGTGCGTCGAAAGTTTGGTCTCACGGCAGGCGTCGCGTCGATTTCTCCTTGGAAGTCGGGCGGCGTTGTCCTTGCGAGGCCGTGTGTCAAAGTTTCGCACTCACGGTGGGCGTCGCGTCGATTTCTCCTGGAAAGTCGAGCGGCTTTGTCCTTGCGAGGTTGTGCGTCGAAGTCTCGATCGCCCCGAGGGCGTCGCGTCGATCAGCGTCGGTGTGCGGCGTTTTTCTCGCCGCGAAACAAGCTGTGCGTCGAAATTTTCGGCGCACGGAGCGTCCAAGTGAAAGGAAGAAGTCTTTTTGGTCCTGAGACTTCAAGGAACAGGAGGCAAGCTCTATCCAAGCCCTTGGAGAGCACTTTCACAGCCAGACAAGAGTTCAGCAAGGCAGCAGGGCAACAGCAAGACAGCAGTCCTTTGTAGAAAGCAGACAGGTGAGTCCTTTGAGCAGCCAGGCAGTTCTTCTTGGCAGGATGTAGTTTCTGGTTCCGGTTTCTTCTCCAGCAAGTGTCTGATGAGGTAGGGCAGAGGCCCTGTTTTATACCCAAATGTGCCTTTGAAGTGGGGGAGACTTCAAAGAGTGGCTAAGAAGTGCACCAGGTCCCCTTTCAGTTCAATCCTGTCTGCCAGGGTCCCAGTAGGGGGTGTGGCAGTCCTTTGTGTGAGGGCAGGCCCTCCACCCTCCCAGCCCAGGAAGACCCATTCAAAATGCAGATGTATGCAAGTGAGGCTGAGTACCCTGTGTTTGGGGTGTGTCTGAGTGAATGCACAAGGAGCTGTCAACTAAACCTAGCCAGACATGGATTGTAAGGCACAGAAGGATTTAAGTGCAAAGAAATGCTCACTTTCTAAAAGTGGCATTTCTAGAATAGTAATATTAAATCCGACTTCACCAGTCAGTAGGATTTTGTATTACCATTCTGGCCATACTAAATATGACCTCCCTGCTCCTTTCAGATCAGCAGCTGCCACTTCAACAGTGTATGAGGGCAGCCCCAATGTTAGCCTATGAAGGGAGCAGGTCTCCCAGTAGTGCAAAAACGAATTTAGGAGTTTTACACTACCAGGACATATAACTACACAGGTACATGTCCTGTCTTTTACCTACACAGCACCCTGCTCTAGGGGATACCCAGGGCACACATTAAGGGTGACTTATATGCAGAAAAAGGGGAGTTCTAGGCTTGGCAAGTACTTTTAAATGCCAAGTCGAGGTGGCAGTGAAACTGCACACACAGGCCTAGCAATGGTAGGCCTGAGACAAGGAAAAGGGGCTACTTAAGTGGGTGGCACAATCCGTGCTGCAGGTCCACTAGTAGCATTTAATCTATATGCCCTAGGCACCTGGAGTGCACATGACTGGGGACTTATAAGTAGATTAAATAGTTCAATCAGGTATGATCCAAAGTTACCATGTTTACAGAGAGAGAGCATATACACTTTATCACTGGTTAGCAGTGGTAAAGTGCGCAGAGTCTAAAAACCAGCAAAAACAGTATCCAAAACGAGGAGGGAGGCAGGCAAAAAGTTAGGGGTGACTACCCTAAGGCTGTCAGGTCTAACAGACATCATCAACAAAGATTGTGTTGGCAAAACTGCAGGAGGATTGGTTGTTATCCATAATAAAAAAAATGTAAACACACGTTGAAAACATCAACATAAATGACTCTGATTCCCTGATGTTAAGATGCCACCTTACTCCAACTCTGCCTTATTTCTCTGTTTAAACACATGGCACACTACTCAGCAATTCAAACTTTAAAGCTGTCTTACTAGTCACATCTAAACCTAAACTCCCATCTGAACCACTCAAACCTATACATTAAGGTGGACCTCAACATGTAGTTTGGCAAGAAGTAGCTAACTGCAACCACTGCTATCACAATCAACACGGAGGCCTTCAACCTCTAACAATTTTTTTCTTGCCCACCTCCCTTTTTTGGACAGACTCTGGATGCCATAACTGCTCCCAGAGAACAGGTCCCAGTGTCAGAAAATTGGAGCTACCATAAAATTGTTATCTTCAGGATTAACAGACGTTAATGACAACACTTGAAAGACACCAACAACATTAAACGTTCATACAGACAATGGAAAAGAGTACATCTCCAAAAAGTCAACTCCCTTCATGAAAGAACCAAATAACTATGTGACCTCAAGACATGCACACCTTATACAATCGATTTCCACTGTATTGAACAAACAGATACTGATAAAGATGTCATCCAGGGTTAACCACAAAATGAACATGACATGGGTTAACGACAACATCAAAAAATTAAAACACTACTCAACAAACGAAAACACAGGTGGCGAATATCAAGAGATGAAAACAAAAATTGCACTATGCCACTATATCAGAGCCTATAGGAGAGCCATCAAAACAGCAAAAAAACCAATACTACTCTAAAAACATAACTGAAGCTGACTGCTCTTCTAAGCAACTCTGCGAGATTCTAGCAGGATTCTCCAATGCAGAATGCCAAAACACTGAAATACCACAATGACAAGCATTCTTTGACAAAATCTCAATTGAATTTGATCTAATAAAATTGAAAGACAATTATCTTAAGAAAAACACAGACACCACCCCAAAACAAGACCCAACCACTATAAAGGCAAAAGTGATCATCCATCGCTAAATACTTTCAATGGCCTGTCAGAAACAATTTCCTCTACATTTTCATTGCAAGCAAACCATCAGCATCACTTTGCATCTCCAAAACTCTTTGTTAGACTTTTCATCCTTTGTGTGGTCTCCCTTAACTTTTTGCCTCTGGTTCCCAGGTTGTTGATGATGTGTGCTGTGCTCTGCTTTTGCTGTTTTTGTTACTCTGGGCAATTTACCACTGCCAACCAGTGCTAAAGTGCAAGTGCTTCTATACAAAATGTGTATTTCATTGGTTCATCCATGATTGGCATATTTGATTTACTAGGAAGTCCCTAGTACAGTGCAGTAGAGGTGTCCAGGGCCTGTAAATCAAATGTTACTAGTGGGCCTGCAGCACTGGTTGTGCCACCCACAATAGTAGCTCTGGAAACATGGCTCAGACCTGCCACTGCAGTGTCTGTGTGTGCAGTTTTAAACTGCAAATTCGACTTGGCAAGTGTTCCCATTTGCCAGGACTAAACCTTCCCTTTTCTTACATGTAAGACACCCATAAGGGAGGGCCTATGTAGCCCCATGGGCAGGGTGCAGTGTATGGTTAAGGTAGGACATACAGTAATGTGTTTTATATTTCCTGACAGTGAAATATTCCTAAATTTGTTTTTCACTGTTGCAAGGCCTATCCCTCTCATAGGTTAACATGGGGGCTGCCTTTAAATATGACTAAAGTGTAGATTCCCTTTGGGAGTGGATAGACATGTGGAGTTTGAGGTCTCTGAGCTCACAATTTAAATATACATCTTTTAGTAACGTAGATTTTAAGATTCTGTGTTTGAAAATGCCACTTTTAGAAAGTGAGCATTTTCTTGCTTAAACTATCTGTGTGGCTCTGCCTGTTTGTGGATTCCCTGTCTGGATCAGTTTGACAGTTGGGCTAGTTGCACCTCTCGCTAGACAGTGACACAAAGGGAGCTGGGGTGTAGCCTGCAAATCCTGATGAGCCATCTGTGCTAGGAGGGAGGGGAGGGGAGGAGTGGTCACTCACACTTGAAAGGGCTGTGCCTGTCCTCACACAATCCAGTCTCCAACCCCCTGGTGTGTGTCTGGGGCCTGGCCTGGGCAAGGCAGGATTTCACAAACAAGAGAGACTTTCCTTTGAAGTAAGCCTACTTCAAAGGGCAAAATGGGTATAAGAAGGGCACCCAAAACCACAGACTTTAGAACACTTCTGGAAACCAAGAGGAACCTCTGCCTGGAGAAGAGCTGAAGAGCTGAGGAAGAAGAGCTACCCTGCCTGTGACTGTGCTTTGTGGAGCTATCCTGCAGTAGCTGTGTCTGCCTGTGCAAGAGGACAAAGACTGGACTTTGTGTGCCTTCCTGCTTGTGAAGAACTCTCTAAGGGCTTGAAATAGAGTTTGCCTCCTGTTGTTGAAGTCTCAGGGACAGCAAAGACTTCTCCCTGCCAGCACCTGGAGCCTCTGCTGAGACTCCTACCCTGCACAGTGGTGACCATCCAATTCCTGGGACCCTGAAAGGAGAAGCTGGCAGAACAAGAGTAAGAAATCTACTCACAGACTGCCGTGCGGGGAAAAGAGCGATGCACCAGATCGACGCAACTCTGAGACGTGGCAGAAAAATCGATGCACAACCGGCTTTGCAGCTGAAATCGACGCTCGCCTGCAGTGCCGCTGGAAGATCGACGCATGCGGCTGGAGAAACGACGTGCAGCACTGCCTGGTTTTAGAATCATCGTGCAGCAGGATTTCCGACGCAAACATCGCTGGGCATGTAAAAACTACGCAAGGCCTCCCTGGACCCGAGAGTGCTGTTCGGATAGGTGCATCGCTCTCCTGCAGAGAGAAGAAATGATGCACGCTGACCTGACGGAAGGAGAAACGACACACGGTCTCGCTAGTGAGTGGTATTGATGCATCGCAAGCCCCTTTTGATGCACACTCGCCCATGCAGGGTTATTTGTGACACGCCCAGGTATATTTCCACGCTAACAGCTTTAGCGTTGTGTTTAAAATTACATGAAAACTTTTTGTTTTTTAATTGATAACTTGACTTGTGTATTGTTGATTTTTGTCATTTTGGCCTTGTTTTGTTTAGAGAAATATTTTCTATTTTTCTAAACATGTGTTGTGTCATTTTGTAGTGATTTCATTGAGTTACTGTGTGTATTGGTACATATACTTTACACCTAGCACTCTGAAGTTAAGCCTACTGCTGGTGCCAAGCTACCAAGGAGGGGAGCGGGGGTTAGCTGAGGGTGATTCTCTTTCACCCTGACTAGAGTTAGGGTCCTTGCTTGGACAGGAGGTAACCTGACTGCCAACCAAAGTCCCCATTTCTAACACTCTTTACACTATCTTACAAGTCCTTTGAGCTACTTTTATTCCCACCTGAGCTAAAAATCTCCCATGGCCTATTCCTAGAAGAATCATTTAAACTGCAGTGTTTATTCAACTTTCAAAATGTACTAAAGAAATATGTGATGTCAGTTTTAAAAACCTGGCCTTAGAGGAGGCAGAGGCATAGACTCTCCCTTCGTACACAATGTGGATGACCTAAACCTCATGGACAAGAACAAAGTGCTGCTCTCTTGGTTCTGGACCTATCATCAGAATTTAATACTGTCCACCACATACACTACTATAAAGACTTGATGATCTAGAAATAAGTGGAAATGCTCTAAAATCAATTTCTGCTTACCACAGAGACAGATGAATATGTTATACCTACCACCTTTCACATCAGCTGCTCACATCCAAAACTGTGGTATCCCTAAGTGGTGCAACATAACTCCTCTATTTTTCAATATCTACCTTAACCCCTTTACCAGACCTGAATAAATCATTCAACCTCATCTGTTATAACTATAAAGGCCATCCTTAAAATGGATGGCCGTAAGACCTCTACAACGTAAAATGTGATGGCTGCCGTTGTGCCATGAATACATGGATTATGGGTAACCACTTAAATTTCAGCACTACAAAGAAAAGCTCATGGTCTCCAGACAATGGCAAAGATACCAGCCTACCACCATATGGCCCAAGGAACTCAAGAACCCTCTAGCAACATCAAACAAAGTACAAAACATAGAGGTAGCCATGGATTCAGACCTATTCATGACACCACACATTAAAAAGGTAACAAAGAGCACAGTATGTATCATTGAAATGCTGTGTTGCATTTTATCTTGGATACCAACAAAAGCTACAAGCTATCATCACTCGTAGTTTCCAAGCTTGACTAAACCACCATTCTATATGTTGATGCATCCATTGTCATCACATGCAAAATATAACTACTCCAAAATTCAGCTGCAAGACTTTTTCTCTGCAGTCCTACAGTCACTTTAATGACTACCAATAGCTTGATGAACAGTGTTTAAGGCAATCTGCATTGTCCACAGAGCCTCCTAATGAAAAAGATCACTAAACTAAAACAAGTTAAATTAAAGCAATACAGACAAAGTAGGATACTGTGCTCCAGACTTGTACCTTGAATTACTATTGCATTTTACTGTAATAAATCCATAGTTGACACTGCTTTCTACAGGACTCACTATCAGTCAGGATTTTAAGCATTAAGGATCATATACAGATCAGCAAACAGCTGAAGACATGTTTATTTCCATGACAACTTCCTCATGCCACAACCTTCGGAGAGAACCGAGAAAGATGACCACACCCGTAAAATTTACAGTTTATAGTGTTAGAGATCAAACCTCCCAACCAGCACACTACATTATATATCCAGACAAGTTAAGAAGGGCTGACCTATAACTAGCCTGGCTAGTGTGTTGTAATGTCAATTCATACGTAACCCTTTTAGTCCAGAGTTATATGACAATCATGACACTCAGTCATGATTGTCGTATAACTCGGGTGTAGCTCGTACAGTCTGCATAACAAAACTCTTGGACTACTTAATCCTCTTACACCCATATAGAACATATCTGCTATGGAGCTCGTCTATTGCTCATATTATACCAATCCATAAACCAGCCATCTGGAACTGAAAAGGCATGGGATAACTGCAGAGATCTGCACACATACTGCTGGCTAATTAGAGGACTTTAATTTATCACCACCACTGCAGGTCCCAATTAACTACTAACTATAACCACTTCTTTATATCTCACAGTGGCTTTCAGATGTAGGATGAAAGTAATTGGTCCATTCCAATAGACCTCCCCACAGCTTCTCTCTCCAGTCATGCCTGCTTAAGACCGTAAGTTGTAAGCAAAATATCATGTTGGACAACCCAATGGAATAACCAGCTAAGTAGCATATGATTATTAGAAATACCATGGAGGAACCTGCAGAGCTGCTGAAAGCTGCCAGCTTACTGAAAGCTATAAACTATGCATCTGCCTTGCAAACCTCTTCATCTACCACACTACAAAGCGCTGCACTCCATAACACAATATCCACACCTTGGTGGTCATCATGCACGCTTTCTACAAAAGATAAAAAAACGAAGACAGCAACCTTCCAACCATATGGAGTAGCTTGCTGCCATATAGGCAAGCACTACAGTGCCCCTCACTTGGGTAGTACATTCTTAAATGTTGCAATACAATACAAATGGCATCATTCACTTGTCCCCATGACCAGAGATGAATGGAGCATAAGTCTCACAACTTGACACAAAGTGTATGCAAGGACTATTTTCCAGTGGAATCACACAACTTCTGCCCAATCAAAAGCTGTTAAGAAAATCCACTTTTAGGAGAGCCAATAGCCCCATTCCAGTAGTGCTCCTTAAAGCTCTTTTTCTGTTGATCACAAAAGGTCTGGTGACAGTTGCATTGGCAAGCCAGAACTTAAAAGGAGAAAACAAAGAAAAAGCTATAAGATTGTGTTAAATGTAGATGGGAAACTGGGCAGACTTTACTGGTTTGTTTTCTTATAATGGAATTTAATATTTAAAGAAGGTGGAATGTCTTCATACCATCGTCACCATCATAATATACCCTATGACAATTATTAATTAAACTTTTATGTCAGAGGTAAAAGGACAGTTAGCAGTATTCGATCTTGTACTGCCAGTATTACAAACAAGACAGATAAAAGTTCTTGTATTTTGAAACTGAAATATTTAAGTATGTTTCACTTTTGTCTGAATAGTCAGGTTCAAAAGCAAAAAATATTCATGCAACTTTTCAAAGCAAGTTACACCTGAATTGGTTTGGTCCATTGCTCACATGAGAAAATACAAGAACAAATGCATTGCTCTTGTTATTGCTGACTAAAAGATTACTCATTCCACTCTTTGAGCTTTAAACTCTGCCATTAGTTTTGAACTAGCCTTGGTTTCTTGAGTTTATCTCTCTTGCTGGACTCTCATTATTATTATAAATGTCCTGATTGTTCTGTTTCAAAGAAAGGAAGCTGCCCACATTTAGTTTAGTTTTAGATCGCACGTACCAATCGAACAAGGTGTAAAAGGCCTATTGGGGGCTTACCAATAACTTAAAGAGGTATATACTCCACCTAATGCTTACTTTTGGTTGGCTTTATTGTCACTCTCTTCGCTTGCTCCTTATTTGATGGCTTTTCTTGCCCCAGCATGTAAATGTTTATCCTTTCTGTAGAGTATAGCCTACTCACCAACTCTCTGATTAGGTGGCTTGTATTCTTTCACTGCTAACTTTTAGCACTTTTTTTTGCTTAAGCACTATATGAGAGTGTGTGTGTGTTTTATAGCTCTTCCCCTTGTGTGAGTCTTCCCTAGTAAAGACCCACTCCTTTCTCCATGTTGCTGTCTCCCTTGTGTTGCAAGTTCTCTCTTGTGTACCTTTCCCCTCCAAATTCTCTTCCTTACGAACACTCCATTTTGCTTTTTAGTTCATGTACTTTTCCCCCACCCTCTGAGGTTCTCCTCCCTTGTTCTGAATTTTTCCCCTCACCCACTCTCCTTTGCTTCCCCCACCTACTGGTCTGTTGCCCCCCATGCCCAAATGTTTTGGGGGTGGGGAGGACTAGGTGTATTGAAGCATGCATACATCTACAAAATGATCCAGCTGCTCTTTTTTTGGCCAATCAGTACCGCATTTCCAAGTGCTGTGCAGCATCACCAATAGGCATTAGCAAGGCAAATCTGATCTCAAAGGCAAGATCTACTAGCTTTGCCAATGCTTGTTCACAAAATATATCAGAGTGTTGCTCTACGGCTATGATAATGTTCGACATACAATAATTTTCATGACATCTGCTCTGACGAAGTGCAGACTTTAGGCTTACCAAATAAGGGATTTTGTAGCAAGACCAAAATAATTTCTGTGCCTCCTTTATTTTTCATATCATGTTTACATGATTGATTAGTCATCCATATATTTTGTAACATTTTCTGGTGAACTCTGACGGTATCTCGCAAGCTAATGACTAGTTGAGATCTGGCTGCTGTGTTAGCTCAGTTCCAGATACCTGCGCCACACCTGGGGCTCTTTTTTATCTGTTATGTGAATCAAAACTAGATGAAAGAGACCACGAACATCTTCTGGCAAGTCAGGCTGCCTGCGTTGCAGTTGCCTGAAGCCATTTGATTATGCGGTAACAAAAACTCGATTCAAATATTTCAAGAGCACATATTCAACAGAGATCAGATTAAAATTCTTAACGTGACTCTCAAATTCAACTAATATTTGTATGAATTAAATAGTTGAGGCCTTTTATTGCTAATTCCTTCTTTTGTATGCACCACACATATTTTAAACTCACTGTGACCTTTGTTAACAGAAGTGTTCAGCAGAGTATTTTCATCAAAGGGCCTGACGTGCATATGATATGCGCATTAAGGTAGCTAAATAACTGACTACATTAATAAAGTTCTTGGCATCACCCTGTGCCATATGACAACAGTTTTCTTCACGGGAAAGTCCGGGATAAGAGCTGATATCCCACTGTGTGAACAAAATGAATTGGAAACCCTTGCAAAGAGTGGGTTTCCAACTCACTGTGGTGACGATCTGTGCACATCATGTAAATAACGGATTTAAAGCTAGATGTACGAAGATTAATATAAGCGATTATCAGTTAGCATTTTTTTTGTGAATTGCTATTTGATAATTGCTATAACCAATGTACAAAGGGATGACTTAGCCCTAATCCCTGAAAACCGATTTATAGTATGTCTCAAAAAGACCTACCTCATGAATAATAATGAGGTAGGTCGCAATTTGTGATTCACTAGGCTTCACTGCCGTCACAGGTATGGAGGTCTGCTAGGGTCAGCAGACCACCAGGTCTGTGGTTGCTTTTAAATCAAGCAAACTTTTTTTCCCGTAGAGGAAAACGGGATACCTTCAAAAATAGATCTATATATTTTTTTTTTAAAGAGTAGGCAGTGGTCTGTGGGACCACTGCCTGCTCTTACAAAATATTTATTCATACATTTTCGAAGGGGAAGGTGCACCAAGGGGAACCCTTCCCCTTTACGAATGGGTTGACACTAACTTTAAATTGGTAAAGTGCAGATGTTTTGAAACCACATTTTGGCCGCAAAACATTTGTGCATACCAGTGCGACTCGGTATATAGAAGAGACGCTTCAAACAAGCCCTTTGCAAATACTGATTCTCAAACACAAATTGTATTTTGGTAATAGATTACCGAATCTCAATTTGGGATTTGTATATCAGAAAAGGCATTTTTGCATTTTTTGAATTGAGCTGTTTGCAAACCTAAAAATGTTTCGTACATCTAGCCCTTGAACCCTCCATAGGACGTGAGAGCTGATTCAGAAGCCTATGTAATTTATTTTTTGGGGGGAGAGCGAGAGGGTCTGCACAGACCGTTCTGGTTCTAAGATTTGTCTCTTTTCTATAGTTTGCCACCCCTTCCTTGGGTGGCCTGGTGGTGATGACCCCAGAGCCCACACCCTCCCACTCTGACGATTGCCCATTCAAGACCCTGACTCCTCATCTCACACTGTAAACTAATTTCAAAATTGTCGACTGGTGGAGCTACAACAGCACCAAGGAGCAAACTGTTCATGTTTAGTAATTTGAATATCAATGTTGATTTTCATAATTTATTCTAAGTCTTACTTTTATTAAAGATACAGAGATACAGATATATTATTTTTCTTTTGTCCAGTTCATATTGACAATATTTAATGATGATTGTAAGGGGAACCGATAAGTGGGATAGTGTTTAGGAGTTTCATACGAGTGGCTGCTAAAGAACAATGGGCAGCTATTTAAGTTGCATCGAAACTATGAGATTTGCAGAGACATCACATGTCTATTTACTTTATTTCTCGAGATTCAGCTCCTAGGAACAGTCAAACGATGCAGATGAAAATCTTAGGTAAAATTAGGAATACTGAGCTAATCGGCCAAGGATTAACCAGTCCCCTGTCAATACCTCATTTCTTAGTGGACCTTCAGGTACCAGTTTGTAATGGGCTACATTTTGCTGTACCCTGGTTCACAGGGCCACTCATAATTAGGTATTGAATATCAAAAACACACCCAATTGTCTATTTCTCAACAGGACTTATAAAGTGTTGAAGAAGAAGACTTCATCAAGCATTTACCAACCAGGGTACAAAAAAGCACTGTGTCAATGATCTGAAACGGAGCCCCAATCGAAAAACAATTTATAACCTCAAAAAAAAAGAGACCACACTGATCAAGAAAAGGATAAGACCCCAGAACTGATTATCCTTGGCCACAAAAATTAAGAACATGATATTGTTGGACGATTAAGAAAAACGATTTTCAATTACCATAATTATATTTAGGGTCCTCTTTAAAACTGTTTGATTGAGTCTTTTGTATAAAAATACCGTAGACTAATATTATTTCACAACTGTGGGGGACACTTATGAAACCTTATTTGGTGAATGGGTGATCACGTAACACTCGGTGATAAACACATGTTTATTAATTGTTTTTTGCAAACTGCTAATAATTAAGAACTTTTCAGAATCCAGAATGTTTGACAAATGCTAGTTTCACATGGACGTGGTACGTTGCGCACTATGAGCAGTTTTTGATGCGTAAAACGCGTACAAAAAGCAATCATTATAACACGGTGCGTGCCACTTTTCAAAACTACTTTACAATTTATCACCAACAGAGTCTTGGTTAGAGTTGTGTGGCTGACATTCAGGATTTAGATACATGTAAGTGAGATGGTGAAAAATGTGTAGGATGAAGTAAAAAGGATGAGGGTAGTAAAGAGTGATGGTTTGCTGTAGGAGGCAGGGGAAACCTGGGTTCAGGCCCTTTCTTACATACCAGGACCTAACACTACCAACCAATAGAAGCCCTTGTTTCTGTTCACCCTACCTTTTAAAAGGTTCGCATTTGACACTGAAGTCAGGAAAATACGAGGGTAATGCAGTAAATCTGGATTGCTTCATGCTTGGCAAGGGCCAGCCTTGGTAGTTATAACACTAGTCTCTGGAAAGTTGTTGTACATGCAGAGATAAGCTTTGGCATAGCTGTGGCCCAAAATCTACTTATCACTTTTGTAAAGGCTGGAGGAAGGGCAGGGCATCTGGGCTTGTTCTGCACTTGGTGTGGCCGGCAATGACAACAGGTTTTCCCATGGTTCTGCCTGAAAGGAGCTTCTGGAAAACATAGGCGTAACTCATGATAACTGGTTAATGCTGGTATCAGGGAGCATGGTACCTGGTTGGATGGCACTCACAGTGATGTCAGGATCACATGACTCTCAGTGCCTAATTTGTTAAATTGTTACAGCTGATTTTTGCTCAGAGGCCTGCAGCAGGTGCGGTGGAAGGTCGAAGTACTGAATATCAAGAGTGTCTAGACTTAATTCCACCACACAACCTCTTAAATCACTCACAGGACACTCCTTGTCTCTTAACCTCACTTTATGCAGGCTCTTTTTCATCCCTGCATTCTTAATTTATCACTATTATTCCGCCTTTCTCTCCCTCCTTTTCCACCTTTTCTGTTTTTCTTTCTCTTACTCTAGATCAAAGTCAGTTGAGAAAAAATAAGTGCTGTCCCCAAAAAAAGTGCAGGTGGGAATGACCTGCAGGCACCAGCTCAAATTAAATCCTGAACTGTGAGGCAGAAGTTCTGTGTAGATCAAGCATTTGACTGGTTGTGTAATTGTGGCTAAGGACTGGTTATTTTTAAGGGGACGATTTGAGCAATTGATGACATTATTCGAAACCTCTGATAATTCAACCCCAGAGTAATGTTTGCCTCACCAGTAACCCTTCCGTGCTGTTATTTTGTTTGATATGCCTTGAGAACAAACCATCCCAGTACTTGTCTCCACTCTACCTAGACTCCCTAGCCTCGCTGTCAGTTACATCTGAAAGTCTGTAAAATTAAAATGTTCTACGTTCTGAGCTCCTGAACATCCTAATATCTAAGGTCATGAACGAGTCATTTTTAGGAGCGGGATTCTTTGTAGGTAATTCCATTCTAGGAAGAAAACAATTCAAACCTCTATTTTCTGGACTATATCCACCAGTCAGTACTTTTGTAATTATTTCATATTGTTTATGCAACTTAATTTATGTGTTTTGTATAACTGATTGCATTTTTATTGTAGCGTTGTCTGTTTTTTATAGTACATGGTTTACATCATAATAAATACCACTACATTATTAAAATAAATTAAACATAATGACGTGTCCAGTAGTGTTTCTATAGACTTGCAACTGATTTACTGGCGTGTGGTAATGAAATGTCTATATAGAATAAATGCAACAATCGTCCACCGTCTCTGAATTCCCCACCCTATTACAAGAGCTGTGAAAGGTGACTTCACTATGGCTGAACCACAGCATGTCTTCGCTGTCCTTTGGGCCTGCCAATGTGCCTTAATGATACCTTAAAAAATCAGCATTGATTCAGAAAATAGGTGTCACCTTTGAGACCTGTTGAATTTGGGACGTATTGGGTATGCCAATGCGTTTTAGTGATGTTGTACAGCATGGGAAAAGACTACAAAAAAAGTCCATGATGTATGTGCACACCTAAAAAAAAGTAACTTTTTTCATTTTATTTATCTATTTGATTTGGATCAGTAATTTAATAAAATAAGCATTGCAAAAGTTTTTTTTACGTTTTTAAGCAGGTGGGGGAAGTACCACTGAGGGAGCGTGTGGGGAAAGCAACATGAAGAGCACATGTGGGGTGAAGCAACATGAAGAGCACATGTGGGGTGAAGCAACACAGATGGCATTGGTGGAGAAGCAATGTGATCAGAAGCAACACAGAGTGTGTGGGTAGGGGAAAGCAACAAGGTGGGCGCAAGTGGGAGGAAGCAACACTTATAATGGGACAGAAGCAACACGGAAGGGAGAGAGAGCAATGTGGATTATGTGGAACGAGAAGAAAACAGGTGAGAGAGTAATGTGGAGCTTGGGAGGAGAAGCAATGTGGGTGGAGAAGAAGCACACAGGGGAGAGTGCAACACAGAAGGGGCGGGGAGAAGTACAGGGGTGAGAGAGAACAACAAAGAACATGGATAAGGACGGAAGAGAAGTACTCATGGGAGAAAACTGGAAACATATTCCCTCTCATGGGGTGCTTAGCCAAAAAGGAAAAAAAGTAGTGCCTAAAAGGAAAGCAGTGGAACAGCACAAGTAATAAGGGCATGCTCCAGGGAAAGGACAGTCACAAAAGGAATAAAAACCCACAAAAGCTAACGAATAAGAAGCAAGCAAATGATAGTGACAATATAGCCAACTAATAGTATGCAATGGGCAGCCTCTAAACCGACTGCAAGCTATCAATAGGTATTTTTCCAAACATAAAACTTGTGCTGTCTGGTAGGCATTCCCTAAAAAGGTGTTGAACAGGACCCACTATTAATTCTGAGCTGTCGGTCACTATTTGTGGAAGACCCATCTCCTTACAAGATTGTGACAAGAACCAAAGCGTGACAATCGTGAAGGAAAGCTCTGCAAGCATTGTTGTAATACTGGATGAAAACTCCTGGAATACACAGAGCACTTCTAATGTGGGTACTGGAAAAGTACCACAGAAATATCAATGAGAATTCCACAACTCCACCATGCTGCACAGTCATGGGAAATTCCCACCACAATGCTGTTCAGCAGGGTTAGGAACTGACCAGGATGCTTGCACATGCCACTGTATTTCCAGCATGTAAAAGATGTGTAGAAGGTGGTATTGTTGTAACCCACAGCAAAAACTATCAGAAAGTGATAAACACATTCCACAGTCTTTCCCCAAATGCCAGATAAAAGTCCTAAAGTACAAGCTTTTACCACCAGATTATAGCCCTCACAAATGTCTATCAGAGTAAAATGGGCTCCGTGATACACTGAACCACTGTGACTTTCAGTGTGTGAGAGAGACTGGAAACTGACTTCAATTGGTAAGACTGTGCTCATAGATGAATATGGACTACTTTTTAGTGTGGGCCCCTAAGGTGCATGAAATCCAGATTTCAATCTCTTTCTGCTCTGAAGGGCTTCATTCAGAGAGCATTTCAGAGGTATGGACAATAATTTTCTGGATAGGCAATCTTTCAAGACACAGGGAAACCACCTCACTTTCACTGTTAGCAGCTACTGGATCAATGCATGGGGAAGATGACTTGAAAAAACAGAAACCATGTGATAAGATGAGCACAGGGTTTAAAGAACAATCACAATGATAGATCGGATTGACTCTACACAATTGAATGGAGGGCTACAGCCATGCAGACGCTGGTCACCTGTTGCCTCGACCATGACAACAATTTCTATGCTGGAGTGTCCTCCCTGCTACTCCAGGCTCTACAGAACACTGCTGCCAGACTCATCCTCAACCTCCCCAAGCACTCAAGCATCACCCCACACCTCAGGAGCCTACATTGGCTCCCTGCCCAGAAGAGATGCCCATTGAAAATCCTCACACTCGCATGCAAGGCTCTCCGCAACCTATGGCTGTTCTCCATTAACATCAACCGAGCGTCTACATCCACGCAAGACAACTACCCTTCACTTAGCTAAACCTTGCACACACACCCCTGCATCCATTGCAAATGCAGCAGAGGCCACTGCTTCTCCTACATAGCAATCAAGTCCTGGAACAGTCTTCCCCTCCACCTCCGAACAGCTCCCTCCTTGGCAGACTTCAGAAGGAAACTCAAGACACATCTTTTTGATGGACAAAAGGCATTCTCAGCACCCAGATACTCTTAGTGGTGATAGCGCTGGGCTACACAAATTCTGTGATTAATTGATTGATTGACTATACTTCACACAGAGGTACAATAGCTTTTTGGACATCTCACATACTTCATCATGGGTTCCCTGAAAGACCAGCAGTATTTCCTGATGGTACTCATGACATGCAGAAACCCACAAATATAGGGCTGGATTTAGAAGATATCCCCTCCTCCATATTACGATCCCATTCTATCTTATGGGGATCGTAATATGGCAGATAGGAAATCAGTTATGTTTGTGACTGAGTATTCCCTCCACCGACATCTAACTCAGACCCATAATCCCAATTCTTGGGTCAATACTTCTTTACCTCTGGACTATTACTTTTGTTTCCTTAGAAAAACAGCTCATCTTGTCTGTGCTGATAAAGAACAAGTAAACCAGTGTAATCCTATATCAGGAACAGAGTATTGTGTTCCAAACTGCAGTTCTAGCTTGCTTTTCTTAGGCAATGATGTGCAACTGGAATGTCTATGCACAGAGAGACAGGGTTTCATGTCTGAGTATTACCACTCCACCTAGGTACGAAGGCTCAACATACAAATGGAATGCTGAAATCGAGTGCACAAAAGGAATATTCTCAGTGGATTAGAGACAGCTGCATGTCTGTTGAGTTTCTCTAGGTAGTAAAGGTATGTCCAGATGTGTTTCTCTTTCAGTTGAGCCTGTACACCCAAATTAAACTTCAATGCGCGAAGTTTACTTTGGGTGTCCAGTGAGGCAGAGATGTGTCAGAGGTGGATTGTTATGTCACACAGTGGCGATGTAGTCTAGCAGTTCAGGATGGATTGCTTCTTTTGGGTCAATAACCAACAGGCAAGAAAATCACTAGTCCCCCTCTACACAAACATGATAAGTTACCTAATAATGAATTGCTGCTCAAAAGGCTCTGAAGTTACATATCCCATGTGTTTAAGATGTATTGGCATGTCTCAGATCTTTCAAATGTGTGTTAATAATGGTGAGTAAAAATTTGAACATCATTCGAACATTCAGGAATTTAGAGGTCTGAGAGCAGAGAACTCAACTAGAACAATCAACCTTATATCTTGAAAAGCCATTTACAACAAAATTCTGCATTCTCAAGAGGCCCTGGGGGTTTGGTAGAAGTCTCCCAAAAGCCAAAGTTTAAATACTCTGTAGAAGTCATTGAGAGGTAAACTGTCATGATCTGGGGTATATTATACCTTTCAGTGTTTGGCAAGCATACAAGCACAATATTCAAAACTGATAGCCACTTAGCTTATTTCAGGAAAGGGAAAACAGGTGCATCCCAGGAGCATCTGTGCAGGATGGCAAAAGGCTTCTTATCTTTTCAGGACACACTATGCATGGGCATGTAAGTGCAATTTAGGGAGCTGCATTTTCTATAAAGCTGCTGAACTCTTAGGATGTTTGGAAACTGCAGTGGACATCTTAACATTATTGATTTTTCTCTTGGTCCAGAGTGTCCTTGCTAGGCAATTGAGATATGTTATCATGGCAGCCATGGCCATGTTACCAGACCTTGTGGAAACCTTGGAGATTGTTTGCTTTCATTTTGAAAGTGTTTTCCAGTCACACCTTGACACAGAAATGTTTTCTTAGAATTTCAATCAGATTTTGGATTTAAAAAAACTTGAACAATTAAAACTACTGTTTCGGAGATAGAATTGAATGCTTATTGACTCACATTTCTTTTCGATATTTTGACAAATTGTATTACAGTTTAAAAATCAACCTTGAATGTATATCAGATTCAGAGAGAGTAGGTATTCAAAAACGGCAGAAGGTGGTTACCTTAGTCAGAAAAGAGAGTGAGATTATGACAAAAACTGAATAATATTAATTACCTAGATAAGTTGTGTGATTCAGTTTCAGGAATGTTAGCAATCCATCGGTTAATTGCAAATCCAATTCCCCCAATGTCTCCTGAGTCTGAGGCATAGAGATGTTTTAGAGGTATATCACATGTTACAGCAAATGTAAGATGCCTCTATATAGAGCTGATATACAAAACATATCAATCTTTTCTCTAGATATTCACTATGACAGAGGGTATCAGCACCAGCACATTAGACATCATCCCTAGCAGAATGACCTGTGAGAGTCTCTCTATTATCCTGTTCCTCTTTCCCTCAGTCTATTGCTAATCAGCATATTCTTGTGGTGTAAGGTTGGCTATCGACATGGCGAAGTGCAGAAAAGTGCTCCATCTCAGTTGGATTCAGAATTCAGGTTGATGCTTTCAAACATAAATAACATTACAGAAAATTCAATTAGGTGGCATCCAAAAGAGATTGGCGAGGTTGTCCAGGGACAACACACTAAATACTCCTTGGATGTTTTTCCAAATCGTGGAGCCATACTTCATGAAACTTTCCATTCCAGAGACAAATCTGGATCTATCTGAAAACAAACACTGGAGACACAGATCCATTTGCTGAAGCTCAGCTTCTAACACAAGCACATAATCCGAAGGTAAGTGGTGGGTTTGTGAAGTGTGAGGGCTGGTTGACTAGGACAGCACAGAGAGATATTAAATCTATGTTCTTTACATGTTGGGTTCCTTCATTCCCTCATTGACTGAAGGCCTAACTCATGAGACTCCACTCCATTTAATATATCATCCATTACATTTCCCTCCGGTCCTGCAGCCATTTACATGCGCCCTAACCTCCGAGAAGCCAATCTTGGTTCGGTGCAACATTTTGGGATTTTTATTGGTGTTTCATTTTGTTACTCAGTAGACTCTAAAAACACTGGGCACTCGTACGTCTCTCATCTCCCAAAAGGAGTCCTGTAAGTCCTACCTTTGACTGTCTCTTTTTAAAAAAATAATGGGAGCTTGATGTTATATATTTATATTTTAAGAAGGACACTGATTTAGCTATCCATCTTGTCTCCATTCCTCATAAACGGCTTCATTTTGTAACCTTATAGCAGCCTTCTGTTTTGCCAGTATTAGTTTCGACTGCAGAGGGAGGAATTGGTTGTGCATCATTATTATCTATTCTGGAAAGCAATATGTATTTAACACAGAATGTCTGCTTGATTTTAACTCTAATTTTAGACAGCCCTGTTCTTTTGTCCCCTATAGGACCTGTTTTCACTTCCCAGAAATTAACCCACTGGATTCCTATTATCAGAACTAACGCTATATTGTGGTCACTGTGGCGCTAGATGCTTCGCTTAAACCTTTGCAAAGGACCCAGATAAGCCCTCATTCTTTTGCACTCACTGGCTCAAATAGTTGATATTACAGTATCAGAAGTTTATTTTACTGACTTCTTTGTTCTGAAACAACTTTATATTTGCGGAAATCTGTACAGCCTTGGCTGAAATATGTACTCTTACAATTTTAGAAGAGCCCAATTAAGTTATGAGGAGTAATTTAACAATCTGTTGATTGTACTCTATTTCAAGGTCATCACCTTGTCATAAATGTTGCATGTTGCTCAATATTTTGTTTTGCTTAAATATATTTTCGGGGACCTTGTTTTCATCTAGTGCTCCTCCTCGTGTGATTTCTCAAAACTACGTTTACCCAATTAAGTGTACGTATGCTAGTAGGTTGAGAACGTTCTCTTGCACGCACGTTCTTTGTATAAAGGCCTACTGCACATTTTTGTCAATAACTGTGTCCTCTACGTTGACCTATAATGAACGACTTCATATGTCCTTTTTGTGTGATGTGGTAACAGCTCACTTGCTTGCATGAAACAATACCACCAGAACACAGGCACACAAAAATGACAGATGTGGCCGTTAACATTACTTCAAGTTATAACTTATAATTTGTACATTGATCCAAACATTTCTTCTGTAACAGAGTTTGCCTTTCTTGAGGTTTTCACTATGGACTATATCATGTTTTCGTTTTTTATATCGCTATATCGAATGAAATTAAATTTCAGCTTTGAAATTATGAAGTTGCACATCTGAAATAAAGAAAATATTACAAGCTATATAGAATAGCTTGTGCGCTTGTTATAATTTGGGGAAAGGACCTCAGTAGTATATCTACTTAGTACACCAGTTTCCTAAAAAGTGGCATTGTTGATTGTTGCATGTTTTGGAAGAACTAATGTTCTTGAGATGCTGTTCTGCTGTTCTTGCTCATCTCACACGACCAGTCCAGGCACTCTACACCTACACAACGGTAGTTATAAGGCATGAGAGCGGAGATAATGTCACTGAAGAGTCTGTGGTTATCAGAGAGATCAGGTAAGCATGCTCCATGCCCACCTTCTGCTAATCCTTTTCTAGCGCTGAGGTCTACTTCCTCAGAGCATTCAGTCCTGCTGAAGTAAATGTTCAAACATATAGGCAACTAAATCACATAACTATTATCAAAGACACCATCTTGAGCTTAACACAGGAAATAAAGATACTCCCATTTGATAAAGGTAGATGTTGAACGGGAGAGAGGTACAATAATTTGTTTCGTGTATCTCTCGTTCATATTGTAGATGATGGGGATGCCAATATTGCAAGGCCAGCAAATTAAGTCCAACCAAAAGCATGATATCACAAATGCTTTCAATTCTAGTTCACAACTTAGATCGCTCATCAGTGCTTGCAAGATTTAAACAATAAACAATAAGCTACTGTATAGCAGCTGTACTGAGGAAAGTGAAGAAAGCTGGCATGTTACATTAGTGCCCCGTTACACCTTCTTGCTATCATTACATCTAGGGGTGTACTAAGCACCGAGCAGCAGGCTAATTTTGCATCAGTAAAATATTACCTCTAGAACCCTTCGATCAATGTTCAACTCTCTGAGCTTCAGGGAATCAGCGAGAGAGCCAACAGATGTTCGTTAACGATTTATCAACATATGAGATGTACTCACTGAAATGTGTTTAATGGCCAAAATGGCCAGTGAGGCCAGAGGATATTTGTCTAGTATATTGCTTCTGCAGACACGCCATTACCAGGACGCAATTGAATGTGCTGCTTTTGGGAGACATGCCCAACAAACAACGAAATGTGAGGTCCACAACACAGACACCCTTGAAAAAATGTATAATCCTAATTTCCTTAGGAAAGATATTAAACTAGGGAGAGAGCTTTATAGATCCTAATGGTGGATTTAAGCCAATATGTTTGATGCATTTATAGTATGCGGCTCTGGCATGCACTTGCCATACAAAGGTTAAACCTACAGCGTGGACAAAATCATCTAAAAAAATGGATGCTTCCATCTTGAAATGATAAAACATTAATAGAGTAAGCACAGTGCTTAATTTGAGCTTGCTGTTTCCGGTGCTGAGCACCGGCACTTATTTTTGAGGGCCGGGGCTTATTCTTCTGCCTCAAGCATTTGCTGCGAGCAAAAGACACATATGGGAAAGACGGAGGAAGGGAAAAACGAAAAAGCATCACAAAGAGAGAAAGTAGAAAGCTGCAAGAGTGAGCTGAAGGGGCAGGGAGTGGCTTTATATGGATTGAAGAGGCCCGAGGTGGCTTCAGGATTACGCCGCCTCAGTATTCCGTGTTCACACATTTAATTGCAGCAGCCGCGTGTTTAAGAGGAGGGCTTTGGGCACCAGCACCTTTTTATTTACAAATTAAGCACTGAGTAAGTAGAATGGCATTCAAAGATGGTCTCATGATTCTAATCAGTCGGTGACCCACGTGGGAGTACTGGAGAGTGCAAGAGTGTGAATTTTCTGATGTTTCCTTAATGATTTTTAATGCACTAATCATTGGTGAATTAACATGTGAAAATGGGTGATTTTTGTAAATGGTCACCATAATTCATTTTTGTTCTCTGTCTAATCAAAACTTTAGCTAAAGTCTTAGTTATTTTCCATTGCTCAATGCTTACATAAAAGAGTGTGGTTAATAGCTTATAAATGTGTATATAGCTACCCCAGGTGGGTTGCTGCATTATGTCTTACAAGATCAGATTTATAAAGTCATTACAGTAGTTTGAATGTTCTATTGTTTGAAATTGTCACTAATACGTGGTTTCTTCCTCGCGGATGGAAGTAGATGTTGCAAGTTGAGACGTTTCTTCCTTAGAAGAGAAGATTAGACGAGATGGAACAATAGAGACGAGACAAAAGAGGAAATGTTACTCTTATGATCATGCCCTAGTTATTGCCGAAGTCACTGTATTGTAGGTTATCTAATAAAATGACTATTGGTTGAATTGTAAACCACCCCATGTACTGACCAATCATAAACTTTTTTAAATTTAATATAATGGTCTGAGTAGGTCATTCTTGAGGTCATTCTTATTCAGGCTCTTCAGAATGGTGGTTCGAGTAATATTAGCGATATGGGTTTAGCTGTCGATAGGCCTGATTCTCTGAAGACTTACCTGATGGTGTCCCCTTGCTGAAGTAGACTGCATGTTGTTGTTCAATGGGTAATGTATGAAATTGCATTGATAGATGTGTCTCTTTTGCTTTGCAGGTACCAGCTGCAACTTAAAATGTAATTGCTGCATAATAAAAATAATACTAAGAATGATTTTTTTTTTATAATAACCCGAGTTACAGTGATTTTTCAAAATTTGTGTTTCTAAATTCTTTTACATGAAGTCCAACATGTTAAATGCTAATTTGTGGGTAGTGAGGAAATCTACCTTCCCATGCTCATGATTCATATTGACATTCTTTGATTGTTTGTACTAATGTATACTTTACCTTTGTTGCCAATTTTAGTGTTATTAATCAGTGTTATGATACTCAAGATTATTTGCTTGATTGCTTTGATTAAACTTAGATATATAAGACATTCTAATCAGCCAATATTGATTCCATATGCTTATCATTTATGTTTGAGAGTTATTTTCGTGACATTAGCATTGTTAATATAGGGAAATAAATTCACAATTCTTCTTAATATACTGGTGTGGTTATTGTTGGGGTCTAGATCTTTGAAGATATTGATTGTTGTTGATGATTATATTACCCATTATTTACATCCCCTCAAACCTATATCGCGTCGATCCATTGGCTTCTAGCGCAAAATCCACTATTTGGTTTGAAGTAATAGCTAGGATTTCTTGGCGCTGCAGCAAAAGCGTGCAAAAGGAACTGATAAATGAACGCTTTAAAATTTAACGCAACTCTTTGTTTTTTCCTGCATCCTTTATACGCTTTTTCAGCGGACATTCCCAAGTGGTACTGGGAACATGGCAGGACATACACAAACTAAAAACGTTCAGACTCCAAGATGTGATTGACAGTATCTCAAGTCATTGGCTGAGGGTTCCGCAGCAAAAGAAAGAATCTAATCCAAAGTCCCTTAAATGTGTTTGAAATACAATATTTTTGCTACCAGTGGCACAATTGCAATGCATTTTGTAACAAATGGAAAATTTTCTTCAAGGTCACCACTGATTTTTCACCTGTTTCTGGGTCCTATTTTTGCTGGCTTTAGGACTCTGTGCACTTTATTAGGCTAGGCTGCAGTTTAACTGCATTGTAGTGACACATGGCATGGAAAACTGGTTTTGCCAAATAGAAAAAGTCTATTTTTGTATGTTTATAAGTCACCCTCAAAGTCTGCCTTGAAAGCCCATTCGGTAGGGTGCTCATTTTAAAAAACTAAGCCAAACTACATGTTGCAGGTTAGTGTGTTCTTTCAATGAAATAGAATCAAACACCTATTTCACACTGTAAGCCTGGCTAGATTTTTCTTTAATAGGCCTAGTTTGAATGAAAGTTCCTATTTTAACCTCCACTTAGTAAAGAGATAGAAAATTACTTCATACGTATTTCCTGCTTATAATGGTGACATCAGATTTGTGAAAATTTCCATTTGAAATGCATGGCTCACTGATGTGTTGCAATGTTATTGTTTCTTGATTTCGATGTAAAACATGGTAGAGATGAGCAGTAAAAACAGCAAAATGCCTCCATCACCACAGGAGAAAATTCCCATGGCAAGGGGGGCCAATGATATATTTTTGTCAAACAAAATCCCACTTGGCGTTTTTGTTTAAGAAAATAACAAAAGGCTTTGGGCCCAATTAGAACTTTGGCGGATGGGATACTCCATCACAAATGAGAGGGACATCCCGCCTGCCATTTTACATGTTCCATAGGATTTAATGGAATGTGTAATACTGCGGACAGCATATCCGTCATGTTTGTGATGGAGTATCAATCCGTCAAGGTCGTAATCAGGCCTTTTGTAAGTTTGATGTATGGGTCATGCGGGTCATGTTGACTTTTCTCCACTGTCATAAAAAATGTCAATGCTAGTGGAGCCAAGTGTAAGGAGGCCCATTGATTTCAATGGGTGCTTTCTTTTAACACCTGCTTTGAGCAGACGTTAAGAATGACACCAAAATGGTGCAAAATGTTGCAGATTTCATTGTGCCATTTTTGCGGGCCTTGCAATGCTGGAACTCCCCAACCCCCCTTGCATACATAATGCCTGGCGCAGGCATAATGTAGCACAAAGAGTTGCAAAGTGGTGCAACACGTGCATTGCGCCACTTTGTAAATATGGTGCAGCTATTCTTGTTAAGCCACATTAGCGTAAAAAAAATGTGTCTAAAGTAGTGCAAGGAGGCGTAAGAGCTTTGTAAATCTGGCCCTATTTTTCCCAAATGGCAGTCAGTGAGTTGGCAATTACAGTATATGAGGCAGGATAATATTGGGCCACATTGGAAGGTACAGATATCCAATGAGAATGTATGAGGACCTTATTTTAAAGCACTTACATCAGGCAACATCTTCAATCCTTTATCCAGGAATGCCATAAATCTCTTTCATGTCTTATGTTCATGAATGACATCCCACTGCATCCTCCAGAGTAGCTAAAGGATCAGCCAGGTGCAGTGTGGGGGCTGCCATCCCTTAGTGACAGTAATTTGTGGAGTTAAGACAGGAGTTCCTGCGACGTTTGTTTATGCAACCCTTTGTGGTTGCCTGCCTGTTTGATAGCCAAGTGAATCTCTGCCCAGCGAACTGTGAGCTCCATCCAGGTCTGCATCCTCGGTCCCAACAGAGATTTTCAAGCAGTGGCAATTCCCTTTTGGCAAGAATTAGGGTGCAGTCTATACATTTGCTTATCATTTTTTCCCTTTTTGGGTCATTGCTACTATCCCAAAAGATAGAATTTTGGTGTCAGTAATCCGTTCTGTTACTAACCCATGCTAGTTTTCCTGTCACCTCTCCCCAGTAGTCAGATACCCGTTGGCATGTCCACACCATGTAGTAGACGTAAGCTCCTTCCCTTTGACACCTGGGACAGTCATGATTGACTGTCTATGACATTAGTTTTAGTCTTCGGAGGATGAGGTACTCTTTATGCAATACATGAAATTGCTGATTTTTTAATTCAGCACTTGTGGAGACTTGCACAGGGTAACATCACACCTCTTCCACTCTTTCCCACTTAGTGAGATCTGTACCCAAATCGTGAGTCCGCTTAGATCGCAAGTTAGAGAGGTCTGCATCTGAATCTCTATGGGTCCCCGTAAAAAGCAGCGTTATAGATTTCCATTCACCTTCCAGTGTCAGTGTTGTGTAAAATCAGGCTGTCTCTTCCATAGCAGTTGAGTCTACAATACTGTTGTTTGACAGGGAAAGACCCACAGGGGCATCATAAGCTTTTGTTATTTCAGATTTGATGCATACGTCACCCACTGTGATCAGAACCAAAGGCACCCCTCTGATGTTGTGCCTCACGGCTTAGTCAGAATTATTCTAAGAGGTACACTGGATGAATAAATCTCGTGCTGCCTATGCAATTGCTGAAATCGTCTCAGCCACTTGATTGAGACTACTCCTAATGGTGACAAATTTTCTAGTCTGTGTGTCCAGTTAAGTATGTGGCACAAGATTTCATCAGTGATCATTCTTGGCCAAACCCATGACACTTCTTTCGGGAAGGTGTACATCACCCTTCTTGCATCTATTGAAACTGGGCAGCCATATGGTAATACTCATAGTTTGGTGCTCCCAATCCACCATTCTCTACCAACAGCTTCCGAGTATCTCTGTCTGCCCCCCCACCAGCGCACCCCCTCCACACACACACACACCCTAGCGACAATTCTAGGGATTCAATCTGTCTATAATTGGTCAATGGAACTCTAGACAGCAGGTTGGCCTAGTAGTAGAGCACCGCAGGTAACATTAACATTTTTATTAGTGCAACCCATCCCATTATATTTATTGGGAGTTCTCACAGTTCAGGGACCTTACTGGTCTTCCTTTATTAGCTTCAATAATATTCTTTGCCGCATGTAATATGCAGATACCTAGGTACTTGAATGTGTGAGGATACCATTGCATATTTCCTGCAATTTGTTATGTTGTGAAGGCCAATGTGGTAGGCTTAATGGGAAACACACATGTATTATCTTTGTCCATTACCTACCTTGAGATTCACCCAAACTCCTCCATGATCCCTAATACATATGCAGGCCCCACTCATGTCCCCCAAATACACCCAAAAATCATCTTCATTAAGCTTCATTAAGCAAACTTCTGTGTGATATTCCTACTTCTTGTATTCCCAGCATATTGCCTTCAGTCCTATAATGCACTCTAAGGGATTCCATCCCCAGTGCAAATGGCAATGGGATAGAGTACAACCCTACTGCGTCCTCCTCCGTATCTACAATGGTATAAAAATTATCCTATCAGTCTTGCCACTTGCCGCCCAGTCTACATACAATAACTCAATTTAATTTAGCCCATTCGATATTACTGCAGCTAGATATGTCCTGCCTATTGAGTCAAGCACCTTCCATAGTTGGATCAACATAACTCCAGGTCAAAAATGCACATCCTATTCGGAATTCAGGATATGCAAGAGTCACTAAATGTTGGCAGACGTGCTATGGCCCAGAATGAACTTGCATTCCAGATGCACTAAGGCAGTGAGCACATTTTGAAGGTGAGTGACAGTATTCTTATATAGTTGAAGTTCAACATTGACAATGGTCTATAGGCCCCGCATCTCAAGCCACTGGTCACAGATTGGGGAGTGGAACAAAGAGCAGATCAAGTAATGTATTTGGTAGGTCACTGCAAACAAATGCAGCATGACATATGTCTAACAGCTTAAGTGCTAATTGCACCAAGTAAGTTTTCCAAAGTTTGGCTGGTACGATGTTGGACCCCAGGGTTTTCCCTGAGGCCAGGGCAGTGGTCGCCATGAGCACCCTTTGTTTAGTAACCTCAGCATTGATGTGTTATCATGTTCAGATGTAGGGCTAGCAATGTAGGTGCCATTAAAATATTGTGTTATTGCTTTAATTGAGGGTGGACACTCCTCATAAACGTCAGTCATAATTGTAGAACAACATATTGATAGTTTATTGATAGAAATCTACCTACCCTATCCACTTTAGCATTTCTCAAGGTCATGCTCACTGTATAATCATGACAGGTCTATTGTTGTGTTAGCCTAGGATGCTGTTCAAAACGTTGGTTGTAGCTCATTGTGTCACTGTCAGTTTTTTGGGGTATTTGATTATGGAGTCTAAATTGGTTCCCACCAGCATCAATTCTGTAGTGAGGGTTGCCCTAATCCCATGCGCTGTTGCCATACAGGTCTCCCAAATTGCAGTCTTAAAAGCTTCCCATTCATGTGTAGGGTAGGGCTCATTACTGTACCCTCATTAATTTCAAATTAATTTCTTCTCTTAATGTGCCTCTGAAAGCAGGGTCAATCAGTGCCTTCTGTTGTAGTCATCATACAAGGATTGTCAGGCAAGATTGACTTCTCTGTAGTTAACATGGTTGTTGTCAGAGTAAGTCCTACCTAAATGCTCAGTCGCTGACAAATGTGAGAATAGGTTGCTACCTCTATAGATTGTCATGTAAGTCATGCACTGGTGAGTAAAATGAATACTCAGTCAAATCAGGATGCTTCCTTTGCCATGTTTCTGTAATTGTCCTTTGCTGTTACCAGCTTGTCAGGTACATAGATATCCTTACTGGTGAATTCAGGGCTGGTTGCCGGAGAGGTGTTACCCGTGCTTCTGTATGTCCTCTACTGTATTGAAGTCACAACCTGCAACTGTAGAGGACCCAATAAATTATGTCAGAATTGTTGATAGTGTATCAAAGAATACAACCTGTCCTGTATTTGAGTGTATACACTGGCAAGGAGTATTTCCTCACCATCTAACTGGCCCACCTGCTGTAATGGTTCAAATGATGCCACGCTGGCCCTGCCGCAGTGTCAAGACCTGTTTCCTAGGGGGCGGTACCCTCAAAATGCCCCCCTTTCTGGTCCCACAATCCCTGATGTTAAATGTTGAAAAGGATCAGAGTGGCCAGACAAGGGGAAGGGTTTCTAGAAAGGGTACTGTGGGGAGGGAGATCTAGAAGGAGATGATGACTTTCTTATACTTGGGTGGATTGACTAGAGTAGAAGCTTAACAACAACAAGTAAGGTTTAACTGTACCTCTTCCTTGAAAGGAGAAGGAGATTGCCTGCGTGTGTGCTGGCCCTGAAGCACCAAGCAGGGACTACACAATAATAAACAACTGGGACTAACCGTGGGCAGCAGTTTCTAAGTTTAAGTCACAAAGAAGGGCAAATACTGGAGAACACTTTAAACTATCGCAAAGCTTCTTGAGAGTATAAGTAACCACACTAGAATGTGAGTAAGTCTCCTTGGAGGGAATACATCAGAACATCTTCTATGAGTCTATTGATCCTTGAGAGTTTAAGAAGTCACTCTCTAGTGCGAGTGCACCTTACCATGATTCAGTAGCCAGATGAGTGGGCCCCCAGATTGCAGATCACCCGGTACCTGCACACTCTTCCTTGCCACCCTAAAGGGAAATCCAGGATCACTTGCCAGAACCTCCAACTTGCAACTTTCTCAATCCTTTGTAAGTGCATACAAAAAAAGACGTTTGCTTCCAGGATCACCAGTCTTTTATTTTTATTGGGATGCCATCCACGGTGACGCTCAAGAGTTGAAGCTGTCTCGCAAGACCTCTAAAAAAGGTGAAATGCACACTTGTGAGCGCAAAAAGATTAATGACAAGGAGGGTTACACAAGCAGGCATCAAAGCAAGAAGTGTTCCCCGTCCAACACATCTTTTACCAGCACAGTGTTGGGGGGAAATACAAGGCGCAGAGCAAAACATAAGCAGGCAGTGCTGCACAAGGAAACATAAGGTAAGTATAGACATATGTGGGAAAGGCATGGTTTTGGGCTGTTGTACACATCACATGTGGAATAATGGTGAAGCCTAGAGGATGAAGGGAGGATGACCTGTGCCACACAGAGGGAGATGTAGGGGGATGATGGGATACTGGGATTGTTAGACCTGACAGCCTTAAGGTAGTCTTCCCCTAACTTTTTGCTGCCTCCCTCCATTTTCTGACCTCGGTTTTGCTGGATTTACGACTCTGTGCACTTTATCACTGCTAACCAGTGCTAAAGTGCTTGTGCTCTCTCCTCTAAATCATGGTAATATTGGAGTAACCCAGTGGGTCTATTTATTTACTTAAAAGTCCCTAGTAAAAGTGCACTACATGTGCCCAGGGCATGTGAATTAAATGCTACTAGTGAGCCTGCAGCACTCATTGTGCCATCTAGTCCAGTAGCCCCCTAACCATGGTTTAGGCTTGCCTTTGCAGAGCCTGTGTGTGCAGTTTTACTGCCACTTCGACTCAGCATTTAAAACCCTTTGCCAAGCCTTAAACTCCCCTTTTATTACACATGTCACCCCCAAGGTAGGCCATGTGTAACCCATGGGGCAGGGTGCTGTTTAATTGAAAAGTAGGACTTGCACTTCGAAGTTTTGCATTTTCTGTTAGTAAAAAACTCCCAAATTTGTTTTTTACTCCTGTGAGGCCTACCCCTCTCATGGGGTGACATTGGGAATTCCTTATTACACTTTTAAGCTGTAATTCCTGTTTGAGGAGTAGCTATGGCATGTTTCATATAATTGGACTGGTAATGATAAATCCTTTTTACTGGTGAAGTTGTATTTAACATCACTATTTTAGGAATGACACTTTTAGAAAGTGGGCATTACTCTGCTCCTACAGCTATGTATGCCTGCTGCCTGTCTCCAATACATGTCTGGGGTGGGTGACAGCTACACTTTGTGCATTCTCTCTAGACAGTCACAAACACAGGAAGGTTAGGTGTGTCTGAGTACTCATCTGCATTCTGTTGGCTCTTCCTGGGCAGGAAGAGAGGTGACACTTACACCTGAATAGGTAGTACCTGTCCCCTCAAAAAGGGCTTATTACCCCCTACTGAGAGTCGGGAGCCAGGGCTGGGAAGAAAGGACCTCTCTGCACGTCAAAGACCTATCTTTGAAGTCCCCCCCCACTACAAAGGCACAACTAGATATAAGTACTGGGTCTCTGATCCGACCAAATCACCACACTACAGTGAATACTCTGCCAGGAAGAAGGACTGCTGTGCTGCTTAAAGGACTGCTATCCTGCTAGATCCCTTCCATGCTGGACTCTTGAATTGCTGAGCCGCCCTGCTGCCTTCTGTTTCCCTGCCTGTGTGAGAAGGACTGGACCTGCACCACCTGAACGCAAAGTGGCTCCAGGGGCTTGCTGGCTCACCTTCTGTTTTCTGTGGTCTCAGGGACACCAAAGACTTCCAACAATCCTGCTAGAGTCTGTGGACTCTGTCAACTGTGAGTCCTGCCCTGCCACGTGGTGCAAACCCGGTCTGGTCTCTTAGAAGTGGGTTTTTCTGGCTCTCCTGCAAAGAGTTGCTCATTGGACATGGTGTGCCCATTGGAACAGATGCATCAACTTCGTCGATGCTTCATTACAGCATCAACGCTGCTACGACATTGGAAGGCACTTCATCATTGCCTACGACAGTGCTCCACTGCTTCAAGAATTGGAGCACTGCATTGCCAACTGCATGATGCATTGTCCCCTCTGCATGGCTCATAACTGAAGCATCGCCTTCATATTCTTGATCAACACTGTTGCATAGCTTCACTGCTTTCTTCAGCTCAGACGCCGAACCGACACATCAACATCTTTGCACCGATCAGAACCAACGCATCCCAACGACAAAAGTACTTTTGCTCAGCGTACCCTATGTGGGTCTGGTAGCCGGCCTGTGCTCCATTGTGGCTGGCCTGAACTTTTAACTTTTGCCCAGTCTAAGGAGACCAGATAGCCCCAGGTAGTTATTTCTGCTTCTAAGCACAACTGTTTCATTTATTCTTTAAAAAATCATAACTCAACTTCTACTAATTGGATTTTTGTGGTTTTGTTCTTGTTTTGTTCATTTAATTCAGCTCTGTTCTTCTAACATGTTATAGATGATCTGTCTGTGATTTTTCACTGTTTTACTGTTTGAAATGTTGCACAAATACTTTACACATTGCCTCTTAAGTTAAGCCTGACTGTTCTGTGCCAAGCTACCAGAGGATGAGCACATGCTGAAATTTAGTGCATATCGGACTCACCTTAAGTAAAATTGTGGTTCCTGGTTGGAAAGGGTGCACGCCTCTGCCAACCTGAACCCAATTTCTAACAGGGTTCTTGTGAAGGGTTGACCTTCATTAACAGGTGACTGGGCAATAGAGAACATAATGACTGGGGAATTGTGACACATAGTCAAGGTCCCTGCTGGGGGTGGGGGAATCTTCAGTGCCTTTACCAGTATGGTTATCCAGCCAATCCCAAGCATTTTTGGGATGATCAAAAAAACATGTTTTATGGTCTGAGCCTTACTGGTAATAGAAGGGCATACCTGAAATGTTTTGGACGTAAACAGTACTTCACTTCTAGGACGGACAATCATCTATTTTGTATCAACAAAGTGTAGTCTGGGGATAACATGACCAGGGCACTCTCTACACCCAACTAGTCTGTTTTTCTTGTTGCATTAAGGATTGTGTCCATGTCCCCAAAATGTATACCAGATAGCCACACTGGTGTCAGCAGTGCTCCTGGAGATATTGGTTGGGCCAGGAGTCCATGTACCGCACTATTTCCAAAAACGTCTGAGAGGCCCTGTAGAGCTACCTTTATTTTTATCCAGTTTTCAAGGCAAGGTATGATATTAGCTCCTTTCACACATTCTGATAAGCCCACCAGCCTGATATTATTTTGGTGTGATCACTCTTCCAAATCCTCACTTTTGCCTTTGAGAAGCAAACTAGATTCATGAGTTTGTTCACCTCATTTCAGAGAGCTACTGATTCAGGAGTCAGGCTATCCAAGAAGAACTTGCTTGATTCACTTTACTCTGTATTTTTTATGATAATCTTGCAATAGGTTCATGTGGATCATTACAGAGTATATTTTGTATTCCAGTGTTTCTCAAGATAAGGGTAATAGCAGCAAGGATGGTCTCAAGCTTAATTTACATCTAGGCTTCTCCTTGGCACTCCATGTTCAGATCCTGCTGCATAATCGCTGCTGCCGGGCTGCTCCATCTGTCTCATTTCTGTTGTCCTTTTATCTGGGGTCTTACATGCCCTCCTATTTTTGTGGTGCATGATCTGTTGTACTAGACAGTAATAATACTTTCAATTATGTCTGGGTGTTTTCGACCCAATCTCCCACACCCAGGGGCATCCTCAGGACACAGCTAGATTCTAACTTGTAAGTGATTATCTTACCCGAATCAATGGGACAACTGCAAGCATTGGGCGGGAGCGATGTTTCATGGCAATAGCTTCACATGTACTTACTAGCTGTGTGTTGGTGTTGTACTCACAACTGTCACTTCCCTTAGGTGTTAGTGATACCTGAGTCTTGTGTGTTTTTCAATTGTCCTCAAGATGCATCATACTTGGCTTTTTGAGCTGGTGGCTTGTCAACAGGTCTAGCATTAATTGCTCTCTTGAATATCAGGATCGGTACTAGCTTGGTCAGCCCTTCTGTGCCATGGATGTTTAGCTCTAAACTCTTCCTCTAAGCCAGAGCTGCATGTTCAGATGTCTCCTAGCTGCTATCTCCAACAATTAACACAGCATTGCTCGCAGGTCAGATATTACTGCTTCACACATCTAGAGGAGGCTAGTGCCCCATTATGAGGCCCACCATTGCAACTCAAGGACCATCACTCATGTCACTCATTGCAAGCCACAATCTGCCCCTCTGCCAGGCTGCAGCCTGCAGCATCGAGGAGTCGCCCCCTGCAGCATCATTCTCCAGCAGCACCCACTTCTGGGGCCCTTCAAGCAAAGGCCCAGCATCCTGGGTACCACCAGTTCTCCAACAGGGCACCACCTCACTGCAGCACCATCAACATCAGCTCTCTCACCTCGCCATGGGGTTCTCTGTCACAGCTCTCTCTCCCAGTCATGCCATCATTAACAATACTGACTTCGTTTGGACCTTCCTTCAGCCACAGGTCCTCAATGTGTATTGAAGTGATCCTGACTTGCTGCAACACTGGTGGTAGCAGCCCTTACACTCACTCAGGCGGACATAAGGCAGGCAGCCCACAATGCAATGCAGTCTTTAAATAGTGCACAAGGTGTGAAAGTGTCTTCATGCTTTGCGTGTGCAGTGAGGCTGTCGCTGTAGTTCATTCTAAATCAACTGTGAAAGCCCAATAATGGGCCACTGGGATCTGATCAAATTGGTGACCAACAGACTGCTTCTGAACTTTTTAGTCCGCTGCACATGATTACTTCTGCTGTCATCACACAGTTCTTTGCATCCTAGAGGCTGGGATTGTTTGATGTGAGCCACAGTAGGTGTCTTGCTCAGTAAGGAGGAAAAGGGTCATGAAGCACTACAAGGGAAGTGGCGTGTGAGAGAGTTATCTATGAGGGAGGAGGGATCTGAAACTGGAATGGAGGTCTGTGTAACAGTGGGATCTGAGAGGGATGGAGTGGGTGATGTGTAGTGGAAGGGAGAGAGATGGAGGTGGAGGGCAGTTGCATATTGCAAAGTGATGGCGCCTCCCTGCAGAATGTCATGAGGGGCAACTGAATCTCCTCGATTTCACAGATATTAATTGGGCTTGTTCTGAATGGGGCCCCCAGATTGATTGAGGGCCCCCCTGAAAGTTTCAGAGCCCCTCTGCACAGCAGTGCCTGCAGGGCTCTGTGTTATGCTCTGAGGCAAACCTAGTAGGGCTGGATCAATTAAAGGGGCATGTGTCCAGTAATGGGAGAAGGGGTATTGGAATATGAGATCGAAACTTAAAAGTGAAGTTTGGTGACTTGTAGAGGAAGGATGAGTGAGGGGGCGACATACGCGTGAAGAGAGCGCCTGGGGAGTTTTGAACTAATTTTTTCCCCAGTATAGTAGTAATGCCCGTGTGGGGCTTAAGAAGGCCCAGTGCTTTAAATGCAGTGTAGTGCCACTAATGAGACGTACTTCTGCACCAAAATAACACTCGTTTTGCTACGATCTTCCTCAGGTTGCCAAGGATACCGCCCATCCGATGGGTCATGTGTAGGCGAAAAACCGGCACTGCAATTGCAGCACAAACAGCCCCTCGCAAGTGTTGTGATCCATTGGAACACACAGAAAACATAAAGTGCACATTGGACATGTTCAATACAATTGCACCCCATCAGGAATTCCCAAATTGTACCAGTGCGATACAATGAATTGGTATATTTCATCCTCAGTGCATGTTTTACTGAATTGTCCTCGGAATGTGAAGTTCTAATGTGCAAAGTCCAGGTATTTTTAATGTTGATTTATAAAGAAAACTGACTTAATTCTTTAAATTACTTCACACGTGGTAACACTTTCGTAACGTAATGCTTCGGAAAGGTAATATGTGTCCATTCGGGGATGGCCAATATGAGTCTTCTTATTCTACAATTGTCAATATTAACGCAAGCCAAGGAGAGCGGTTAAAAAAAAAAAAACGATAGTACAATAGAGTTATTCATTAGAATCTTGTTTGTAAAAAAATATTATAGCAGCCAAACAAAGCAGGCCTCAAAGGGACACGGGTGACATTGGGTGCTTCAGCACTCAGGCTCCACAGATATAATTTGCTGATAGGCTCAAAGGTACACACAGAATGTGATGACATATGAATTAGTGGTAAGGAAGATGCCAATCGGATTGCCTTCATCAAAGGAAGCATCTCAGAGCGGAAATTGCACTTTTGGCACGCCTTATCTAGGTAAGATATATTTTTTTAAGTGTACGCCGCTGAGTGAAACATTGTATTACAGGTGATGATGCTTTTCCCAGACCACGTGGCTTTCTGCTTGAGATCCTTTGGAACCCCGTGGCCCTCTAGCTGTGAACCGCATGCTGACGTACCTCCCTTGTAAGCCAGCTAAATACTTCAGTGGTCAAGGTCGCTGTGTTTGGATGGCCATTTCAAAGGCTGTATGTGTGCCGTACAGATCCCAGTAACATGACGCCACGTATGTCTGGACCTCTGGCTGTCTTTGGCATACATTTAAACCCGACAAGCTGATAAAGACACTTCTTACAAGACTTTTGTTGGGAGAAGTATCACTTGCTATGTGAGGTAATGTAATGCTGAATGTATTGCTGAATGTAATGCTAATGCTACTTCTACAGCACAGTAATATCCAACGGATTTTCTTGGTACTAAATGAAAAACAATCTGTGAAAATCAGAAGAGATATGTTCAGAAGATTTAGTGAAAAATATGATGAGGCTGACCATGGAAGGACAATGGTAAACCAGCACTGCAGTTTGCTTTATTTATAGTCGTGGCGTGATGTACTGCAAACCACACTAGAATAGCCAATTCGACTCAGATATGTGGCTTGGAAAATAGGATTTTATGATTGCAGTTATCTCTTCTTCAAAGGCGCGCAATTATTTTCTTAACACACAGAGCGAACAGGTTTACAGGCAACAGATCTTTCTTTAAAGACATATATTGCGTGGTGGTAGGCGCCGTTACTGCTTCCGCTGTAGTTGACCTACTTGCCCTGTGGTTAATTGGCATGTGATATGTGGTTTGAGGCTTAGCACTCTCCTGGAGATACAATGGGACGAATATCCCGAGATCTCATTGAGCTGAATAACAATGAACCTCTAAGGCAGGGACACTTACAAATGGTGAATGTAATAGGGACAACAATAAGACATCTTTGCCTACAAACAAGGATACCTCACAAGCTAGTGGCCAAGAACTTGAACTTGTTAAAAACGTTTTCTCTTAGTTAAGACAGTCTCTAGCAGTGTCTCCAACCCTTTCTGTAGTTAGAGCTTCTCATGTTTGGTGAAAATCATCTAGAGCTACCAATATTTTTAGAGTCTTAGGGCCAGATGTAGGAAGCCATTTGCGTGTCGCAAACTGCGAAAAACGCAGTTTGCGACGCGCAAAAGGCTTAACGCGATGCACAACCTCAAATTGCGAGTCGGTACCGACTCGCAATTTGAGGCTGCGACTCGCAAATAGGGAGGGGTGTTCCCTTCCTATTTGCGACCGCATCGCCATGCTGAGTTGGTTTATGACCGCGAATGCGGTCGCAAACCAACTCGCAGTTACCATCCACTTGAAGTGGATGGTAACACATTTGCAAAAGGGAAGGGGTCCCCATGGGACCCCTTCCCCTTTGTGAATGCCCCAAAAAATATTTTTTCAGAGCAGGCAGTGGTCCTATGGACCACTGCCTACTCTGAAAAAACCGAAACCAAATGGTTTCGGAAGTTTTTCGTTTTGCAGCTCGTTTTCCTTTAAGGAAAACGGGCTGCAAAAAGAAAAAAAAAAATGCTTTATTTAAAAGCAGTCACAGACATGGTGGTCTGCTGTCTCCAGCAGGCCACCATCCCTGTGAGTGCATTGACAAGCTATGGGGTCGCAAACTGCAACCCACCTCATTAATATTCATGAGGTGGGTCTTTGCAACCCCATCGCGAGTCGCAGAAGGTGTCTGAGACACCTTTCTGCATAATATTTTGCGAGTTGCAAATTGCGAGTCGCTGTGACTCGCAATTTGCATGTCGCAAAATATTTTTTTGCTACATCTGGCCCTTAATATTGACTACAGATAGGATTACATTAGCGCCGACCATATGCAAGATTGCCAGCCGTGATCACCTCAGCGCATTATGCACCGTTCCCAGCAAACAGTGTAACATGTTGTGTCACTGTGGAATGCCTCTTCCATGTTAATACATAACAGCCAAAGCTGCAATGCCCCTGGCAATATGTGTAATACGTTGCCCCAAAAAACATCTCTTGAGTTCTGAAAACACACACATTTTTGTCTCAAATACACACCTTTCAATTAAGGCATACATATATTTATATACAGGGAGTGCAGAATTATTAGGCAAATGAGTATTTTGACCACATCATCCTCTTTATGCATGTTGTCTTACTCCAAGCTGTATAGGCTTGAAAGCCTACTACCAATTAAGCATATTAGGTGATGTGCATCTCTGTAATGAGAAGGGGTGTGGTCTAATGACATCAACACCCTATATCAGGTGTGCATAATTATTAGGCAACTTCCTTTCCTTTGGCAAAATGGGTCAAAAGAAGGACTTGACAGGCTCAGAATAGTAAAAAATAGTGAGATATCTTGCAGAGGGATGCAGCACTCTTAAAATTGCAAAGCTTCTGAAGCGTGATCATCGAACAATCAAGCGTTTCATTCAAAATAGTCAACAGGGTCGCAAGAAGCGTGTGGAAAAACCAAGGCGCAAAATAACTGCCCATGAACTGAGAAAAGTCAAGCGTGCAGCTGCCACAATGCCACTTGCCACCAGTTTGGCCATATTTCAGAGCTGCAACATCACTGGAGTGCCCAAAAGCACAAGGTGTGCAATACTCAGAGACATGGCCAAGGTAAGAAAGGCTGAAAGACGACCACCACTGAACAAGACACACAAGCTGAAACGTCAAGACTGGGCCAAGAAATATCTCAAGACTGATTTTTCTAAGGTTTTATGGACTGATGAAATGAGAGTGAGTCTTGATGGGCCAGATGGATGGGCCCGTGGCTGGATTGGTAAAGGGCAGAGAGCTCCAGTCCGACTCAGACGCCAGCAAGGTGGAGGTGGAGTACAGGTTTGGGCTGGTATCATCAAAGATGAGCTTGTGGGGCCTTTTCGGGTTGAGGATGGAGTCAAGCTCGACTCCCAGTCCTACTGCCAGTTCCTGGAAGACACCTTCTTCAAGCAGTGGTACAGGAAGAAGTCTGCATCCTTCAAGAAAAATATGATTTTCATGCAGGACAATGCTCCATCACACGCGTCCAAGTACTCCACAGCGTGGCTGGCAAGAAAGGGTATAAAAGAAGGAAATCTAATGACATGGCCTCCTTGTTCACCTGATCTGAACCCCATTGAGAACCTGTGGTCCATCATCAAATGTGAGATTTACAAGGAGGGAAAACAGTACACCTCTCTGAACAGTGTCTGGGAGGCTGTGGTTGCTGCTGCACGCAATGTTGATGGTGAACAGATCAAAACACTGACAGAATCCATGGATGGCAGGCTTTTGAGTGTCCTTGCAAAGAAAGGTGGCTATATTGGTCACTGATTTGTTTTTGTTTTGTTTTTGAATGTCAGAAATGTATATTTGTGAATGTTGAGATGTTATATTGGTTTCACTGGTAATAATAAATAATTGAAATGGGTATATATTTGTTTTTTGTTAGGTTGCCTAATAATTATGAACACCTGATATAGGGTGTTGATGTCATTAGACCACACCCCTTCTCATTACAGAGTTGCACATCACCTAATATGCTTAATTGGTAGTAGGCTTTCGAGCCTATACAGCTTGGAGTAAGACAACATGCATAAAGAGGATGATGTGGTCAAAATACTCATTTGCCTAATAATTCTGCACTCCCTGTATATATGACAAATATTGTCTATCAATATTTGGTAGTTGGCAGGCATGCCCTCATTTATCCAGTGATTTAATCAGACACTCGGCTATGCAGTCAAGTATTCATGTGCTCAGCCATTCATTCACTTATCTCTTAATCACCCAGTCCACTCGGCCATTCATTAAGCCATCCAGGCATTAACTAATCAATACTGCTATTGTCACTTCCTCATATTCATAATTCCTTCATCACATAACTACACAAACCTGCCAATCAATGAAAAAGCACTTTCAGTTATAAAATATCCAGACCTATTGGCCTTGCCAGCACTTGCTGCCTGTCAGTTGTCATGTTTTTGTCACTTGGGAAAGAACCTCCGGCATCACACTCTTGAGGACAATTTGTATCAAAGGATTTTGCCTTCGCAAACAGTGCGAATTGCAAAAGTCCCCCATTTGTAAATGCAAAATCCCCTTTCATGCTGTATGAAAGGAATTTGCAGTGCAATTTTAAGGAATTGCAAAAATAGCGATTCCTTAAAATTGCGACCCAAGTGGGGAATCTCAATTTGCGATTCCCTAAATAGGTAATCACAAATAGGGAATACCTATTTGCAATTACCTATTCACATGTATCATGCATTTCCTAAATGCGAATATGGCATTCAGGAAATGCAATTACCACAAATTCAAGTTTGGCGGTAAGCATGTGCAATTTTTGAAAATGCATTACAAATGCATTTTTTTAAATGCCATGTAGAGCACACATGCCCCTTGGGCATGTGTGAATATTACATGTCCACAAATATTTTTTGGGGTGCATCAAAGGGGGCCTTAGGCCCCCAGCACCCTGGGGTTCGCATTACCTAATTTGTGAATTCCTAACAGGAATTCGCAAATTAGGCAATGCAAAACTATTCGCACCTATGGGCCTACAGGCCCATAGGGATGAATGGAATCCCATTCCCTAATTGAGATTCGGTAATAGCGATTGCAACCTTTAAGAAATCGCTATTACCGAATCGCAATTTTCATGCATCCCATTTTGCATTTTTTTAAATAGTGATTTCTTAAAAATCGCTATTTAGGAAATGCAAACCGGGGTGATGATACATCTGGCCCTTGGTCAAATCAAATCAAATCAAATCAAAATCAAATCAAATCATTAACATTTATAAAGCGCGCTACTCACCCGTGCGGGTCTCAAGGCGCTAGGGGAAAAAGGGGGGGTTATCGCTGTTCGAACAGCCAGGTCTTTAGGAGTCTCCGGAAAGCAGAGTGGTCCTGGGTGGTCCTGAGGCTGGTGGGGAGGGAGTTCCAGGTCTTGGCCGCCAGGAAGGAGAAAGATCTCCCACCCGCCGTGAAGCGGCGGATGCGAGGGACAGCAGCGAGTGCGAGGCCAGAGGAGCGGAGGAGGCGGGTGGGGATGTAGAAGCTGAGGCGTCTGTTGAGGTATTCCGGTCCCTTGTCGTAGAGGGCTTTGTGTGCGTGGGTGAGAAGTCGGAAGGTGATCCTTTTGCTGACAGGGAGCCAATGCAGGTGTCTCAGGTGTGCGGAGATGTGGCTGCTGCGGGGTATGTCGAGGATGAGGCGGGCCGAGGCGTTTTGAATGCGTTGCAGGCGATTTTGGAGTTTGGCTGTGGTCCCGGCGTAGAGGGTGTTGCCGTAGTCCAGGCGGCTCGTGACGAGGGCGTGGGTCACGGTTTTTCGGGTGTCGGCGGGGATCCAGCGGAAGATCTTGCGGAGCATGCGGAGGGTGAGGAAGCAGGCGGAGGACACGGCGTTGACTTGCTTGGTCATGGTGAGAAGAGGGTCCAAGATGAAGCCGAGGTTGCGGGCGTGGTCTGTGGGGGTCGGTGCGGTGCCGAGGGCCGTGGGCCACCAGGAGTCGTCCCAGGCGGACAGGGTGTTGCCGAGGATGAGGACTTCCGTTTTTTCAGAGTTCAGCTTTAGGTGGCTGAGCCTCATCCAATCTGCGACGTCCTTCATACCCTCTTGTAGGTTGGTCTTGGCGCTGGCGGGGTCCTTGGTGAGGGAGAGTATAAGTTGGGTGTCGTCGGCGTAGGAGGTGATGATGATGTCGTGCTTGCGTACGATGTTGGCGAGGGGGCTCATGTAGACATTGAAGAGTGTCGGGCTGAGTGATGAGCCTTGGGGTACGCCGCAGATGATCTCGGTGGGTTCTGAGCGAAACGGAGGGAGGTAAACTCTTTGGGAACGGTTTGAGAGGAAGGAGGCGATCCAGTCCAGGGCCTGGCCTTGGATCCCGGTGGAGCGGAGGCGGGTGATTAGGGTGCGGTGACAGACGGTGTCAAAGGCAGCCGAGAGGTCGAGCAGAATGAGGGCGACTGTTTCACCGTTGTCCATCAGGGTTCTGATGTCGTCAGTGACTGAGATGAGGGCGGTTTCAGTGCTGTGGTTGGTTCGGAATCCGGTTTGTGAGGGGTCGAGCAGGTTGTTGTCTTCCAGGAAGGTGGTCAGCTGTTTGTTGACGGTCTTCTCTATTACTTTGGCTGGGAAAGGCAGAAGAGAGATGGGGCGGAAGTTTTTTAGGTCGCTCGGGTCAGCCGTAGGTTTCTTTAGTAGGGCGTTGACTTCGGCGTGTTTCCAGCATTCGGGGAAGGTAGCAGAAGAAAAAGAAGAGTTGATGACGGTCTGGAGGTGCGGGGCGATGATGTCGTCGGCTTTGTTAAAGATGAAGTGCGGGCAGGGGTCCGAAGGGGCGCCGGAGTGGATAGAGTTCATGATGGATTTGGTTTCTTCCGTGTTGATGTGGGACCAGTTGTTGAGGGTGATGGCCGTGGATGCCGGTTCGGTGGTGTATGGTTGGGTCTGGTGTCCGAAGCTGTCGTGGAGGTCGCTAATCTTGCGATGGAAGAAAGTGGCGAGGGATTCGCACAGATCCTGTGAGAGCGTGACGGCGTTGGCGTTGGCGCTGGGGTTGGAGAACTCCTTGACGATGCTGAAGAGTTCTCTGCTGTTGTGTCTGTTTTTGTCCAGTCTGTCGGTGAAAAAGTTCCTTTTGGCAGCGCGGATCAGGTGGTGGTGTTCACGGGTAGCGTTCTTGAGGGCGGTCATGTTGTCAACGGTGCGGTCCTTGCGCCAGGCTTTCTCAAGGGCGCGACAAGTTTTCTTTGATTCTTTGAGGGTGTCAGAGAACCAGAGAGGTTTTTTGGTGTTGGTCTGTCGATGCGTGCGTTTGAGGGGAGCAAGGATGTCTGCGCAGTTGGAGATCCAGTTTGTGAGGTTGAGGGCTGCGTCGTTGGGGTCGGTGGTGAGGGTGGGTTGGTTGGCGGCGAGTGCGGAGAAGAGTTGCTCTTCGGGGATCTTGTTCCACTGTCGACGAGGGATGGGTTGGGTGCGGAGGTGGCGGGTCTCGCGTCGGAATGTGAAGTGGACGCAGCTGTGGTCGGTCCGGTGTAGGGCGGAGGCGTGGCTGAAGAAGACGTGTTTGCTGGCGGAGAAGATGGGGTCAAGCGTGTGTCTGGCGATGTGGGTGGCGGTGTTCACCAGTTGTTTGAGGCCGAGGTTGGCGAGGTTGTCGAGCAGGGTGGTGGTGTTGGGGTCGTTGTTTTGTTCCAGATGGAAGTTGAGGTCACCTAGGAGGATGTAGTCCGGCGAGGCGAGGGCGTGCGGGGAGATGAAGTCGGCGATGGCGTCGCTGAAAGGGGCGCGTGGCCCGGGAGGACGGTAGACGAGGGATCCTCTGAGGGTGGTCCTCGGATCGGTGCGAATCTGAAAATGCAGGTGTTCAGCGGCGAGAGGGGTGTCTTCGGTGGAGGTGGTGACGCTGATGGAGTCTTTGAAGACGATGGCGATACCTCCTCCTACCTCCTCCTCCTCCTACCTTGGTCTGTTTCCTCAGCGAACTTCACCACTCCCCCTAATCGCAACATATTGTGAATGTCAGTACATAAAGGTATGCATAGATTAGCTATTCTTAGCTCCACATCAACATATTTTAGCTCCCTAATTTTGGAGGATATTAACAAACTGGCATATGTAGGACGAGCTTAGAAGTAAACCTGCACACAGGTTTGTGCACATTGTTGTGAATGCATTTTATAAACTGGAGGAGAAAAGATAAGTGGGCAACGGAGGGACACTTGTACACCTCAGACTGTATGAAAGAGGCAAACATTTCCCAGTAGAGCAGTAGAATTAGAAGTCATGAGTAATATTGGGAAACATCTTTTTTTCAAAGAAATTATGACGAAACATCACGGAAGATATGTAATCCAAATAGTGTGAGGCAGACACAGGGTAGTAACAGTAGCAATACGGTGCTGCTAATTTGAGCTCCAACGAAGATAGGGAAATGGGTGAACTGGTTGGGCCTGCTGGTTCCTATTTCCTGTCAAATTCTACGTATGCATAGTAAAAAGTTTCTGATTAAAATATTTTTGTTTAATTTCTCGCAAGTGTGCGGGATTTATGTGACTGTCGCATAACTCTATATCTGAAGAATAAATATATCCAGAGCTTTGAAGCTTGGCCAAAGAGCTTCGACCATCTGCAACCTGTTACAACACATGCTCCACATATCTGTCCGGTAACCATCTGTTAAACGTTCCACGGAACCGCATCAGGAGGCACAGGGCACGTTGTAAAATGTAACAATGGGCGCCACAGGCTATTGCTGGCAGGTGCTTGACATAAAACACAGTGATATATAGAGATCCCTGCTGCGTGGGAAAAAGAGAGCTTTTTTTACTTAACGCCAATGAGCACATTTTAAAATAAAACTCTAATCCCCTCAATACAAAACAACGTATTATCTTCATGTATATCGTTTCAAGAGCAATGTTTATGTAACCATCAAAAGCGTTGACATGTTGGGCCTTGCCTCCTCCTTTGATTCCGCCCACCCAGCAGTGTGTGGTGTAAGCATAGAGGATGGTTACTGGATAGATTAACTCTTCGCTGTTTCCATGACGTGTTGCATGGAGAGTCGGGGATTACGTATTCGGAAACTGTACGCATTGTGAGGCCTGGTTTTTTGTTGCTCCTGTTATATTTGCAGATGCTGAAGGAAAAGGCTTAGGATGCGTCATCGTGACAATGACGCGGAATGTGATATCTGACTCATTTCTTATTCCAAAAATAAATCCTAAATTCTCTCCTCAAAGGACTGTGGAAAACGAACTGACTCCCACTCAGTGAGCCATTAGGAAGTCAAAAATATAATTTTACCTGCAATTACATTGCTCAGTGCCAATTCGCATGCAAATGTGATTAACAAAAGTTAGTAGTATAATGTGTAAATGTTTATCAAACTCTTCGAGTCGCAGACAGCAAGAGTGCCCTGGTCAAGCTAAAGATTCATCAGTGTTTTCACCCTGAATTGCATCAACTGGGTTGGCAACAAACTGCAGTAGTGATGTTCAAGCCGTAACTTAATTGGTGCTTTTGATTTGCAGAACAGATAAGTGGGTGTCATCTCACATGAAGGTTTGCGAAGATGGCAAGTAGTGACTATCACAACTTTTCTGACTATGTCTGTACATATTTCCACCCACAGTGTGGATAATATTATTTTCATCTGAAACCAGATATATTAATGATTTCTGTATGACTGTCAAGACAAATGTAAGGCAGCTCTTCTTCCAAGAAGAATTGGCTATACTTTCTTGAGTTGTAATCTGCCTTATTTAACACTTCTGCTTCTTCCTTCACTCCTGTAAGATACACCCATTCAGGTGAAGCATACTTTCTTTTCAGGATTCTCTTTCTTTCTGGTCTTTTAACAACTGGCAATTCATTATCACTATTCCAGAAGTCAGATCCAATTACTTTTGGTTCTTCTTTGGTTAACTCTGACCTTTCATTCTTCCAGTGCCTTTTCTTGCATATTCTCTACACTGCCTTAGGAGTCTCAAATCTTGTACCTTCACTTGTGATTATTGCAGATGCTTCCTCACTCACAGTTGAACTGGTGCTTATACCAGCATCAGCAACTCGAGTCAACTCAACTCAAACTGTTTTATTCCCCTGGAAGTTCTATGAACTAAAATGTTCAGCTGGAGCCTTTCATGAGCTGGATCAGAGACTCTTTCTTCTTGCTGCCGCTCATGACTTTGCAACAGATCTTTACTCTGATCCTCAAATTATAGCTGGGTACTGGTACCTTCCTCAGGATATCCATTTTTTGCTTTCACAGGCAACACCACCAGTTCCAGAATCTTCACCAAATTCTTCTCCAACTTCTCATCCCTTGGGAAACATGCTGGGAACATAGGCTTGGCTCTGTGAATTAATGGTTATCACCACTCCTTTATCTCCATCTTCACTCTTCTCATATGAGTGGTGGATCCACTACTGGATCCCAGCACATGTCACAGCAGTATTAGTCACAAGCACAACTTGATATGTTCCTTTCCAACAGGCATCAAGTAAACTCTTACAGACATGCCTCTTCACCTGAATCCAGTCTCCTGGTTTCAGTGGATGCCACTGAGTTTCTTTTGTAAGTGATGTTGCCAGATTCAGCTGATAAGAGACAGATTTCACCACATCAGCCAGAGCTTTTACAGTAATCTAATACAATATCATGAGTTATTGACACAAGTGTTGCTGAAGGTATCTGTGCGATTTTCATGGCTGTGCTTATTAGCACTTCATAGGGTGAGGGTTCAATGTTTTTATCGTGGGTACTTCTAATGCTCATCAGAACAGGAAGAAGAACAGTGTGCCATTTCAAATTAGTGGATGCACACACTTCAGCCAGTTTGTTTTTGATGGTCCTATTCATTTTCTCTACAATGACAGCTGATTGAGGACGATAACTACAATGAAATTTCTGCTCAAATTCAAGAGCTGTACAAATCAATTTGAGGATCTCAGTTTAAAATGTATTCCATGGTCTGTCCCAATAGAGGTTAGCTGGCCAAAACATAACATTAATTCCCTTACCAAGAGTTTGCCAACTGTCATGCTTTTGGATAACAATGCTGGGTAGGCTTCGACCCATTTCTAGTATAAGCAATCACATATCTGGAACCTCAGTGAATTCTGCTTGAAGTCTAGTAAATGGGCCCCCTGATCTGCCAGTGTGATTCATAATGACCATGGTTCTCTTTCACTGGTAGTTTCTCTGACAAATGATACATCCCTGACACAATCTTCTGCAACATTTCTGAAATTGGTAATAAACCAGTACTTTTTCAAGTATCAGGTCACTGAGTCCCTTTCCACATGTGTCTGGCCAGGCAAACAACAGGCGTTGGAATGTATCATGGAGCCAGGAAGAACAGGTTTGTATTCAGTAGTGATATGAAGAACTGCAGCTACCGTAGCTAACACAGCAGAAAAATTTGCAACATGTCTCATCACCCTCCATTTTTTGGGTAAACACCCTTCTCAAGCCAATAAAGAAAAAACTCTTTATCATAATCAGGCATTCTGAGGGCAAGCGCATTACACACATTTTCTGTTAGTTCTCAGAAGGTCTTCATTTATTCTTCATCAAATGGTACCAGATCCTTGACCTCACTGTGAGTTAGCCTTATTAAAGGCTTCGTAGTTAGGGACACATTTGGCATTCACTGGCTACAGTAGGGAACTATTTTCAAAAACATCCTTACCTTCTTCTGGATAGTTGGAAGATTCATCTTCAGGACTGCAGAAATGCAGGATTTGAAAAGGGAGACTTTCCTTTCCCATTTCTCAAAGTGATGACCATGAAAAATCGCTTCTTTTTGACACTATTGCATCTGTGTAGATGGGACCTTGTGACCATAGTCAGCAAGATGGTTATAAAGTGCAATTGTATCTGTTTACAGTCTTTTGTTCTGGAGGCCACAAGCAGTTTGTAATGTATTGGGCCAAGACTGAGTTACAAGGTAAGTGTAGATTCTCTGAATCTTTCTTTAAGGTCTGTCAGAACCCTGTTCAGAGGGCCATAGGGCAAGCAGGGCCCAACTGTGGTGGCTGAGGCCTTTTGTTCCCATTGTCCTGGGGCCTGACCTAGTATGGATCCTGACCAACTGGCCCAAGTACCCCCTCAGAACTTGACTTTTGGTGCTAGTGCTGGTCGAGCACTCCAAGGCTTCTTGGGGGGGAGAGAGGGGAGTAGACACAGGGGGATAAATACAGGCTCATAGCTCAAAATATGTTGAAATGCAGCACTAAATGATTTTCCAGTTACAACCTTGCTTTTATGAAAAAAGGAGAAATTATATACCAACACAAAGTAAAATTTGACATTCACAAAAAATAAACACAGTCCCCTGACGCCACAACTCCAGTATTTCAATAGGCAGTTCCTGAGTACCATTCCCCTCTAACTAGTGATAGTTGTTCACCTCTATTCACTATTGAGCAGATTAGGTTAAGCCCCACTAGTAGTTTGAGTTGGCTCCAATTAAAGTCAAAAGTGTTCCAGCGCTGGAACACTATAAGACAGGCAAGTTTGTCAGGTCCCTCTGGCTCGTTAATCAGTCTTACCTGAACCAGCAGCATATGCACAACTATATTATCTGAGCATGCCCTCTTTGTGGGTGCTAAAACTACAATCAATCACCAATCAGTTTATGTAAAGCGCAACTACTTACTTGTGAGGGTCTCAAGGCACTGGTGGTGGGTTTGGGCCTCAATCGGCAAGCCATGTTTTGATGTTCTTCCTAAACTGGTGAGAAATGGGCTTTGTCTGAGGTGCGTGGGTAGGCTGTTCCAGCTCTTAGCTGTGAAGTATGCTAAAGATCCTCCTCCAGCTGTGGCTTTCCTGATGTGTAAGACGGTAGCTAGGGCCTGCTGGGTGGAGCAGAGGGGTCTGGTGGGGTTATGGAAGGGGATGCGATGGTTCAGGTAGGCCGGTCCAATGTTGTGCAGAGTGTTGTAGGTGTGGGTGAGTAGTTTGAAGTTGACTTGCTTCTCTACTGGGAGCCAATGGAGGGTCCTCAGGTTTCGGGAGATGTGTTCTTGGTGGCAGATGTTCAGGACGAGTCTTGTGGTGGCGTTTTGGATGAGTTGTAGTTTCCTGATGTTCTTTGTTGTGGTGCCAGCGTACAGTGCATTGCCGTAGTCGAGCTTGCTAGTGATTAGGGCCTGGGTGATTATTTTGCGGCAGTCGACCGGGATCCATTTGAAGACTTTTCAGAGTTGGCAGAGGGTGTGCCAGCAGGAAGAGGTGACTGCGTTTACCTGTCGGGCCATTGATAGGGAGGGGCCAAGGATGATTCTTAGGTTTCAGGCATGGTCAGTCAGAGTAGGTGATGTGCTGAGCGATGTGGGCCATCATGAGTCATCCCAGGCTGAGGTGGAGTTTCCAAAGATGATGAACTCGGTGTTGTCCAAGTTGAGCTTGAGGCAACTCCCCCTCATCCAGGCGGTGATGGCTTTTATCCCGGTGTGAAAGTTCCTCTTAGCTTTGTCCAGATTTTCAGTGAGGGATATGATGCGTTGTGTGTCATCGGCGTATGACACGATGTTCATTTCGTGGTCTCTGCATTGGGCTCAGGGAGGATCCCTGAGGGGCTCTGCAGCTGACTTATGTTGTTTTGGATATGAAGGGTGGAAGCCTGACTCTGTGTTCTTCCGCTGAGGAAGGAGTGGATCCATTGCAAGGCTTTTCCATGGATTCCTGCAACCTGGAATCTGGTGCATAAGGTGCTGTGGGAAACCGTGTTGAAGGCTGCTGAGAGGTTGAGAAGTATGAGTGCTGCGTTGTGTTCGCAATCAAGGAGTGTGGGGATGTCATTGGTGGCTGCAAGAGCTGTATCTGTGCTGTGGTTGCTGCGAAATCCAGACTGAGAGATATCCAGAGGGTTGTTGCCTCAAGAAATTGTTGTAGTTGTGAGTTTACGGCTTTTTCCAGGACTATGGCTGGGTAGGGTAGCAGCGAGATGGGTCGGAAGTTCTTGATCTCTGATGGGTCAGTTGTGGGTTTCTTAAGGAGGAGGTGGACTTTGGCGGGTTTCAAATCTTCGGGGAATGTGGCCGTTGTGGTGGACCAGCTCAACGTCTTGTGGAGTTTGGGGGCGATGGATGCACTGGCTCTGTTGTAAATGTGGTGAGAACAGGGGTCTGTTGGAGCTCCAGAGTGAATGCTGTTCATGATGATTTCAGTCTCTTCTGTGGTGAGCGTGGACCATCTGTGGATGGTTTGGGTGGGTTCTGGGGGGCTAGGTCAGTCGTAGGTTCTGATACTCGGTGGGTTTCTTAGGCGGAATCTGTCATAGATGTCCTTAATCTTGCTGTGGAAGAAAGTAGCCAGTTTATCGCAGAGGTCTTGCGGTGGGGGGATGTTGGTGTCTTTGGAGGGAGGATTGGTGTATTTGTTGATTACCGTGAAGAGTTCTATCCTGTTTTGTGGGGAGGTGTTGATGTGTTCACTTAGTGCAGCTTTTTTTGCGTTCTTGATGCATTGGTGATGGATGGCAATGGCGGCTCTGCAAGAGGTGAGGTCTTTGCTGGTTTTGCTGTTTCTCCATTTCCTCTCTAGGCGCCTGCAGGAGCGTTTGGATTCTTGGAGTTCGGCGGTGAACCAGCTGACTTTTTTTGGCACGCAATTGACCGAAGTTGACCGGAGAGGGGTTAAGGAGTTGGCACATTCGGTGGTCCAGGAGTTGAAGTTGTGTGCTGGAGTGCTGTCATCATCGGTGGGGGACGGGGCTGAATTGGCGAGGGTCGTAGTGAGTTGCTCGTCGGTGATTCCGTTCCATTTCCTGGGGGGGCCCTGGGGACGTGGAGGCGGCTGTTGGGTGCGGTGATGGTGATGGTGAAGTGTATGCAGTGATGGTCATTCTTGAAAGTGATCCGATTGCTTGAGGTAAAAATGGGGTCTAGTGTGTATCCTGTGCATGCATGGACACAGTGATCAGTTGCTTGAGGTCAAGGGTGGCGAGATTTTCAAGCAGGGAAGTGGTGTTTTGGTCGTTGCAGTCCTGTAGGTGGAAATTCAAGTAGACCAGGAGGAGGTATTTGGTGTACGCCAGGGAATGGGGGCTAGCGATGTCTGCAATGACGTTGATAAGGCTGGGCGGGGGCCAGGTGGTCTGTAGACCAGGGTGCCATGGAATGAGAAGTTGTGAGTGGCGTGGATTAGGAAGTATAGGTGTTCCATTGTGGTGCAGGGTTCCTCTGTGTTGACTGTGATGCGGAATGAGGACTTGTGTACAATGGCCAGTCCTCCGCCCAGACGGGAGGGTCGGTACTTCCTTAGGAAGTTGTAGCCGTCCGGTATTGGGATGGCGATGTCTGGTCCAGAGGTAGGGTTGGTCCAGTTCTCGGTGAGGAAGGCAATGTCTGGACGGGTGGATTCAATCAGGTCTCAGAGTTTGGTGGTGTGCTTGTGGAGGGAGTTTATATTCAGGAGGCGGCAGTTGAGGAGGTTGTGTTGGGTGTCAGTGGTTTCAGGTTTTGGGTGTTCTGGTTGTCTGTTGTGTCTGAAACTGAGGTTGCAGTTTCAGCAGGAAAAAGGTCAGTGGGTGTCCGTAGGAGATTCGGTGCAGTAGGCGCTATGATGTCTGGTGTTAAGGTGGTGGGGGTCTTGGCATCGTAATGGAGGGTGACCAGGGAATGGCTTCTCGGAGATCCAGGGTTTCTGGCACTAGGTGCGCTCCAGGTGCGGACAGGTGCATATGGGATTGCCCTTAGCACATTAAGAAGGGGACGGAGGTGGGGCATCCGGTTATCTGGGAGGTGGGAAAAGTGCTTTGCGGGGAGCAGGGGGGCAGGACTGCAGGGGCAGCAGCGATGAAGGAGGGAGAGAGTAACAGAAAGACAGAAAAATAAGAGAAGAGAGAAAAAAGAAAAAAGAAAAAAGAAAATAAAAACAAAGGTAAAAATCAGAAGTAAAAAGCAGGAGTAAGGAGAGACATAGAGAGATGGAAGATACTTACTTGTAGATGAGGCGCAGGCAGGAGCCTGCGGGTGGAGGAGGGCCTTGAACTGAGAGTCAGGCAGACTCTCAGTTCATTCCCTGAGGCAGAGTCAGCAGCAGAAAGAGGAGCTGGGGAGGGCACCAGCTGCTGGTCAGGAGGTCAGTGGAGTCACCTTCTCACAGCGCTGTGGCCTCCATTAAAAAGGGGAGGGAGGTGGGGAGTTCCAGTCAGGTGGGAGGCCGGAGGAGAGGAAAAACACTTCATTAGTGGGGCAGGGGTAGTGGGACGACAGGGGCAGCAGAGGCGTGGGAGGGAGAGGGGAACAGAGAGACAGAAAAATAAGAGAATAGGCATAAAAAAGAAAAAAGAGAGTAAAAACAGAGGTAAAGGCAGAAGTAAAAAGCAGGAGTAAGGAGAGACAGAGAGAGACGGAAGATACTTACTTGTAGATGGCTACTAGGCCACCAGGGATGAGGCTCAGGCAGGAGCCTACGGTTTGAGGAGGGCCTCGAACTGAGAGTCAGGCAGACTCTCAGTTCACTGCCTGAGGCAGAGGCAGCAGCAGCAGGAGGAGCTGGGGAGGGCAACAGATGCTGGCCTACAGTCTTGGGTGAGTACTGCACATGCAGCCCTTTAGGGGTGGCGGATCGGTGTCCTCAACACTCCTCCAATGCCCGCAAGTTTCCTTGGATCTTCCCCACAAGTGGAGGAGGGGAATTCAACCCTCCTATTACAGACCCTCAGTCAGGGCTTGGGCCCACACAAGTTTCCATGGTGGTCTCTTCCTCCCAATGATAGTCTTGACGAGACCATGCTCCTTGCCTTTCTCCTGGTGGCCCTTCATGGCATATGGGCTCACCCACTTCACTCCACACACAGGCTATGCCCTAATCAGCATAGCAATAATCTTCACAGTGGCCCCAATTGTCATATGAGGTTCCAGACCTTACTTTACACATGGGCCACAGCCCGATTGGTGCAGCAGTAATCTTCATGGTAGCCCCACCTGCTGTACAGGGTTGCGGACTTCATTCCGCACATGGCGATGACTCGATCAGTGCAGAAGCCATTTCCTCACACCTTGCTTCAGAGATCAAATCACCAGGGTTCCCCACTGGACATCACTGCCTCCAGCATATTTTCTTCCTCTCAGTGCACACTGGCCCTGGCATGCTGGCAGGTTCTGTGCTCCAGGCTCCAGCTTCAGCTGATCTTGGATTAACTGGATGATGTCCTCTCAACCAGGTTGAAGACAGGCACACTTTAGTCTCCAGTCCTGGTCATAGATGGAAATCTTACAGAGTTTCTCCTCAATGGATGATGTCCCCTCAACCAGCTTGAAGACTACCACACTTTAGTCTCCAGTCCTAGTCATAGACAGAAGTCTTACAGAGCTTCTCCTCAAAAATCCCAACTGGCTGCTTGACAGTCGACAACTCTGGGGGCCTTCAACCCCTCTTCTTATATTCTATTTCTAGACACCAAGTATGATTTATGGCCTATGTCTTTGAAGTTTATGTTGAGGTTCTGCCTGCTCTTGAAGTGCCCTCTCCTCCGCCCTGCCCTTCCTTCAGAAAACAGTCAGTCACAGCAGGAGTGACTCTAAATCTAATAGCCCAACAAAACAGTCTATTGGTGTGACTAGGGGTTCACACATGGATGTCAGCCACAGTGATATGTGTATCAGAACGTTATGCCATGGCCTTAGCCCTACTCTTTATGATTCCCTTATCAGCTCCATCTCCTTCCTGAGATGTGCCCAGGCCCTTTGTAGTGACCTCTCCCTGATTTAAGCAGCACCCTTTGAAGTATACTGAATACCCTGGTTCTCCCTTCCACCAGTTTGACCCACCCAGCATAAAGGAATGCAGAAATCTACAAATATGTCTGAGGTGAATTCCTCTACCTCTTATGCTCTTCCAAGTAGCCTTGTGTCTCCCAAAATGGGAACCCAGAATGTTCCACGAATTGCAATATTAAAAAGACACACATATGCACATAATTATAACCTACACCCAATGCACAGCACTATATCTTCCATGTATTGTCCCATTCACAGGTACACATACTCCCAGTACATGTATATAACACATACCAGCTGCCCAGCACTGCATCTTCCATGTATTGTGCCATTCACAGGCACAGATACACCAAGCATATGCATATAACACACGTGCTGCAAAGCAGTACATGCAAGACTGATTTTGGCAAAGGATAAGTTAAGGACAAAGGCCCATATTTATACTCAGTTTGCGCCAGATTTGTGTAATTTTGTTTTACGCAAATCCAGCACAAACTTAACTCCATATTTATTTTTTGCAGCTGAACGTGTCTAGTGCCAAAAGAGCAAGTTACTTACCTTCGGTAACGCTTTTTCTGGTAGACACATTAGCTACCTGTGGATTCCTCACCTAATGAATTCTCTGCATGTGCAGCATTCGACTGAAACTTCTCTCTCTAGCTCTGCACGTCAGCAAGGACGTCACAATTGCCCGACTCCATGCGGCTCCGTGTGATGTGATTGTGGCAATAAGAGGTCCTCGCCGCCGTGCTGACATCAGTTCACACCATTTTTGACGTGCCTTTGAAACATATAAAGAACATCGACAATCTACACCCTTTAAGATTAAAAAGAATACATTTTATAGAAAATCTTCATCTAAAAATCTTTACACAATTTCTTAAAAAAGGGCACAAACCAACATGAATGGTTTGCAAACTTGAAAATACTTGAAATAGAACTATAAACATATATACATATGTAGAAACCTTGAAACTAAAGCACTGAAGTGCACAACCTAGGTGATCCTGGTATGACCAGACAGACAACGGGGAGGCGGGAGGGACCCTGAGGAATCCACAGGTAGCTAATGTATCCACCAGCAAAAGCGTTACCGAAGGTAAGTAACTTGCTCTTCTGATGGATACAACCACCTGTGGATTCCTCACCTAATGAATAGAGTTCCAAAGCAGTACCACGTCGGAGGAGGGTGTCCGTATCGTCAAACCAGGAAATCCTGCAGCACCGACCGTGCAAAATGGCCATCCCTCTGCACCTCCGCATCCAAACAATAATGCTTCACAAAGGTGTGGAGGGAAGACCAAGTGTCATGACCACACAAACTTGCCAAATCAAATCAAAGAAATGCTTGAGAAAAGCAAAGAGATATCCTCAGTGGAGACAGCAAAGCCCAAACTGGAAGAAGGTTTGCAGAGTAATCTTGCGCTTATTTCAAAGGAAGAATCAAGAAGAGAAGATTCAAGATGGCCGTCGTGAGTCCTGAAGGTTAGTTACAGTTCTAGTCTTGCAACCGGTTGGTTGCTAGGTTACGAGCTCACCAGCTGGAAGCTTCGCACTTCAACTGAGGCCTGACAGGAATCAGCTGTGTGGAGAGAGAGCGCGCTTCAGAGCAGAAACTCCTGTGAGGTAAAATTACCCGTGAAGACTATTTTACAGAAAACGTGATAAATATTGTCAAGGTTTATTCAAGGAGTTTGATAGTAGACCGTTCCAGTGGAGGTTTGGCAAGGCTACAGAGTTTAATGTATGAATAAACCTTATGTTTACAAGGTTCCTGTTTAAGATACCCAAGTCAAAAGAAAAACGAACTTTAACAAGCAAGTATTTACAAATACGAAGGTTATAAACGAAGGCTGAGTTTAACGGAGAAATGAATGTTAACAAGTAAGCATTTACAAATGCAGCGGTAATAAACCAAAGTAGCGTTTAAAAGAGAAACGAACTTTAATAAACAAGCATTTACAAATACAAGTTATCGACAGATGTCGAAGTAAGAAAGGAGAAACTAACTTTAATAAACAAGCATTTACAAATACAAGTTATCAACAGATGTCGAAGTAAGAAAGAAGAAACGAACTTTAATAAACAAGCATTTACAAATACAAGTATTGACAGAAGTCAAAATAAGACAGGAGAAACAAACTTTCACAAGCAAGAATTACCAATGCAATAAACGTAATTGAACTCTCTAATGTAAAGTAGAAACCAACTAACAACAGCTGATTTGGAGAACACATTATCACCAACTATATATATATATATATAGCAACATAAAACCAATCTCTAACAAAGGTTGAGAAGTTCTTCCAGAATCAGTAATAAGCATTTTTTAGAAGAGCTTATCTTTCATAGAGAGAAGCAAGACTACAGAGAACTCAGGGTGAGTGAAGAAATAATAGAATTAAAGAGAATTAAGTGTTAAGAGAAGAAAGTGTAAAACTGTTGTTGTATGTACCTAGTAACTGCAACTGTGACTCTTGCAGGTGCTGCATCCAATCTTCGACGTGAAGAGGCAGACTGAGTACTGACGTTCTTCATCTCTGTGACAGTCTCTCTACAATCCCATTCCCCTTTCCCCCTCCGGGGTACTCAGCATGAAGGATTAAAATTTGTTGTGAGTAGCTCGGGTCGGGACTGAGGAGTTATCTTCTGCTTCTGAGGAAATCGAATTGAAGTATCCTGACAGATTGAAGTGCCATCACCCTAATTTTAGGGAAAAAACAGATTTCCTACTGAGCAGAATGGCAGAAGGAATTGATATAAAAACATTAGCCACCGTTTTGGAAGGGTTACAGAAACAATTAAATAACACCATAGAAGAAACAGTCCAAATAAAACAGCGAATAAATGAGTTAGGGAACACCGCTAAATCAAATGAATCTGTGTTTTCACAAATCCCTAGCACTTCGCAGTCTGCAGGTATATCCACTCAAGTAATTCATGCGGTTTCCCCTATTATTCCTTTGGCTCAACCCGAGCGCTTTTTTATGTAGACCAGTTATTTTTTCCGAAGACCAGTCCAAAGTGGCATTTATATTGTCTTATCTGACAGGTGATGCGGCCGCATGGTCCATGCCAATAATTTCCAGAAATGATCCTGTTTTATATAATTTCAAAAATTTCAAGGAAGAGTTCTTAAGAATATTTGATCGGCGAACTGCAGCTCAAGCCACTGACAATGAACTATTGGAAATCAGGCATGGTAATAAAGATCTAGTAGCCTATCTGGCTCATTTCAATAAACTCATTTTAGAGACTGCCTGGCTGGAGTCAAAAAGAGCCGCCATATTTTATCGTGGACTGAAAGATGCCTTAGCACAAGTTCCAAATAGACCCACCGAAATTTCGGAGTTAATTGATCTTGTGTTACAGATTGACCACCGGTTAACCAAACCAAGAGCAGAAAAGAGAAGAGAATATTGACCATTTCCCCTGAGAATTGATCGTGTAAGAAATGATCATATGAGAGCCGGAGAAGGGATAACGATAGAAGAACCAATGCAAATTAGTTCCATCCGAGGTCCTTTATCTAAGGAAGAAAAAGAGAAAAGAAGAGTGAATCAACTATGTTTATATTGTGGTGCATCTGGGCATTTTGTTAAAAACTGTCCCAAGAAACCCAAAGCTCTTCAGTCGGGAAAAGGCCAGCTTCATCAGGAGAGGGAGTTGCTCTGATGAAAGCAGAACCCAAGTCAACTCCTTTAGATCAACGAGTGGCAAATACCTTACAAACCGCAGCGCCACATTTGGTACAAACAGTATCAGGTAAGACCCTTGAGAAGGAAATTCAAGGGATCTCAGTTATGATAGTCTCTGGAGCTATGGGCAACTTCTGTGATATCAAATACGCTTGTAAAATGGGTATTCGATTTATCAAGAAATCTACTTTGGAAGTATTAAGAGCTGTGGATGGAACCAATCTTTCTTTAGGACCCATTTCCCATGAGACCGAACCAATTCAGATGCAAGGTTTTGGTGGGCATCAGGAGCAGATAATCTTTAATTTGATAGATGCTTCACAATTTCAACTCATTTTGGGTCTGCCCTGGTTTACAGAACATAATCCACAAATTGATTGGAGCGAGAGAACGATCAAGATGAATTCCTCTTACTGCAAAGAGAATTGCTTTCATGATGGAGTGGAGGTGTCCACCAAGTCCCAAGCAGCCTGTTTATCATCACACTCTTCAATGATCTGTGCACTAAAAACAACAGAAATCCCAAAAGAATGTGAGGATTTAGTTGCCGTTTTTGATGAAAAGGAGGCTGAGAAATTGCTGCCACATCGACCCTACGACTGCAAAATTGAACTGGAGCCAGGTGCGATATTGCCATGTAGCAGAATATACGCATTGACCAAAGCAGAGAACCAACATTTAAAGGAGTATTTGGATCAATATCTTGCTAATGGTTTTATTTGTCCTTCTGAAACCCCAGTGTCATCCCCACTATTTTTCATACCATAGAAGGATGAGGGTCTTCGAACTTGCTTTGATTATCGAGCCCTCAATCAGGTTACCATCAAGAATCAATACCCACTGCCTTTAGTGTCAGTTTTATTAGATCAAGTAAAGAATGCTAGAATCTACACCAAATTGGACCTGCGAGGAGCATATCATTTGATACGAGTGGCTTCAGGGGATGAATGGAAAACCGCTTTTCGGACTCGATACTGATTATTTGAATATCAAGTGATGCCTTATGGGTTATGCAATGCTCCTGCTGCCTTCTAGCATTTCGTTAATGATATATTACGAGAATTCCTCGAGCGGATTGCCGTGGTTTATATAGATGACATTTTAATCTTTTCCGACAAACTACAGGAGCACATTTCCCATGTTCGATCCATCCTCACAAGGTTGCAAGAAAACCATCTCTATGTAAAATTGGAGAAGTGTGCATTTCATGTGGAACGAGTTGAGTTCTTAGGATTCATTTTGTCACCAGAAGGAGTTAGTGTGGATCCTACCAAGATAAAGACAGTGCAACATTGGCCTTCTCCTTGCAATGTCAAAGAGATTCAGAGTTTCTTGGGGTGCGCAAATTTTTATCGAAGATTCATATCCAATTTTTCTCAAACAGTTACACCCATTACTCGATTGTTGAAGAAAGGAGTGAAGTTTGAGTGGACAAAAGAAGCTGAAAATGCTTTTAATTTTTTGAAGAATTCCTTTGCCTCAGATCCAATCTTGCTCCACCCCAATCCGGATGAGCCATATTATGTGGAGACAGATGCTTCAGATGTTGCCATAGGAGGTATCCTTTCCCAGCGTCATAAAGATACAGGTCAATTACATCCAGTGGCCTATTTCTCTCGAAAATTAACACCACCAGAGATAAATTATTCAATTGTGGATAAGGAGCTATTGGCAGTCAAGGAAACTTTTTGTGAGTGGAGGCATTACATTTTGGGAGCTAAGCATAAAGTGACTGTTTACACGGACCGCTGAAATTTACAGTTTTAAAAATCAGCTCGAACTGTAATAGCTAGGCAACTGCGTTGGTCCCTATATTTTGCAGACTTTGATTTTGTTATCACTTTCAGACCAGGAAAAGTAAATGGGAAGGCAGATGCTCTATCTCGAATTGATACCGGTGCAGTTAAAGAGCCTCCAGAAAAAGAATTGATTATTCCACAAGAGAAGTTCATATCTGCCATATTGTATGAAGATTTAACCAAAGAAATTCAAGAAAACTTAACATCCGAAGGAATGCTGAAGTGGTCCAAAGAAGGCCAAGGAAGAGAAATCAAAAATGGTTTGCCATACTTTAAAGGTGCACTGTATGTTCCGACTGTGGAGCTGCAAGAAACAATTCTTCAGGCTTATCATGATGATGAATTGGCTGGACACAAAGGAATTAAAAAAACTCAAAATCTGATACAACAAGAATTTTGGTGGCCAAAAATGAAAACTCAGATAAGACAATATGGGGGTTATTCTAACTTTGGAGGAGGTGTTAATCCATCCCAAAAGTGACGGAAAAGTGACGGATTTACCACCAGCCGTATTACAAGTCCATTATATCCTATGGAACTCGTAATACGGCTGGTGGTATATCCGTCACTTTACCGTCACTTTTGGGACGGATTAACACTCCTCCAAAGTTAGAATAACCCCCTATGTGTCAACTTGTGACAAATGTCAAAGAGGGAAATCAAATAGAACAGCTTCACAAGGTCTGTTAAGACCTTTGCCAACTGCACCCCATGCCTGGCATACTGTTACTATGGATCTTATAGTGGACCTCCCTAGTAGTCAAGGTTTTAACACTATCCTAGTTTTTGTAGACACTTTCACTAAAATGGCGCATTTCATTCCTTTGAAAGAAATCCCTCGAGCCCCACAGGTTGCACAGTTGTTTACACAACACATAGTACGCGCCCACGGTATCCCAAAAATTCTAGTTTCAGACAGGGGGTCCCAATTTGTTTCTCGCTTTTGGAAGGCCTTTAGTAAAAGATTAGGAATTGATTCTCGTTACTCTACCAGTTACCATCCTGAAATCGATGGGCAAACAGAGAGAGTGAATCAAGAGTTAGAACAGTATTTAAGACTCAATTTATTAGATCAAGAGAAAGAATGGCCCGAGTTGATGTGGACAGCTGAATTTGCTTACAATAATGCTGTTCATTCCACCACTGGGTTCACCACCTTTTATCTGAACCATGGTAGACATCCTAATGTAATGTTGGGTAAAGAAGATGATTCAGTGCCTGCAGTAGAAGAGATGGTGAGGGATTTGCAGACCACGTTAGTTAGGGCTAGAAAAAACATCATTCAAGCAAAAGATTCATATAAGACTCAGGCTGATAGAAAAAGAAGAGAGAGCCACATTTATTCGAAAGGAGACAAAGTTTGGTTACCCACTCGTCATTTACGTCTCAAAGGAAATCGCAAATTTCAGCCACGATTTATAGGCCCATTCAAAGTTGACAAGATGATCAATCCAGTGGCAGTTAAATTGCAGTTGCCAGCTCATCTAAAGATACATCCTGTTTTCCATGTCTCCTTGTTAAAGAACAGTCCTCCAAATTTACGTCAAAACTCCCCTCCAAGTCCTATCCAGATTAGCTCTGCAGAAGAAAAATCCGTAATGGCAAGCTTTATTATCTAATTGATTGGAAAGGTTATGGTCCAGAGGAACGATCCTGGGAGCCACACGAGTATGTACATGCTTCAAGATTAGTGAGAAACTTTCATAGAACCTACCCAAGCAACCCTAAATTGGAGAACCGTTCCTTGAGGGGGAGTACTGTCATGACCACACAAACTTGTCAAATCAAATCAAAAAAATGCTTGAGAAAAGCAAAGAGATATCCTCAGTGGAGACAGCAAAGCCCAAACTGGAAGGTTTGCAGAGTAATCTTGCGCTTATTTCAAAGGAAGAATCAAGAAGAGAAGATTCAAGATGGCTGTCGTGAGTCCTGAAGGTTAGTTACAGTTCTAGTCTTGCAATCGGTTGTTTGCTAGGTTACAAGCTCACCAGCTGGAAGCTTCGCAATTCAACTGAGGTCTGATAGGAATCAGCTATGTGGAGAGAGATCGCGCTTCAGAGCAGAAACTCCTGTGAGGTAAAATTACCCTTGAAGACTATTTTACAGAAAACGTGATAAATATTGTCAAGGTTTATTCGAGGAGTTTGATAGTAGACCGTTCCAGTGGAGGTTTGGCAAGGCTACAGAGTTTAATGTATGAATAAACCTTATGTTTACAAGGTTCCTGTTTAAGATACCCAAGTCAAAAGAAAAACGAACTTTAACAAGCAAGTATTTACAAATACGAAGGTTATAAACGAAGGCCGAGTTTAACGGAGAAATGAATGTTAACAAGTAAGCATTTACAAATGCGGCGGTAATAAACCAAAGTAGCGTTTAAAAGAGAAACGAACTTTAATAAACAAGCATTTGCAAATACAAGTTATCGACAGATGTCGAAGTAAGAAAGGAGAAACTAACTTTAATAAACAAGCATTTACAAATACAAGTTATCAACAGATGTCGAAGTAAGAAAGAAGAAACGAACTTTAATAAACAAGCATTTACAAATACAAGTATTGACAGAAGTCAAAATAAGACAGGAGAAACAAACTTTCATAAGCAAGAATTACCAATGCAATAAATGTAATTGAACTCTCTAATGTAAAGTAGAAACCAACTAACATCAGCTGATTTGGAGAACACATTATCACCAACTATATATATATATATATATATATAGCAACATAAAACCAATCTCTAACAAAGGTTGAGAAGTTCTTCCAGAATCAGTAATAAGCATTTTTAAGAAGAGCTTATCATTCATAGAGAGAAGCAAGACTACAGAGAACTGAAGGTGAGTGAAGAAATAATAGAATTAAAGAGAATTAAGTGTTAAGAGTAGAAAGTGTAAAACTGATGTTGTATGTCCCTAGTAATTGCGACTGTGACTCTTGCAGGTGCTGCATCCAATCTTAGACGTGAAGAGGCAGACTGAGTACTGACGTTCTTCATCTCTGTGGCACTCTCTCTACAATCCCATTCCCCTTTTCCCCTCTGGGGTACTCAGCACGAAGGATTAAAATTTGTTGTGAGTAGCTTGGGTCGGGACTGAGGAGTTATCTTCTGCTTCTGAGAAAATCGAATTGAAGTATCCTGACACCAAGTCGCAGCCTTGCAGATGTCCACCATCGGAACACCCCTGGCCAAAGCCGATGAGGTGGACTTGGCCCTGGTGGAATGAGCCCTGATCCCCTCAGGAAGATCCTTCTTTGCCAAAGAGTAACATATTTTAATACAAAGAACGACCCACCTGGAGAGCATTCTCTTGTGGATGTCCTTCCCCTTCCTCTTCCCCACGTATCCGATAAAGAGTTGTTCATCCAAATGGAACTCTCTCGTCCTGTAGACATTAAAACTAATAGCCCTCTTAGGGTCCAGACGATGGAGTCTTTCCTCCTCCTTAGATGGATGTGGAGGAGGGTAGAACGCCAAGAGAGTTATTGACTGTCCCAAGTGAAATGGAGACACCACCTTGGGGAGGAAAGCCGCCCTGGTCCTCAAAATCACCTTGTCCTTATAAAAAGTGGTAAAAGGCGGGTGAGCAGAAAGAGCCTGCAGTTCGCTAACACGTCTAGCCGACGTGATGGCCACCAAAAACACAATCTTGAAAAACAAGTATATTAATGGGCAGGAATGAAGTGTCTCAAAGGGGGAGCACATCAAAAAAGTTAATACCAAATTCAAGTCCCACTGCGGCATAATAAAAGGCCTGGGAGGAAATGTATTAGTAAGCCCCTTCAAAAATTGAACAACAAAGGAGATTTGAATAGAAAGGGCTGATCTGGAAGATAAAAAACAAGCAGAAAGGGCAGAAAGATAGCCCTTAACCGTGGCCATAGCACAACCACGGTGAGCCAATGACAATGCAAACAATAAAATATCAGAAAGATGGGCATTTAAGGGATCAATTTTCTTCTCTCCAAACCAACGAACAAAATTAGCCCACCTACTTGCATAGACCGACTTGGTGGAGTGTCGCCTGGCCGATAAAAGAACGTCTACCACCTCCGGTGGGAGAGAAAAGAAACTCAGGTTGCCCCGTTCAATCTCCAGGCATGAAGGTGCAGGCTCTGGAGGTGGGGGTGTAGAACCTGCCCCTGCGACTGCGAGAGGAGGTCTGCCCTGAGAGGGAGACGGAGCGGCAGGTACAGTGAGAGTCAGAGAAGGTCTGCATACCACACCCTTCGTGGCCAATCCGGAGCTATCAGAATGACTTGGGCCCGGTCTTGGCGAATCCTCCTCAAAACCCGAGGAATCAAGGGTATGGGAGGAAATGCGTAAAGCAACTGGTCGCACCAGGACATCTGAAACACGTCCCCCAACGCTCCTTGCATCGGATACTGAAGGCTGAAGAACGACGAACAATGCGCGTTCTCTCGAGTGGCAAAGAGGTCTATACGGGGAAAACCCCACATCCGAAAGATGTAAAGAACTAGATCCGGATGCAGACGCCACTCGTGGTCGTCCGAGAAGAAGCGACTGAGTTTGTCCGCCCGTACGTTTTGGACCCCGGCCAAATGGTTTGCCACTACACAAAGCCGATGGTCCCGAGCCCAGGACCAGAGTTGCAGAGCCTCTCTGCAAAGAAGGTACAACCCTACACCCCCCTGTTTTTTGATATACCACATCGCGGTCGTGTTGTCCGTCAGAATCTGAACTGACTGACCGCCAAACAAATCGCCCGCAGCTCCAGCAGATTGATATGAAACCTCTGCTCTATTGGAGACCAACGACCCTTGATCTCCAGATCCTCCAGATGAGCTCCCCACCCTAAAGTGGAGGCATTCGTTATCACCGTGGCCACCGGAGTTGGCTGCGAGAACGGCTTCTCTTGGGAAAGTTGCCTTCCACAGCCCACCATCGAAGATCCCCTGCAGTGTCTCTGGAGATCCTTATCGATTCCCCGAGATCTCCTCTCTGTTGAAACCACCGCTTGCGGAGGCACCACTGAAGAGCCCTCATATGCCAGCGTGCATGCGTGACCAACAGAATGCAAAAAGCGAACAGACCGAGCAAACGAAGAACCTTGAGGACCGGAACCACCGCTCCTTCTTGAAACATTGGAACCAACGCCTGAATGTCCTGTATCCGCTGTGGCGGAGGAAAGGCTCGATTCAATGTCGTGTCCAGTACTGCCCCTATGAACAGGAGACATTGAGAGGGCTCTAGGTGAGACTTGGGCACATTTATTGAAAAACCCAGACTGAACAACAACTGGGTTGTCAGCTGTAGGTGACGCAACACAAGCCCCGGAGAATCGGCTTTGATCAACCAATCGTCCAGGTAAGGAAATATTGCTACTCCCTTCCTCCAGAGGTGTGCTGCAACAACCGCCATCACCTTCGTGAAGACCCTTGGTGCGGAAGTAAGACCAAAAGGAAGGACCGCAAACTGGTAGTGCTGCGATCCTACCACAAACCGGAGATACTTCCTGTGCGACGTGAGAATGGGAATGTGAAAATAAACATCCTGCAAGTCGACCGACACCATCCACTCCTCCTTGTCCAACGCCAAAAGCACCTGTGATAGAGTCAGCATTTTTAATTTCTCCTGTTTGAGGAACCAATTCAAAATCCTCAGGTCCAAAATAGGCCTCAGACGACCATCCTTCTTGGGGATCAGGAAGTACCTGGAATAACACCCCTTTCTTCCTCTGGAACCAACTCCACTGCACCCTTCAATAATAGGGAGCAAACCTCCTGTTGTAACAGCAGGAGATGATCTTCTGAACAAAAGGAAGGACGGGGAGGGAAGGGAGGAGGAATCTCCCGAAAGGGAAGGGCGTAACCTCTACTCACCAAACTGATGACCCAAGAGTCTGTTGTTATGGACTCCCATATGGGGAGAAAAAGTGAAAGCCGCCACTCTACCGGAGAGGTATGAGCAACAATGGCAAGAGGACTAGGGCTGCTTTCCTTGAGGTAACCCCCCAGAGGAAGAGGAAAAGGAAGGGTGCTGCTGCTGGGTGGCACCTCTCATGCTGACTCTACCCCGCCCCCTGTATGAGCGATAAGGGAGGCTGAGGGACTGCTGCCCCGGCTGCTGTGATCTCCCACGATAGGAAGCACCTCTTCCAAAAACACGCAGCCGTCTAAAAGATCGAAATGGGGTAGCCTGCAGACCCAAAGATCTAGCTGTGGCCCTGCATTCTTTAAAGCGCTCTAGTGCAGAGTCCGCCTTTGAACCAAACAGTTTTGCCCCATCAAAGGGCAGATCCAGCAACGTAGATTGGACGTCTGTCAAAAATCCGGAAGTGCGTAACCACACATGCCATCTGCAGGCAACGGAAGTCCCCATGGCTCTTGCAATAGAGTCCGTGTTATCCAGCCCTGTCTGAATAACCTGCGTAGCCGCCGCCTGAGCGTCCGAAAGAAGACTACGCAAGTCCAGAGGCATGTCTGGAAGCACAGTCTTCATCGCATCCATTATGGCATGAATATACCTGCCCAGAATACATGTTGCATTGGCAGATTTTAGAGCCATGCTGCAAGAAGAAAACACCTTCCTGGGCGAATGGTCCATCCTCTTGGATTCCCGGTCCGATTGTACTCCCGGAAACGAGCCAGGGGCCGACCTCGAAGAACAGGATGCTTGCACCACCAAGCTCTCAGTTGAAGGGTGTTTAGACAAAAACTCCAGGTCCCCAGGCGCAGATCTATAACACCTGGCCACTGACCTACTAACAGCCGAAGAGGAAACAGGCTTCTTCAAAACCTCTTCGATCTGATCCATCAGGGCTTCATTAAATGGTAGAAGAGGATCCACCATGGCTGTAGCAGGATGTAAAACCTCAGTCAAAAGGTTGGTCTTCACCTGTGCCGTCGATAAAGAAAGATCCAGAAATGCTGCTGCCTGCCTAATAACAGAGTGGTAAGAGGCTGCCCCCTCTGTATATTCACCAGGAGAGGCCAAGTCATACTCTGGAGAGGTATCAAGACCACTTGTTGTGTCCAAGCCAGGGAAGTCACCCTGGGGATCAGTGATCTCTCCTTCTTCGAGGAATTGCTGCTGATATTCCCTCTCCTCTAAAAGTCTAAGGGCCTTTCGACGTGACCTCAACTTGGCCTCAAGCCCCGGCGTCGACATGGAGCGGAGCGATGTCGGTGAATGGTGCCGGGAAGACGTCATGACAGGTTCTGCCTATCCACCCGACGCCGCAGATGGATCCATCGGCGCCATGGAGAAGGCACCTGCATCCGATGCTGCCATCCGACCTCTCGGCTCCATCACCTCCAACACCGGCGTCAAAGGTCTCACTCTTGACGTCGAGGGCTGCACTGTCGGCACAGGGGCCTGACTCAAATCTCCAGCCGAACAAAATGGCATAAACGGCGTCGGTCTATATGGAGCCGGATCGCCGAGATTGAAAGCCAGGGGACCAGTGGGGCCAGCCGGCACACCACCTCCCAGAGCCATTTTTTGAAAAATCTGAAACATGGCATTAAGGAATGCCGCAGGATCCGTACCCGGAGCCGGGAATGAAGGATAAGCCTGTGGAGCCAGATGACTTTGAGGCTCCACGACTTCAAAGACTGACGCCGCCGGGGACGTCTGCAGCATCACAGGTTGAGGGGACACCGTCGGACTCACTTCCCAAGACTTGCGGCGCCAGGACAATGGGGACCTCAACGCCGACCGACTTCTGGACCGACGTCGGGAGTCACAATGATGTTGCTTCTTATGGGAAGACTTTCCAGAAGAGGACCGATGGTGCTGCTTCCTCTCCTTCTTGGATCTCGCCAGGAAAAGCTTCGCCTCGCGTTCCTTCAATGCCTTAGGATTCATCCTTTGGCAGGATCTGCATTCTTGGACGTCGTGATCTGAACTGAGGCACCAAAGACAATCATTGTGCGGATCAGTCACAGACATGAGACCTCCACATTCCCTGCAGGGCTTGAAACCTGACTTTTTCAGAGCTGACATCCTGGAAATACACAAAGTATCCCTTCCGAAGAGCTAACTATACAGGTAAGAGAAGAGTAACCATTATCGAAGGCACGGAAAAAAGGGAACTGACGTCAGCACGGTGGCGAGGACCTCTTATTGCCACGATGACGTCACACGGAGCCGCGTGGAGTCGGGCAATTGTGACGTCCTCGTCGATGTGCAGAGCTAGAGAGAGAAGTTTCCGTTGAATGCGCGCATGGGGAGAATTCATTAGGTGAGGAATCCACAGGTAGTTGTATCCATCAGAATATTGGAGTTAATGACATTTTTTGCCTGCGGGAACCTACCTTGTGTCAATGAAATTGGTGTTCCCGGGCAAAAATGCCTCTAAGGCCCTAGTGCCTTATTTATCCTCCCATGCAAAAGTCACGCATGGGAGGAGGAGGGCATTCAATAATGGCGCTAACCCTGCTTAGAGCCATTATTTAACGCCTGGGTCTGGACAGGCGTAAGGGGACCTGTAGGCAGATTTCCATGGCCAGAGACCATGAAAATTGCCCACAGGTGCTCTTCCCTGTCCCCAGGGACACCCCCACTCACCCCTACCCACAGCAGGAGGTCTCCCACGGATGGGGGACCCATCCACAGGTATGTCCCGGTGAGTATTTTTGTTTTTTGGTCCAACGCCATTGCTCCCGTGGGCATGGCCATTGGGGTGGTGGGCATGGTTTCTGTCTTTACAAAGACAGGAGCCATGTCCATGGGGCTTGTGCGCTAGAAAATGGTGCTACACTGCTTAGAGGCATTTTTTTTTGCCTCTAAACAGTGTAGTGCAATATTTGGCGCACATGCCCCATTTCCCCCTACGCCTCCCAGGCCCTGTTTGCGTCCTTTCAAAGGACGCTAAAGGGTCTTAGCGCCGGCTACCACCATTCCCTAAATATGGCGCCCGGCTGGCGTCTAGGAATGGCGCTAGCCAGCGCAATACATTTTGCAGCAAACCTGCGCTAGCGCAGGTTTGCAGCAAAAAGTATAAATCTGGCCCACAGTGTCATAGTTGGACTCTTGCTCCCAGGTGAGACTGTTGCTTTAGGGGAGACAGCTCTTTTTTGGTAGGCAATTGAGTCACTCCTACACCAAGTCGCAACTATCAGCCCAACCCTTCCAGCTCACAAGCAGTACCTCACCAAAAGCCCAGACAGTAAAAGGTGATTTCTAGCAGCCTTACGCATGGACTCTAGATTGCGACATCTCAGGAAAGTCATGGTGGAATGGAAGTTATACTTTTCTCTCGTTGGAAACAAGTCTCAGTCACATACAGGCAATGAAGAAGATGTAGGAGAGTTTTCAATAGGTTTATTTATTGAAAAGACTGTAATCTATGGTAAAATGCATGAGCTGTAATAATTAGGATAAAGAACAACAAAAGAAGCATAATTGTGAAGATGAGATTTGTGAATACAACCTCCCGCCCTTTTCTCTTACAATAAACATGAGATGTAAAATCCCTAGCAAAGAGAACCTAATCTCTAAACTAATGAGAGCTAGGTATGCTAAACCTAATCTGCTAGTACCATGTTCATAAGGAGCGCCCCCCAACCCTTGTTACCTTGGAATGGGGTCTCTAGGTCAGACTCCTTGGTGACACGAAGGCTGAGTTCTGTTGCAAGGTGACATGCAGCATAGATGGCATCTGGAAGGAATCCCTCTGATAACCTTGTCTGTGTGAGATGTATTTATAAAGATCATGTAGGACCCCTGATGCAGGTATGTTCCCAACAATTGATAAGGAGGCAGACTTGTCTTGGCAATTATGTAAACAATTCCCAAGTGCTCATTATGTCTGTTACACATAAGTGAGAAAGGGACATGATGTGAATACCTACGTACATCACTTGATTATGATGCTGATAGTGACATCTTCACAAAGTGGCAATGATAATACAAATCAAAACATTTTTATAACTATGAACAATGGCAGCCATCTTGAAAGAAATTATAAAATAAATGGGCTAAAACAGAGCAAAATAAGGGGGTCTTTACGACCTCAGTGGTCTTTTTGCAAGACCGCCGAGGGACCGCCATGCGGAAGACCGCCTGTGCAGGCAGTTTGCTGCTCGGCGTATTATGACTGTTGGCTGCTCTCTGTCGTTATTCCGACGGAGAGCCGCCAACAGCCATAGTGATGGGCGGCGGGAAAGTGGAGGTTGCTCCACCTCCACCGCCACATCAACAGAACACCGCCCACCGAATCACGTCCTGTGATTCGGCGCTGCGGTGTTCTGTTGGCGGTGTGGTGTCGGCGGAGCTGCCCCCATGGCTCCCGTCCCCTCCCTGAGGATCGATGGACCAGGTAAGTCGATCGTCCGTTAGGGGAGGGGGGTGGGGGCGTGTTGGGTGTTGTGTGCGTGCATGGGGGTGTGCGTGTGTGTATGTAGAGGGGGGTGTGAGTGCGTGTATGCTTGCGAGGTTGTTGTGTGTATGGGAATGAGTGCGTGTATGTCTGTATGGATGTGTGAGTGTATGTTTGAATGTGGGTGTGCATGTATGACTGTGTGTGTGGATGTAGCCATGTATGTCGGGGTGTGTGCGTGTGTTTGTTGGTGGTGCCTACATGCGTGTCGGGTGTGTGTGAGTAATGTTATGTTGCGGGTCGGGGTGGGGGGCCCTTCCACCTTTGGGGGGTGGCAAGGGTGGTGGGGGGTGTGGGTGAGGGAGTTGGGGTGGGGGTGGGGGATGGGGGAGACCCCTATCAGTGCCAGGGAAGGAATTCTGGAAATCCACGGCGGTAAGCCGGGTCCAAATACCGCCGGCGGTATACTGACGGCCGCCGGACTGGAGACCCAGGTCTCCAGCCCGGCGGTCGTCCCCACCCTGGCGGGCGGGACGGAAAACCGGCGGATGACCATGGCGGTAACCGCCATGGTCATAATACACCAAGGTAAGACCGCCAGCCTGTTGGAGGTCTTACCGCCGGTTTTACGCCATCCGCCAGGGTTGTAATGACCCCCTAAGTAGGTTAAAAGTCACTAGGTGACGGGAGCACAGGCCTGCAAGCCAAAAGGCTAAGCTAACCTCCTGAGACCCAATAAAACTAAATTGGATTGATCACAACAGCAGTGGACCTTTATATGAGTCAGCATGTAGGCCTCACTCCAGTGACACAGGTAAAAAAGCCTGTTCAATTCTACTAATCACTACACGGTATGCTGCCATCACCATGCTCATGCCGAATTGCTCCTAGCAAAGGCAGTAGCCTTTGACCACTATTAGGGTAGCACTTTAGGCGCCCCATCTGGTCCGGCCAGATAGCAATTCATGTGACTGTCCTATATCATTGTCTACACACATAATACATGTTCACCCATGACAACATAAAACAGCACCAGGGATCCAGACGTTGCAGTTGGTGGCTCTCAGGGTAGGGGTGCACATCCATCACCTTGCGAGGAACTTCTCCATCCCAACAGAATCTGAGTAAAAATTTAGGAACTTTCAGTTTACTCTGTGGGATTTAACTCAAAATGAGGAAAGCAAAAAGATATTTACTATACTCATGCAAAAGAATGGAGATTGGTGCTTGGCATAAGTTAATGACTGAATACCAATCTGTATCCACAGCAATCTGAAACAATATTACTGCAGGTTTTGGTACCATCAGGCAGCATGAGATCACAGTTTGATTTATTTTTCTAAGGTCCTGCACTATTCTCCACTCACTACTCGTTTTTTAAATGCCTATCATTGGGGAGTTGCAAGGACTATCAAGTACCTTGTTATGTTCTAATATCCACCCTGAATGTGTCCCTATCTATTCACCATTGTGGTACATTCCACCTCACCCCCCAAACGTACTTACTTTGGAACTGTCTAGAGGTGTCAACTGTCATAAGCTTGATAACAGTGTTTAAGGCAGTGGTTGGTGACATCAAATAAAAGAAGCTCACCTCACTGTATTGGTGATCTTTATTTAAAACACTAGCAATGACATCTGTGTGGGGGCAGACAAGACATCATTCCCCATCGTGTTCATAGTGAGGACTGTCAAGGTGTTCAGCTGTCTCACCTCCGTTTGAATAGACACCCCATCCATCACATCCACGCTGGCTACTTCATAGTTACTTGGAAGGTGAGTCAGTACTGAGATCAACATAAAAACAAGACTAAGTTCACTCCACACTCCTTTGTCAAATTATTTAAATAGGACTAGTACTGTGAATCCATCACTCATACCATATTTCTACACTCCTTTTCTTACTAGAAGCTGCATGTTATCCTTGCTGAAGGAATATTTTGTACCTAGCTAACACTTGACACCGTGATTCAAATATATATTCCAGTCATCTGATACCATTGTCCTCTACTTTTATATTTCTCACATATATCCTTCTACCTAATCAAATTCTGGGTAACAAGCAGCCATGGCTGCGGCTAGCATGTCATAGCCTTCACCATTGCAACATTTAACATTTGGTGAGCCATCTCTCCTGTGGAAACAATGAACTAGACTCTTTGAATCCTATGTGATCGTGATGGGGGTGAGAAGTCCATACCCGTAAGAAAAAAGTACAATCTTCTACACAACCTGGGGAAAGATGGAAGGAAAATCTACAAGAGCCTACCTGACATTTGGAATGGAGATGAAGATGGCCATGATATGCAGACTGATGTGTATCAACTTACATTTGGTAAACTAAGAGAACAATTTTGACAGAAAATAAATGTTGAATTGGAGAGACACAAATTATTTGGAAGAATCCAAGTAAAAAATGAAAAAGTGACCACACATATTGTGGTCTTAAGGAGCCTTTCTAACACGTGTGATTTTGGTCCACTTACTGAGTCTTTAATACGTTATCAACTCATGAAATAATCCAAAGATTCAAGAAAATCAGAGCGCAAAAAACTCAGCCTTAAAAGAAGAAATAGCTATTGCTGTAAGCATTGAGCATATAGCTACTGTATAAAATAAATGAGAATGAATGTCCAATCACAATTGGAAGTCAACATGGTAACAAAGAAACGCATTATTAAAAAATAAGGATCCAAAAGCACTCAAGAGAGACAGAGAGTTGATGACATCTGAAAAACCTAGATGGTTCTGGCATGGTGTCCTACAGAGCCAAACGCCAAGCAAGGGCGGTAACATGTTGTAACTGTGGAAAAAAGGGCCACTATGCTAGAGTATGCAAAGATACTTCCTGTAAGAATGTTAATACCATTGATTTAGTCGATGGAGATGAAAAAGAAATAGTCTTCCAGATTTTTGAGAATGTCAATGATCTTAAACCCCCTAAGTGTGAAATACGGTTTGATGATATTCCAGTTACACTTTTTGCTGATTCTTGTTCTCCGTTTACTTTGTCAGACAACAGTGATCGCAGCAACTTTTTCCCCATAAAGAAGTATATCCTTGAACCACCTGATATATAACCCAGAGCATACAACAGTGACCTTATGCCATTAGAAGGTCCGGTGAAGCTGCACATACTCTTCAAGGGTAGATTTGCTGTTGGTAAAGTTTACATCACAACTAAGAGTTCCAACGTACTGAGATGGAGACATCAAAATGAATGGTGTATTAACCTAACCACAACAATCCTGTCCTGCTCAATGATCCCACACTTTGTGAGGATGATGTATGTCACAAGTTACCCAAAGTATTTTCAGGTAAATTAGGGTTTCTAAGGAACTACCAACACTGAAGTAAACTTAAACACAATGCTGAACCAATTGTCCACAAAGTGCTTCCCATTCTTCATCTTATGCACATACGTTGAAAGGAAGAAATTGATAAATTTCTAGAACAAGGGATCTTTGAACCTATAGAGGCCTCTGTGAATGGTTAGCACCAGTGGTCATAGGCCACGAATGAGGTAGAAATTAAGTAAAAATGCACATTTCACATGGGAAGTCCAATGCCAGAATGAATTTTAGCAAAACAAGTGGCATATCTGTAAAGCACTATCCTTTGGCAAATCCTATCCTAATAAATCTATGTTTCTCACTACTGATGCTCGCAATGTTGGTCTTGCACCACTCTCTCTAAAACCAGTAAAACAGATGAGCAGATTGTAGCATTTATATCACATTCCATTAAAGACCCAGAGCTTCATTACTCTGTTGTTGAATGGGTGGTGTTAAGATGTTTTTTAGCAGTGAAACATACTGTTCATAATCCGCACTGACCATAAACCCCTAATTTTTGCCCTTGTCACCAAGGGATCAGAATGGACCATCCCCAGAATCTCACGTTGGCTTCTGGTGTTGGAGGGATTCAATTTTAGGATACAATATGTAGCTGACATCAAAAACATTGCCAATTGCTTATCGAGAATGCCTGTCAATAAAAAGATACAAAAAATGATAAAGAAAAATGATGAAGAAAACCTAGATGAATTTGTCCTAATTTTAAACACAACAGGGCTGAACAGAGAAGAATTGGAGGAATGCATAGAGAAGAACAGCCAGATGGAAGATCAGAAATCCTACATTTTAGGAGGGTGGACCAATTCCAACCACAGGCTACCAAAGTCTCAAGTTTTGGGAAGTAAGGATTGAACTGTTTGTTGCTAAAAATTCTATCTGTCGGTGTAGTAAAGTTATACCACCTGCAGGTATGAGAGGAAAAAATAGTGGATCTAGCACATGTGAGACATTTAGGTTGCAGCTTCACTAAAAGCAACATTTGCTCAGGGTATTGGTTGCCCGGGATGGATAGGTTTATTGACATCATAGTAAAAAACTGTTTAAACTGTGCAGAAAGTGACAAATCACACTTAGTTCACAAACCTCCTGTTGGACCTGGCTCTTTCTAGATGGTCATTCCCCAAACGTTTTGCCTTCTCCTCTTAATTATTCTAACCGTTTTTGGCTGATGTTATGACTCTGGCCACTTTATCACTGCAAATCAATGCTAAAGTGCATGTACTCTTCCTTGTAAACTTGATATTATTGGCTTATACCCGATTGGCACATTTAATTTACCTGTAAGTCCCTTGTACAGTGGTATCCGTATACCCAGGGTGTGTAAATTAAATGCTACTAGTGGGCCTGCAGCACAGCTTCCGCCACCCACAGAAGAAGCCTTTCAAACCTGTCTCAGGCCTGCTAGCGCGGGACCTGTGTGCCCAGTTTACTGCCGCAGGGCCCTGGCATCTAAAGTTACTTGCCAGGCCCAGAGCTCCTCATTTACTACATGAAAGTCACCCCTAAGGTAGACCCTAGCTATCCCTTTGGGCAGGGTGTTGTGTATGTAGAAGGCAGGACATGTACCTGGTAGCGTGGCTGGCCTGGTGATGACAAACAGCCTATTTTGGTTTCTCACTGCTGTGAGTGTTGCCTTCTCATAGGATTGCATTAGAAATGCCCTGCCTTATGTCTATGGGGTATTGTCTGATTTATGAGGGGTAGCATAGGCATATTTGGTATGGTTGTAATGATAGTGAGAAATGCTGCTTTCTGGTGTAGGTGGATTTGTCATTATCATTACAAAAATACAACTAGAAAGTGACCATTTTTTGTGCTTATGGCTCTGGTGTTTTGCAGCTTGACTCCAATCCACGTCTGGGCATTGTGACAGCTGGGCTTGTGCATACTTTTCAGACAGCCGGTACACCGTGGGGGTAGAGGTGTCACAGAGGTGCATGTACATATTGAATGGTCTTGCTGGGCTTGTTGAAGGGAAGGCGGGGCGCACTTGAATCTGTATAGGCTGTGCCCTGGCCTCACATAAAGGGCTCGTTTACACCCAATGGATGTCTGGAGCCTGTGCTGAAGGAGAGAGGGGACACTCCTAAAACCAGTTGTAACTGGATGGAACCTCTTCTCCCCCTCACTGAAAATGCTTTGCAAAATTGAGTATAAGTACAGGGGATTTTTCCCCACAATTTGGAGGCACTCTGGACAAGAGAGATACGTGTAACTGGACACAGAATGCTGGAGGGACTCACAAGGCACCGCCTTGGACTGCTGCTGCTGTGCTGACAGGTGACCTGCTCGGCCACTTTGGGGAACTACCACTCTCTGCATTTCCTTTGTGATGCCCTGCTGCTGGGCCCTGCCACCCTGTGCTCCATCTTTTGTGTCCCTCAGGGGTTGGGTGCAATGGCCCCTGACACAAGCCATCACCTGCTGAAGTGCAGAAGGATAACTCCCTTTTTATTCTTTTTACTGCTTATAGCACCTGGGGAGCACGTTGGATCCCTTCATCGCATCTGGTGAGCGCCTTTTCCTTTAAGTAATTAGTGCCTCAATGAGCGCTCTTATTTGATGGCCCCGTGAGCTTTGAAAGCGCTTGCCGACGTACCAAAATCACCACCGCGACCCAGGCATCCTGAAATTTATGAGCGCGTCGGAAGCGCACTGTTGGAAGTGTCCCCGGGGCACGAAGAAAAGGAACTGGGAGCGAGCGCGCTCGCAGCGGTGCCCCTGGGGCAGCACACACCGAGGAATGCCCCCGGGGCACCTACAGGCATCGCCTTTGGTTTGTTCACCACTGTGCCGCAGACGGGCTACTCTGTAGATCCCGCACCGTTGGGTGCCGTCAGAGAGAGGAGCAGGCCTCACCGGAGGCCACCTCGCTCCACTGAGGCCTAGGCATGGCTACAGCAGCCGTGGGCAGGGCAGAAGCCTCACTGGAGGCCCCCTCACCACTGGTCCCCTTCCTCTTGCCCCTCGTCAGGCTTTGAGGTTTGCCCCCCAGGAGGGCCAGTCATGGCCTAGGGGGGGCACAGAGATTGCAGGCACCCCGTTAGGAGGGGCTCCGATATAAGAAATGGAGGGGTGTGTGCGGGCCCACTCCTCCAATCACCAAACATCCCCCGTTTGAGCGCAGAGGAGTGCAGGGGGCCCTTTTTTCCTCATGGCACAGGATGTGCCTCGAACCTATAACAACAGGTTCTTTGAATGGCCACATGTCCTGTATGAACCCTCTGGAAATGTGATGCTAACCTGTTCCTTATAAGTTGCCATATAGTTGCTAATGTTCTTTTTATGGGCATTCTATGCTAATATGTTTTCATGACTTGCCATATGTTTTCTTATGTTCCTGGTACGGGCATTTATGATGGTTTTATGACTAATGAATTTCTTTAGTATTGTTTTCCTGACTACTGCTTATGCTGCAGAATAATAAGTAGCCTGTGTGTTATGTGTGACTACTGCTAGTTTTTGCATAGTAACAGTACTGTGGAATGTTCTGACAACTGCTTGAGTAGCAAGGTATTACTTACATGTTGTGTTTGGCCTAATTATGTTGTGTACAATACAGTTTAATTTTATATAGCTCGGTGATGTGTTTCCTATGTGGTGTATTTATTGCATCACGTGTGCACATATGTTGTGCAAACCCATTACACATTGCCGCTGGGTTAGGCCTGGCTGCTCATGCCAAGCTCCCAAGGGGATGAGGATGGGTTATCTTGGACGTGTAACTCCCTTGCCCTGATTAGAGTGGGTGGGATATGCTTGGCTTAGATGCACACCCTAGCCAACCAGAAACCCATTTCCAACACCTCCTTTATCCCCTATTGAAATTCCAGACATGCCTTGGGTTCAGTTAGCTTTGGACATCATCAGACCAGTGCATTCAAGAACTCAACGAAAAATATGCCACTGTGTTAATCGATTACCATACTCGTTGGGTGGTAACGAGGTGTGAATACCTTCTCATAAAATTCTTGCAAGATAGTTTTATGAAGGAGACACACTCACAAAGTGGTACAATTTACGTCTGGCTCCATGTAATACATTTTGAGAGCTAGGTCCATTCTCCATCCCAAAACAGTATTTTATTATGGGCTAGTGGAAAGAATCAATAGACTAGTCAAAGACTGTTTGCAATGATCTGAAGAAGGGGGGTCACCTAGACATAGGCCCTCATTCTGACCCTGACGGTCTTTGACCGCCAGGGCGGAGGACCGCGGGAGCACCGCCGACAGGCCGGCGGTGCTCCAATGGGGATTCCGACCGCGGCGGTAAAGCCGCGGTCGGACCGGCACCACTGGCGGGGTCCCGCCAGTGTACCGCGGCCCCATTGAATCCTCCGCGGCGGCGCAGCTTGCTGCACCGCCGCGGGGATTCCGACCCCCCCTACCGCCATCCAGATCCCGGCGGTCGGACCGCCGAGATCCGGATGGCGGTAGGGGGGGTCGCGGGGCCCCTGGGGGCCCCTGCAGTGCCCATGCCACTGGCATGGGCACTGCAGGGGCCCCCATAAGAGGGCCCCTAAATGTATTTCACTGTCTGCTGCGCAGACAGTGAAATACGCGACGGGTGCAACTGCACCCGTCGCACAGCTTCCACTCCGCCGGCTCGATTCCGAGCCGGCTTCATCGTGGAAGCCTCTTTCCCGCTGGCCTGGCTGGCGGTCTGAAGGCGACCGCCCGCCAGCCCAGCGGGAAAGTCAGAATTACCGCCGCGGTCTTTCGACCGCGGAACGGTAACCTGACGGCGGGACTTTGGCGGTCGGCCTCCGCCGCCCGCCAAGGTCAGAATGAGGGCCATAGTCTGAAAGGGGGTACGTGGGCACAAGTCTGGGAGCTCCCAATGGAGTGCTCTGTCGGTGGGGGAACTGGGAGCAAGAAAACACTGTCTGATGTTGTGGATCGGGCCTGAGGTTCTTTGGGTTCAGCCAGTGGCATAATGAAACTTGAGCCCCCCTGCAAAATACGTAGAGGGGGCCCTCCCACGAAGGGCTGGCTTTAGCTCTAGTGGCACCTGGTTCGACAGCCTTTTTTGGTGCTCCCATACCCTCATGACCTGCTTTTCCATGAATTCCTCCACTACCACTCTCCAACAGTGCCTCTCACCTATCTGTAGTCTCTCTCTGACATACATGTATTTATTTTGTTTTGGAACAATACTCATAGTTCACTCACAGTTTTGTGATCTGCGTGGTACATGTTCTTTGCAGCAGGCACATTATCCCTCTTTGCTACTTTGTGGTGAGTTAAAACTGCCACTAGACAAAATTCAAATCTCTCACCAGCAGTAGCATTAATCACCAGAGTTGCCTTGATATTTTTATTGCTGCCTGAAAACTGCTGGATGCACAAGCAAGTTTAGTGCTTCTAAGCCCACGAGTTATTTTTAAACACAACACCCACACGAAAGTCAGTGCACCAGTTGCCCTGCCCTAAAGCTGGCCATGCTCCCACATTTGGACCCAGTCAAGAGCTCTGAGGCCAGGGGCCTGGGCACAGTGCCAGGGCAGGCCTGTGGATCTAAGTGCCCCTGTGCACCACAGGGGCTATTGTTATACCACTGGGTGCAACTGCTCTTTGTCACCAATACTCCTGCATCAAGACACCGACTGTTCTTTGGTAGACCTTCAAGAAGAGGGACAAAACAGGGCAGCTGGACTACTCTTGGTGATGTCCTCTGCGATGCTGATGTCCCTCGACAGCAGGGCTTCGGATGCAATGTTGGAATCCTATTTGGACTTCAAACAAGCTTTTGTTGCTGCACAAGTATTGGTGCAGGATGGCACCCGTTGGTCCTGATGTCTTCTCACTTGGTGGGGAGATGGGTCGGGCTTCTTGGAGCATGGGGATCATCTCCTGGGTGGCTGCTGTGTCCATGAATCTGGTGGTCATTAGAACAGTGAACTGGACATTGCGGTTGGTGCCTGCAGGAAGCCTGGAAGTGGCTCTTCCACTTCAAGCGAGATACTGATGGCTTTGTGAACTGCTTGAGACCCTCCAAGGCTTTTGGAAGATGCACAGATGAAGGATGAGTTGGGTTGCTGTGATGTCAGGACAAGAGTAGGTAAGCAGGCAGGGTTTTGTGCCAAAGTCCACCAGCAGTCCTCAGTTCTTGGTTTTTCTGCTCTTTTTGGTCCTTCTTCTTCTTATGTCAGATGAATAAGTTCTCCTGGTGGCTTGGGGGCACCTAAATACTCAATTTAGAGATGTGTAAAGGGGAATTTAGAGTAGTAGCCAATGGGCTACTTACCATTGGGGTGACTACACCTCCTATGTGAGTACTTCCTATGGGAATTGGGCATAACCCTGTTCCATAATTTCTAGTTCCACCAAAATCAAGATGGTGGAACCCTTCCTTGAATGTTCCCCTTTGGAAGCTTACCACAGGGTTGTGGCTAGCCCAATGGTAGAACGCCCCTACTGCATAACTAATTTTCCTGCCTGTCCTGGTGCCAAGTGGGCCTCAGGGCAGGGGTGGCAACTCCCATGCCTGGGGAGGCCAGGGTCACATACAAAAGTCAGCAGGGTCTTTAATGTCCTTGGCCCTGGTTTGCAGATTCACTAGCCATCCTGCTGGAGTAAGTGATAACACCTTCCTCTGAAGCAGGCATTGTTTCTGGTCTCTGAGAGTGTGAGCTCTCACCTTCAGGGGGGTCAGAAACGTGTCCGTGGTGGCAGGATGGTCGACACCAGTCAGCCAACATACTAAGGGACTGGTAGGTTTCAGGGGCCATTTCTAAGGTGCCCTCTGGGTGTAGGTCATAATTAATGCAAGGCTTGCATCAGCCTGGATTTATTAAGACAATTTGCTTAATACCCAACACAATAGGTTTCATTGAACCTATTGTGTAGCTGGGGAACTCATAATTACGAGTCTCCAGTACATACCCCAAAATTGCTTCCCTGTTCACTTGCAGTATCCATTAATTAAACTGGCCATCACACAGGCACATCAGCCTATGCAGATATGTGCTCACATAAAATATTATGTTCCCTGCTTAAGGGCTCTAAGGCTTGCTATAGGGGTGACATCTATATTTAGATGCAGTGAGTGGGGCATGGCACACAATGGGTGTGCCATGTTGTATATTTGCCTGGCTTGTACCAGGACTCTCAGTCTACAATGGCAGCTGTGTGCAACTTGTCTAGGTGGGTCCCTGAAGGTGGCACAATGCATAATGCAGTCCTTAGGGACCCTCTCCATTACCCAACTACTAGGTACCAAGGGTACCATTTACTATGGACTTAGAGCCAGATGTAGCAAACAGTTTGCACGTCTCAAACAGCAAATTTCGCTGTTTGCAACATGCAAACTGCACTTGGCAATGCACAAAACCCCTTTTGCGATTCGGTAACATGGTTACCGAATCGCAAAATGGGTTTGCGAGTCGCAATTAGGAAGGGGAGTCCCCTTCCTAATTGCGAGTCGCAGTGCAATGCCAGATTGCTTTGTGACCGCGAACGCGGTCGCAAAGCAATCGCAATTAGCACCCATTCGCAAAAGTGAAGGGGTACCCATGGGACCTCTTCCCCTTTGTGAATGGCATTAAAAACATTTTTCCAGAGCAGGCAGTGGTCCTATGGATCACTGCCTGCTCTGAAAAACTGAAACAAAAATGTTTAATTTTTTTAGTTTTGTAATGTAGCTCATTTTCCTTTAAGGAAAACGGGCTGCATTACAAAAAAAAACTGCTTCATTTAAAAGCAGTCACAGACATGGTGGTCTGCTGTCTCCAGTAGGCCACCATCCCTGTGAGTGCCGCGAGTCTCAAGAGGGTTGCAAATTGTGACCCACCTCATTAATATTAATGAGGTGGGCCTTTGCGACCCCCTTGCGAGTCGCAGATGGTGTCAGGGACACCATCCTACATTCCAATTTGCGTCTCACAAATTGGAATATACCTACATCTGGCCCTTACAGAGGTGCAGGAGTGTGTGCCAGTTGTACATATTTTACCTTGTTTTAGGGAAAGAGCCGTGGCACCGGGGACCTGTATGGCAGGGACTCAGTGCACCTCAGTCAAAAAACCTCAGTACCATTGAGCAAAAAGTGCGGCGGCCATGTCCAAAAGGGGCACTTTCCTCTACAAAAGCTTACAACTTGGACTTCTCTTCAAGAGAGGGGGAGGTTTGGGACCGGCACAGAATAAACCTTAGAATGGGTAGCTCCAGCATCAATCAGGAATGTTACGGACTGGTCATTAACTTCACCATCTACATATGGGCCACTCTGGGCTACCTCTGTGACTACATCAAGCATGCCATCCTCTTCTCCTTCAGGCACCACTATTATGAATTCATTTGCTGAAGAAAACTGGCAAAAATCACTGTTTAGAATGAATGAATTCTGCTGGCACCCTGAATTATATGGCATTTTGTTTCGCATGTTTTGCCAGGGCAATGGGCAAATTAGCATGGAGCTGCCCTTGACTTTGCAAATTCTGCAGAGGAACTGTTTGGGCTAGGGCAAAATTTAGCATCTGCATCTGAGCTATCCTTTTGCCTACATTCACCTTTCCAGTGCCCAGTTTTGCAACAGAAATTACAACCAGTCCTCTTCTTCAGAAAATTATTGTTTGCATTCACTCCTAAATTATTATCTTCTGCTGTACTACGACCTTGTGTCTGCACCGTCTCTTTCCCCATTCTGACTCCATGCAACCGTTATGGCCCATTCATTCCAGAGTTGTCAGGTGGTGCAAAATCCGAATTTGAACCTACCATCTGATTTTTATTGCTTCTCTGAATCTGTTTAATCTCAGCAATGATCAACTTCTCTTTTATATTTTTGTTTCACATTAAAAAATCACTGCAATACTATATAGTATATTCCAATATTTCCTCAATACTCTTAGTCTGCCAGCAGAACAAACTCTGCTGAATATAAGTATTGATTCTGATGCAAATCCAAAAATGAATGCTGACACAAATCAGCTAACATCTTTTTTGGGCTCTTCAGCTCAGCTATACTTGCTATAAATCTGCATAAGGCTTTCATGATAAGCATGCACCAACTCTTTCAGCTCTTTTGTGGCTCTCATGATTTTCACCCAGTTCACTTCTGTCTTTAACACTTTCTTTTTTAGATGGTCTACCACTGCTCTATATTTGTCAGCAACCTAATCAGGTGGAGGACAGTTAGGTGTATCTTTCTTTTTAGTAGTAATTTTCTTTTTCCATTTTTCTCTGTACATCTTGAAGTCTTTCCAGTCTTTAGCTTTCTCAGCTAAATCTTAAATGTGAGCTTACAACGTCCCCATGTCCAATACTTGTTTTTCTTGTTAACTCAAATCAATTTTGTAATTTCTCTGTAAATTCCTAATTCTGTTGATATCAATCTTATTTTCATCCACTAGTTTGTCATGTGCTTCATTCACACACCTTGCTGCTTCTCTGCTCAGGTATCTGATTTCATGTTCATTAAATGACATTAGTCTATTTAGGTCAACCATTACCTGTAAGATTTTTCCAAATTCAAACTTTAAGAGTCCATCATTAAGGAAGTACATCAGATTCAGGGGAGACAGGAGCAGCAACAGGCACAATAGCAGGAGCAGTAATAGAGACAGTAGCAATATTCTCAGGTCAGGCACCTGCACTCAATATTACACCTTCACTGGTTACTGCTAGCACTGTCAATCCCTGTGTACTCATACTCGACTCATCTGATACATCTCCATCAGGTACAGTCGCAGAGACCACTTTTGCCTGTGTGTAGGGAGGAGATCTAGAATTTAAAAAATCTTGCTGTTTTTCTTGTTTCTCTATGTCACCGGTATCAGCTGTCTTTTAATCTGTCATTGTATTAACTATTGTAAGAATAAATTCTAACTCTTTCTACTATACCCTCTCCCCAGTATTTCTACTCAATATCCCACTTTTTATCTAACAACTGTCTAAATTAACCCTTACCTTGTTTCTTCATTCTCTTTCTCTCCTTTTCTGTGACCATTCAGTCCCATGTATTCATTGCCTCAAACTGTGTAGGTCTGGGTAATGGCTTTCTCTCATTCATTGCCTATCTCAGGAAATCTAACTTTCTAATCCTAAAACAACCCTGCAAGCTAAGTTGGGAACCCTTGTCTCCAGAGGTGTATTCATGGCAGTCACAAATCCAGGAACATGTATAGAGTACTGCAAAAGTCAGCATTTTGAGCACAGGCGAACCCTCTAGAAAAATCTTCTGTCATGCCATAGAAGATACAACAGGAGCTTTAGGTTTTTTCAACACAGCACCATTAGTCTCCTCCAGGAACGTGGCTGGCTTCCTAATCTGCAACTCTCCCTCTCGGCCTCCTCTCGACGAATGCACTCTGCTCTGTGTGGCATCCTCCTTCAGTTGCTTCCTCCTTCTACTCACCTTCAGTCCTCTCCAGCCCGACTGCACCACGCTGTGTCTTGTTCCGTTCCTCCAGGACATGCGTCCTCCTCCTCGCTCTCCCTGCACCGTCTTCGCTCCTTCGGGGTGTGGGCATGTCTCCTCCTAGCACCTCACTCTGGTCAGCCCGTGCTGGATGTAAACAGGGTCCGGCGTTAAGCGGAGTGCCCCAGGGGTACCTTACATCCGCCCCCGTTACCTGTGCCCTGTCACATTTGCTCTCCCTTGTGAGTGGCTATTGAAGCCACGAATCAGTAGGGTATCGGGATAAGAAATCCGTGTTGGAAAGTAAGGATCCTGGGGAATGCTTCACCTGAAAAATAAAAGGTTGTAGCATTAAGAACCACCGTAGCTCCCGGGCGTTCTACAAGCCCATCTGTTTGTGGATGATAAACTGACATGCAGATTTGCTGGACACCCAAGCTCTGACATATTTCAGTCATTAAACGCGACATAAAAGGAGTTCCCTCATCTGTCAGGATTTCTTTCGGAAATCCGACATGGGAGAAAAATCCTATCATCGCTTGAGCCACACTTTTAGTTGTCATGCTAGACAGAGGTATAGCTTCAGGATATCGGGTAGTGTAATCAACCAGGTCTAAAATATATATGTGACCTTTAGAGGATTCTATGAGAGTGCCCACCAAATCCATTCCTACACTTGAGAACGGGGTCCCCATAATGGGTAAAGGGAGAAGAGGATCCTTGGGTTCTGTTGAAGGGTTCAACAATTGGCTTTTGGGACATTGTTGGCAATGTTTTCAAATGTTTCCATATATCCCTGGCCAATGAAACCATCTCAATATGTATTCTTCAGACTTTTCCCTTCCTAGGTGCCCTTCCCCAGTCTCCCCGTGTGCTAAGTTTAAAACCTGGGCTCGAAAGTCCTTGGGAACTGAGTTTTCTCACCTCCTTGTTGGGTGATAACTTGGTATAACAAATTGTTTCTGATTAGGAAATAAGGACCTACCGTATGACTGGTATCCGCGAGGGCAGTGTGCAATGCCTGTTTAAGGGTGGGGTCATCCTGTTGGCACTGTCTGAATTCTCCTGCAATGGATAGTACTTTCTTCATTAGGTTTGTGATCCTTCCCTCTTTATCACTATGCTTCATTCAATATGTTTTCTTCTGTGATCGTTTCTGGGCCTTGGTCAATCGTTTCCTAGATGTATTCTGTTCTATTTCTTCTTTAGAGAAGGGGGTATCGGTCCACCAGAATTCTACATTGTTATTAAGTTTTAGGCTTTTTAGAAGATCCTGAAATGCCACGTAATCAGTCCCTATGATGAGCTCCTCTACTATATTTGGTATTACCCCAACAACAACTTGCTCTTTTTCTCCCCTCCACCTCACCTGTATGACAGCCACTGGATAGGTTTTGCTATCACCGTATACACATGTGATGACTACATACCCTCCCTTCAACCACTGCTCTGGGTGTAAGTATTTTTGGTTTATTACACTTTGACTACAGCCTGAGTCTACCAAGGTCTGCCTTACTTGTTGGTTTACGAGTAGGTACGTGGTATACCGTGTATTGGTATTACCCAACCACAAAAACCTTCCTTTGGCAATCCCTTCTTCCATTGGTTCTACCTGGTTTCGTTTCTGTGGGCAATACAGTGCAATATGTCCCCACTCCGCACAGTGATAACATTGGGGTGTGGTCATGCGTTCCTTCAGTGGCAGTCGGAAAAGAGAGCTTTTGTCCGTGTTTGGTCCTGTCATGTGTTTTGTAGAGGATGGTTGAGGAGGTGGTTTAGGGAGTGATGGGACTGTTCTTGTCATGATACCCCTACATTCTGGAGTCCTGTGATAAGCACAGGCTAATTCAATAGCTGATGAGTTGTCCAAGCCGGGGTGTTGTCTAATCCAATTACGAGTGGCTCTCGGTAGGGCTTATAAGTACTGTTCAAGCACTATGGCTTGGAACATCTCCTCTTTGGTGGTTTCTGTAGAAGTCAGCCATATACATGCTTCATGTTGAACCCGATAATAGAGAGTCCGTGGGTTCCCAGTGCTTATCCGCTTAGTGCGTCGAAACCATAACCTATAGCTTTCCTGATCCAGTCCTACCCGTTCTAAAATAGCCTTTTTAATGTCAATATATGGGGTTATCCCGCCCGGGTTTACCACTTGATAAGCCGCCTGTAAGGGACTAGTAAGTAGAGGGGCAACATATTGGCCCGAGCACTCCTGTGGCCAGTAAGCCGAACTCGCCACCCTCTCAAAATTAGTAAAAAATGCATCTGGGTCCTCTCCCTCTTGATACTTTTCTAATACAGTGCTATGAACAGTAGGATGGACTCTGGTGGTAGCGATTGTCTCCGTGAGTTTTCCTAGTGCAGTTTCGTGTACAAGCTGATTGTTTGCTGTAATCGTAGCCTGGCTTATTAATGCCTTCTATAGAGCCTCCCAATCTTCTCTCGCCTCTTTTATCTGTTCTTTCCATACTAGTTGTAGGTGCCTCTGGCTCTCCGCCAATTTGGCTATCATGTCAGCGAAACTTGGTTTGTCCTCCATATTACTTTCTTGTCTTAGATGATTATTGAATCCCACTTCTGACACCACTGTGACAGGTCAGTAATGAGTCAGGATACTAGTTAAGGGTCTTTTTGTATTCGTCTTTATTTCTTTCTCTATATTGTTCTTTCATTATCTCTATAGCTCAGAACATTCTCCAGTCTTTTTATATGTCCTTAGAGTATTCCTTTTCTTCCAGTTAGTCCCTCACGTATCTTCCTTTGGTTTTTCTTCCCGGTACTGTTGTTCCAGGCTCCGGAACGTCATCCAGAGCAAGAGAGGGAGAGAGGAAAGAAAATATGAGGCCTTTATTAGACAAGTACAGGGCTATTTGCTACTTTATTTATACTTGTCTTTTCCCAAAAGGAATTATTTTATCCTTTTTTATGCCTTTGAGTGAGTTATGCACTGGTTAATTCCTTTATTTTCTTGATATTCTCTATGTTAGTGGACATGTGTATCACCTTTCTTCCGTCACCTTGTGCCCTTGTGCTCTTATCCTTTTCTTTAGTACATTAGTGCCCAGTGTGTTCCCCACCCCCTCCCAGGTCTCCTTCTCCCTCCCTTCTGATAATTATACCTCCTTCCCCTGCCAGTCCTCGTACCTGGATAAGGCACGCTCCTCCAGGAACGTGGCTGGCTTCCTCATCCGCAACTCTCCCTCTCGGCCTCCTCTCGTTGAACGCACTCTGCTCTGTGTGGTGTCCTCCTTCTGTCGCTTCCTCCTTCTGCTCACCTTCAGTCCTCTCCAGACTGACTGCACCACGCTGTGTCTCGTCCCATTCCTCCAGGATGCGTGTGCTCCTCCTCGCTCTTCCTTCACCGGCTTTGCTCCTTCCGGGTCTGGGCGTGTCTCCTCCTAGCACCTCGCTCTCGTCAGGCCATGCTGGATGTAAACAAGGTCCGGTGTTAAGCAGAGTGCCCCAGGGGTACTTTACGTCTGCCCCCGTTGCCTGTGCCCTGTCACAGTGCTCAACCAATTATGAACCAAGATTTGTTGACTCAAATTACAAATAGGACAAGTACATCAAAATCACAGTGATCAAACCATCAATTGAACCAAGAATTAATATCATCCAAAAATCCCATTTGCAACATAACAAACCATTACTCAATCAAAACCACACTCTCAACTACACGTCACATTACATCAGTAGCACACCAAAACACTCCCACTCTCATGAATCATTCCACTATATTTATACTTACAATCCATTTTTCTCAGCAACAGCAACTGAACGGTCAGGAGCTTAGGAAATATTCCACAATGTACATGAGTACATTCACAGTTCAAACTGGGTGCCTTGCCACAAAAATGCTGTGATCATAAAAGAACATTGACCTATATTAAGCAGACTGGCAATCAAGTCTCTGAATTTGTTATGCAGCCAGTGTGTCCTCTAGTTTCATTTTGAGTGCAGCTAACTCAATCCTCGATGGAAGGACATGTTGGTGTGCTCCAAATGCAAAGAGATTAACCATGCTGGAAATGGACTAACATTTGCTCTCAAGGTATTATAATGTGTCCTGAGGATGTTATGCCACAATATGGGATAACAACCAGAGTTGCCTACTTAGGAGCTGAGGAGCAGAATTTAAGTCTCGGCATTAGCTCAACGTGCTGTGAGTCTGGGAAATCACTTAGGGGGTCATTACAACCCTGGCGGACGGTGTAAAAGGTGAGGTAATACCGCAAACAGGCCGATGGACAAAAAAAGGGAATTATGACCCTGGCGGAAACCGCCAACAAAGATAGCCACTTTAACACACCGCCCGCCACGGTGGTACAGACAAGCAGCGCGGCAGTCACCGCCAACAGACAGGCGGAAGACAATGTACCGCCCACACCATTACAACCCGCCAATCCGTCACCTTTTCCGGGGCAGATTCACCGTGGTTAAAAACACGACGGAAACAGCTTTTGCTATGGGAAAATGCTCACCTCAACACATCCCACGAGGAATGACGACTACATGGACCCGTAACTCCAAATACTCCCTGCCCTTGTCTTTCTGCTCATTTACGACCAACAGCGACGTAGGCGCAGAAGATACCGGTGAGTACTGCATCTACGACACGGGGGAGGAGGGAGGCAAAAGTTAGGGGGACACCCACCAAACACCCCCACCCTCGCATATTACAACATACACACCAATGCCGTCAAAAAATATCACATTAACAACCCACAATCCCCCCGGAAGAATGCAAAGACAAAGCAAATTTCGGTCAAACATTGTAATGTGCCAATATACATGTCATTAAAAAATATACAGCTATATATCTCAAAATCACTCATAATTATATATACAATACAAGAAGTAGTGCAGATATGTACACAACAATGTCCGTGCACCAACAGACCAAAAATGCATGGGCGAGGCCCACAATAGATACCTGACCAAAATCCGAGAGAACACTGCCGGGGCATCAGATAGAAACACTACAGGCACCTCAGGGGGAAGGGAAGGGGTGGCACCTCAGCCACATGAATGCGGGGCCAGATCCACAATGGGGCTCCATGCCCATTGATGTATCCTGGGGAGTGCAAAGCCACAGTCCCTCAAGTCTCTACAGTGGGTGGCTTGCCCACTGTTCCATCCTGGGGAGTGCACAGCCACAGTCTCTCAAGTCTCTACAGTGGGTGGGTTGCCCACTGTGCCATCCTGGGGAGTGCAAAGCCACAGTCTCACAAGTCTCTACAGTGGGTGGGTTGCCCACTGTGCCATCCTGGGGAGTGCAAAGCCACAGTCTCTCAAGTCTCTACAGTGGGTGGGTTGCCCACTGTGCCATCCTGGGGAGTGCAAAGCCACAGTCTCTCAAGTCTCTACAGTGGGTGGGTTGCCCACTGTGCCATCCTGGGGAGTGCAAAGCCACAGTCTCTCAAGTAGATGCAGGTCTCCATTGGTGCTGGAGGGGGACTGGTGCCCAGACTGGATGAGTCTCCCCGTGAAAGTTCATGTCCTGTCACTGTCCCAGCTGCACATGGGATAAGGATGCCTGATGTGGCGGTCCATTCATTCCTACACGGTGCATGCCCTGTTCAGCGGTGCTCTGCCATGGCGGTCTTTGCCCTGTTCAGCGGTGCTTTGCCATGGCGGTCTTTGCCCTGTTCAGCGGTGCTTTGACATGGCGGCTCTGGACTGTTCAGCTGTGCTTTGACATGGCGGTCTTTGCCCTGTTCAGCGGTGCTTTGACATGGCGGTTCTGGACTGTTCAGCGGTGCTTTGCCATGGCGGTCTTTGCCCTGTTCAGCGGTGCTTTGACATGGCGGTTCTGGACTGTTCAGCAGTGCTTTGCCATGGCGGTCTTTGCCCTGTTCAGCGGTGCTTTGACATGGCGGTTCTGATACTGACATTGGTGTGTGGCATGAAGATCTCCACACTGGACATTGGTGTGTGGCATGACGATCTCCACACTGGGCATTGGTGTGTGGCATGACGATCTCCAAACTGGACATTGGTGTGTGGCATGATGATCTCCACACTGGACATTGGTGTGTGGCATGACGATCTCCAAACTGGACATTGGTGTGTGGCATGACGATCTCCAAACTGGACATTGGTGTGGGTCATGACGATCTCCACACTGGACATTGGTGTGTGGCATGACGATCTCCACACTGGACATTGGTGTGTGGCATGACGTTCCATCATTGGGCAGCGGGCTGTGGCATCCTGGCCCCTCCTGGGCTGTGAGTCCGGCAGTGGTCTCTGGACCAGTGATGATACTTGGGCCCTCCTGGGGACTGACTCCGGCGGTGGTCTCCTTACCAGTAACGATACTTGAGCCCTCCTGGGCTGTGACTCCGGCGGTGGTCTCTGGACCAGTAACGATACTTGAGCCCTCCTGGGGACTGACTCTGGCGGTGGTCTCTGGACCAGTAACGATACTTGAGCCCTCCTGGGGACTGACTCCGGCGGTGGTCTCCTGACCAGAAACGATACTTGGGCCCTCCTGGGCTGTGACTCCGGCTGGGGTCTCCTGACCAGAAACGATACTTGGGCCCTCCTGGGGACTGACTCCGGCAGTGGTCTCCTGACCAGAAACGATACTTGGGCCCTCCTGGGCTGTGACTCCGGCTGGGGTCTCCTGACGAGAAACAATACTTGGGCCCTCCTGGGCTGTGACTCCGGCGGTGGTCTCTGGACCAGTGACGACGGTGCTGGTGGTTGTGTCTGCACCGCCGGGAATGATGGTGCACTTCTCCGCCGTGACACTCACAACAGGCTGGGGAGACTTCCTCTGGACCTTCCCCACCTTTTTTGGAGTTACAGCTGACTCACCAATCGCCTTCGATCCCATTTCACTTGTTGTCCCACCAGGAGTCTTGACACGGTCCCATCGTCCACTCTCCAATTTCAGAGCCTTTACAGGGGGTGGGCTACCAGTGCCTTGGCTCCGGGTCCTACTGCCTGCCCTGGTGGACGGTGCACTCCAAAAACCTGGAACACGCACCACTGGTACTGGAGGCTTTTTGGCTGAGGCGCTACGACAGGACTGATGAATTGGAGGGGGGGGGGGTGGAGGCAAAAAGGTCAATTTGACAGAGGGACAGTTTCTGACGGACACTGGGATGGGTAGCTGGAGGGGGTCTGGGAGTGGAGGAAGAGGAGGTGGTTGTAGAAGGTGTCACTTTAGGTGTTTTGGGTGCAGGTGCAGGTACTGGAGGCTGTCGTGAGGTGGATGGATGTTGGGTGAGTGATTGCCGGCGTTTGGGTACTTTTTGAGGGGGCGTCACAGACACACTGGGAGAGGACACAGGGGACGTGTAAATGGAAGTGGAGGTGGTGAGTGCAGGTGAGCAGCTTGTGGTGCTGGGTGTCCTGGTGCGAGTCCTAGTGCCTGTAGATGTGGTGCATTCAGGTGTGTGTGTAGACGAGACTGGGAGGGAGGAGGGAGAAGAGGAGGAGGGGGACACAGTGGAGGCAGTGGATGTTGCTGTGTCTGTATGGGTGTGATGCTTGTGTGAGTGCCTGTGGTGTGTGTGGTGCCTATGTTTGCTTGAGCTACTTTTGGGTGTTGACTTGTGTGCATGCTGGTCTGTAGGTGTGCTTGGGATGGGCTGGGGTACAGGGGATTGGGTCTGGGTGGAGGAAGTTGGAGGGGGGAGGCTAGACACAGGGACAATGGCTGCCATCAGTGCTGAGGCCAGAGATTGCAGGGTTCGCTGAAGGGCAGCCTGACCCGAATGAATGCCCTCCAGGAATGCATTACAGTGTTGCAACTCCCTTTCTACACCCTGGATGGCATTCACAATGGTAGACTGCCCAACAGTGAGTGACCTGAGGAGGTCAATGGCCTCCTCACTGAGGGCAGCAGGGGTGACTGGGGCAGGGCCTGAGGTGCCTGGGGCGAAGGTGATGCCCACCCTCCTGGGTGAGCGGGCACGGGGCGTATGCTGAGGGGCTGCTGGGAGGGCGGTGCTGGTAGGGGAGGTGGCGGCTGTACCTGTAGAAGTGGGGTGCACAGATGGTGCCGCCACCACAGGGTGGCCCTCCATGGCCATGTGGGATGCAGCTCCTTTGTGCTCCGGTGCCACTGTACCTCCGCTTGATGATGCTGATATACAAAAGGACAGGGAGAGCAGGAAAAGGGGGGGGGACAGAAGAAAGAGAGTTTTAGTGCATGGCACACCGCTACCGTTGGCGGACAAGACAGACGCAGCAGCCCCATGCATAACGCCGTGCTCCTGGCCTCTGCACATGCAATTTCTGGGATATGGCCTACATGGCAATGGTGGAAATCTGCGCACATGGATGCCACAGGGGCAACTATACCTCAACTTGCCACTCTTCTGAGGAGGGGTAGAGTGCCACATGGCCTACATTACGGATGGGCCTTGCCTACCGAACTCGCCCTGGCCTAGGGACACCCACAGCCCACCTCCCCCACCCAGACCCCTTCACTGCACGCAAAGTCCGCAGAATGAGGTTGTACTCACCCCCTTGTGTCTGATGTGATGTCCTTAAGCGCCCATCCAACTCCGGGTAGGCCACCGCCAGGATCCGGAATATCAGGGGGGTCATGGTGCGATGGGCACCCCTCCCACGTTGGGAGGCCATCCCCAGCTGAGCCTCCGCCGTCTTCTTGCTGCAGCGGCGAATGTCCTCCCATCTCTTCCGGCAGTGGGTGCCCCGTCTCTGGTGGGCCCCCAGGGTCCGGACCTCCTTGGCGATGGCACGCCAAATGTCCCTCTTCTGGTGGGCGCTGACCTACATGACATGCACAAGGAAAGAGGAACAGTCATTACCAACTGCACCGTCAATGTGAGTGGCCCCCTCCCTACTCTGACCATGTGGCCCATTTATTCCCATGCTTTACTGTAGTATGAACTCTGGCCCCTTCCCTCTTCCACCCAGCCCTCTCCACCCAGGCCTAGCCCATACAACGTGCTCCCTGTGTACTAACCTGTTGGTCTGGAGGACCATAGAGTAGCATGTACTGGGGGAGTACCCCATCCACAAGTTTCTCCAACTCCTGTGCAGTGAAGGCAGGGGCTCTTTCCCCAGACGCAGCAGCCATCGTCGCTTCCAGACCGAGGTCACAGCAGCACTAGCAGTGTAGGTTCTCTCCTGTCGAAGGTCAGGTATCTAGTGATTGAAGAGATAGAAAATGGCGGTGACGTACGCGGCGGTGACGTCCGCGGCGGGGCGCATCATCACCGCCGGCGCACCTGTTCATTGGCTCCTGGGACCCATAGGGTCCAATGTTAACCAATGCAGCATTGCGCTGCGGTCTACGATCGCCTACCGTGATGGTGTGCAACGCCAGCGCTGTTACCCCACAATCCCATTGTCCCAGTTTAGAGGTCAGGCAGCCGCCATTTCAGGGGCCCACATGGCTTCAGTTACTACTGTGTCACAAATAGCTAGGCCTATACTCAACACACATACAGGAAGGGTTTTGTATTTGGTGCCGTGTTCTGTGTGACTGTGGGTACATACCTGGAGGAATAGTGACTGTTTCTTCGCTGTTGTCCTTCTTAGGCACCGTCAGCTGGGACATATGAGAAGATGGCGGAATCCTCCGGTGTACCGACCGCTGGTGGACCTGTTGACAATGGAAGAGAGACATTTAATTGTCACCTACCGGTTGACCGTGCCACAATCCAGGAACTATGTACCCAGTTGGAGCCAGACCTGATGTCACCAATCCGCCATCCGACTGGAATCCCCCCTGACGTGCAGGTTCTGTCAGTGCTCCATTTCCTTGCAAGTGGGTCTTTTCAGACAACTGTGGCCATGGCATCAGGGATGTCCTAGCCTATGTTTTCCAACGTCTTGTCCAGAGTGTTGTCTGCCCTGCTGAAACACGTAAGGAGATACATCATTTTCCCTCAGGTGGAGGATTTGCCTACAGTGAAAGGTGACTTCTATGCCCTTGGACATATCCCCAACGTCATAGGTGCCATTGATGGGACCCATGTGGCTCTGGTCCCCCCGCAGGAGTGAACAGGTGTACAGGAACAGGAAGAGTTATCACTCCATGAATGTCCAGATGGTCTGTTTGGCAGACCAGTGCATCTCGCAGGTAAATGCTATGTTCCCTGGCTCAGTGCATGATGCCTACATCCTGCGGAATAGCAGCATCCCTGATATGATGGGTCAACTCCAGAGGCACCATGTATGGCTATTGGGGGACTTTGGTTACCCCAACCTCTCCTGGCTATTGACCCCAGTGAGGAATCCCAGGACCAGGGCAGAGGAACGCTACAATGATGCCCATGGGCGGACTAGGAGGGTGATCGAATGCACCTTCGGCCTCCTTAAGGCCAGGTTCCGGTGCCTCCATATGACAGGTGGATCCCTATTCTACTCACCGAAGAAGGTGTGCGACATCATCATCGCCTGCTCCATAATTTGGCATTGGAACGCCAGGTGCCTTTTCTGCAGGAGGATGATCCAGATGACGGTGTTGTAGCAGCTGTGGAGCCTGTGGACAGTGATGAGGATAAAGCTGAGGAAGAAGAAAACGACAACAGGGAGTCAGTCATCCAGCAATATTTCCAGTGAAACACAGGTGAGTACATTTTCAGGTTCAACATTACAGTAACTTTCACACGTCTACCTCTATCCTGTACCAACATTTCACTCACTATTTGTTAACTGAGTTGTCCCCTTCCATTTCAGTTTCACAAATGTGGTAACCTACGTGTCAACTGCTTGCATCCTTGAAGGGCTTGTGATGTGTGACATTGGTATGTTAGCCTTCCAATGGGTAACCCATTATGACACTGTAATTGATAATACAAAATTACAAATCATAGACTGAGTCCAGTTTTTTTAGTGTTTCAAGGGTGTTTATTTAAGTGCTAAAAAATGAAGGGGGGTTGTAAAATGGTGATGGGTGATGGTGGAGGAATGTCCATGGCAGAGTCCAGTCTATTAGTCTCACAGGTACATTGCACATCTGCCCATTGGAAGTGGAGCTGGGGTAGTTCCGATTTGGACAGGGTAACAAAGTGGGACAGTGGGGGGACAATCAGGGTGGTCTTATTTCTTGGCGGTGGTCTTGCCATCTTGCTCTGTCCTGTTCCTGGATCTCAGGGCCCGCTTGCGTGGTGGTTGTCCGTCTGCAGGGGATGGGGTGCTGGTGTGGTGGTCCTGTGGCGGGGCGTCCTGTCCACTAGCGCCGGCGGAGGTGGTGGGCAGTTCATTGTCGTGGCTAGTGTCAGGGGCCCCTTGGAGTGCCACGGTGTCCCTCAAGGTCCTTTGAATGTCCGTCAGCACCCCTACGATGGTGCCCAGGGCTGAGCCGATGGTCCTCCCTGAACCCCAAATACTGCTCCTCCTGCAGACGCAGGGTCTCCTGCAACTTGTCCAGGACCGTGGCCATCGTCTCTTGGGAGTGGTGGTATGCTCCCATGATGGAGGAGAGGTTCCCTTGGCCTGTCCTCCCTCTGTCGCACGGCAGCCCTCCTAGTTCCCCTATGTTCCTGTGCCTCCGTCCCCTGGACCGTGTGCCCACTACCACTGCCCCCAGGTCCCTGTTGTTGTTGGGGTGGTGGGTTAGCCTGGGTGCCCTGTAGTGGTGGACACACCCCTGATTGACCTGTCCTGGGTAGGGAGGTTTGGGCCCGCTGGGTGGGTGCTGTGCTGGTGTTACCAGAGGGTGGAAGTTCGGTGTTGGGCTGTGGCTGGGCAAGGGGAACCGACTGTCCTGAGGCCCACGATGGTCCGGGCTGGTCATCAAGATCCAGTAGGGCAGAGCTGCTGTCATCACTGTGGGCCTCTTCTGGGGGTGGAGTGGTGTTGTCTGGACCCTCTGGTGTGGTGACGTTCCTTCGGGTTCCTGCAGGGGTATGAGAACATGACTATTGCATGTGTGTGTTTCATGGTGTGCAATAGGTGGGTGTGCGTGAACCCCAGTGCAGGCATTCCTATGTGGGGGCTTGTGTGCTGATGGTTGGGGGGTGTTTTGGGTATATGCAGTGGGCATGCTTTAGTGATGGGTGTCCATGCTTAGTTGTGTCATGCAGGTCTTGGGTTTGGGATGTGTAGTTTGTGTTATTAGTACATTAGTGAGGAGTTGGGGTAATAGGGGAGGGTGTGATGGTGGGGGTGTGTGATAGCATGCAGGTAGGGTGGGGGATGTGATATTTAAGATTTGACTTACCAGTGTCCGTTCATCTAACGACTCCTGCGAGGCCCTCAGGATGCAAGATGGTCAAGACTTGCTCCTCCCATGTTGTTAGTTGTGGGGGAGTATGTGGGGGTCCGCCGCAAGTCCGCTGTACCGCGATGTGGTGCCTGGAGACCGTGGAACGCACCTTCCCCCGTAGGTCGTTCCACCTCTTCCTGATGTCCTCCCTATTTCTTGGGTGCTGTCCCACTGCGTTCACCCTGTCGACTATTCTTTGCCATAGCTCCATCTTCCTGGCTATTGATGTGTGCTGTACCTGTGAGCCAAATAGCTGTGGCTCTACCCGGATTATTTCCTCCACCATGACCCTGAGTTCCTCCTCGGAGAAGCGGGGGAGTCTTTGGAGTGCCATGGGGTGGTGTGTGTGATGTGTGGGGTGGTGTATGTGGTGATGAGTGTGGTGAGTGTAGTGGTATGTGGTGTTTTGTGCTTGGATGTTGTGTGGGTGATGGTGTTGTGTGCCTCTGTGTGATGGGGTTGTCTATTCTGTGCTCTCTCTCGGGCCTTCTCTCAGAATTTCTGGTCGTAGGGGTTTGTGGGTGATGTGGGTGTGTGTTTTATATTGTATTGGATGTGTGGGAGTGGTGTGTGTATGTGTATCAGGTGTGTGTATTTGGAATTGTCCAATGTGGCTGTGTTTTGTAGATGTGTGTGTATTTTGAGCGCGGCGGTGTGTACCGCCAATGGAATACCGCGGTTGAAAGACCGCCGCGTGGATTCGTGGGTCGTAATGGCATGGGCGTGTTTCTCTTGGTGTGGAGGTGGAGGAATTGTTTCCGCATGTTTATCGCTGACCTTTGGTGTGGCGGTATTGTGTGGGTGTCTGAATTTCAGCGGATTCCGTGATGTGTGTCATAATAGCTGTGGCGGTCTGCCGCGGCGGTGTATTGGCGGTCTTCTGCATGGCGGTAAGCGCCTTATACCGCCAATGTTGTAATGACCCCCTTAATCTCCATGTACATGCAAAAAATGAATGTGTCCCAGTGTTTAGATTTTATTTCATGGCAATGACATTTCATTTTGAAGACAGAGTGCATTGCTGCAATATATTTCAACCAAAAACATTTATCACATTGGTGATCTCAAGGAAGATTAAATTAATTACAGTACTGCAATATTTGATTGATGTGACAGATCATGTCACAGGTTGTCAAGTTAAAAAATGCCAATCTTTCAGTTTTACCATTTCCGATATAAATAACAGATGGTGTGTGTTGTAATTGTTATTTTCAGACTGAGCTACAGAATGACCTATGAGTGCTTATCTACATTAGAATATGTTGGTAGATTAACGCATGACTTGGATCTTTCTTAGTTTAAAAAAGACTAACATTCAAGTCAAGCAAGTGTGGGTGCTACTTGCTTCCGACCTTACTTGACTAGCATTCAAGGATGAGTTTGGAGACTCTGGGCCTGATTCTAACTTTGGAGGACGGTGTTAAACCGTCCCAAAAGTGGCGGATATACCACCTACCGTATTACGAGTTCTATAGGATATAATGGACTCGTAATACGGTAGGTGGTATATCCGCCACTTTTGGGACGGTTTAACACCATCCTCCAAAGTTAGAATCAGGCCCTCTGTCATATTGGGATTTCTAGTTTGGATTTCTCTGTCTGATACCTGCAATGAAAGAGGTTTCACCAAAGAGGAATGGTTTGAAGTTGTGAGTAAAGATGAGGATTTGTTGGCTGTTCAGAAATATGTATGGAAGGTTGGTTTTAGGAAAATGTTGTTACCATAAACATTCAGTGTATCTTCAAGATTATGTAAGAGTTGTTTCTTGAACAATAATGAGAAGAAATACGTTTATCCCTCGTAGGCAATTGAGGAACAAAATTATTGAAAACAGACATGAAGGGCACCTTCATCAAACAGTTACCAAATGGAAAACATGACTGTTCTTTTGGTGACCAAGCATGGATAGTGAGATTGGTGATATCACCACAAGTTGTGTAATTTGTTCAACCTGTGATAAACTTTTCAAAACTAGCTGCCTCCACTTCAACAGATATAACTATCTGGCGGTCCATGGTTAAAAGTAGCAACAAATGTCATTGTGCTTTTCAACATGTTACCAAAAACATACACGTTTGCTGTGGTGTTGGATGACTACTATAACAAGCATTTGCAATGCAATAGGGCTCACATTTGTGATCATTAGAGCTATTGGTCTTGTTTATGTTATTGTATTAGAATACAAATGGTATTGTGATTATAGAACGGTCTCTGTTAGTGATGTTTGTGAGACACAGTACTTGTGTCTAAAAGAGACCGCGTGTGTATGGGAGAAAGGATGTGTGTATGAGTGTGAGACCATGTATGTGTGAGAAAACTATGTGTATGTGTTAAAAAAAGAGATAGTTGAGATAAAAAAATAGGGACAGTGTCTGTGTGAGTGAAATAGTGCAGTGTATTAGGGAGGGGAGTAAGAGAGACAGAAAGAGAGAGAGTGCTGTGTAAATGAGACTGATTGAGAGAGACAGAAAGAAAGAAATAGAAATAGAGTGTGCATGTGTTATAAAGAAAGAGAAAAAAACGTAAGTGTTGAACAAAGGATGTGTGTATGTGTGTCACAGCATGCAACAACACGAAAAATTTGCATAATATTACTGTAAGGTAATTATTCATTAAAGCAGTGTAAACACTATCTGAAAGCTAATGAGTTCACTGCTAGATGTAATAATGTTTTGAAAATTACTAAGCAAAGGTGTGCAAACAGGACATCGTTAATAATGAGCGCACTGCTATATGTAATCATATTAAGAAAATTTACGTAGCGAAATAGCTGTGCAAAGGTGAGATAAAATGAAAAGTGTTGACATACATGGCGAAAACACTGAATAAAATCTTTGTAAATGTTTTTGTAAGTATTGTCTGTGAGACAGAGTTTGTGTGTAAAAATGTGTGCTTGTATATGGAACAAAACATGTGTGTATGTGCATGTGAGCTTGTATGTGTGAGAGAGCCTGTGTGTATTTGTAAAAGTAAGAGGGAGGAGAAGTTTATAAATAGAGACAGTGTGTGTGTGAGATCAGTAGTACTGTGTGTGAGGGAGGGAGAGCGAGAGAGAAAGAAAGAGAGAGAGTGCTGTGTGAATAACAGAGATACAGAGAGATAACTAGAAAGAAAAACAAAGAGTATATGTGTTATAGAATGAGGAAAACTGTATGTGTTAGAGCGAGAATGTGTGTATGTTTTTGAGAGCTTATACTGTATGTGTGAGAGAGCATGTATGTGTTATAATGATTAATGTAACAGTACGAAAACTGTGCTTGATATTGCTGTAATGTAATTAATATTTGAGAGTGTGTAAACATAAGATACAAGGCAATGCACACACTTGTACCTTTAAACACGTCTAAAACATTTCTAAGCTAAATATCGGTGCAAACACGAGATAAAGACAAAGTGCACACTGCGGGGTTGATATAAAATGGTCAAACCTTACAATGAAATCTATGTGCATGTCTTTGTAAGTGATGTGTGTGAAACAGAGTATGTGTGTGTAAGAGAGAGCACGTTTGTGTGGGAGAAAGGATGTGTGCAAGTGTGTGGAAGGTAGTATGTCTTAAAAAGTGTGTATGTGCGTGAAAGGTTGTATGTTTTAGAAAGCGTGTGTGTGATTAAAAGAGAGAGGGAGGCTGAAGTAAGAAAAAAAGTAAATGTGTGTGGCAAAGAAATAGCGGTGTGTATGAGTGAGGTGTGCGAGAAAAGTAGAGAATGCTGTATAAATGTGAGAGCTGAAGAGAGACAATGAGAAAGTCAGACAGAGAGTATGTGAGTAAAAGAGAGCGAAAGTCTGTTTGTGTGGAAAACAGAAAAGTGCCTGTTTGTGAAAGTGTCTATGTTTGAGAGAGCGTATGTGGGTTATGCGGACCAATGTGACAGGCAGATACTTTGAATGAGATCGTGGAAAGCTAATTAATAACTGAAACTTGTCAACCTGAGGATAAAAGCTAATGTGCGCTCTGCTCTTTGTAATAATGGTTACAAAATTTCTAACTAAAGCTGTGCATACCGTAGAGCAAAGAAAATGTGCACATTTAAATTGAAAAATAGGCATTTCTTTTTTAAAACTAAAACTGTTCAAAGACGAAGTAAAACACAACGCACACACTGGTTTTGTTATGAATGTATATAAAATTAGTAACCAAAACTGTGCAGAAAGTGTGTAGTGGTGTGATAATTAGAATAAATAGGCAGTATTTGTCAAGGATCCCACTGGGCTTCAGAGAAGAATGAATTAGCATACTTGTAAACCTCACCGTCAACATCCACATATGGTGTTTAGGTTGATGATAACAATCTTTAAAGCTATGCTAATTGTCTACTGGACCCTGCCTGGTAACTGCAGACTGTGACTAAATTACTTTGCAAATGCCTTTAAGGATCACATCCTTTAACTGTTTTTTTGTAATAATGAAGTTTAACAAAACTGTGCAATAGAAGCCTGTACTAGTAAGGTTTAAAATTAGGTAAGTGTATAATTCAAACTGTGCTGGAAGAGTTGAGATCTGTGAATTAACAACACGGAAACTCTGAATAATATGGCTGCAATGTAATTGTTAACCGAAACTGTTCAAATACAACATGAAAGGCAAAGCGCGCGCAGCGGTATTGCCCTAAAATGGTAAAAACGTAAAAAATAAAAAGGAATATGAATGTCTCTGTGAGTGCTGTGTATGTGAGACACTGAATACGTGTGTGCAACAGAAAACGCGTGTGTATGTAATAAAGGTTGTATATATGTGTGTGAGAGCTTGTATGGTTAAAACTGCGTGTTTGTGTGAAAGAAAAACGAAACAAGCACGTTTAGAAAATTACAAACCGAAGTAACATTGAAAACACGAGATACATTTGTGCAAACATTACATAAAAAGCAAAGCGCGCACTGCTATATTTAAGCACGTTTAAAAAATAACCAAAACAGAGCAAACACACATTAAAAGCAACGCACGCAAAGCACACAAAAAAACTTGAAACCGGCGCAAAACATACTGATCGCTACAGTGCAACTACAAAGAGTAAAAAAAAATAGTTCCACTAACTTATTATTAAGGAAACCTGTGTAAGTAGATTGTACTTGGTCGCTGCGCTTTGGGAGGGATAAACACGAAAGGAGGCATGACAAATGCATGCCACAAACCAATAACAAACAAAGAAAAAGCAAACAGCCAATAAAAAGCCAGTAGGTGAGTATAGAGCCCACAGAGTAATTACAACAGTCCGAGAGACAGCGCATGCGCGCTGCCTAGACTCGACCTAAAAAGTGGTGGGAGGTTAAAGTTAGATTGAATTTAATACGAAGACAGTCATCCAGTTTTGTGAAAAAAAAACATTTTGAGAGAAGGGTTTTCAAGTGAATTAGCATTGAACATGGAGTATAAGAGACTTCAGATTTTCTGTGTCAGTGTGGTAGTAGTCACAGGAAAACTGCTCTATACTATGCACAGACCAATCAGCTTGTTAAAAGGATGAATCACACTTTAGTTGAATACTAAATGGGCTATGAGGAACACAAAAGATCGTCTGGGGCAGTTAAAAGCATGTTGTGGTCAGACAGCACTGCTCCCAAAGGAGCCACTGAGAAAAGTGAGTTGAAAGTAATGAGGGCGCAGTTTGAAGTTTCAAAAATGTTTCCTGCATGATTAAAAAAATGTAATTCTGTTTCAGGACATGAGTTCCATTTACAGGATTATTAGGCCAAAAAGGGGACAAGTACCAAGCCTGACTGAAACAAGACTATTACGTGAAACACAGTGTATATGAAAACAAGGGAATAATTACAGTTGTAGAATTAGTATAGATCAAGGAATCATTACAAGTACAAAAAAGGGGGTTCCATGCTCAGTAGTCTGGTGAGAGTGGTGTGTGTGAGGCGAATGCTATCGGGGTGAATGGCCATGACAGGTGGACCATGAACAGGGTAATTAAAGTTAGTCTTCAACCCACAGGCAACAATTGTCACAGGGAAGGGAGACTAGGTAAGGATAAATGTGCAGGTGGTAAATGAAACATGATTGTTGAACCCAAAAGTTAGTGGATTATCAAGAAACTCAACAGGTACTATGAAGAATAATCTCATCTATAGACCTCAAACAGTACAAGTCAAGGTTTGTAAGAAGTTTTGTAACATACTTTTTTTTAGATGTTTCATGCATTTTTTTAAAATATTGTACTTTTGTTCTGGATTGTTCAAGGGTTTTATGTTTGCTAGTTTGTTGTTCTTATATATCTTCAATTGGGAGTTGCTTTCCTAATTTTTAAGGAGGGAATTGCTGTTTGACCTGCCTTTGAGGATTGGAGCACATATGGATTGTTTGTATGTGATCAGCAGTAGACATTCAAATCAGTTGGATCCTGGTGCTCAGAGGGCTGGTGGTGGAATAAACTGAGCTTCTTAACTTCATGGTGTCTTCCAGTTATTTCTCTACATAGTGCTAAGTTGGAAGATGTATTTGAGGGACTGAGAAGTCTGTGGTGATATTTTTAAAGGGCATAAAATCATTTCCAGGGAATATCTGCAAATATTGACCTTTTGTGAAGGACACTGTCTATTTACTTGTTCTGTGGTTAAGCTGACGGATCATTTAGTGTTGAGTAGGGAGAAACTCATCAAAAGTGGTGGGTCCGTTTTTAGTGAGCCAGGCCAATGTCAGTTCTTCATTGTGGCACTTTTGTTCTTTTAACAAGTTAATATTTTCTATGATGTATATAATGGCTAAGAGAGAGTTGGACAAGGCAAGTTGCAATATGGTGGTCCGGAGGCCCCTGCACATTGTTGTTTGGGACAGGCAGTGTGGATAACAGAGAAACACTACGGCCCTCATTACAACCCTGGTGGTCAGGTGATAAAGCGGCGGTAATACCGCTAACAGGCCGGCGGTCACAATAATGGAATTACGACCATGGCGGAAACCGCCAACACAGACTGCCACTTTAACACTCCGACCGCCGTGGCATTAGCAACAAACACCGCAGCGGTAACCGCCAACAGACAGGCGGAAGACAATGTACCGCCCACACTATTACAAGGCACCAATCCGCCAGCTTTTCCGGGGCGCTACCAATGCCATCAAAAGCACGGCGGAAACAGCTTTTGGAAGGGAAACCACTCACCTCTCGACACTCAACAAAGAACCAGGACACCATGGAGCCCGAAATACAGGTGTTACCAATGTTGGTGTATCTTCTCATCTACCAGGAGTACGAATAGCGGTGGCGACGACCACAGTGAGTACTGCACCTAGCACACAGGAGAGGGGAGGAGGGAAAAGAGAGTGACACACACACATGCAAAATACAACACCCCCACCCACAACAACACACACACACATATCCCATCACATCACAGATACACTCCGTCACCCCCTGGAAGAACGCAAGGACCAAACGAAATGAGTTTAATTAGTGTAATCGAACAATCAGATAGCACAAGAGAACAGTAAATAATCAGTATACACAAATATTTACAGCAAGTACACAAGTCCATACACTGTCCCATGAAATGTCCGTGGACCAGTGGTCCCAAAAAGCAGGGGCAAAGCCGGCACATGACACCTGCCTCAAAACGGAGAGAACACTGCAGGGGCATAAGGTCGGAAAAAAAAACAGGCACCTCAGGGGGAAGGGGAAGAGGGGCACCTCACCCGGATGATGGGACGACGCCACTGCTCCTCGAGGGGGCTCCATGCCCACTGCCTGGTCCTGGGGAGTGCAAATCCACAGTCTCTCAAGTCTCTCAAGTGGGTCCACTGCCCACTGATTGGTCCTGGGGAGTGAAAAGCCACAGTCCCTCAAGTCTCTCAAGTGGGTGGTTTGCCCACTGCTTGGTCCTGGGGAGTGCAAAGCCACAGTCTCTCAAGTCGGTGACATGTTACACTGGTTCTGGAGGGGGCTTTGTGCCCAGAGTGCTTCATCCTGCCAAGGACTGTGTTAGTGGATGCTTTTCTCCACTGGTTCTGGAGGGGGCTTTGTGCCCAGAGTGCTTCATCCTGCCAAGGACTGTGTTAGTGGATGCATTTCTCCACTGGTTCTGGAGGGGCTTTGTGCCCAGTGATGCTGCTCCTGGGGTGTGGCATGTTGCCTTCGTCTCACCTGTGTGTCACAGCCAAGCGATGTACCCGGAACAGGTAGCATGATACTCCATGGAGGCAGACCCACACTCCATCCTGCGGCGACTTAACCTGCCAATTGCTGGTTCATGTCAGTGCTGGAGGTGGTGTCTCAAGTGGCTTGTCCAGGGTCCAGGATGTCACCTGCAGACTCTGACGGCTGCACACTGGGAATGGGGCTGACATCCGACAGAGTGGCATCGGCTGTGTACGTGGTGGTGCTGATGGTTGTGCAGGCGGCGGTGGCTGTGGCAGAGATGCTGCCAGTGCTGGCCATGGTGCAAGTGCCTGTTGCGGTGGATGGAGACACCATACTGTCTCGGGCAGCCTCGGATGGCTGATCCTTGGGGAGGATGCTGCAGACTGACAGTGGCAGTGCAGGTGGCGGTGCAGGTGGAGGTTCAGGTGGCGGTCGGAGCGGCGGTAGTGACTGGGGTGCATGTGGCTGCCATCCCTGATGGGTTGGTGGTCACCAGCCCCTCACCAGGTGACATTGTGCCCAGAGGTGATGTGCCCTTTGGCTTGTGGCCCTTCCCCATCTTGACAGTCGCTGCATGGACCTTGGCACTGTCCACTCTGTGTTTGTGCGAGGCCTTTCTGGGTGGGTGGTGTGACTGTCCCCTGCTTGAAGCCGGTCCCTTTTTGAGCTTTGCAGGTGGTGGAATAGGGTGGTCTTTCTTTTCCGTCGGTGGCACACTGGCAGCTCTGACGGGTGCCCCCTTTGACCGTACTGGAGTAGCAGGGAGCACAGCAGATGCAGATTTGGTGGCTGAGGTGCTGGGCTGGGATCTAGACATCCTGGCCCTAGGAGAAGGACGGGGGGAGGTGTAGGGAAGAGCTCCAGGTTAGCTAGGTACATTCTTTTTTACACACTGGGATGGGGAGATGGAGGGGGTTTGGGAGTGGAGGAAGAGGTAGTGGTCGTAGGAGGTGTACGTCTGCTGAGTTTGGGTGAAGGTGCATGGGTTGGAGGCTGTTGTGAGGTGGATGGCTGTTGAGTGGGTGTGTGCCGCCGTTTGTGTACTTTGGGAGGAGGGCTCACGGACACACTGGGAGAGGACACTGGGGACATGTGAATGGTAGTGGGGGTGGTGATTGCACGTGAGCGATGTGTAGTGATGGGCGTGCTGGTGATGGAGGCAGTGGCTGAGGATGCAGTGCATGCAGGTGTGAGTGGAGATGAGACAGGGAGGAAGGTGGAGGATGTGGAGGAGGGGGACACAGTGGAGGAAGTGGATGTTGGTGTGTCTGCATGGGTATGGTGCTTGTGTGAGTGCCTGCAGGATGTGTGGTGCTTATGTTTGCCTGAGCCACTTTTGTGTGTTGATGTGTGTGCATGCTGGTCTGATGGTGTGCTTGGGATAGGCTGAAGTAGAGGGGATTGGGTCTGGGTAGAGGAAGTTGGAGGGGGGAGTCTGGACACAGGACAATGGCTGCCATCAGTGCTGAGGCCAGAGCCTGAAATGCTCTCTGTTGGGCCGCCACGCCAGAACGAATGCCCTCCAGGTATGCATTTGTTTGCTGCAAATGCCTCTCGACACCCTGGATAGCATTCAGAATGGTTGACTGCCTAACAGTGAGGGATCTCAGGAGGTCCATAGCCTCCTCACTGAGGGCAGCAGGTCCTGAGATGCCTGGGGTGAAGGAGATGCCCACCCTCCTGGGTGAGCGGGCACGGGAAACACGCTGAGGGGCTGCTGGGAGGGCGGTGCTGGTAGGGTGGGTGGCGGCTGTACCTGTTGTTGCGGTGGGCAAAGAGGTGCCCGCCACCACAAGGGAACTCCCATCAGAGGAGGAGTCGCTGTCACTGGTGTCCCCTCCTGTCACCGTTGTGGAGCTCCCCTCGCCCTCCGTCCCACTGGTGCCTTCAGACTCCGTAGATTCACCCTCATGGGCTATGTGGGATGCAGCTTCCTCCATCTCCGGTGCCTCTGCTCCTCCCCCAGATGATGCTAATGCACACAAGGACAGGGTGACAAAACAAGAAGGGGGGGAAGACAGAGGAGACACATGGTCAATGCCAGCAACACCACTACCGTTGGCGGACACAAGACACAGGGAGCAGCCCAATGCACTAGGCCATGCACTAGCAGTTAGTCGGAAAATCACCTGCCCATGGGGGACTATGCCTAACCCCATTTTCTGCACACCTGGAACCCACAGGAGGCTGACTAGTTGTAGATGCCCACTAACACTATTGGGGTTGGAGGGCCACAGAGCCTGCCCAACACGGGACCTACCTACCAAGTTCGCCCTGGCCTTGGGGAACCCACAGCCCACATCCCCCACCCAGACACCTCATAAAGCCCGCAGTCAGCTGAATGAGACTGTACTCATCCCCTTTTGGCTGCTGTGATGCCCTCAAGCACCCATCCAACTCCGGATATGCCACTGCCATGATCCGGAACATCAGAGGGGTCATGGTGCGACGGGCACCCCTTCCACGTTGGGAGGCCAGTCCCAGCTGGGCCTCCGCCGTCTTCTTGCTCCAGCGGCACAGGTCCTCTCATCTCTTGCGCTAGTGGGTGCTCCGTCTATGATAGACACCCAGGGTCCGCAAGTCCTTGGCGATGGCACGCCAAATACCCTTCGTCTGGCAGGCCCTGACCTATAGGAAAGGTATAGGATGAAAGGAAATTACTCCCCCGTACGGTTCGTCATACTCATTGCCCACCAGTTCCCACCCATGCCCTGACACACATACACTCACCATCCTCACATGCAGGCCTCAGTCCCCAACCCCACATGTGTCTTCCATCCACACCACTCCATACATTCATGGCCCACGCATCATGCTCACAGTGTACTTACCTGTTTGTCTGAAGGACCAAAGAGTAGCGTGTACTGGGGGAGGACCCCATCCACTAGTCTCTCCAACTCCTCCGAAGTGAAGGCAGGGGCCCTTTCCCCAGACATGCGAGCCTTTGTCGCTTCCAGACACAGGTCACAGCAGCACTTACAGTGTAGGTCCTCTCCTGTTGAAGATCAGGTATCAAGTGAGTGAACAGATAGAAAATGGCGGTCACGTCCGCGGCGGTGCGTACCATCACCGCAGGCATAGATCGTCATTGGCTCCTGGAACCCACAGGGCCCAATGATAACCAATGCTGAAATGCATGGCGGTCTTCGACCACCTACCGCGATGCTGCACGATGCCAGCCTTGTCCCTCCTTACAGGTCAGGCAGCCGCCATTTCAGGGTGGCCCATGGCATGGCACCTAACTGCGTCACAGCACATTTGGGCAGAAATACAGACAGACAACGCCACACACGGATTTACTCACATTACTGCAAAAACACTTGTGCAACCTATGTGGTACATGACCCTCTGCTCACCATTCTCCTCCATAGGGCACATCCGCTGGGACAGATGATGAGATGGTGTCATCCTCCGGTGTACAGGTCCCTGGTGGACCTGTTGACAATGGAAGCCAGACATATCATTATCACTTACAGACTTGATCATGCCACAATCCAAGAACTGTGTGCCCAATTGGAGCCTGACCTGATGTCAGCTATCCACAATCCCACAGGTATCCCCCTTCTAGTGCAGGTCCTGTCAGTGCTCTATTTCCTGGCAAGTGGTTTGTTCCAAACAACAGTGGCCATGGCATCAGGGATGTCTCAGCCAATGTTTTCTAATGTGTTGACCAGAGTGTTGTCAGCCCTGCTGAAACACATGAGCAGCTACATCGTTTTTCTCAAGGGGAGGATTTGCCCACAGTGAAAGCTGACTTCTATGCCCTGGGAAATATCCCCAAAATAGTTGGTGCCATTGATGGTACACATGTGGCATTTGTCCCCCGCAGAAATGAACAGGTGTACAGAAATTGAAAAAGCTACCATTCTAAGAATGTGCAGATGGTGTGTTTGGCAGACCAGTACATCTCTCATGTGAATGCCAAGTATCCTGGCTCTGTGCATGACGCTTACATTTTGAGGAATAGCAGCATCCCTTTCTGTGATGGGCCAACTCCAGAGGCAGTGTGTGTGGCTAATAGGTGAGCCCAAGGTCCCCACACAGTATGAATAGGTTTCTGGGTATGGGGTAGTCCCTAGGGGTTAGTGTGTGTCTAACAGATTTCCATCAACATTTGTGGAGAAGTGTGGCACAATGGTTAGAGCGGCAGACGCTGATGCAGAGATCTGGCTCGGGGCCAGGGTTCAATTCCCACCTCGGTGGCTCTTGGGCTCAATTCCCTTGAACCAGATAATTCTCGCCTCGGTGCCTAATCTAATTAATGGGTCCCACTCTGTAACTCTGGGCAATAGCTTGCTTAATCTCCACAACGGCCCTCACAGAGCTTGGATGCCTGGCTTCACCCTGGGGCTGTCCTGGAGTGGGTGCTTCACAGGGAAAAGCCAGGAGGGGTTCCACAGTGGTATGCGTAGAGCGCCTTGAGACCCTAACGGGTGAGTAGTGCGCTATACAAGTGTGAAGTTTACAGTTTGCAGGTGACTCTGGTTACCCCAGCCTCTCATGGCTACTGACCCCAGTGAGGAATGCCAGGACAAGGGCAGAGGAACGCTACAATGAGGCACATGGGAGAACTATTGAGCGGACTTTCGGCCTCCTGAAGGCCAGATTCTGGTGCCTCCATCTAACAGGTGGCTCCCTATACTACTCACAGAAGAAGGTGTGCCAGATAATCGTGGCATGCTGCATGTTGCACAACCTTGCTTTGTGATGCCAGGTGCCTTTTCTGCATGAGGATGGGCCTGATGATGGTATTGTGGCAGCTGTGGAGCCTGAGGACAGTGAGGAAGAGGAGGCAGAGTAAGAAGATATTGACAACCGAAACAACATCATCATGCAGTACTTCCAGTGAGACACAGGTAAGAGACTGGCACTGCTCATCTCATATCCGACTACTTTAGGACATTGTATAAGTCAGCCTCTTAACCTCTGTGTATGGACCCTGACAGTTCACTTTGGCTTTCCATTTCACAGATCTGGGTACCTCATTCTGCTTTCTGCTATTTTACTGCTGCCCAACAACTGTCATACATCGGTATGTGCAAATGAACATTAACATTGATATTTGTCAGATAAGTTGTAATTATACATTTGTGAAAGTACAGACTGACTCCAGATTGTTTTGTGATTCAAGGGTGTTTATTTATGGGCTAATGTGTATAGGGGTATGTGGAAGGGGCTGGGGTGATGGTGGAGGAATGTCCAGTCTCTTGGTACCACAGGTGCATTGTCCAAGGGGGCATAGGAAGTGGAGCAATGGTAGTTCAAGGTGGACAGGCAATGTTCTCTGTCTTCTGCCTGGATCGCAGGGACCGTTTGCAGGGTGGTTCTCCTTCTGCATGGGGTGGGGTGCTGGTAGCCTGTTGGTCCTCTGGCTGGACCTCCTGTTCACCAGCGCCGACGGACGTGGAGGGCTGTTCATCGTTTGGGCTGGTGTCAAGGGCCCGGTGGTATGCCACTGTCTCCCTCATGGTGTTGGCCATGTCTGCCAGCACCCCTGCAATGATGGCCAGGGTGGTGTTAATGGACTTCAAGTCCTCCCTGATCCCCAGGTATTTTCCCTCCTCAGCCGCTGGGTCTCCTGAAACTTGGCCAGTACCCATGCCCATGGTCTCCTGGGAATGGTGGTGTGCTCCCATGAAGTTTGATAGTGCCTTGTGGAGGGTCGGTTCCCTGGGCCTGTCCTCCCCCTGTCGCACAGCAACCCTCCCAGCTTCCCTGTTATCTTGTGCCTCTGTCCCCTGAACCATGTGCCCACTGCCACTGACCCCAGGTCCCTGATTGTCCTGGGTGTGTGGGTTGGCCTAGGGTCCGTGTAGTGGTGGACACACTGCTGATTGACGTGTCCTGGGGACAGTGGCATGGGCCCGCTGGGTGGGTGCTGTGGTGGTGTTTCCTGAGGGGGGATGTTCTGTGGTGGTTTGGGACTATGGATGAGGAACCGACTGTCAGAGGTCCCTGATGAGCCGGGCTGGTCATCTTGATCCAGGCGTGCAGAGCTGCTGTCATCACTGTGGGCCTCTTCTGGGGGTGAGGGGGACTGGATATGGCTGGCACCTCCTGTCCTGTGACATTGTGTAGGGGTCCTGTTGGGGTGTGAATGCATTGTTATTGTGTCTGTGTGTGCCATCTTGTGCAATGGGTGTGTTTCCCTCTACTACTGTGCTTGCAATATTGCCTTGGCTCTTGTGTGAGTGGTGATTGTGTGCCCTGGCAGAGTCTCTCCATTGGACATGCTTTCGTGATGGGTGTCCATGCAGGTCTGTGATGGGTGTCCATGCATTAGTGTAACATGCAGGGCTTGGTATTGGGATGTGTGGGTTGTGATAGTGGGGTATATGTGAGGTGGTGGAGTGATGGGTGTGAGGGTAGGGGTTGGAGTTTGTGATGGCATGCAGGTAGGGTGGGGGGGATATAATAGTGTAGGGTTGACTTACCAGAGTCCAGTCCTCCTGCTACTCCTGTGAGGCCCTCAGGATGCATGATCGCCAAGACTTGCTCCTCCCATGTTGTTAGTTGTGGGGGAGGAGGTGGGGGTCCATCGCCAGTCCTCTGTACAGCTGGTGCCTGGATACCACGAAACGTACCTTCCCCCGTAGGTCGTTCCACCTCTTCCTGATGTCACCCCGTGTTCTTGGATGCTGTCCCACTGCGTTGATCCTGTCGACAATTCTCCGCCATAGCTCCATCTTCCTAGCAATGGAAGTCTGCTGCACCTGTGATCCGAATAGCTATGGCTCTACCCAGATGATTTCCTCCACCATGACCCTTAGCTCCTCCTCAGGAAACCTTGGGTGTCTTTGAGGTGCCATGATGTGGTGTGAGTAATGTGTGAGGTGACAGTTGATGTGATGTGTGGGGTGATGTGTTGGGGTGTGTGGTGTTTTGTGCATGGTTGGTGTATGAGTGATGGTGTTGTGTGCCTCTGGATGCTGGTGTTGTCTTTGCTTTTCTGTCTCTCTGCTTCTTCCAAATATTTAATTGTAAGGGGTTGTGGGTAATGTGGGTGTGTATTTTATATTGGATTGGGTGTGTGGGTGTGGTGTGTGTATGTGTATCAGGTGTGTGTAGTTTGAATTGTCCAATGTGGTTGTGTTTTGTAAATGTGTGTGTATTTTGAGCGCAGCAGTGTGTACCATCAATGGTTTACTGCGGTTAAATGACCACCACGTTGATTCGTGGGTCGTGATACTGTGGGCGTATTCCTGTTGGCTTGGCGGTGTGGGTTTTGGTACCGCCAATTTATCACTGACCTTTGGTGTGGCGGACTTGTGAGGGTGTCTGTATTGTGGAGGATTTCTAAGTGTGGGTACCCGTAGCGGATTTCCGCCGTGGACACAGTATGTTGGCAGCCGTCAGCACGGCAGTCAGCGGACTTTACCGCCAGGGTTGTAATGAGGGCCTATATCTTGTTTTTTTATGTGTTATATATGAGGAGCTCTAGTGCTTCTTGTTTGGTGCACGAGTGTCCCCTCACTGTTTCAGTAAACAAAATGCTATGTGTTTATGATGATATTTATGAGTTGAAGTTGACAGTGTGAGAAACATAGCATTTCATAACACTACAGTATGGGAACTTTTAAGATCGTTAAGAGTTTTTGGTGCTTCTTCATATCTGACCTAAACAATCCTCATGCTAGTGATTTTATTTAGTCACAGTGTGAGCTCAGACCATTATAATATGTTGGCATCTCATATTCAGATGCATTTCTATATGAGTGGCCTATGTGAGTCCTCATGTAGCTTGTAAGGCAAGTGTCCCCCATTTGGGGGCTTTGAGAAGTGGCCAAGGGGTTATATACTAGATCTTCAGGGTCTTTAAATTTTAGAAAATGTGCAAGATGCAGAGCAAAATATTTATCTCCACATGAATTTCTCATCTTGTTGGAATATGGAGCAAGTTTACGAGTCTCTAGTCTTACAATGAAGCAATGACGAAAAGGAATGTCTGCTATTCGTGAATTTTAAAGCCTTCTTCCCACACTTCTAGAGGGAATTAGTCAGGCAATGTAACTCAGACCTGCTGAGTTCTGACTTGCAAAACTGTATGCTGGCTTTACTAGACAGTTTACAGTCTTCATGTGATAATTCATTCCTGTTGTCTGACATATAAAATTCCTCTTCAGTCAACTCTCCAGATTTCACTGACTTTGTGTGCAGAATCATACTCATGGGGGGGTAGGAAAACAAAGAACACAGGGACAACTATGATGTACCCAAACATTGTTACACATTAGGGGCACATGTACACACGTTTTGCGACTCGCAAATGGGTTGCAGCGCTATTTGTGACTGTGCAAAACGCAAAATGGTATGCAAAATGCCATTTCGGAGTCCCAAATAGCGATGCAACCAATTACCGAATCGCAAACATGTGTGACTGGATTTTGCGACTCGCAAATAAGAAATCGCAATTTGTTCCTCGGAAACCTAATGTACATGGTAGTCGCAAATTGCAATTAGTCACAAATAGGACATTTTGCACACACAAATTAGCACTGATTCCAAACAGGTGGTAAGCAGAACCAAAGTATAAAAGCAGACCCAGAAGGCATCAGGGTTTTCCAAAATGGCTGCACTCTACGCGATTGCATGGAGGAGGCGATTCCAGGCTGTCCTGCAGAGGAGGAGGAGGCGAAGATAGGAGAGGATATACAGAACAAGGGAGACCATATTTCAACAGACTGAGGAGGAAATATATCAGAAATATAGACTGAGCAGCACTGTCATCTTGGAGATCATTGAACTGCTGAAACCTCAGCTAGAAAGCCAAACCCTGTGCAGCTGCTCCATCCCCATACATGTGCAAGTGCTGTGCTCACTGCACATCTTGGCCTCAGGTAGCTACCAGAGGGTGATTGCTTTTGCTGGTGGGGTGTCCCAAAGTGCCCTGTCACTATTCTTTAGACGGTTCTTAGATGCCATACTCGCACACATGTCCAGATACATTTACCTTCCCAGGAATGCAGAGGAAATACACAACACCAAATTGGACTTCTACAGAATTGCCAACTGTCCCAATATAATAGGGTGTGTGGACGGGACACATGTACCCATATGTCCTCCTGCAAATCTGAAATATGTGTTCCGCATCCAGGTGGTATGTGAGGCCCATAATGTCATAAACGATATAGTGGCAAAATACCCAGGGAGCAAACATGATGCGTTCATTTTCAGGCACAGTGGGATACATCGACACCGAGAAAGTGGGGAGTTTGATGATGGATATTTATTAGGTACTGTGTAGTACCTACCAATGTCAGAAATACGTGTCACTCCATAATCATGAAAAGCCATGCTCATATTTCCTGTTTTGTCACACAGGTGACAGTGCATATGCTTTGAAGCCATGGATACTCACCCCATACCGAACACCTGCTAATCAGAATGAGAGGCGCTACAACATTGGACATCGGTGCACCAGAACCACCATTAAAAGGAACTTTGGCATGTTGAAATTTTAGATGCCTGCTGTCACATTGTCCTTTCCTCTGGAGCTGCACATTGCTGAACAAAGACCCATCTTCCGGCGTCACCAACTCAGAAAGATATTATAGCACAGAGTTATGATGAAGCGAGTCGGGGGGAAGGGAATTATGGTAGGGAACAGCAGGGAGAGAGAGAACTGAAAAGAAAAGGTTAGAACAAATATGCACTTACTCATTCATAGAAATGTAACTCATCAATAGACTCTTGACTAAATGCGTCTCTGATATATCAGATGGAGACCCCGTTTGAAATAAGGGCAAAGCCCCTTCTTTGAAACATGGAACAAGAATTATCTATGACCTCAGAACCAAGAGATGGCAAGAGCTTTGGACTAGGATCATACTCAGAATATCAATCCTGTAACATCTATGGATTCATAACATAAACCTTTGATCATGACCTAGAAAATCTCAAAGACTTAAATATGCTTTTCACATATTATGCTTTCCAAAAAACAATGAAAACTATGATTTTCTTATCTTCAAAAATACTTTCACATTCGCAACTAAAAAGGCCCAAATGTTTTTACTCATTGAACTTGAAGTGCTTTATTTATAATACTAGGAAACGCTTTTACTTGTTTTGCCTGAAGCGCTACGCTCGTTATGCTAAGGGGGCGCTTTACTCATGTGGCCTGAATTACTTTGATTGTTGTGCCAACAGCCTTTTACTCCTGTGGATTGAAGGTGCTTTGATTGCCGTGCGAAGAGCGCTTTACATCCGTGGACTGAAGCGCTTGAATTGCCGTGTCAAGAGCGCTTTACACCTGTGAACTGAAGCGCTTGAATTGCCGTGCCAAGAGCACTTTACCTCTGTGAACTGAAGCGCTTGAATTGCCGTGCCAAGAGCACTTTACCTCTGTGGACTGAAGCGCATGAATTGCCGTACCAAGAGCACTTTACACCTGTGAACTGGAGCGCTTGAATTGCCATGCTAAGAGCGCTTTCTACCTGTGGACTGAAGCGCTTAAATTGCCGTGCCTAGATCGCTTTACATCTGTGAACTGAAGCACTTGAATTGTCATGCCAAGAGCGCTTTACCTCTGTGAACTGAAGCGCTTGAATTGCCGTGCAAAGAGCGCTTTACACCTGTGCTCTGAAACGCCTTTGATAGTCGCACCAAAGCTGCTGTACTCTGGAAACTGAAAACGCTTTGCTCATTGTGCTAAGGGGCGCTTTACTTCTGGAAGTAACAACTTCCTCCAAAATTTGATTCATCAAGGCCTTACCGCTACGAGTGCGACCTACTCGTTTTTTAATTCACCATGGAAACAGGGATACTTCGATTGGATGTCACTCTGCCATGCAGGAACTCTGCTCTTCTTCAGAGAAACCCCCACGAGGTCTGACTGCATAGAAGTCTTCAAAATAGTGAGCAACGTGGTTGAGTGTGGCTGGGCTTTATAGGCCTGCCACACCCCAAGATGGCTGCGGCCTCTAAAAACATGGGAATTGTAGTCAATTCATGGAATAGCACTGATAAGTGCATCTTGTCCACCAATGTCCTGAACCTGCAGCTCTATGAGCTTTGCCACAGGGCAGACAATGCTGATGGCCACCTTTGGAACAAGAGGGGATGACAAGTGGTGCACATAAAGCGTCACAGAGTCGCGCAGTGGAGTTTTGGGCGGGACCTGGACCGCTCATGGTCTTATTCCTCACACCTGCACAAAAGTGGAGGTGCACTCCAGTATGCCCCAGAGATTGCATGCAAGATTGTGGCGACATGTGCCATCCTACACAACATTGCAACCAGACTTGGCTACATCTCACCCTAGAAGACACAGATTCTGAGGATGAGGAGCAGGAACCACCACTACGACAGCATGGGGATGGTATCATCTCAATGGAGGGCAGGCGGAGACGGGATTACATAGCAACTCATTACTTTGGCAGGTAATTGCCAACTGTAACTGCACTCACAAATGTGAAACACACATAGCCAAGTTCTGGAAAACAAAAATATCCTTTAATGTCAGGATTGCAATATGTTAATGGTGGCTTATACCAAGCAGTAAACAAAAATGTTGAAACATCACCTAACACATTCCAAGCATGTGCCTTGGGATAGACCTAGAGACAGAACATTACACCCTCCTACGGCTATGACCACCATGGCCTGTGCCTGGTTGGTCCACAGATGTCTGGCGGGCAATGCTACTACGCATGATGCGGGTATCTGAGGTGGAAATGCTGCTCACACTTGATAAGTCCTCACTGTCCTGAGGGGTGTCACCAGTGCCTCTTGCTGCCTGGGAGGTATGAATTAGGTCCACAGTAGCAGTAATGTGGCCTAGACCCCTTGACACATCTCCAGCAAAATGTCCCAGTTCAACCTGGAGTGTGACAGTGCGTCTTCACAGGCATGTTGTTGTGGTGGCTAGACGGCCAATGGACTGACTGAGCTGGTCCAACCATGCAGCTGTGCTACGCTCATTGCGCCTTACATGAGCCCGATCTGCCACCATTTCCCTACATAGGTCAGTAATGGCAGTGGTGAGGTTGACCATGTTGCTATTCATGGTGGATAATTGTGTTTCCACATTCCCAAATCCTTTTGTGAGGGTCTGTTGCATACGGTGTAAATTCCAGTTCATCAATTGCATGTGTTTGTTTTGCAGCCGGTGACTGCTGAGTAGGGATGCCTCCAGCCCCGGGAATAGTTGTGTACTGGCATCCTCCTCACCTGCATCATGTGTCAGACAACACCTTTACTCCCACGCCCTGCTGATCTCTGTGGCTGGCTATCACCCATCTGTGGACCGGGAGTCAGGTTTACACCCTCAATGTCCACATCTGTGTCCTCTGTTGTTTCAGGTGCATTGTGAACAATGGTTGTTGTGTTGCACTCCTCTGTGGAAATGCTGACTGCCTCCTCTGCTACTGTGGTGGCATCATCACCTTTCTCCACACTTGGGTCATCAGTGGATACCTGAGGGAGACCCAAGGGACACAGGGGATACACTGTCAGTGCCTCTCAGATGTGTGGCTTATCAGAAGAAAAGTTCATCCAAATTTGGACTACTGTATTACATTACATAATGCACTAAACTTGAGGTGGATTTATAGGCATGGACCTATTTGGATGATGCATGCTTTTGTGAACTGTGGTTGTGTGCATGGTGCCTTGCAAAGTGTGAATAAGTGAGATATGCTACTTACTTTTGGAGGTTCCTGGTGCTGAACTGTCCAGGTCTCCAATTCCAACAACAGCCTCTGGCTCCAGTGTGGTCTCTACCATACTCTCAATTGCTGTGGGTGGTGGTACTGTGGATGGTCCCCCACCTGTTCCATGTGCCTCCTTCATCTGCTCTGCATCCCTTTCCTGGGTTCTTGACCTTAGGTCGGACCATCTTTTGCGTACTTGCTTGATGGAGCGGTGACTGACTCCAATGGTATTGATTTTACTTGTATGTTCAGCCAGATTTTGTTTTTCTGTGAGCCGGGTACATTAATTGATGCCTTCCCAAACAGGACCTCATGATGTAGGCAGCACTCCTCAGTGAGGACTTCCAAATCTTGTCTGAAAATTTTAGCTTTCTCTTCCTCCCTGCTGTGTTGCCCTCCTTTGTTTGGCTTGCCATGGCTGCAGTTGCTCCTCTCGGCTGGGTGTGCCTCTGCTGTATGTGCTGGCTATACTCCTCCCACTTCCATAGGAGGCACTTCCTGGTTCTGAGGTCATGATCCAGCACCAGGAAGTGAAATTTCTCTGTTCTTTTGAACCCGCTCACTAATTGAGACTCAGTCACAATTTGCGATTCTGGGTCACAAATTTCGATTCGGTTACACCCCCCCATGCGCAATTTAGGTAATCGTAATTTGCGATTTGGCAAATTGTAATGCGACTCAGCACTGAATCGCTAAATTGGTCTTCTATTTGGTCGTACATTCTGATTTGCGAGTCGGTAATTGGAATATGCATGGAATCACTATTTCCAACTCACAAACATTTGTTTTCATACATGTGGCCGTTAATGTTATGCATAGTTCTTTACTTTTTTTTTAATGTCTTTCGTGGCATTTTATTTGAGATCATAAATTGATATACAAGAGCAATGTAAAGGCGTTGTATACTGGTGGGCTAGTCGCACATGGGAGAATGTAGGACCACAGTGTAACTACATAATCACAGAATAAGCCAATAAACATTGAAACATACCAGAAGGATGCAACATAACAATAACATTACGCCTTCTTCAACAAGAGAAACTGTTGGGGCAGTGTGGTACAACAAAAATATCATGAGTATGATGAGGTCTAAATTGCGATGGTACGCAGAGGTTCTTGCGTGCAGGAAAGTGGTCTCCCTTGGTGAAGGAGATATCTCTGAGCAAAGGGCCACCCATGTCGGGAAGATATAGATATTTATCTCAGCAGCAGCTCAAGATGTGTCGAAGGTGGATTCTCAGACCCATCGAAGTGTATGCTATGTTAGCCGTGTGGCGATATCAAGCATCTGCAGGAGGGTGTACAGTTTTGTGTAAGCGAAGAACATATACATCCCATATCGTAATGGCAGTATCACCACCTCAAAAATGACGGTCGGAGTCATTGCCTCGGCTTCAGGCAAGACCCATTTATGGGTTGCTTGAAGACAGCATGGCAATCAGGCGTTTATAAAGCACAGTTGCTAGATCAACACATTTCAAATAGTGTCTATTGTGTTTTGTGTGTGGCAATATTCCAAAAAGGCAGCTGAGTGGGGTCAGAGGAATCTGGTCTTCCACAATCCCAGATATCCATTCCATAACCTCAGTCCAGGCCTGCAGCAGTGGGGTACATTCTCAAACCTTAGGTATATAAGTTGCTTGTTCAAAGTTGCATCTGGGGCGCATCCCCAGAAATATTTTGCTGAGACAGTAAGGTGTAAGGTAAGCCTGATGTACGAAGTTAAATTGTGTATATTTCAAACCTGCATTGAAGAGACTCATTTGACCTCTAGGAGGACCACATCCCATTGTGCAGCAGTGAGCTCCATGCTTAGGGAGTCTTCCCATCGTATTTTGCTTTGAGGCGGTGGACCGCCTTTCCAATGAAAGAGTGCTGGTTAAAGGGTCCGTACAGCTCTGTGACCCAAGCCATGAGTAAGAATGCATTGTAAACCTGAGTGTATCAGAGGTTCATATTTACCTGGGGGGCAAATGCTTGCAATCTTCATTCTGATGGCAGAGTAGGTGAGAAGGAGGCCCACCCCCACATCATGTTCCTCCTGTAGGTCATGGAAGGAGAGTAGGGTGCCCTCTCGATATATGTCAACCAGGTGGACCAACCCGACCTCCCTCCACGGGGTGGAATCATGTGTGCTCAGTAACCCACTCATGGCCCCAAGTTCCACATAGGTAGATCACATGCATATGGGAGCGGTGCCCGCTTGACGCTAATGTATTGAGCCCAAGTGAGCATGGCCATGTGCGACAGCAGTCTTGCCTTACAATCTCGCCCATCTGGAGAAAAAAGCCATCCCAGGAGGTTGATATTCCCCAGGTCAGCCCATATAAAATTACTCTCCAATATTCCAGCACCTGATAACCAGCACATGGGTCACTGAAGCTGCGATGCAGTGAAATACAAATCTAAATCAGGAACACCTAGACCTCGTTCTGAACTAGGTCATTGTAGGATCGACAAGGAGGTTCTCCTGCATTTCAGCCCCCACACTAGGGCCATCTCCAGGCTACGTAACGAGTGAAAGAAGGATTTAGGCAGAAGCACTGGTAGGGCAGCAAAAAGGTACAACAATTGTGATAGGACCAGCATCTTCACTATTGATGCCCTGCCAGTTGGTGATAGAGGCAATTGCATCCAGAATTGCATTTACAGGTCAATACTCGTTTGTGGTTGCCGCCTAGTAAGTCACTGGGTATATGATAAACCTTTACCCTCAAGTAGCAGAAGGTGTCAAAGGTCTAGGGGAGGTGCCCCACTTCCAACAGGTTGCAGTGTTCTTGTACTACCTTCTGCAATAGAAATATATAGGATTTTCCCCAGTTTATCTTGAGGGCCGCAACCTCTTGGAAATGCCTAAGTAATTCATATAAATATGGTAATATCCTGGTGTAATTCTGTAAATATATGAGGACGTCATCAGCATATAAACGACATGCCAAATGGGACTTCCTTTAATGCCCAATTCCGGAATCCGTCAGTGTAGCACAATAGCCAGCAGCTCCATGGCTAAGGCAAACAGGACCGGTGACAAGGAGCAGCTTTGGCGGTTGCCCCATTCAATAGGAAGGTATCATGAGATGCAGTGACTGGTACGGACTTGCGCCCAGGAACTTGACCCATCTCAGAAAACTAGGTCCTAATCTAAAGGTTTGTAGAACTTGTAACAAATAGGCCTAGCCAAGAGTGTCGAACACCTTCTCAAAGTCCAAGGAGACCGCCACTGGGAGAGTGGTCTCCTTGGATAGGGTATCTATAATATGGCAAAGGCGTCTGATGTTAGAATGTGTAGTCTTACCAGGGACAAAGCCACTTTAGTTGGCACGGACAAGAATGTTTAATATTGGGAGGAGCCTATTAGTAAGGATTTTGCTTAAGATCTTGTAGTCAATGATAAGCATTGACAACAACCTATAGGAGCTTACTTCTAGGGGATCCCTACTAAGTTTCAGTAGCACAACGATCAAGGCCTCTCTAAGCGATTCAGGAAGTATGCCACACTGATGGGGCCTCACCGTAGACCCAAGGAGAGGGGAGCTAAGGAGGCCTTGAATGTTGCGTAATATTCAACAGGGAACCTATCCTTCCCCTGTGTCCTGCCCCGTGCCATCTGCTGAATTGCTAACGTAATTTCCTCTATCTGAATGGGTAGCTCCAACTCTTGTTGCTGTAATGGAGACAAGCTTGGAAGCAACACTGCCTAGAACCATTCAGACATTAAATTAGGGGAAGGTTACTCAGGGTGGAGTACAACAGTTCAAAATATTTGGCAAATACTTCATTAATGTCCACCTTGGTATTCTGGACAACCCCTGTATGTTCTCATATGGCTCCTATCAGGGTCCTAGGTTTCCCCGTTTTCAACAGCCATGCTAATATGCGCCCTGGCTTGTCCCCGTCCACATGTTGGCGATCTACATAGGATCTGTAGTCTAGATCTTCCAATCTTTTGAGCTCCTCCCAGTACTGGTGGCGCAGGGTTGCCAATTTCGGACGTGACATTGGGAGTGTGTTCACTTCTAGTTCCAGTGACTGCAGGAGCTTCTACGAAGTGAGTACACTGCGGATAACAATGTCGTGGAGATACAATGCCCTCGCATGACTACCTTCAAGGCCTACCACTCCCTGCACCTAGATGTCCCAGTTCCCCTGCATTCTCCTTGAAATAAGTGGAGCTGGCTAATGTGGTGTGATAGACCACAGTAGACCTCACCACAGAGACGCCAGGAAGGAATAACTGGAGGTGGCCTCCCCCACTGAAAATGTGACATTAAGAGGGTTATGATCTGAGAGAGTTCTACTCAGGTATTCAGAGCTACGCATTAGTGGCCAGCATTCAGAATTACAGAGGAGATAATTGAGGCACATGTGCACTTCATGGTCTGGTGCATAGTAGGAGTACTTCCTTTCTTTGGGATGACCAAGTCTCCAAAAGTCATGTAAGTCTAGGATCTTGGTCCATTGCTGAAAATGTTTTGCTGTGTGGACACTGACTGTGCCTGGCATGGAGGGCAGTGACCGATCCCAATCAGAGTGTGTATACAATTAAAATCACCTACCCATATCCCTGGAGCCTGCAGTTGCGCAGCATAGTGGGGGACAAAGTATCTAGGAAGGCAGTTTGGGCAGTGTTTGGGGAGTATAAGGAGCCTAATATTTAACAAGCAGCTGTCTAAGGCACCTTCTACTATTACAGTTTGGCCTTCAGCGTCTATCAGTGGCCCTATTTTTTCAAAGGGGACTTCAGGTGCAACCCAAATTAGGACACCTCAGGAATAGGCTGAATAGCCTGTACCATAAGTTTGACCAGTCCGTTTCTTACAGACTTAAACCAGCTCGCCTTTGGTGAGGTGAGTCTCTTGAAGGGAGGTGAAATGGATGTGGTGACGCCAGAGGTACGCATGCATTTTATGTCTCCGGGTGGTGTGGCTATACCCCGAACATTCCACGTGAGTGTGTTAGAGGTGACAGCCATGGGAGCCAAATGCATGCCTTCATCGTCATCTCCCTTCCAGCAACCCCCTCTATGCCCGTACACCTGCACTGAGTTTTCCAGACAGTAATGTATAACATTGTAACACAAAGATCATGAACAACTCCCATTCCTCAGGCCTGAGTGCTTAACAACACCATGTCACCCCTTGTTAAGTAGAACAATAAATATCTAATGAATGCCCATAAGGCATATTGGTCCCTGAGGAACAGTTCTCTGGGAGTGTGGTCAAGAAAGGAGTAGGAGTGAGCACAGTGTGGGCCCATGTAGGATACAAGATGTAGCTGCATGGTCCTTGGCCCTGGAATCTTCTCTCCAAGGCAGGGCCAGGATCCCTCAGTCAAGCTCTCTCCAGACACTCGCTCCTGTGCCTTGTAACAGAGAAACAGTGTCACGGGTCATCTGTGTATCATGGAGTGATCTGTGGCCCTCTGTGGGATGGAGTGCCAGAAGAAAGCGAGCCACCAGTGTCAGAGCCAGAGACCAGTGCCCGCTCAGTGCGAATGAGTTCATGTTATAGAAAATGGCTTTTATGACCGCTCGTGCTTGTTTGGCTGCCACCTGATCTCTAGTTGTTTTTGCTTCAGGCAATCTCTTTTTGCAATTCCTGGATTTGGGTGTTAGCCAGTCTGTGGGTTCTAGAGCCTCCAATGATGCACTCACCAAGTTCTTGGCATGGAGCCTGGTCCATATATTAGTATGTCTTCCAGGGAGTGGAAGACACGGCTCACAATGCCGACAATCACTCGAAGCTTCGCCGGAAACAGCAGAGCATATTTCAAGTTCACCTCATGGAGGTGTTGTTTTACTTTAGGATAAGAGTTTCTTTGCTACTGTACAGCCATGGTGAAGTCAGTATATGCCATGATCAGACTGTGTTCATACTGGACCCATTGCAGGAGCAAGTCTCAGTCCCAATAATTGTGCAACCGGACTATTATTGGTCGTGGTGGGGCACCTGGCACTGGGGAGCAACCAGGTATGCGGTGCGCTCTCTCAATCCAAAAGAACTTTGGTGTCTTGCCTTCCAATTACATCTCCCTGAGCCATGTTTCAAGGAAAAGCTCTATGCTTAGACCCTCTGTGTGCTTTGGATATCCCAGTAAGCAAATATTGTTGCATCTGGAGCATCCTTCCACATCCTCAGCTCTGCGTTGCAGTGCAGCCACTTCATCTTCCACCTGTTGTAAACGGGTTTGGACATCTTGCACTATCGGCCGCACTGTAACAAAAGTGGACTCCGTTTCTTCTACACGTTCTACTAGTTTGCGATGGTTAGCGTATAGAAGATTAACTTCTACAATGATTGTATCAATTTGAGACTCGAGATGTTTTTCTATCTAGGATGGTTTGCAAGACCTTGTCAACATTCCAGTGTGTTTGAAGTGTTGTCTCGAGATGTTGGAGGCTTTCCAAGGTATTGTCCAGAGGATTGGCAGGTTGCAACACATTACTTGTTCCCGTTGATGGTGGTTTGAGAGATTTCGACGTCCCCATCATGATAGGTATGAGCCATGAGTAGATCAGGGTGACAAGACACTATGACCCTCATTATGAACTCAGCGGGAAAACCCGACGAGTTCAGCGCTGGCAGTCTACAAAAGACCTCCAGCGTGTTGAAGACCCCGCCGGCCACATAAAGATCATTCCGCTGGGCTGGTGGGTGGAAACAGTGTTTCCGCCAGCCGGCCCAGGGAAATGCAGGGCCTGTACATTGCCAGCGGTGGCAATGTAGCAGTGTGGCGTGTGCAGCAGCACCCGTCCCGCATACCACTGCCTGTATATCGGGCAGTGACCTGCACAACGGGGCTGTGCACGGGGGCCCCTAGGCACCCATTCCGCCAGCCTTTCCCTGGTGGAATGAACCACCAGGGAAAGGCTGGTGGAATAAGGTACATTATCCGGTGGGCAACGCTGCTTGCAGCGCTGCCATGTCGGATATGTAACTCCACCATCGCCAGGCTGCCTGGCGGCGGAAGCCTGGCTCAGTCACATGGCAGTATTTTCTGTACAGAGGTGTACGCTGCACATAAGGCTCATATAGTCAAAACAGCAGGCACAAGGTGTGACGTGTTGCCCAAGATGCAATCCCGCAGACCCGTATTGTCGGCAATCAGTACACAAGCTTTCCTCTCTGACCCCCCCTCGCTGTAAGGGGATCTCCAGGTCACCACTCTGAGCTTCGCTCACAGAAGGGCAGCAAGTCCAAAAGCATTACTAGCATGTGATGGAAGGGCTTTATGGTATCTGCTCAATAAAAACACCATGCAGTAATCTGAGAAGCCTAATGGTGCACAGCGCTTTGCAAGGGCCGAGTCCCACCACAGAGTGCCCGCAGCTCAGCAGCATCACTTGCTGTTGCTCCCAGAGCGACCGGATTCCAATTGCTTGGTCTGGCGGGAGCTCCACTGTGCGGAAAGGATAAATGTTGGGCACCCAGGGGGCGGATGCCAGTCTTTATTGCAAGATAATTACAGGGCCCTCCTGGAGCTCTAGTATCAAGCGTCCTCTGCATAGTTCTTTATTATCCATTTTTTTTATTTAATGTATTTTAATTTGATTTTGCAATTGTTTAGTGATATTGACCTCTGAATAAATTCCTAATTGATAGTAGTGATATGAAGTGCTTAACTTTCACTTGGTTTTTGTTTCTCAGTCGCACTTATTCAAAATGAATGACCTAATATCTCTCCTTTGTGAGCTGAATATATCAGGACACTGTGATGATGTGGACTGTCACCATCTCAAAGATAGCTGCAAGTTCTGTCTCTTGTGGAGAGGTGTATTGATTGTTTCAAAAGGTTCGGTTTCATAACCTAAGAATAGTCATATGCCTGTCATGTCTAGAACTATGCATGGAGCTCTCTTCAGCAGCAGCCGTTTCCATCTCTTTCTCTGCCATCTCTTTATGGGAATTTAAGAACATAGGCCCTCATTCTGACCCTGGCGGTCGGCGGAGAGACGGCGGTCGGACCGCGAACAGACCGGCGGTATTAAAAATGGCATTCTGACCGCGGCGGTCCCCGCCGCGACCGACCGCCACTTCTCCACTCCGACCGTCACGGCGGTCATGACCGCCGGGCTGGAGTTTGCGCACTCCGGCCCGGCGGTCGTCCCAAGACCGCCAAGGGTATTATGACCCTGCCTACCGCCGCGGTTTCTTGCGGGCGGGAACCGCCGTGCGAACCATGGCGGTAAGCACTATCGGGGCCAGGGAATTCCTTCCCTGGCACTGATAGGGGTCTCCCCCACCCCCCACTACCCACCCGAGTCCTCCCCCCACACCCTCCACCCCCCTGCCACCCCCCAGAGGTGGTACGAACCCCCTCCCCACCCCCAGCCCGACATGCACATACATGCACCCCGACATGCACACACCCCCAACATGCACATATACACACCCCCTACACACACATACACAACGGGGACACATACCCGCACACATACATGCAGACATGCGCACCTGCCGAACAGCACACATTACCCATAGACACAGCAGCACCCCCCGCCCGCATACACGCACTCACACACCCCCTCTACACACTCACACGCACACCCCCATGCACGCCCACATCACACAACACCCCCCCACCCCCTCCCCTCACGGACGATCAACTTACCTTGTGCGTTGGTCCTCCGGGAGGCGACGGGAGCCATGGGGAGGTGACCGCCAACAGAAGACCGCCAACAGAAGACCGCCACACAGAAATGTGGGTCGTAATTCTGTGGGCGGTGTTCTGCTGGCGTGGCGGTGGAGGTTGACCAGTCTCCACTTTCCCGCCGACCGCCAGTGTGGCTGCTGGCGGTTTTCCGGCGGAACGCTCCCAGCGGTCAGAATGCGCACAGCGGCATACCGCCGCGGTCGGCGGTCTTCACCGCGGCGGTAACTCGGCGGTCTTGCGAAAAGACCGCCAGGGTCAGAATGAGGGCCATAATGTTTGCAAGAAAAATATCCCTTCTACAAAAGCAATTTACAAATACCGCTGTTGCCTTGTGGCTTATCATGTCTGAGTGTAAGGTTTCTTGATGTCATTTGCTTATACGTTGATCTTGTTTCTTTCCTGTTCAAGGCTAATCAACCGAAAGGCCTCTTTGATCTTAATGCGTTTTTCAGTGTGTTGTGGACTTGTATTATAGCTCTACTCATTGGCTGCACTTTTCAGCTTCAACTCTGTCCTGTTATGAAATGCGGTTTAAAGCTATCATTGGCAATGTTTATTCTTCCATGTGAGCAGATTATCTGCATTGGAGATGTTATTATATTTCATTTATTTTGAACCGGGTGACACGGCTTTTTATTTTCCACTTGACTTTACCAACATTTTCTTCACTGAAGGACTGCAAGTAAAGAATGACTGCTAAATGTGCTTAAGATTTTTCTCTGTACAAAGGTGTTGAATTTTGCATGTTTCATGTGGTGAATCTGGAACTGCCTGGGATCCATCCACAACTCGGGTCACATTTTAAAGGGGAACGGCCTTTTCTGCGCGGCCGGAGCAATGCGTAGCGTAGCCACTCAAGCGTTATCATGCTTGCCTGAACCATGCAAAAGTTAAAGGTACTATGCAAATGCGTGGTTCAGGCATGCAGCAGGAACAGCCGAGAAAGGAACGCGATGGCCGGGTAAGTGGGGCTGGGTGGGGTTATTTTTAAGGACAGGACAGGGTACATTTTAGAGTTCAGGGTGGGAGGGTCAGGTTAGTTTTTAGGACAGGGTGGGTTAGGGTTCAGGGCGGGAAGTCGGGATAGTTTTTAGGACAGGGAGGGGTAGGTTTTAGGGTTCAGGGCAGGAGTGGGGCCATGGGCTCGTTTTTAGGACAGGAAGGGGTAATTTCTTGGACACGGAAGAGTAGGTTTTAGGGTTTAGGGCGGGGTCTGGGTAGTTTTTTTAACAGGGCAGGGTAGGTTTTAGGGTTTAGGGATGGGGTGCGGGGTCGGGTGGTTTTTAGGACATGGTGGGGTAGTTTTTAGGACAAGGTAGGTTTTAGGGTTTAGTGCGGGGTCTGGGTATTATTTAGTATAGAATGGGGTCATTTTTAGGACAGGGTAGGTTTTAGGTTTTAGGGCCGGGGTTAGGGGTGGGGTAGTTTTTAGGACAGGGTGGGGTTGTTTTTGGACAGGGTAGGTTTTAGGGTTAGGAGCGAAAGTGGGGAGTGGGTAGATTTTAGGACAGGGGTGGGTAGTTTTAGGACAGGGTGGGGTCGTTTTTTGGACAAGATAGGATTTAAGGTTTAGGACTGAAGGTCTGGGTAGTTTTTAGGTCAGGGCGGGGTAGGTTTTAAGGTTTAGGTCAGGGGTTAGGATAGTTTTTAGGAAAGGAAGGGATAGTTTTTAGGAAAGGGTAGCTTTTAGGGTTTAGGGCGGGGCAGACGTCTGGGTAGTTTTTAGGACAGAGCGTGGTAGGCTTTAGGGTTCACAGTGGGGGCGGGGTTGAGGTAGTATTTAGGACTGGGCAGGATAGTTTTTAGCACAGGGTAGGTTTTAAGGTTCAAGGTGGGGCGGGAGGTAAGGGTAGTTTTTAGGAGAGGGTGGGGTGGTTTTTAGGACAGAGTGGGGTAGATTTTAGGGTTTAGGGCAGGGGTGGGGGTCAGAGTTATTTTTAGGACAGGGCAGGGTAGGTTTTAGGGTTTAGGGCGGGTGTCAGAGTTGTTTTTAGGACAGGGCAGGGTAGGTTTTAGGATTTAGGATTGGGCGGTGGTCAGGGTAATTTTTAGAACAGGGTAGGGTAGTTTTTATGACAAGGTACGTGTTAGGGTTCAGGGCGGGGGGTCGAGGTTGTGTTTAGTACATGGTGGGGTGGATTTGAGGACAGGGCAGGTTTTAGAGTTTAGGGCGGGGTCTGGGTTGTTTTAGGTTGTTTTTAGGACAGAGTTGGGCAATTTTTAGGACAGGGTGGGGTAGGTTTTAGGGTTTAGTGTGGTGGTCAGGGAGTTTTTGGAACAAGGCAGGGTAGGTTTTAGGGTGGGGGTGAGGGTAGTTTTTAGGACAGGGTAGTTTTTTAGGACAGTGTAGGTTTTAGGGTTTAGGGTGGGTGAGGACACAGGGCAGTTACTAGGACGGACAGGGTGGGGTCATTTTTTTAGGACATTGTAGGTCTTAGGGTTTAGAGCCGGAGCTCAGAGTAGTTTTTGGGACCTGGTGGGTTTTAAGGATTAGGGTGGGGGTCAGGGTAGTTTTTAGGACTGGGCGGGGTTGATTTGATTTTAGGACAGGGGAGGGTAGGTTTTAGGGTTTAGGCTGGGGCGCATGGTCGGGGTAGTTTTTAGGACAGGGTGGGGTAGTTTTTAGGAAAATGTGGTTTTAGGGTTCAGGGCGGGGTGTCGAGGTAGTTTTTAGGACAGGGTGGGGTCGTTTTTAGGACAGGATAGATTTTAGGGTTAAGGGCAGAGGTAGGGGTACAGGGTAGTTTTTAGGACAGGGCAGGATAGATTTTTTAACAGGATCGGGTAGTTTTTCGGGCTTAGGGCAGGGGTCAGGGTAGTTTTTAGGACAGGGCAGTGTAGGTTTTAGGGTTTAGGTTGGGGGCATGGATCAGTGTGATTTTTAGGACAGGCTGGGGTCGTTTTTTAGGACAGGGTAGGTTTTAGGGTTTAAGGTGGGGGTGAGGGTGAGGGGATCGAGGTGGGTTGTTTCACACAACCACGAATGACGTTACCACATATACCTTTACTAAGCATGCTTTTACAACGAAATTCGAATGTAAAGGCATGTGTGGTAAAGGCATGTTTTTGTAAAGACGCAGTTGTGATTTCGACTGCATTGCTAAGCCATGCGTGGTTCTGCCGTGAGTGGTTCTGTCATGCCACCCATTTTAAGCAATGTGCGCCTGTGCACTGTTTCTGCCGTGTTTCTGTGATTCATGCACCTAATCATCAGTCTGCATACATGCCCTCTCGTGTGATTAGCACAGACGCCGCTATTACGGTTGTATGATGGAACCACGCATGCAGCAACCATGCATGCCTGAACAACGCGATAGGAACAATGACTGCGTTGTTTCCACGCTTGCCTTTACAATGATTTGTTATTGTAAAGGCATGCATAGTAAAGGCATGTGTGGAAACTGCATGCGTGGTTGTTTCATGCCACCCCCCACCCTAACAACAGATGTACCCTGACCCTCCACCTTTAAAAACTACTCCGATATCCCCACCCACCCTAAGCCCTTAAACCAAACCCCCCCCTCAAAAATAAAACAACCCTACCCCTAAAAACAAATTTACCTCTAACCCCCCCACCCCACCTGTAAAACAGAAGTTCCCTGACCCCCGCCTTTAAAAACTACCTCAATACTCCCATCCACCCTGAGCCCTAAAACCGACCCCCCAAAAACAAAACTACCCAACCCCAAAAACAAAATTACCCTGACCCCCCCACCCTGCCCACAAAAACCAGACCCTGCCTGCCCTGAATACAAAATTACCCCAATCCCCCACCCCTATAAACCCGACTCCTCACCTGCCCTACATACAAAATTACCTCACCCCCACCCCTAATAACACTCCCTAAATATAAAATTACCCCAACCCTCCACCTAGCCCCTAAAAAACGGATCCCCCACCTGCCCTGAATACTAAATTACCCCAATCCCCCACCCCTAAACCAACATCCACTGCCCTAAATACAAAATTAAGCCCGAACCCCCGCCCCACCCCTAATAACCCGACCCCCACCCTCCCTAAATAAAAGATTACCCCAACCTACCCCCCGCCCCCACCCCTAGAAACTACCCCCAACCCTGTCCCAGCCACACTTACCTGCCATGTCCTCTCCCTATGGATCTTCCTTTTTCTTTGCCTTAACCACGCATGTGCGTTGTTCAGCACATGCGTGGTTAAGGCAGTGAAAAAGGACTGGTTTGTTCAGGTAAGCATTGTTCCGCTTGCTTGAACCACGCAGGCGTGGTTCCGAACGCGTTGTTCTGGATATTACATTTTTCATCAATTACTGCAAATTTACTGGTTATTCCATACTAAGGTTACATTTGATAACATTTAAGGTGAAGTTTTTTTTTCTGGGTTTTTGTTTGCCACGATGTATTTCTGCAGATTAGCAACATAGGGCCCACATTTACAGAAGATTGTGCGGACGCTTGCACTGAGTAATGTGGAGCTGCTGCTTGGCTTTTGCAATGTGGAGTAGTTCACCACACCTGTTCGTGCCGCTTTGCGTCAGGCGAGCATGGCAGAAAAACCTTAGCGAATTTTCCCCAGGTTGTGCATAGGTGGACAATGTTCATGGTGTAGTGCTCTCTCTTATCATTCGTAGATTATTTGCCTTTGTTAAATCCTCAATTTTAAAAAATGGATTTATTGTTTTGTGTACATACTTGGTAGAGGGAGAGCCAGTGTCACGTGTTTGGCTAGCCGCCGCCTGGCAGTGTTTAGAAAGTGGCAACACATTGAGAGATTTTTAATATAATCCTCTGTTAACATGTTACGTGTAACTGCTGTGAAATACGAGATGAATCAACATAGTGAAATTATGAATCTGATCATCTCATTTGCCCGTGAGCGTTTCTTTTTTCACAGACCTGTCCTTTGCCAAGTGCTTTATTCCTTTAACATATGTTTTGCATTCTCACGCGGTTAGAAGAAATATTTTAAATGGGTGTTTTCACCCCACTGGATTAACACAACGACATTACAGGTAGCGAGCTACAGGATGCAACCTTTCTAATAACTAAGGTCTATTTACATTCAAACTAAACCAACTCACTACATAGCACGGCCTTCCCGATCCCTCTATCTGCATGGCATATTTTGAGGACGTTGGATCGTATCCGGAAAATACCAAATGCACCAGGTTGATATTTAAAGGATGTGCAAATTGCATCTGATTCAGTGTTTCCGATTTCTGAATGGCATGTAACACAAAAATGCACGTTCTTTCCTCCATTTTACCTGAAAAGAACTGTGCCGAATAAATATGTGGTGTGCATTTTGCAGCTGGATTGTAATATAATGACAGATATACAAAGTAATGGCAAATGGTCTGATTCACAGAACAGGGCAGTTTGCAACAGCAAAAATGCTTTTTCAAATGTACAAAATTCAAAATGTGATTTAGTAAATTGCTTCCGAAGTGCAATTTTCATTTGTGATTTGGTATTTGGAAGGTGCGTGTTTGAGTGCCCCTTTCAAATACCACATTGGTATGGTACATATCACTGTTTTGCAAAACACTAATACTGGAACACCTGTGGTGATCACCCTTTTGCAGAGGAAAAGGGGTCCCCTACGAACCCATTCCCCATTGACAATGTTAACAAATATTTTTTATGAGCAGGCAGTAGTCCCACAGACCACTGCTTATTCTAAAAAAATGAAACTTTTAAGTTTATTTTTATTTCTTTTTGAAACACATCCGTTTTCCTTTGGGGCTGCATTTAAATAAAAAGATTGTTTTATTAAAATCACAGACATGGTGGTCTGCTGACCTCATCCTTGTGATTGCTGCGGTTCTTTAAGGTTCACAAATTGTGATCTACCTCTCATTCATGAGGTAGGTTGAATTGAGGCCTACTAGAAATCTCTGCCTGGGAACATAAGTACTTCATACTTTAGGAATACCAGTTGCCTAATTGCGATTCGGAAATAATGGCAATTAGGAAATTGGTATTCCTATTATTTCTACATCTTGCCCATGGTGTTGCGTGCAAACCCTCTGGGTTTTCACATAGATTATGATGATGGCTTTATAATGCAGTGATAATTGAAAATACGCATGGGAATGGAAAGCATGATTAGAAGAAGTGCACTTAACCATTTACAGAATTGTGCAAAATCTGCATTTAGTATTAAACCCTTAAGTGTCCACCCCCAGTGCTGATACCTTTTTTTCCTTATTTGGAGACCTTCATACTTACACCTTCTCACCTTTTTTTCACATTGGAAGGCAGATGTACTAATATTTGGCACAACAAAACACAGTAAGACAGCTTGTTGCGCTGCATCAAAATGGAAAGGGCAGGAATGCTCTATATGTACTAAGATATGATGCATTTCTGCTCTCCCTCTGCGCAGGTGCACCTGTGACTGCTAAGTGTTAAACAGGCACCCTTGCACAATGGTGCAAGGGTGCCTGTTTAACAGCCAGGATTGTTTTTGTGGAGGAATGGATGCCTTCCTCTACAAAAACAGTCATCTAAAGCTCTTTCCGCTGTCTATGTGTGGTGTGTTGCAGAATTCAGAACACAATGAAAGAGGAAAAACAAGGATTAATAAACATATTTTGGCTCGTTATGCCTTCTGGGGGAGGGTGTACCACTTTGACTCATTAACAGCTTTGCTAGTGTTGTAAATATGAGAATGCACCAAAAACCATGGGTGGATGCATTTGAACACCCATGCTCCCGCCATGGAATGCCACCCAGGGCACTGTAATGCAAGGCAGCAACTTGTGCTGCCGTAAGTTACTCCATATTTACTATGCCAAGCAGAGCCACGCAAGGTGGCTCTACGTGGCATGGTAAATCTCACTTAATGGGAATCTCCTGGATGTCTAGTTTTTAGAAATGTCTAGTTTTTTGAAATGTCTGAAAGTTTTCCATGAGTGGTGGCCGAGTCACACCCAAAATCACAGCTACCTACATTGCAAAAAAAGGTTGATTTGTGGTGTAACAATTTGATCTGTCCAGGTAGCAATTTGAGGCCTTTCCTGTTGCGAGTGCTTGGCCCACCCTCACAACTGGGCTAGTGTTTTTACAGGAGATGTACAGAAAGTCTGGGTGCTGGTAAATTTGTGGGTCTCTGCAGATTCCAGAACTTTTCCTTCCAGAAGAGTGAGGAAAATATGTGTTTTCAGGCAGCATTTGAGGTATGCAAGGACATCTGGTAAAAAACACCCTGTGAGATACACATGGATCACACCACTTTCCACTCCCCCAGGTGTCTGGTTTTCAGAATTTACTGAGTTTGGTAGGTTTCCCTGGGTGTCAGCTGAGCAAGGTCCACATTTCAGCAGCTATCCACACTGTTAAAAAAATGCGTTGATTTTGTTGGGTGAAATGTGATGTCTCCAGGTCGAGTTTTGGGGTGTTTTGTGTCATGGGCGCTAGCCCAATCCACAAAAGTGGGATACCATTTTTATCTAGAGATGTGTGGGAACACATACTAGCAGAACATTTGCTATTACCTATTGGATTTCTCTGCAATTTGGCTTTCAAATGAATGGCACTGTGCAAGAAATGACACATTTTGCAAAATACCCTCTGAAACACACAATAGGACGGGTAACCCCAAATTCAGAGGTGCACACATAATCATAGATCCTAAACTCAATTTCTTGTGCACATTTCAGAAATACATAGGTTTCCTTCATGCCCAGTTTTACCCTTTTAGATTTTATCACATGAATTTCTGACAGTACACGATGAAAAATCATTATAAGACTCAGCCCATAGGTTCGCTCTGTGCATCATATTTTTGGAAAACCTACAAGCCCAATATATCTTTGTAACCAGAAGAGTCTGATGAATGTAACAGTATTTTGCTTTTGTAAATCAACTATCATGACACAAAATTACTGATGAAAATGTTGTCACCAACTAATTTTCCTTACTGTTTTATTTCAAGGAATAATTTGAGAAAATATTCTGACACAAATGACCCCTTTCCGAATGCAAACTTTTATCTACGTTTCAGGAATGTATTCTTTTCAGGGATCAACCGTTAATTTTACACGCATTCCCACAAACTGCAAGTAGGTTGAAAGCACAAAAAAGGCAAGTAAGACTTGCCTCTTCGAAAAATGCAAAAACTGTGATAAAAATTGTTTTTATTGGAAAAATGCTCGTTCCTGTAAGCTGGATGATGGTGATCCTAGCACAGCAAATAATTTGTTCTTAATTTAGAAAACAATATGCATTAGTGAATAGCTTCTTATACCCAATGTCCCCCCCGAAAAAGAAAAAAACATTTAGCAATATTTTGCCTCTTCTCGCTTACCTCTAGTAAAATCCACAAACCCTTGATACCTTTGGAATCCCCAGGATGTTAGAACAGAAGGACACACATTTTGGATGGTTTTGGATTGATACCTTGGGCCAGATTTACAGTGTTTAGCATAGTTTTGTTGAAAGGCTGTGGGCTGTGACGAGCCAAAGGCTGTGACGAGCACTTCCCTCAGAGCGCATGTGTGTTTGGCGACCGTCTCGGGCTTGCCAAACACACATGAGCAGTGGGCTCTCTCCAGACCAGCAACACAGTTGCTGGTCTGGAGAGAGCCTGCACAGCCTCCCAGTCTGCCTAAGAGTGCCCTGGCTGGGCACTCCCAGCCAATCCTGACGCTGCTTTGAGCAGCGTCAGGATTGGCGCAGGGCAGCCTGTGCCTGCATAGGAGCGGATGGAATGGCAATGGCGGTGGTGGGAATTTTTTTTTTAAATTTTTTTTTATTTAATTATTTAATTTTTATTCCTGACCCCTCCAGTCCCCCTCTGCTCGCTGCCCCACCCTGCCCCTTCTGCTGGTCATGACCCTCGACTGGTATATACAAAGAGAAATGGATATATCGAGTGGTCAAGACTTAAAAAGAAATATGCAATGCATCAACTGAGCATGTATACATAAGCTAACTAATCAAGATTTAAAATACTTCACTGATTGGGTTGACATCATCCTCACCAGCACGACTAAGGAGCCTTTGATTCAGTCTGGACAGAGACCTGATCGGGATCACAAATCACATCCTGAGCAGTGCGTCTCCTCCACAGGTGAGCTCCTACCTGAGCGACAAGTCTCCTTGTCTTTTATACCTCAAAACATCTCAGGAAGAATGTTCTAGCAACCCCCTCCCCTCTGTTGTGAAATTAAACACCCGCTGACTTACATCTGTGTCGAAAACACCCATAGCAGTTGGCCAGGCTCCGAAAGTTTGTTCTGCAAAGGATTTGTACGTTCCTCTGGTAAAAACAGTTTCAGCCCTATGAACTCTTATCAAGTCTGCATCCCACGTAATATGTTCCAGCTCTATTAGACTCTGCTGGTGAAGAGAAAAACAAGTTTTGTAAGGAAAAACACTTGTGCTTCCCTACAACTGCAGCAGGGCACAAAATAGAGTCACTTGCACAAAATGGAGTCAATGGTCAAATGATGATCAAATCTTAATAGCATCACATGTTCCCACATGTCTCCTGAAAAAAATGGTACTCCATATGTATGATTGGGCAAAACACCTCTGAAACAATAGGCTTCAAAATGCAATGCACAGACATCAACATTTCCTGTGAAAAAGGGGCATGATTTGGCAATGGGGTAACTCCTGTGTTTGGGCCTGGGCTTAGCAAGGACCCCAACTGCCCCTGATTTGATCCACTCCTGACAGGGGCACTAGGTCCAGCCACACAAATAGGGTAGGGTTTTATCGGGACAAGTGTGGGAATGCTCAGTGGCAGGATCCCTGCAGATTCAGGCACTCCCTGTCAGAGAAATGTGAGGAAAATGCATGATTGTAGGCAAAATCTGATGTTTGCAGGACAAAGTGGCTAAGAAAACATTACTGGACCATGCGAGGCACAACATCCTGGACCCCCTGAATGTCTATTGTTAAAAAATGTTTGGATTTGGTATGTTATCCTGGGTGGCGGTCATACCCAGGGCCAGATCCTGCAGCCTTTTGTGTTGCAGGCTGTAGACCAAGCCATACAAGTTGGGTATAGTTTTTATTGGAATAAGTGCGTGAACAGTAGGTGCTATGAAATGTGTGGATCTTTGCAGAGTCTGGAAATTTCTATCCTAAAAATATTAGAAAAATATTGTGATTTTATCCAAAGTTTGAAGTTTGAGCACCTTGTGGGTGAGTAAGTAGGATCAATGCCAGATATAACACCTCTGGTTGTTCCATTTAAAAAAATGAGAGTGGTTGTTATAGTTCCTTTGCAGTCTATGCACTGCTGAAGTACAGACTTATATAGGTTTGTTTAGGCACTACCAGTAGTTATAGGGTCAAAGATAATGCTAATACCACTATCAGAATATTGAAACTTTGACTTAGTGGTAGTAAGCTGTAAAGCCATGTCAAGGACAAAACAATTCTTTGGTTCATTCACACACAAAGTAATTCACATCTCCTGCCACGGGCCCAACACATACAATACTCATAACTCACTAACATTCAAGGGCCCATCACATTCATACGCCCAAAAGACTGAAACACCAGTCTCACTGCCACTCAAGCCTTCATCAGCCAACTTGCATACACACACCTCTAGCAAACCAATAATCACATTCCGCCAGCTCATAGCCACACATACCATCAGCCAACAGCTACACACACCGCCAGCCAAGAGCCACTTATTGGTCTAACCAACAGCCACACATACTGCCAGCCAACAGTCATTCATACCAATAGCTATACATTTTGTCAGCTAACAGCCATACAATCACCCCTAACACATACCTCCAGCCACTGCTGCGGGTTCGTGCCTTGATCAGAAGTTCATTTCGACCTTTATCATCTGCCTTCTTCCTACATGAAATCTAATTGAAAATGAATCTAGATTAAGCTTTGACTACCTGTTCAGGTATGTCTCACCTATAGTCCTAAATAGCACTTCTAGAAAGACTAAGAATCCCAGGGTTTGGAGGACAGGGTACTCACTCAAAACATGGTGCTTTTCCTGTCTACTGTTATGTGCAGTGCAGTGACTATGATGCATTAATAGAATGGACAGAGTATCCACCACGGTTTGATGGAGCTTGAAAGTGAAAAGCAGCCAAAAGCATAACAAATATGTGGCTCTTTACTGTAGAAAGAAAAAGTATTGGATACACTTTACAGATCTAAATTAAAATAAATACTCTGAAAGCTAAACATCTGCTCAAGTTATGGACCATCGCAGGTATGTATCCAGGAATAGCCATTTGGGACAGTAACTCCTAATCTGAGTGTTCAATTTCAGTGAGTGTCCCAGAACTTCTCATTTGTGTGGTACCAAGTGAAACACGTTGAAAACCACATGCCAGGCTGAGATGGACACTGATGGCAGTAATAGCTAGTCTCCTGCCACTTTCAATACTGAGCACAAACTCAGCTTCTTCATTAGCAGCAACTCTTTTTCACTGTTACAGGAATGTGGTCAGCAAAATGGTGATCCTGCAGCCTTGTAACATCCTCCAAAACATGACGTAGAGCTAGTGCAGTAATGCTTTTAGTAAGAGTTAACTAAAAGTTAGGGAAGACCCTTCAGTCTTCCTGTGGTTGTCTGTCGATAAACAACATATGCATTGTATGTTGTCAACTGAACCATGTGAGTAGCCAACTTCTTATCATATGCAAGGTTTACCACTTACTCTAGGTGAAGAACCTACTCACTTCTATCCACTCCTGTCATGTGCTTGTTCTAATTTAGTATACAGAGGGACTTGTGGATGTCTGCCCACTGGCCTCAAATCTTAAATGGAGAGGTATTCTAACCAAGAAGTATAGTGATCACATGTAGTTCCTGCCTGGCTTTGAACTTGACAGTGAGCAGTTTGTTGCAACTCAACACACTTCTCAGGTCTTTTTGGAGATCTTGCAAACAAGCTCCTGAGTAAACCTTTTGTGGTGATTTATAATTGTATTATAAGGCACAATGCCAGCTTTGTACAGTTCGCCAAACAACTGGGCATCTGTATCGGTTACAACCTTTATGAAGGAAAGACTGGGCAAACTCCCATGCAGTTTTTTTGCTAACTTCTAATGAGGAAGGGCAAACTGTAGGAGTTATTGTGGAGTTGTTCTATATACTTTCAAACTGTTCACATAACCAGTAGAGCTCTCACACAACATGAACAGCTTGATGCTGTAACCAGCCCTTTTGCTTGGTATTTTACAGCCTGAACAGCTGTCACCCTTTGCAACAGATCAAGGACTCACTGAGCAGTATATTCTTTCCAGGAGTATAGATCTATGGAAACTTGGAAGCTCAGTCAATCATGAATTTGTATGGCACACTTATCACCCTTAAGGGTATTCAGGTGCCATGTCTACTGTGTAGATCTCAGGTGGAGCTCAGTTATCCCGGTCTTCAGCTGCTTTCTGAAGTCCTGGATGGAGGGAGAGGTCCTTAGGTGGATGGGGAGATTGTTCCAGGATCTTGCTGCCAGGTAGTAAAAGGCAACATACACTCCAGAAGGTCCAGCATTCTCTTCATAAATGTCCTATTATTTGGGGGGGGGGGGAGTATGGGCTACCAAGGTGGTGTGGACCCCTTATTTTTACCTTAGTATGGGTATATATGCAACAAAATATTGGTAAGCCCATTTGTCAAATTAATAGTCCAAGGCTTCACATCAGAGTCATATTTGAATAAGCACGTTCAGCCAAGTCAGTGAATCCAGTGGAGATTAATTGTGAGGTACATAGAGGAGAACAAATGCCGACACGTGGTTCGCCCGCTGGCATATATAAAACTGGGGCTTTCTCAGGGCTGTAAAAGTACAAAGACAAATTAAAGAGAATTGCTCTTCTTTTTGGGAGGCAAGAAAGTGCAATAAGACATTAAATTGTTCAAAAGAGAGATCATCTCCAAAGATAATGTATATCAATTTGTCTCTCAGATGAGAGACCCATTGCAGAGGTGTAACTAACTTAATTTGTGGGTGGGTGCTAGCATGTGACTGGATCAAGAATATGGAAAGGGGATTAATACAGCTAGAACTAACCACAAGTGTCCACAAGGTCCAAATAGTGAAGACAGGTGAGATCCGTCCCATGTTAGTAGTCCATTTAAGATAGAGATCAAGAAGAAGGGACTAAGAGACTGTTTGAAAAAAGAGACAAAATTTAATAGTAAGAGTGAAAGGTGATCAGTATGCATGGGTGGATCAGTCATTGATCCACTCATGCATTAATCCGCCCATGCTAGTTTCAGTGAAATACAATACCTATTCAATAATTCTTATGAGTAAGTCCTTGTTAGAGGTTCATTGTCATATTATGCTGATCAAGAAACATATCTGTACCGATAGAGAAATATACAGAGATCTTTAAAAAAAAAAGTCCCCATGTTATCATTCATACATTTTATAAATATTATATAAATAAATATAAGTTCAATGCGAACTCCTGACAGTAGGATATCTGAGAGTAAAGATTGTCCAAGACGCCCTTGTAATAAAGTATAACTTCTGTGCAAATATGAGTCCTGAGGAGGAAGAAAGGGAGCAAGTACTGTAAGCATATGTATTTTTGAGACAAATAACTTTTTAACTTGATTCATTTTTCATACTGGAATCCAACTGAAGTAAATGAGTCACTAATTACAAATTAAAATACAATTGGAAAAATGATGAATACTCTGAAGCTGGTGTTATTAATGAGAATACCGTCAGATGTTGTGACACCATGTAAACTGTTCTTATTATTATGCTGTCTTATCATGATGGCAATCTGGCATATTGGGTGCCAATTATTTATAGAGAAAACACTACAGTGACCAGTATTTAAAGTTTCAATCATCCATTTTCTTACTGCTGAAGTAGATATGTGTATGGTACGAAGTTCTGTAATGAGTATACCCATGTCATATTTGGCTGTTTATTATATTTTAAGACAGTTTAAGGGAAGAAAAATATGATAACCGATACTTCCAATGTAATTGTCAGAAGGCCAAAGCAGATGAGTTGTTATTATATGATATATATATATATATATATATATATATATATATATATATATATATATATATATATATATATGATATATATATTATCTAAAGGTATTCATGAATGTCACTCACCAAATAATCTTGAAGGTTGAAATAGAGTAACCGCGTTATGAAGTGTCACGGTATAAATCCCTGGCCTCAGAAGAACTAAACTTGGATCGGGCATTCTAGTTCAGCGCCATATTTGTTAGGGATGATAAGTGTGTCCTACTTCAGTCTTTACCAACAAATATAATACAAGGAAACCAAGGGCGGCCATCTTGGAGGAGAGAAAAAGTATGGAGAAAAGACCAGAAGCTTGAAATATGGCATTACATATGATGTAAACAGGGATCTAAGATTTTTTTATTATTATTAATGGTAATTGCTTAAGAGGCATAGCGGTGACCATTTTAAAAGGGTTTAATGGAAATCAGAAAACCTATACTGGCACGTCAAAGGATATTCGAGGTAGAGAACTTAGTCCTGCTTCTATGTTAGACACGGAGCTTATTCTCCTCAGACCGTAGATGGCGGCCATATTTAAGAGATGTTGTGTACAGGTAAGGAGGCTTGTATTGTAGTCATAACTTATTAGAAAAGACATCTACATCCTTACAGTTTTGTAAAGAGTGTTAAAAAGCATCAAAATAATGCAGAATCTGTATGCTAGGTGTTTATTTAGACATTATTGTGGTGCATATTAGTGCAGAGCATAAGATCTGTATACTAGGTATTCATTTTAGTATGAATCTCTTAAAGAAACTCAAAACAGTTATATTGTGTTATAGGGTCTTGGTGTGCATGGAACTCAAAAGAGGCTTATGCTATGCATTGGCCAGTTTTAGGTGTACATAATTTTAAGGCAAATCAGATTATTGTGAATACTTAGTCCATTGTTCTGCATGGGAGGGGGGCATTTATATTGTTATCTATTGATATTATTTAGTTCTATATATGTTTGTTCGGAAAGCATGCGGTAGCCCATTGGGGCTACCCCAGAAGTGCTACGGGCTAATGATAGCCATCACTTGAATATGTCAATTGTTGAATATATATAATCAGTACCATCTGAAATTTATTGTGATATAAAGAGATGTATTTTGATATATTAGCGACCTCAGATCATGAAAATACTTTGTCCATCACGTTACATGGGAGTAGCAGAAGCATGGGAAAGTGTACAAATCAATTGACGGTTACAGTAACCAATAATGCCATTCTGCATCTTTATTTAAACCATGTTGAACTGTATCAAAATTAATAATGAGGGAACTTTCATGTTGTCATAATTTTAGTTCCAGGTCACCTCCTTGATGATGATTTTTTAGTTTCAGGAGACCACCAACAGAAAAGGTCCTAGAATATGGATGACATGATGTGAAATGTTCGACCAGTGGGAGATGTAGGTCATCTCTTTGTATATTATGAAAGTGTTCTTGTATCCTTTGTTTTAGGGTTCTGGTCGTGCTCCCAATACTGTATAATGTTTGTCACAAAGGCAGGTGATAAGTTATACTACATTAGTACCTTCACAATTGATAATTTCACGTATTGCAAATTCTTGACCTTTGATGTTTATTTGTTTATATTTTGACAGTCCTAGTTCACAGATTGATAGCACAAGTGTAGAAACCAGAGACCGGTTGAAGAAAGTGTTGCATTGTTTTTTTATCATGAAGGAAAGAAGGGCAAAGTTTATCCCTAAAGTTGGGTGCCCTTTTGAAGCACATTTGAAGGAATAGTGGAATGTCTTGTGAGATTGATGAGTTCTCAGTAAGTAAGGACCAATGTTTTTGTAACAATTTCCTGACATGTTGGTGGCCATTGCTGAATTTAGTAACAAAGCGGATAGGTGTTTTGGCTTCCGGAATGTTAATGTTATATCGAATGTTATTACGATATGTATTCGCAAGGCGATCTTTTGTTTGGTTTATCCTTAATTGATGATATCCTATCTTAGTTAGCCGTTGTGTAATCTCCAGTGCCTGTTGTTCATATTTCTCCTTCGTGCTGCAGTTTTGTCTGGCCCGTCTGTACTCCCCTGATGGTATGTTGAGTATTGTGTTATGTGGATGGCAGCTAGATGCATGAAGGATGGAAATGCCAGCCGTTTCTTTTAGTAAAGGTAGTAAAAGTCATGTCCTCTGTAGTTGCTCCTGCGCATGTGGGATGTGCAGGTGATGTAGAGGGAAGTGAAACACAAGTATCTGGGGATGGGTGGTGAAAGTTAAGTAAACGGCTGAGGCAGGCTGATCCTTGATTATGTAGGGCATTGTAGGCGAGTGTCAGCAGCTTATATTGACAATGTTTGTGTACGGGAAGCCAGTGCAGGTCCCTGAGGTGCAAGGATATCTGGGTCCACCTTTGGAGGTCGAGGATGATCTCCCAAGTCAAGAATGAAGTTGGCTGCTGTGTTCTGGATGATTTGAAGTTGACTTGGTTCTTCATGTTTAATTTATTGTCGATGATGACTTCAAGGCTATGGGCATGCTCTGTCGGTGAGGGGGGTCCTAGATCCATGGGCCACCAGGAGTTATCCCACAGTGAGGTGATAATGCTGAACAGCTGGACTTTTCTTCATCCATATGCTTTCCCACTTGTTTAACGCTCCCCATGTTTGAATACTCTGGATTAATTCCCTAAAATGAATTTACATTCCCAGGACTCTCATGTTTACAAAATCTAACCTGTAACTCTTCTTCAAGTGCTTTGATTTCTCTATCTCTATGCCATATTTCTCTGCTAAGTCTGCTAACTTCTGATGTGCTATTCTTGCTTTGTTAGTAATCAGTTTACACAAGTAACACAACTCATTTTCTCTGAATGTGTTAATCCTGTCTAATCCCATTTTTCCCTCAATTAGGTCTTCTGCCTCTAGTCTAAGCCTGGTCGAATTCAGGGCACTTCCTTTCCTGGAATCTCATTGAGTGCTACTCAACTTCTGTTACCATTCAGTTAACTGCTGATCTGTCAAACCTTGCAATGAAACATTGTTATCTCTTACTCCTGGCACTTGCTGTAATGTTAGGTTTGTGGTCTTTGGTGTCACCATGCTTTGATTATGACCTATGTATGATCTCACTTCATTATTTGGAGGAGTCCTTAAAGGACTTAAATCAATTAATGGACCTCTTTCATCAAATGTTGATCTCATGGGAGTTATCATTCTTGCGTTTGCACAATATCTCTCCCTTTCTATTCTCGGGTTCACGGTTTTCTGCTCACTGTTAACACTATTTCTCTTACTTATGGTAACTGGTACTGACACTGCATCTGGACTTGGTCTAACATTTGGGGCTCCAGGGTATATTATTCCTGTACTCTGATTTGTCAAGGCAGACATCTCTATCTGTGGTGCCGTTATGGGGGTTTATATTGAGATCATCTGTGTATGTATCGGGGACATCAAGTTCAGGGTTGACTCTATCTGGAAACAATGTTGGCTTCTCTAAACTTGTCCTGTCAGCACTACCAGGTTTGTTGCGGTATCTAAAATAGGTACATCTGGGTAAATTCTTAGAATACCTATCTGTGGCGTAGGCCTTTGAATCACTGAGGTAGCTGGAATATTATGACTAACCTGTATCTGGCTCTGGGTCGATATCGGGGCTGTAGGATCTACACTGGTACTTGAGCTCCTCTTGTGTGCTGCATATGGTGAGTGGCAATTTTTCAATAGCTGTAAAATAAACTCGTTATCATCTGACTCTTCGCCGTCTGCTAAAGACTTCCCAGACTCTGTGGATTTCTGCTCTTTGTCACCTGAAAGGTAAGAATCCCTCTTCTTAGTACTCTTTTTAGGCTCATTCTTATTTTCTTATGTAATTGCAGGAACCATCTTAATTCCCTTCAAAGTCTCAGTTCTCCAAAATATCTGATCACTAGCCTGTGCTAGTGTCTTCTCAGCTTTCCTCATTCTTCTCTCAAATTTCAGTTGTTGTTGCTGTCCAGCTACTAGTTCCCAAATTGCTAATGCCGCTAAAACTGTGCTGTTCTTGGGGGAGATTTCAGATCATACAGTACTCTCCTCAAATTCTCTAAAATCTTCTAATTTAATGTTCCAATTAGAAAATCGAAACCCAATTTGTTTGTTTAGTACTGGTAGGGTAACACAGTCGCTTCAGAAACCTTACTGATTTTTCACTGACAACCTTTTGCTATAACAGCTACTCTTTCTATCACAGTTTTTCTGACTCGCAAGAAATAATTTGATCTGCAAATTTCACCCTCAACTGGTCACTGGGTCTGTCCTGGTGCACATAGAACTCGTCAAATCTCAGTCAAAAAATCTTTCACTCACTGTAACACGCACTCTCGAGGTTGTCAACCACGCCCAATTGACCTATTAAACAGACGCATTTCAACAATAAACTAAGTGTCTCATACACTCTTCAATACTCCAGAGTCTTAGACCACGCAAGGTCTGTATATCAACAACTACGTGGACAATTTTTTAGCACAAAGCGCCACATATGAAGTTCAACGACTTCCCTACTCTCACACTTCGGAGTACACAGACTCCTTCAACAACTTTATTTGAAGTACACAAACTCCCTAAACACTCTCAAACATCACAATTCACCTGTGATTTGCTTAACCTGTGCAAGCGCAAAACCTATATCATTCACACTGTCACTAGAACACCGAGAACATCTTCAAACCAGCATTGGCAAGCTCCAAGGTTCTGGGAAAGTCATAGTAGGTTCCTAGGGACACATTTTCTCTCCACTTTGTATCATCAAATCCGAAAAATCTTAACTTTGACCAATTTCTCTTACCAAATTTGTGGCTTATTTTGATCTCTTATGGAGACTACCCATCCAACTATTTTGCCATTTCTAGAAAACAGAAAGAGACCATATGATGGGCTCTTGAGGAGACCAACTGTCCTATCCCGCTATCATTTCTATTAGGACGGGCTCTTAAGGAGACAAACCATGCAAAGACTCTATGATCGCACCCCAAGGAGGCAAACCATCCTACTCCGTCATCATTTCTAGAAGCAAAAAGGACCTTATGATAGGCTTTCAGGAAGACTGACCATGTACTGGGTCTTATGATGGGCTCTTAAGGAGACTAACCATTCTACTAGACTACCATTTCTCTTAGTGCATCTGACCTTATTTGGCTTCCAATCTTTGATTTATAAGGGGACGTGTTAGAGGTTTGATGGACCTTTTTACTGCGCTTATAGTGATTCCCACCATAAATCCCAATTCTAACAACAATGTCATCAACAACATCAACAATCTACAATAATAACCTTTGGAGGCAGTAATCTATGGCACTATTTGGCCACGAATAACCACACCTTTATGTAAAGTTAGAAGGTTTATTTCCCTATATTAACAATACTAATATCACGTAAATTAATCTCAACACAAACTGATACGTATCCAAGAACAGCACTGGTTGACCAAACCTTCTAAAGAATCTCAATTTAACTAGTGCATGGATTACTACACATTCAAGAGATACAGTACAAATCAAAAGCAAGAACAACTGCACAATAGAGATTACATACATCTAGGTTCAGCAACATCAAATTTTATCAATAGCAACCTGTTAACATGTATGGGGTTCCCTTACTAATGTTCTGATTAGAATAGCATGTTCAGGCTTCATGCAAAACTAATTTAGTCAACATAAGTTTGCAAAACATCTAACTATGGCTGTATCAAAATCATATGGATCTGCAAACTGCGATTATCTTTGTCAGTTGGACATCAGTTTGATAAGCATAAGCAACAAACCATGAAAGGGAATGGTTCAGAAATAAGGACTCTAAGCTATCTAAACCATTTGGAAAACAATATCTAGGGGATCAGCAATCAGAAGTGTAAACAATAAAGTTAAGGATAGAACTAAAGTCATCAGGAGCCGTTCATCTCCTAAGCAGAATAGAATGAGCACGCAAATGAAAATGATAAGAAACTGGTCGCTAAGTTAAATTGTCTAAAGGACTTCCTACGTTGCTATTGGTCAAAGGATCGTACATTTCCAATTTGTCCAATGGAAATAAAAGTTAAAATCTAACATATGACTAAACTGTCTTTCACATGTTGACGATTGGCTCCTCTTCTTCTGTTCCCACCATCAGGTTCGTTAGGTAACATTTATGTATCCATCCATACTCCAGTCAGTGCATCCATTGTTAGCTCCTGGGAACATCGCTGTCTCATGCATCCACCTATACATTGTAGAAATAACTAGGACAAGATCTTCTAGCACGTAGTTCTCATGAGAAAGTGAAAGACATCTGCTAACGTTTGGTCAACTCAGTGAAAATAATATATGTATTAATTTCTTCAGGCATGCATTTCTCACGATTTATTAGAACACTATAGCTTAACTTGAGGCTGTGCAAACTAGACCCAAAACCTCGCTAACTTAAGGCCTACAATTAATAAAGAAAATACATAATGCAAATTCATTAGTACCTCCTACTACTGCGTTTTCAAAGGGTAAATACTTCAATTAATATTAATAAGCCTCTAATAATAAAGACACTTCGTGATTAATGACGGCCACTCAAGTAAGCACATTTTCCATGTTGCACATTATTTTCTATGTTTAGTCACATTCTATGCACATTCATAATTCAAAGTACATGAATATTTATTAGTAAAGATTCAGTGTTCACAATACCTTTCAAGACAAAACTTCAAGGTATATGCTTTACATGATATTAATTGGAGCTTCATACAATGAACCCTGATCGGCTCTTGATCCCCTGGGAACTCTCTGCCTGCTCAGCTTCTAGGAATTTTCAGTCCAGATTCTAGAAGTGGAAGTATCCAGGTTGCCTAAGACCCAGCATCACTAAACCAAGGTGAGGTACTTTACTCTACATAATGTATCTATTTATAACTTACTTTCGTGTATAATATGACTCTTGTATAGCTCAACTGTATGTATAACTCTTGGAATATAACACATCCCCTTTCCATAATAACAACGCATTGCACATACAATTACTTCTGGAATTTAACACATCCCCTTCCATTATGACAATGCATTGTGCTGGCCCTCAAATGGTCGGGGAAGAATTTACTCCCCAACTGCACAGGTGAGACACCATCACCAATCTCTACGTCTGAAGTTGACTGAATCTTTGGACTTGGTGAAGAGTGTAGTAGTCAGACTCATTCAATCACAACTCAATAACATTATACCATAAAGATTATTGAACAACATAAGCAATTTAACATTTAATTAAACTCCAAACTGAGTAAAGTTTCAAAGCTGTATTACAATGCCAAAATGAATGCCATGTAAATGGGGTGCACATCAACACTGTTAGACACTCCAAAAGAATCATATAGATTAGCAAAAATACAATATGCACGTGATTATTAACATTCAAAGCAGATTAAGGTGATATCAATTAATCATCAAAATACATTTCGGCATTCAATTTCAGATTCAAATCTCAGACCTGGGCCATTCATTACACTAACCAGAATTTGGGACTAGCATGTGTGGGAATGGGCTAACGTATCTAGAAAAAAAGCAAAAATAAAAGAAAGAAAAAATTTGGAAACCATCTAACTAGGACAACTTACTGAAAATATGCTGGTGTAGGTCACCAAACAACAAAAACAAGAAATCACATTTAGTTTTACCTCTCCTCGTGGGACAGCAAACAGGAGCAGTTCATCAGCAGGACAATCACTTTCTTCTGGCATCAGTAGACAGCAACATCAGGACAGTGCAGAAAATGAGCAGCACATGGGACAGGCCAGCAGTTCAGAATTAGTTGGCCTTATTAGTACTGAACCACAAAACAGAAAAGGACAGTTAAGATTATGATGAGACGACTCATCAGAGGACTCAGAGAAAAGAAGTGTGAGAGAGAGCAGAATTAAGACAGAAGTAGACAGAGCTCTGGTCAGTTTCGAGGCATGAGGGAATCTTCTCACTAATTAAAATAACCAAAATCCATTAGATTGGTCCTTTAGGTGGGTGCATTTCAGACGTCATATTCCACATTCAGTCACTGCAGATGGCACCACCAAATTCTGATACTTTTAAGAATCTTCTCAGCAAAGTGCATTGTCATTAGATAACTTTACGCATGACTAACAAAATATTACATGCTCTAATTATTTGCTACTTGAGATCCTTCCTCACAGGACACAATAAACTAAACCAATTCATTTCACATGAGAATTGCAGCTTTCCTGTCCTGTTCAACAGCTAGAACAAACAGTGTTAAATTATTGCATCTAAAACATGTCTTTTACCTTCAATACAATAGAACATTCAACATTTACATTAGCAACCTAGGGAAAGAATTCAGGTCAGAGGGGACAGAATAAACAAGTGATTTTCCATGATGCTGCAAAATGGATCCTTTCAGGCCTAGTCAAGCCAAGAAAGCCTTAATGCATATGAATCCATTTAATACATTGACAAACTTATTGCACATCTTACAATTCATTTATGCCAAGCAAATTATTTAATTGCAAACATTCTTCAAAGCACGTTGGAACAAATTTAAATATGCAAAAAAAAATCTGAACACATGTAATTTATAATACTAAAATTAATTTCATTCAAATATAAGTGCAATTAATTCATCATTGATTTTAATACTTCAATTAATAATGTACAATTTAATAAAACATTATTAACGTTAGCTCATTTTAGTACTTTCATTTAATAAAATGTAAAACTCTCATGTTAAAACGTGGTGTACAATACAAATGGTGGTCATATGACTCACCAACATTCAAACATGCACGTTTTACAACTCATGTTACTTTCTCTGATAGGCTTTTAATACAGGTTCATTCATTGCCATATGCTAACTTCCATGCCACCAATTTATTAAAAATATTAGATCTTTCTCAGTCCCTCCTCTGACAGCAATCTATGCCATCACAAAAGAAGCATTCTCATTTATAATGAGACAAAATCAAACCCTTGTAGTTTGATAATGCATAGGTCTATATTTGCAATAATTGTCAATTCTCTTCATTGTCTAATACCTGTCTCTCATATTCTCCAGTTCCATTTCTTCCCTTCTCTGTTTATTCTTTACTCTTTGTTTTCCCCAGAATGTGTAAGCTTTTTAAAATCCAAGTGCACAAATTATGTACACTGTCACAATCAATAAAGGTTTTAGGATCGTCTTCACAAAACTATTTTCTGATGTTACCAAAACAAGATCCTCTGTTTTAGTTCACTTAAGTCATTTTTCAGACTTATCAGATTAGATAAGTATCTCCTTTTCTCTTTGCTGTTAGTCTGTATGTAAATACAACAGTGTTGCGATTTCAAAACTCTGCAGCCTCTGCCCTATTATGTAAAAGAATGTTTAACACAAGGCGATTCTGAAGAATCATAGACCTTGCCTCAACCATTTCTGTGTCCATTAGGAGCACTGCACCTGAAAAGTCAGTTGACATCTTATCCACAATAGTTGATAACTTCCTTATCTTTGTCATTCAAGATCACACCCACTGATGGAATAAAATGCTTCAAATATATCTCCTGTAATCTCTGACCCACTTGCTGCTCTTTTAAACCTCATTTTAGGTCTCTCAATCCCTTCTGGATTGTCAATGTTGTCCATTTAGTAATTTTTTGGGAAATCCACTACCAGATAGCAGGTACCATGCCAGCTTTTCGTCAATTTGTAATAAGTGTTCTTACCACAGATGTAATAAATGTCAGGTACAGCTGGGTCTTGTCAATTCAGTGTAAAATCCCATTCACTTTTGACCAGGAACACATGCCTGCATTCACTTGTTCCTACAAACTTATTGTCAGCTGTTGATTGTGGCCTATATATACAAAACTTTCCTACACACTGCCAATCTAAAGCTAGGCATCCCTGTGCGTCAGGTGTGATATGAACTGATTTCTTCTTGTTAACTATACCCTTATCTATTGTTTCCTTCATTGCTTTTCTTCTATCATCTACTTACTTAATGAACCCCTTTTCTACATGTGTGAGAATACAAGTTAAGTTATTCCAGTGTGCATATGCTGTGTCAAAAGTCAGTTTAGGATCAAAGAAACCTCCTAATATATCTATGTTCCTAGCCTTTGCAATGCTGCTCAAACATTGATTAAAGGTAAAAAAGAGAAAACTATATCATAGTTGGAGTAAAAATTCTGAATGTAATCTTGATTGTACGAATGTGTTAACAAAAACTGCAACTAATACCATAAGTTAGTAGTAAACTATGATAAGTGATTCGTTCTTGTACTGGTAAAGAAATGTGGGTACACACAGAGCAATCACACACATTCATCTTGTCCACATACTCCTAAAGTAACAATAATAAATATTGGAAGATGAATCTCCCTTTATGTCATCTAACTGAAGCAATCCCTCATCCTTTTCAAACTTATCCTGCTTGGATGTTGTCTTTCTCTGCATAGGAGTTGCTATACTTTGCATCTCTTTCATTGAACCAGTCATTCCCACAATTAATAAGATGCACACAATCATACATACTAATATCAAACAAATACACTGTAGCCGGGTGGCGCAACGAGGACACGTAGTCAGTGGTCAAATGCTACAGTGAGTTTTTATTTACAGTTAAAGGTATGAGTCCAGTAGTTTATGTTTCCCGTATCTATGATGTCTGCTTCATTCATTCTTCTCCTTGTCTTCTCATTTCAGGGCTCTCAGGAGGCGCATGTGGGAAAACAAGACAAAGAACCATTAAGTAGGCTGTCCTTAGTTACAGGTTTTTGTTTTCTTCTTATTTCCTGTCCTTCTTTCCACTTTTCCCCTTCTGTCTTATCTCTGACCTTTTCTCTATCTCTCTTTTACTTTTGTCAAATGTTGGCGGCTTCTCTCTTTTCTTAGATTCTCTTCTTCTGTATTCAGCTTCCTTGTTGTTCCTCTTTCTCTTGCTAGGTTTCTTTCTGTTTTCCTGGGTCTTTCCTTTTCTTTTCTTGCTACTATTTCTTGCCTCCTGTTTCACTTTCTACTTCCTTCTATGTTCTCGGGGTCTTGTCTCCTTCTTCTAATTCCTTTCTGTTGTTCCCTTGTTTTGTACTGTCCCCTCACCACAATTCCTGTTTGTTAATCCCTTCTCTGTGCTGCCCCTTCACCAAAATACCCGTCTGTCATTCCTTTTTCTGTGCTGCCTCCTCCCCCTTCTCTCTAAGTACCACAAACAAACCAAAAGGCAGAATAAACAAAACAAACACTGTGGCGTTGTAGTCCCCTCCCGTCCCCGCCTTCCTTTCCCCAGCTTAGGTTTGCGACCCAACTGGGAGGGCCACGCTTTTCCCTAAGCGTGGCCGGAATTCTTACAGGGCGCCTCCCGCGCCGCTGGTGCTGGTCTCTGGATCTCCGCAATGTGCTTCGGCTCCTCTGTCGTCCGTGGCATCTCCTCGGCTCCCAGTGAGGCTCTCCACTGTGCTGCTGCTCCTCTTGCATCTCCCGTTCGTCTCCTCCTTCTCATCTTCCTCCAACTCCGGTTTTAAGTGGTCAACGGCGTGAAGCCACTTACTCTACCCTTCCGCTCACCCGATGTACTAGGGGATTGGACGGCTCACATTCCCCTTCCGGGTCGGGAGTGGCAGAGTCATACAAGTCCATAGACTTGGGCGGGTCTGTTGGCCCATTCCATACATACATATTTACACCTACTATGTTTGCCCTTTCCAGCATTCATGGCTTCTGTAGAATCAGATGGCGTTAAAGCGAACAAAATTAAAAACAAAACAGCTTTTCAAAATCTTTCCACTATTTACAGCAGTTCTCAATCTTCAAGAAACTTCTGGAGCTCATCAAAAAGTTCTCAAAAATCAATTCAAATGTTGGTTTTCATTAAAACACAGTCTGATGATCACTAATGATTACTTCCAGAGTGTAATGCCTTTGTTGATCAATTGACAAGGTTATTTCAAAACTCACTTCAAATGTAATTTCAAGTTTTATACTATTCAGCTGAACTCTCACAGTCAAAACAAAAAGCCATTAACACACTCTCCATACATTTGTGAAAAGATAGAACCATTCAGGTGAAGTATCTGCAACCTGGCACTCTTTTCCTTTCATTCTCCTTATCGTACCATCTTCATCTTCACTCTGATTTGTCTCTTCGACTGCTTTTGTTATTGATGGGAGTTTATTAGCAAACAGTTCATGTGCAGCTGCAGGCAAATTATCTCCTTTCACAATCTTTTTTTCGGATGCAACTGCATTCATAACATTTGCTGCACCGGCAGGAATAAACTAATTTTGACTTTGACTTTGCTCCCCTGCAATTTTGTCTGTTTGCAGGCTGCTTGGGCCACTTTGCACATTTTCTGTTTTCATCATTACATCTTGGTCAAGTTGAATCTCTTCTTTATCTGCATTTTCTCTTGTGGTATCAGACTCTTTGTTTTCAAGAGGACAAGAACTTTGAGTGTGTGGCTTGCAGATATCCAGGTATCCAGTTGGGAAGACTAGCACACTTTACTACTGTTGTAGTCACCATGACTTGAAAATGACCTTTTCACCTTGGCTCCAGGCAAGTCTTCCTCACATGCTTCTTTAGCATGACCCAATCAACAGGTTTCAAGCTGTGACACTGTTCCTGGGTCATTTGAACTGTAGCTGCTTCAACCTGATGATACAAAGAGCGAACCACATCAGCTAGATCTTCGTATAATCCAGCACTAAGTCATCTGTTATATTCACACGTGCATTTGCAGGTACTGCTGGTAGTCTCATTGCATGACCCATCAGAAGTTTGTGGGGAGACAGTCCTATCTTCCTCTCAGGCATGCTACGCATGCTTATCAGGACAAGTGGCAATGCATCAGGCCACTTCAATGCTGTAAACGCACAAACCTTTGCCAATCGAGCTTTCAGTGTTCCATTCATTTGCTCCACCAGTACAGATGCCTCTGGTCTGCAACTGCAGTGAAAATGTTGCTTAATGTTCTGTGCTGCAGATGACAACGTTATGATCTCATTATTAAAATGAGTTCCTCGATCTGATTCCAAAGAAGTTGGGAATCCATACCTTGGAATTAATTCCTGTAATAGCAGCTTAGCTACATTCAGATTATCATTCCTACATGTTGGATAACCCTCTATCCAATGGGAGAACACACACACAATAACCAACACATACATCAATCCATTGCAGGAAGACATCTCAATAAAATCAAGTTGCATTCAGTTAAATGGACCTCCTGATCTGCCGATGTGGCTCAAATTATTTGCCACATGTTCCCTTATATTCATTTGGTGGCATGTAACACATCTGTGACAAAATGCTTCTGCAAACATCTAAATCTGGGATTGTACCATGTGTGTTTAAAAGTGTGAATCATTGCATCTTCTCCGAGATTAACCTGACCATGATACCTCACCATTGATTTCAACAAACAATCTGGCAACACAACTTTCTTATTATTTGAAATCCAAATATCACCTCCCTCTCTTTGAGCACAACCTGCTTTTATCTATTCTCTCTGTCCTTCCCTTGTTGCCTCTTTCTGCAATCTCTTAATTTCCTCCCAGGTGGCAACCACTGATATCAAGACATTTTGATTCGTTTTACTGTTGTTACTTTCATTACTCTAGTCTTCATAGAAGATGACACAGTGGAGTGCACAATATCTGGCAATTTGGTAAGCATAGGCATTGCCCAAAGATACATAGGACCTCATTATTACCCTGGTGGTAGGTGTTAAAGCAGCGGTAATACCACCAACAGGTATTTAAAAAAAATGGAATCACGACCATGGCGGAAACTGTCAAAATAGTCAGCCAATAACAAACACTGCGGCGGTAACCGCCAACAGACAGGCAGAAGACAAGGTTCTGCCCACTGTATTACAACACGCCTATCAGCCACCTTTTCCGGGGCGGTACCAACGGCATCAAAAGCACAGCGGAAACAGTACTTGGAACGGAAACCACTCCCCTCTCGATACTCAACGAGGAACCAGGACGCCATGGAGCCCGAGTTACAGGTCTTGCAGATGCTGGTCTACCTCCTCTTGTATCAGGAGCAACAAAGACACCGGCGACGACCACAGTGAGTACTGCACCTAGTACACAGGGAAGGGGGGGAGGAAAAAGAGAGTGACACACACATGCAATATGCAACACCCCCACCCTCACCCACAACACCATACACACAAATACATGCAGCAACCTTACATATACACCCCGCCCCCCCGGAAGAATGCAAGGACAAAACGAAATGATTGTAACAAGTGTAATTATTGAAATATCAGATAGGCTAAATTCAAATATTAGTATATACAAATATGTACACCAACTACACAAGTCCGGATATGAATGAAATCATTGTCCGTGGATCAGTGTCCCAAAATGCATGGGCGAAGCCCACACAAGATACCTGACTCGAAACGGAGAGAACACTGCAGGGGCATCAGATGGAAAATAAACAGGCACCTCAGAGTGAGGCGGAGGGGGGGGCACCTCAGCCGGATGAACGGACGATGCCACTGCTCCACGAGGGGGCTCCATGCCCACTGATTGGTCCTGGGGAGTGCAAAGCCACAGTCTCACTAGTCTCTCCAGTGGGAGGTTTGCCGACTGCTATATCCTGGGGAGTGCAAAGCCACAGTCTCATAAGTGTCTCCAGTGGGTGGTTTGCCCACTGCTTTATCCTGGGGAGTGCAAAGCCACAGTCTCACAGGTCTCTCCAGGGGGTGGCTTGCCCACTGCTTTATCCTGGGGAGTGCAAAGCCACAGTCTCACAAGTGGATGTCAGTCTCCACTGGTTCTGGAGGGGGCATTGTGCCCAGAGTGCTTCATCCTGCCAAAGACTGAGGTAGTGGATGTGAATCTCCACCGGTTCTGGAGGGGGCTTTGTGCCCAGTGTGCTTCATCCTGCCAAGGACTTAGGTAGTGGATGTGAATCTCCACTGGTTCTGGAGGGGGCTTTGTGCCCAGAGTGCTTCATCCTGCCAAGGACTGAGGTAGTGGATGCTTTTCTCCACTGGTTCTGGAGGGGGCTTTGTGCCCAGAGTGCTTCATCCTGCCAAGGACTGAGGTAGTTGATGTGAATCTCCACTGGTTCTGGAGGGTTCTTTGTGCCCAGAGTGCTTCATCCTGTCAAGGAATGAGGTAGTAGATGCCTTTCTCCACTGGTTCTGGAGGGGGCTTTATGCCCAGACTGCTTAATCCTGCCAAGGACTGAGGTAGTGGATGTGAATCTCCACTGGTTCTGGAGGGAGCTTTGTGCCCGGAGTGCTTCATTCTGCCAAGGACTGAGGTAGTGGATGTGAATCTCCACTGGTTCTGGAGGGGGCTTTGTGCCCAGAGTGCTTCACATGCAGTGTGGCAGGTCCCATTCCCTCAACGGGGTGTGTGTGCCACAAGATTGCCTGGGAACAGGTAGAATGATATTCCATGGAGGCAGAGTCACACCTCACCCTGCTGCGACTTCGCCTGCCACCTGCAGGTACAAACAGTGCTGGGTGTCATGCCTCATGTACGCTGTGCAGGGTCCAGAACGTCTCCTGCAGCCTCGGATGGCTGGCCACTGGGGATGATTGCCATGTCAGCTGTGGTGGCACTCTCTGAACACGTCACGGGGCTGGTGGCAGTGGTTGCGGCGGTGTCTGTGGCGGAGGTGCTGGCGATGGTGCATGTGTCTGCACCTGTTGAGGGACAAAGCAGGACATCTCCCGCAGCCTCGGACGGCTGCCCACTGGGGATGATGCTGGGGACTGTTGCTGAGGCAGCAGACGTGTAGGTGGCAGGGCAGTTGGCGGTGCGGGTGGCGGTGTCCACTGCCGTACAGGTTGATGTTCTGGTTGACAGAAGGGGTGACTCTGGTCCATCAGCCGGAGCTACCGTGCCCTGTCCTGACCTGCTCTTCGCCTTGTGTCCCTTCCCCACCTTTGATGTCGCTGTTGGTCCCTTGCCACTGTCCCCTTTTGGCTTGGAGGAGCCGTTGCTTGGTGGTAGGTGAGGCATCTCCCTCCGGCATGTGGGCACCTTCTTCACCTTGGCAGGTGGTGGAATGGCCTACTCCTTGGCCTCGCTAGGTGGCACACTGGCAGCCCTGATGGGTGTCACCCGCGATGTGACCGAACTTGCTAAGACCAATGTGCTGGATGATTTGGTGGCTGAGGTGCTGGGCTGGGACCTGGACAGCCTGGCCCTAGGGGAAGGACGGGGGGAGGTATAGGGAAAAGGTCAAAGATAGCGAGGAAACATTTTTTAGACACACTGGGACGGGAAGATGGAGGGGGTTTGGGAGTGGAGGAAGAGGTAGTGGTTGTAGGAGGTGTAAGTCTGCTGAATTTGGGTGAAGGTGCATGGGCCGGAGGCTGTTGTAAGGTGGATAGCTGTTGGGTGGCTGTGTGCCTGCGTTTGTGTACTTTTGGAGGAGGGCTCACAGACACACTGGGAGAGGACATAGGGGACGTGTGAATGGTAGTGGGGGTGGTGATTTCACGTGAGCGGTGTGTTGTGATGGGTGCGCTGGTGATGGAGGTAGTGGATGAAGATGTAGTGCATGCAGGTGTGAGTGGAGACGAGACAGGGAGGGAGGAGGAGGACGTGGAGGAGGGGGACACGGTGGAGCCAGTGGATGTTGGTGTGTCTGCATGGGGATGGTGCTTGTGTGAGTGCCTGTGGGATGTGTGGTCTGGGTAGAGGAAGTTGGAGGGGGGAGGTTGGTCACAGGGACAATGGCTGCCATCAGTGCTGACGCCAGAGCCTGAAATGCTCTCTGTTGGGCTGCCACGCCAGAATGAATGCCCTCCAGGTATGCATTTGTTTGCTGCAAATGCCTCTCAACACCCTGGATGGCATTCAAAATGGTTGATTGCCCAACAGTGAGGGATCTCAGGAGGTCAATAGCCTCCTCACTGACGGCAGCAGGGCTGACTGGGGCAGGGCCTGAGGTGCCTGGGGCTGAGGAGATGCCCACCCTCCTGGGTGAGCGGGCACGGGAAACTCGATGAATAGGGGGGTGGCGGCTGTACCTGTTGATGCATTGGGCACAGAGGTATCCGCCACCGCAAGGGAGCTCCCATCAGAGGTGGAGTCGCTGTCGCTGTTGTCTGCTCCTGTCCCCGTCGTGGAGCTCCCCTCGCCCTCCGTCCCATTGGTGCCTTCGGACTCCGTTTCTTTACCCTCCAGGGCAATGTGGGATGCAGCTCCCTCCTGCTCCGGTGCCAATGCTCCTCTGCCAGATGATGCTAATGAACACAAGGACAGGGTGACAAAGCAAAAAGGGGGGGAAGACACAAGAGACACATGGTCAATGCATGCAACACCATTACCGTTGACGTACACAACACACAGGGAGCAGCCCTATGCACAAAGCCATGCACTGCCAGGGCAGGGGAAAAGCACATGCCCATGGGGGACTCTGTCGAGAACCATTTCATGCACAGCTGGAACCCATAGGAGCCTGACTAGGTGTAGAGGGCAAATACCACCTTTGGGGTTGGACTGGGAATGAGGCAGCAAATCAATGGATTTACCTTTGCGTGTGTGCCCTGGCCTATGGGAACCCACATCCCACTTCCCCCACCCAGACACCCCTTCAAGCATGCAGAGTCAGCTGAATGAGAGTGTACTCACTCCCTTGTGGCTGCTGTGATGCCCTCAAGCGGCCATCCAACTCAGGATATGCCACGGCCAGGATCCGGTACATCAGGGGGGTCATGGGGCGACGGGCACCCGTTCCACATTGGAAGGCCATCCCCAGCTGGGCCTCCGCCGTCTTCTTGGCCCAGCAGCGCAGGTCCTCCCATCTTTTCCAGCAGTGGGTGCTCCGTCTATGGTAGACCCCCAGGGTCCGCACTTCCTTGGCGATGGCACGCCAAATACCCTTCCTCTGGTGGGTGCTGACTTAGAGGAAAAGTGAAGTACGAATGGATGTTACTCCCCCGTACATTTCTTCTCACACATTGGCCACAAACCTCCCACCCTGGCCCAGAAATACCTACACACACAATCCTCACATGCTGGCCTGCCCCCCCGTCTCTTCCAGCCACGACACTCCACACAATCATGTGCCATCCACCATGCACACAGTTTACTCACCTGTTTGTCTGGAGGACCGTACAGTTGCGTGTACTGGGGAGGACCCCATGCACCAGTTTCTCCAACTCCTCTGCAGTGAAGGCAGGGGCCCTTTCCCCAGACACTATAACCATTGTCGCTTCCAGATGCAGGTCACAGCAGCACTTGCAGTGTAGGTCCTCTCCTGTTGAAGGTCAGGTATCTAGTGAGGGAACTGATAGAAAATGGCGGTCACATCCGCGGCGGTGCGTACCGCCACCACCGGCGTACATCGTCATTGGCTCCTGGAACCCATAGGGCCCAATGATATCCAATGCTGAATTGCGCAGCGGTCTTTGACCGCCTACCGCGACGCTGCACAACACCAGCGTAGTTACCTCATTTCCCCTTGTCCCACCTTACAGGTCAGGCAGCCGCCATTTCAGGGGGCCACATGGCAGGCCAACTAACTGCATCACACCTATTTAGGCCAGGAATACGGACAGACAAAGGCACATAGAGAAAATTGAACGATTGTGCTAAACAGCCTTATGAAACCTATGTGGTGTATGGCCCTCTGCTCACCGTTCTCCTCCATAGGGCACGTCCACTGGGGCAGGTGATGAGATGGCGGCATCCTCTGGTGTACAGACCCCTGGTGGACCTGTAGACAATGGAAGACAGACACATCATTATCACTGACAGGCTTGATCATGCAACAATCCAGGAACTGTGTGCCCAGTTGGAGCCAGACCTGATGTCAGCTATCCTCCATCCCACAGGAATACCCCCTCTAGTGCAGGTCCTGTCAGGTCCTGTCAGTACTCCATTTCCTGGCCAGAGTGTCTTTTCAAACAACAGTAGCCATGGCATCAGGGATGTCACAGCCAATGTTCTCTAACGTGTTGTCCAGAGTGTTATCTGCCCTGCTGAAATACATGCGCAGCTACATCGTTTTCCCTCAGGTGGAGGATCTGCCCACAGTGAAAGGTGACATTTATGCCCTGGGACATATCCCCAACATCATTGGTGCAATTGATGGGACATATGTGGCATTCCCCCCAGGAATGAACAGGTGTACAGAAACCGGAAAAGCTACCATTCAATGAATGTGCAGATGTGTGTTTGGCAGACCAGTACATCTCCCATGTGAATGCCAAGTATCCTGGTTCAGTGCATGACGCTTACATTTTGAGGAATAGCAGCATCCCTTATGTGATGGGGCAACTCCAGAGGCACTGTGTGTGGCTAATAGGTGAGCCTAAAGTCCTCACACAGTTTCATTTGCTGTCTGGGTATGGGAGATTCCCTAATGTTTGGAGAATGTCTAACAGTTGTCCCTCGATATTTGCAGGTGACTCTGGTTACCCCAACCTGTCATGGCTACTGACCCCAGTGAGGAATCCCAGGACAAGGGCAGAGGAACGCTACAATATGGCACATGGGTGAACTAGGAGGATAATAGAGTGAACCTTCGGGCTCCTGAAGGCCAGATTACGGTGCCTCCCTCTGACAGGTGGATCCCTATACTACTCACCGAAGAAGGTGTGCCAGATCATCGTGGCCTGCTGTATGTTGCACAACCTGGCTTTGCGACGCCAGGTGCCTTTTCTGCAGGAGAATGGGCCTGATGGTGGTCTTGTGGCAGCTGTGGAGCCAGTGGACTTTGAAGAAGAGGAGGCAGAAGAAGAAGATGCTTCCAGTGAGACACAGGTAAGAGGATGGAACTGCTTCCCACATCTCATACTGTTGTAGGACCTAGCGTAAATCTGCCTTTTTTACCTCTGTGTATGGACCCTGACTTGTTAATTTGCCTTTCCATTTCACAGATCTGGGTCCCACTTTGTGCCCTCTGCTATGTTTACTGCTGGCCTACAACTGTGTAACATTGGTATGTGAACAAGTACATTGACATTGCTATATTTCAGAGAGGTTTCAATTACACATTTGTGAAAGCACAGACTGACTCCAGATTGTTTTGTGATTCAAGGGTGTTTATTTCTGTGCTAATAAGTGGAGGGGGATGTGAAATGGGCTGGGGTGATGGTGGAGGAATGTCCATGGTAGAGTCCAGTCTCTTGGTCTCACAGGTGCATTGTCCAATGGGCCATAGGAAGGTGAGCAATGGCAGTTTAAGGTGGACAGGGTGACAAAGTGGGACAGAAGGGTGACATTCAGTAGGGTCTTATTTCCTGGTGGGGGTCTTGGCAATGTTCTCTGTCTTGTTTCTGGATCTCAGGGACCGTTTGCGGGGTGGTTCTCCTTCTGCAGGGGGTGGGGTGCTGGTGGCCTGTTGGTCCTGTGGCGGTGCCTCCTGTCCACTAGCGCCGGCGGAGGTGGAGAGCTGTTCATCGTCCTGGCTAGTGTCAGGGTCCTGTTTGTGTGCCACTGTGTCCCTCATGGTGTTGACAAGGTCTGCCAGCACCCCTGCAATGGTGACCAGGGTGTTGTTGATGGACTTCAAGTCCTTCCTGATCCCAAGGTAGTGTTCTTCCTGCAGCCGCTGAGTCTCCTGAAACTTGGCCAGTACCGTGCCCATGGTCTCCTGGGAATGGTGGTCTGCTCCGATGATGTTGGAGAGTGCCTCGTGGAGTGTCGGTTCCCTGGGCCTGTCCTCCCCTTGTCGCACAGCAGCCCTCCCAGCTTCCTTGTTATCCTGTGCCTCTGTCCCCTGAACTGTGTGCCCACTGCCACTGACCCCAGGTCCCTGATTTTCTTGGGTTGGTGGGTTTGCCTGGGTTCCCTGTAGTGGTGGACACACTGCTGATTGACGTGTCCTGGGAACAGGGGGATGGGCCTGCTAGGTGGTTGCTACAGTGGTGTTTCCTGAGGGGTTGGTTCTGTGGTGGCCTGTGACAGTGGCAGGGGAACCGACTGTCCAGAGGTCCCTGATGGGCCGGGCTGGTCATCTTGATCCAGGTGTGCAGAGCTGCTGTCATCATTGTGGGCCTCTTCTGTGGGGGGACTGGATATGTCTGGCACCTCCTGCCCGGTGACGTTGGGTATGGGTCCTGTTGGGGTGTAAATGCATAGTTTTAATATCTGTGTGTGCCATCTTGTGCATTGGGTGAGGTACCCTCTACTACTGTGCTTGTATCATTGTGTTTGCCCTTTTGTGATAGTTGGTTTGGGGTCTGTGTGGGTATCTGTATTGGACATGCTTTGGTGATGGGGGTCCATGCATAGGAGTTGCATGCAGGGCCTTGGTATTGGGATGTGTGGGTTGTGATAGTGGGACATATGTGAGATGATGGAGTGACGGGAGTGAGGGTAAGGTTGGGGGCATGTGATGGCATGCAGGTGGGGTAGGCGGATTTGGTAAATAAGATATGACTTACAAGAGTCCAGTCCTCCTGCTACTCCCCTGTGCGAAGCCCTCAGGATGCAGTATTGCCAAGACTTGCTCCTCCCATGTTGTTAGTTGTAGGGGAGGATGTGGGGGTCCACCGCCAGTCCTCTGTAAAGCAATCTGGTGTCTGGATGCCACTGAACGCACCTTCCCCCGTAGGTCATTCCACCTCTTCCTGATGTCATCCTGTGTTCTTGGATGCTGTCCCACTGCGCTGACCCTGTCGACGATTCTCCGCCATAGCTCCATCTTCCTAGCAATGGAGGTGTGCTGCACCTGTGATCCGAAAAGCTGTGGCTCTACTCGGATGATTTCTTCCACTATGACCCTGAGCTCCTTCTCTGAAAACCCAGTGTGTCTTTGAGTGCCAGTGTGGCATGGGGTTGTGTGGGTGATGTGTGAGGTGCTGTTTATTGTGCTGTGTGAAGTGTTTTGTTGGTGTGTGTTGTTTGAGGTGAGTGAATGTTGTATGAGTGATGGTGTTGTGTGCCTGTGGATGCTGGTGTTGTGTTTGCTCTCTCTCTCTGCTTTTTGAAATAATTTCAGTGTAAAGGGTTGAGGGTAATGTGGGTGTGTGTTTTATAGTGTTGTGAGTGTGTGGGTGTGATGTGTGTATGTGTGTCAGGTGTGTGTATTTTGAATTGTCCAATGTGGTTGTGTTTTGTAAATGGTGTGTATTTTGAGGGCGGCGATGTGTACCGCAAATGGATTACTGCGGTTGTAAGACCGCCGCGTTGATTCGTGGGTCGTGATAGTGTGGGCGTATTCTTGTTGGCGTGATGGTGTAGGTTTTGGTATCGCCAGTTCATCATTGACCTTTGGTGTGGCGGACTTGTGTGGGTGTCTGTATTGTGGCGGATTCTGAAATTTGGATCGTAATACCTATAGCGGAATTCCGCCGCCACAACGGTATGTTCGCGGTCCTCAGCACGGCGGAAAGTGGGATTTACCGCCAGGGTTGTAATTAGGGCCATAGTCATTTATCCTCTGGTGGGCCACACACTTAACAATGGCAATTTTATCAGGTAACTGTAGAGCGTTTAACAAATCATTACTTATTTCACCATTTTTAATGGGTGATCCAGAAAATATCATAAAACCCCTCTGGTACGATAACTGCCCAAAAATCATAGACAACACCAAAGCCATATTGACTATCTGTGAAAATTATCACTTTGAGCTACTCTGATAAGCAACATGCTCCTGTAAGAGCAATCGATTTGGCTACTTGAGCAGAACCAATTCCTTGATGCCTCAAGTCTTTGACAATTCCTGAAAGGGTGAAAACTGCATAACCTGCTCCCAGAGTACTTTCACTGTCTCTTAAACAAAAGCCATCAACAAAGACAACTTGGTCATTTTCCTCTAAAGGAGTATCCTGAATACCAGGTCTGGGTTTGGTGCACAGTTCAGTGACATCAAGGCAGTCATATTCCATCTCATTAACATCATTTGAATCATCAACATTTACAGCCATTAAAGTGGCGGAGTTCTCAACCTGCACACCTCGTGACTGTTACATTTGGGGATCCCAGAATCAATATCTCATAATGGGTAAGAAGGGCAGTTGGACCTGGTTAGGAGTATTTCAAATGAATGTGGGGCAAAAAGAGGGAAAGGGTGTCCCCTCATAATGCCTTTTCCATGGTCTTCCAACAGTCGGGCAAAGCAGTAGTAATAGGATCCAATGTTAGGGAAAAATATGCTACTGGCCTTTTCATTCCTCCATGTGACTGCTTCAAAACAGAAAGAGCACAACCATCATGTTCATGACAAAACAGTGCAAAACCTTTTGTGTAATCAGGCATTCCCAAAGCTGCAGCTCTGCACAAATTCTCTCTCAATTCAGTGAAAACTTTCATGCATTCTTCATTGACGCGGATTGGATCTGTGACTTCTTTGTGTGTCAATTTCTACAGCGGTTTGGAAAATACTGAAAAATTTGGGATCCATTGGCAAAAATAGCTCCCCATCCCTAAAAACACTCTGACATCTCTCTGTTTAACTGGGGGATTCACTTGCATCATTGCTGCAACTCTATCTGGACACTTTCCTCGCACCTTTCTCAATTTGATGACACAAATGCCTTACTTCTTTCTGACAATACTGTAATTTAGCAGGGGAAACTTTGTGTTGGTTCTCACTCAAATGATTCAATAATGTTATGGTATCTTCTCTGCAAGTTTCAGGTGTATTGGACGCAACCATCAGCACATCAATGTACTGCACTTAAGCAGACTGAAATGGCATGTTCAAAGACTCTAATGGCCTGACTAAAGAGGTCCTAGCACCACCTTAGCGCCGCCATAGCGTCATTTTGTTACACTAAGGTGGGGCTAAAGTGTTTTTTTACATCCATCATATTTACAAAGTGGCGCAATGCATGCATTGTGCCACTTTGTAAACCCCTGCGCCACATTATGTCTATGTCAGGCATAATGAATACAGGGGGGCTTTCCCTATTGTGCCACTTTTTAAATCGTTGCCCCACATTATGCCTGTGCCAGGCATAATGTATGCAGGGGGGCTTCCCCCGTTGGGGGGGGCAGAAAAATGGCGAAAGGAAATCTAAGAGATTTCCTTGTACCATTTTTTTCACCACTTTCAATGCCTGCTCAGAGCAGGCATTAAAAGGGGGCATGCAATTGAATACAATGGGCCCCTATGTACTCTTTAGGAGTAGCACCAAACTTTTGGGGCTTCTCATTCAGAGTACATCAATAGCATCAGGAATTCTGATGCTATTGCCACCTACCCTACACAATGGTGCACCGTATTTTAAATACAGTGCACACATGGTAGCGGTAGGGGGCGCTAAGGGATGCACGGATAGTTGCGCTGCTCTGGGTTCAGCGTCACTTTTCTTAAATCACGCCCTAAGTTCTTCTTCAGGATCTGATTGAAAATGGATGGTGATTTTGAAAACCCCTGTGCAGTACGACACCATGAATAAACATGGTTGCCTAATTGGAAACAAAAGAGGAACTGACTATCCTCATGCAATGGCACTGATAAAAATGCTTGTGACAAATCAATCACTGAAACCTCTCTGCTTCATATGAATTCTGAATTAAAGTCACTGCTGGTTTTGGCAGTACGGCACAACAGGATACTACATTTTCGTTCACCTTTTCTCAAATCCTGAACTATGCAATATTTCCCACTTGTCTTTCGCAGACCCATAATTGGTGAATTACATGGGCTGCCTATCACTTCTTTTAACACTCCCTGCTCAACAAAGTCTGCAATTACTGGGGTAATACCTTCAATCACTTCTGGCGTCGTGATAATGTAATGTTTTGGGGAAGACAGCATTTGGCTTTACTGTTACTTTGACTGGTTCAACACCTCAAATTAATCCAATATCTTTTCCAGAGAGATGCCAAACTCTCAGCGTCACTTTCTCTTGTAATTCCTCAGGTAAGTCTTTAACTGTCATGCAGGAGATAATGTAATGAGAGGATACATCTCATCAGTTTGACTGGAAGTTTCATCATCACAATTAGTTTAAAATGTTATTCCTTCATTTGTACAAGTGAAGGAACATTTTAATTTGCACAGCAAGTCTCTCCCTAACAGACTAACAGGAACTGAATCACAGACCACAAATCGGTGTAGACCCTCAAAGGTACCTTTCTTAACTGGAATAAGCTTTATGATGGGGTTTACCAAGTGCTGGTTTGCTACTCCTACAACCTGAAATGTCCTTCCTAAAAGGGGCTCATTAGGGACTTCTGCAGATCTGACTTATAACACACGCATTCACATAAGCACTGCGCTGATTTACCTCCAATGAGGCAGCCAACAAAAATTCTTCCTCTTCTTTCAATCATGCGTTTTTCACTCAATTCATCAGAACTGAAATCAATTAATGGGTATTGCGTGATTAACTGATTCACATTTGCATTTGTCCTCTGATTTACATTCTTCTGAGGAACCATTACCTGTTGCTGTGCCATTGGAGCTTGTGGTATCTGCGTTTGCTGTGGGGCATGAATATGCTGTTGGAGGAATTGCATTTGTTGCTGGGGAATCTGTCTTTGGACTGCTCCAGTAGAAACATTCATGCTTTGATTTTGGGGCCTTAGGACTCTCTGATTTTGAAATTGACTGTTGTCAACCTTTGGCGCACCACCACCACCTTGCACCAAATTATTTACATTATTAAAGGGACATTCCCATTTCCAATGCCCAATGTTGCCGCATGCATGACAAGGAAGCATTTTCTTTATGTTCTGAACATCAGCCACATTCGCATTCTGATCTACTGTAATCCCACTGTCACTACCTGTATACTGATGTACCATATTCCCTTGCTGCTGTGTTCCCTGCATTCCTCCTACATTCACCACTCCTTGCGGACCCTGCATACCTGCTGCTTGAGCAGACCTGATGTGCATCACCATTGCCTTTTCCTTCAACCTTTTCTGCTTCAGGTCAATCTCATCATACAATATCTTGCATATTGCAACACCTCATCAATTGGCTTTCCTTGCCAGCAAATCAAAGGATTCTTATTCATATTGCTAATTTCAGGCTTCAATCCTTGAACAAACCTAAACACAAAATGAATCATGTCTGTCAGCTCAATAATCTCCATGACAGTGTATTGTCTGAATGCTTTCAGCAGTCTATCGCAATAAGCATGAACAGACTCCTTTGCTTCCTGAAATGTCCTGTCAAACCTTTGGCAATCAATATCTTTAGTGGACAGTCTAGTTTTCAAAAACTCAATCACCTTTTAATAGTTTTTTATCACCTCTTCAGACGGCGCACCTGTTACTGCATCTCTCGGTGGCTCACGCATTGGCCAATCAATGCTCTGCTTACACTCTATCTACAAATCTGCTGGCACCACAATCTCAAAGTGTTGAGATCTTCCCACAAAAATTTTCAAGCTTTATAAACCTCTCTGTCTGCTGGTACTATTCCACTGGTTCCTCCCTCAACTTTGTATAATCATTTGCAAATGACAGTATGTCCTACTCCAAGGGTCATGAACAAAATTCCCTCTAGGAATTTTGCTCATTGGCATAATTTTTACAACTCCTTCAACCTGCTGTACATAGTTTGAAGATGCAGTCAGCTTTTTCTTCTGATCTCTTTTCTTTTCCCATCTGCCTTACCATTTATGTAATGTTCCCCTTGTTTGACTGCTTTGAATCAACAACTCAGTGTGAATTTTTATTCCAGGTGATCCCATGTTTACAATGTATCTTGAATCAAATTCTAATCTGTAACTCTTCTTCATCTCAATTTCATATTTCTCAGCCAAATTAGTTAATTTCTCATAGACCTGACCTGCTCTAAGAGTAACATCTTTGCACATGAAGCACAGCTCATTTTCATTGCACAAATCTAACCTCTTCAATTCAAGGGTTCCCTGAATCATCTCATTTAATTCCAATTTTAATTGAGCCATGTTCAATGTCTTTCTAGCCTCAGGTGTGTTTCCTGGAATTGATGCTCCACTCGAATTGTCTACCCATTCAGTAAATTGTTGATGTCAATCCTTGTATTACCATTGTTTTGGGGCACAAACTGTGGAACATTGCAGGGGCCTCTCATAACCAGCTCTTGGGACATCATAATTAATCCCACTGAGCACAGGGGACATGTCACATCAATCAGTGGACCAACTCTATTATGTGTCTGGCTCGAATCATGGCTGGCACCGTAGTGCTTAGTCTCTCCATTTCTGCATTAGTTCTAAAAAGTGAATTGATTGCTGATACTGTATTTGAAATCTGGGGACCACTCTCTTATTACCATGGGCATACAACGGCACTACTGGACCTATTGTTACAGGAACTGTTAATGCTTCTGGACCTGACAAATTAAACTGATTTTGGGGGATGTTAGACTTGGCATCATTGGCATGGTCTCCCCTAACATTTTGCCTCCACTTCCGAGGTTGCTTCTGTGTGCTGGACTCTGTTTTAGCTGTTTTTGTTTGCTCTGGACACTTTACCACTGCTGACCAGTGCTAAAGTGCAAGTGTTCCTTGAATAAATTGTATGTGTACATTGGCTTATCCATGATTAGGATATTTGATTTACTAGTAAGTCCCTAGTAAAGTGCACTAGAAGTGCCCAGGGCCTGTAAATCAAATGCTACTAGTGGGCCTGCAGCACTGGTTGTGCCACCCCCACTAGTAGCCCCTTAAACATGGCTCAGACCTGCCACTGCAGTGTCTGTGTGTGCAGTTTTAAACTGCCATTTGGACTCGGCAAGTGTACCCACTTGCCAGGCCTAAACCTTCCCTTTTTAAACATTTAAGGCACCCCTAAGGTAGGCCCTAGGTAGCACCATGGGCAGGATGCAGTGTATGGTGAAGGAGGGACATGTACTAATGTGTTTTACATGTACTAACAGTAAAATACTGCCACATTCGATTTTCACTGTTGCAAGGCCTATCCCTCTCATAGGTTGCCTGTGACTGTGCTTTGCTGGGTTGGCCTGCAGTAGCTGCTACTGCCTGAGAGAGGACAAAGAGTGACTTTTGTGTGACTTGCCCCTGGTGAAGAATCTCCAAGGGGTTGAACTGAGCTTGCCAGCTGTTGTTGAAGTCTCAGGGACAACAAAGACTTCTCACTGCCAGCACCTAGGCTTTCTGCTGAGAGTCCTGCCTGCCAAGTGGTGCTCTAAACTTTTAGCTGGGCCCTTGAAAGGTGAAACTGGTGGAAAAGGACAGAAATCCATGCAAAGATCGCCGTCCGAGGAAGTGGTCGACGCACCACCCTCCTCGCGGCTGATAAAAGACGCGCCTCTGGCCTCACGGCTAAAATCGATGCTCCACCAGCATCGCAACTATAAGATCGATGCAACACGGCTGGAGAAACGACACAAAACACCTGCAGTGGCTGCTGTTAACGACACAAGCCCCCATGCAACACGGTTTCTGGACACTGTGCAACCGGATTTCAACGCAGCATTGCTGGGCAGGGAAAATCAACGCAAAAGCTGCCTGGACCCGAGGTGCCCGTCTGGAGTCAACCTATCACTCTCTTGCGGGAGAGAAAAAATGACGCATGCTGACCTGACCAGAGGAGGAACGACACATGGTCTCGCTTGTAAGTGAAAAATTGGCGCATTGCTGGCTTTTTCCGACGCACACTCTCCCGAGCAGCTTTATTTTGATGCTTCCCAGGTACTTTTGTGCAATAACAATGTTCTCATTGTTTTCGAAAGGATTAAGAATCTTTTTCTTTAAATTCATAACTTGACTTGTGCATGTCAGATTTTTATCATTTTGGTCTTGTTTTGTTTAGAAAAGTTTTCTAAACCTGTGTTGTGTCATTTTGTAGTGGGTTCACTCAGTTACTGTGTGTGTTGGTACAAATACTTGACACATTGCTTCTGAAGTTAAGCCTGCCTGCTCGTGCCAAGCTACCATTGGGGTGGGCGGGGGTTAACTGAGGGTGATTCTGCTTTACCCTGACTAGAGTGAGGGTCCTTGCTTGGACAGGGTGTAACCTGAATGCCGACCCAAGACCCCATTTCACAAAAGGGGAACATTAATCCTTTACTTTGGCCACATGATACTGTAACAAAAGCTTGATTTCAGCAATTTGGGGCAATATTCAGTGGTGTCATTACTAGGGAATACATTTGTATTTTCTGTCTATGATTCTCAAATTGTACAGCTGTCTCTATATTAGGTTTAGACTCTAACTGAGTCATTCCTGCATTCGGAATTGGCTGTGGCATGAATGGAACTGGAACAATCCGAACTGTATTTTCATTTGGAACTGTTGAATAAATTGGTGGCAGCTGTGCAACATTTGCAGTAGGTATGTTTGAAACTATCTGAACCTGGCTCTGTGCAACTGGAGCTGTGGCAGCACTCAGGACTACATTCCAACTTACTGATTCAACTGCATTGTATGGTGGGGGACTATTCTGCAACAACTGAGTTATAAACTCATCCTTTGAATCACTCTCAATATCTGCTACTCTATCACTTTCACGCAATTCCTTTTCTACTGTCTGCTTAATACTTCTTTCACTTTCCAGAGTAATTGCTGTAAATAGCTTCACTGCATGTAATGTAACTGCTCTCCACATTCTCTGCTCTGCATCATTTGGAGTGTCTTCTCTGCTTTCCTCATTTTCCTTTCAAATTTTGAGCAGCTTTTTATCTTGCAACTAATTCCCAAATAACAAGTGCTTCAAATTGTGCAGGTCTTGGATAGTGTTTTAGTTCATTCAGAACTTTCCTCAGATTCTGCAAAATTCTCCAATTAAATGATCCACAGCTAGGAGAAGGCAAGGTGCCTTCCTTTTCAGTTATTTTGCACAACTGATTTAACCAAAGGCATGCTGAAACTCCTCTCTCTTCCATTACTTCGAATGCTGGTTTACTCTCAGGTGGAGTAGGCTTACCTTCCCTAACTGGGAAAAAAAAAATCTCCTCTCAACACTCTCCTTCAAGCTTGAAAATCTTAATTGTTACATAAATCTAATTCACGAGCACAAAATCTATGAAACCAGGAAGTAATTTTCAATCCCACAATCCTATTCACGAGCCTATAACAACCTATAGAAGTGCAATCTTGTCCACCAATCCGTTTGCAGCTTTTATCACGGACCGACCTATCCCAGCATGGACTAAATGACATCACACTTATTCTGTTCAGCACCTGTGACTCACTTCAGAACCATCTCACACACCACTCACGCAAACCTAAATGCAAATATTGCGAGCACAAAAACAAAAACCTGTCTGCTCACTTAGGGTAGGACTGAAACACTTCAGAAACTGTACAGAAATTTTCACTGTGGACTTTCGCAGCTACTCTTTCGGTTGTGGCTTTCTCACAAATGCAAGCAAGATTTGACCCACAAACCTCAATCCGACTGATACGGATCCTCCATGTACACTCAAGATTCACCTAACACCAACCAACAACACACACACTCAAGGGAAATCTATTGGTTTTGTCAACAGAGCTCAATGGACCAACATCTTCACCTGCAGACATTAAATTTACCAAGTGTCTCTATACACGTGTACAATACTCCAGAGTCTTAGGCCTCACACGACTTGTTACAACAAAAACCACCTGGGCAATTTTTGAGCACAAAGCACATCATTCACTTTGAGTATGTCAACTCCCCACCCTCTTGCTTAGAGTACGCAAACTCCCTACTCAATTACCTTGGAATACGCAACTCCCTACTACACTTCATACATCACAATTCACTGTGATTAGCAAAACATTGAGGCCCATATTTATACTTTTTTGGCGCCGCATTTGTGTCGCTTTTTGATGCAAAAATGGTGCAAACTTACAAACTACAATAATATTTTGCAATTTTACGCCGTTTTTACATCGAAAAGCAGCGCAAATGTGGCGCTAGAAAAAGTATAAATATGGGCCTGAAAGTGCAAAACCCTGCTCAAAACACATATTGTAGGCTTGTAACACAACGCTGAGATTTCATCAACTCTTAACACCAAGAACAACTCACAATGTGGGCAAAGTCTCACTCTCCTCCTCACAAGACAAAACCATAGCTCTGCTACCAAAAACTGCTGGTGCGCAAATGGTCCGGGAAGAATTTACTTTCGACTCTGGGTTCAAAAACCACCGCTGCGCTGTTGAGACACCATCACCAATCTGACCCTGTGATGTCAACTGAATATTTGGACTTGTCGAAGAGTGTAGTAGTCAGAGTCCTTAAATCACAACTCAATAACATCATACCATAAACAATTTAACACTAAATCAAACTCCAAACCAAGTAAAGTTTTAAAGCTTTATTACAATCCCAAAATCAATGTCACAGAAATGACACGCAAAACTAAGTTATAAACATGCATGAATACCATAGGCTGATCGAAACATCTGAAAAGATTCTACCTACTAACATCAACACTGTTAGACACTTCACAAGAATAATGTACATTAGTAACAATACAATATGCACATGATTATTAACATTCAAAGCAGACGATGGTGACATCAATAAATTATCAAAATACAATTCAACATTCAATTTCAGATTTCAAGTCTCAGAGCTGAGCCATTCTTAACACTAACCAGAATTTGGACTACCATGTGTGGGACTAGACTAACACATGCAGACAAAAGCAAAAATAAAAGAAAGACAAAAACAATGTGGAAAACATCTAACTAGGACAACTTGCTAAAAATATGCTGGTGTAAGTCACTAACTAAAAAACCAAGAAACCACATTTAGGCCCTCATTACGACCCTGGCGGCGGATGATAAAGTGGCAGTAATACTGCCAACAGGCTAGTGGTAAGTACCGCTAAATTATTACCATGGCGGTAATATCTCACATAGACACCCAATGTTCACACCAACTGCCAGGACGGAAACAACAGCCAACATGGCGGTAACTGCCAACAGCCAGGTGGAAGACAAAGTACTGGCCACCATATTTTGACCCTGCAAATCTCCACCTTTTCCGCGGCGGTACCAACGCCAACAAAAGCCTGGCCAAAACAGAGCTCAGAAGTAAAAGGACTCACCATTGGAACACAGGGAAGAACCACGCCACCATGGAACCCAAACTGCAAGTTTTCCCGTTGATCTTTTACGTTATGCTCCACCTGGAACACCAATGCCAACGAAGACGACGATGATGAGTACAGCTGCCGAACACACAAGGGAGGGTGGGAGGAAAACGAGAGTGGCACACACACACACAACACACATTCGACACACATACACCATACACACAACCAGCTGCACAAGAAAAACAATCTGTCTCTGAAAATCTGCAGAATAATGCAAGGACAGCAGGAATTGACTAAAGTGATTGTAACCAGATCAACATCAAAATTAATAATTCGATTTCACAATGAAACAGATATGTACACATGTATACAAAGGGACACTGCCCAGTCCAAAGTTCAAAGGGCCCACGTGGCCACAGGGCACAGTCTAAGGCCCAACTCGAATCCTGAGCACATCCAGATAGAACACTGCGGGGGCTTAAGCTTCAAATAGACAGGCACCTCTGGGGGTGGGGGTCCCTCAGCCGGATGCAGCAACAAGCCCACTGGTTCAGGAGGGGGCAACATGCTCATTGCTTTGTCCTGGGGAATGCAAGGCAACAGTCTCTTGAGTGGGTGACTTGCCCACTGGTTCTGAAGGGGGCAACATGCCCATTGCTTTGTCCTGGGAAGTGCAAGGCCACAGTCTCTCGAGTGGGTGACTTGCCCAGTGCTTCTGGAGGGGCAACATGCCCATTGCTTTGTCCTGGGGAGTGCAAGGCCACAGTCTCTCAGGTGGGTGTCTTTCCCACTGGTTCGGGAGGGGGCAGCCCACACAGTAGCCCCTGGATGGTGGACTACATGGCGTCTGCTGGTAGTGATGGCTGCATGGTGGTGGTGGTTGGAGGAGGATCCTGAGCATCCCCTGCACTCAATGATGGCTACATGGTAGTAGTGGTTGGAGGAGGCTCCTTGGCAGCCCCTGTACTCACTGATGACTGCATGGTGGTGTTGGTTGGAGGAGTATCCTGGGCAGCCCCTGTACTCACTGATGGCTGCACATCCACAGCTGCTGTGGGGGGCCCGTGACAGCTGGTGGTGGTGTTAGCCTGACAGCTTTCACTGGTGTGGATCCCTTACCCTTCCTGGCAGGGGTGGATGGGCTCTTCCCCTCTCTTCCTGGTGCTGCAGGTTCCTTCCCCTTCCTTACAGCTGGTGCAGGACTCTTCCCTTTCATCCCTGGTGGTGCAGACTCCTTCACCACTGTCTTAGATTTTGTATCCTTATCACCACGAGTAGGTGGTGCTACCACTGTCCCCGTGGACTGTTTGGCTGAGGTGCTGGGCTGTGTTCATGGTGCCCTGCCCATACCTGCAGATCGGGGGGAGAAGGAGGGAAGAGGTCAATTTGGGAAAGGAAAAGCTTTTTAGGGACATTGGGGCGGGAGGAGGGAGGAGTAATGGGAGTGGAGGATGAGGGAGTGTTTTTTTGGAGGTGTATGTCTGCTGGATTTGGGTACATGGGCTGTATGCTGATGTGAGGTGGATGGCTGTTTATTTGTCTCAGTGCTTGTGTTTGTGTGCCTTAGGAGGGGGGACAGACACGGTGGGAGAGGACACAGGGGACGTGTGCATGGCTATTGTGGAGGTGTCTGCCAGTGAGGTGTGTGTTCTGCTTGTTGTGGTGATGGTGGTAGTGGATGTTGATGTAGTGCATGCAGGTGTGAGTGTGGACGTAACTGGGAGGCAGGTGGAGGAGGAGGAGGGGGAGACGGTGGAGGCTGTGGATGTTGTCGTGTCTGCAACCTTATGGTGTTTGTGTGAGTGACTGTGGGATGAGGTGTGGTGCTTGTGTATTCCTGTGCCACTCTTGGGTGTTGACTTGTGTGCATGCTCGTCTGTTTGTCTGCTTGGGGTGGGTTGGGGTTGAGGAGAATGGGACTGGGAAGTGGGAGTTGGAAGGGGGACGGTTGAAACAGGGAAAATGGCTGCCATCAGAGAGGAGGCCAGAGCCTTGATCGTTCCCTGTTGGGCCGCCAATCCACTGTGAATGCCCTCCAGGAATGCATTGCTTTGCTGCGTCTGGGATGCCAGCCCCTGGATGGCATTCACAATGGTTAACTGCCCTACAGAGATGGATCTCAGGAGGTCAAAAGCCTCCTCATTCAGGGCAGCAGGGCTCACTGGGGCAGGGCCTGAGGTGCCTGGGGCGAAGGAGATGCCCACCCTTCTGGGTGAGCAGGCAACTTGTTGAGGGCTATTGGCGAGGCAGTGCTGGTACGGGGTGGCGGCTGAACTGGCAGCTGGTGTGGTCACAGAGGAGTCCGCCACCAGCATGAAGCTCCCATCGGAGGAGGAATCAGAGGTTGTGTTGTCCACTCCAGTCTCCGCCATGGTGCTCCCCCTCACCCTCCGTCCCACTGGTTTCTTCAACGTTGGTGAACTATGCCTCCTGGGTCCTGTGGGATGCAGCTCCCTCTGTCGCCGGTGCCTCTGCTTCTCCGCTAGATGATGCTAATGCACATAAGGACAGGATGACAAAACAAGAATGGGGGAGAGACAAAGGATACACTGGGTCAATGACTGCACCAACACCACCGTTGGTGTCCACAGCACCCCCACACACAGGGAACAGGCCTACACACTATGCATTGCACTACCAATAAAACGGCTAGTCAACAAGGCATGAGGAGGTGCACACATTGCCAAGTGCAGCACACCTGGGACCCACACAGTCCTGCCTAGAAGTGAATACTAACAAGCTAGGTTACCTGTATATGCCATGCAACCATTACCCTTCAGAGGACTTACGCTGCTATGTCTGGCCTGGCCTCAGGGGCAGCCACTAACACACAACCACCACCCGGATACCACCCCACCAGCCATTAGTTGTAATTATACCCACTGTACTCACCCTCTTGTGGCTGCTGTGATGCTCTCAAGCACCCATCCAGCTGAGGATAGGCCACCGCCAGTATGCAGGCCATCAGAGGGGTCAGGGTCCAACGGGCACCCCTTCCTCATTGGGAGGCCATCCCCAGCTGGGCCTCCGCTGCCTTCTGTGGCTAGCGTCTCAGGTCATCCCACCGTTTGTGACAGTGGGTGCTCTGCCTGCCATAGACCCCCGGGGTCCACGTGTCCTTGGCGATGCCATGCCATAATCATTTCTTTTGATGGGCACTGATCTGCAGATGTAATACAGACAGGAGAACTCCATTAGACGAGCAGTCCAGCCTGTCACACACATGGCCAGCTCACAACATGTACACAGCCAATAGAAAATCCCCCCACCCCCGCCCACCCCTACATGATGCCTTCACACATATCTCCATGCATTCATGCTACATGCATCATGCCCAAGGTGTACTCACCTGTTGGTCTGGAGGCCCATACAGCAGTTCATACTGGGGTAGGACCCCATCCACCAGTTGCTCCAACTCCTCAGAAGTGAAGGCGGGGGCCCTTTTCACGGTCACACAGGCCATGGTAGGTTCCAGACACAGGTCACTGCAGCACATGCAGTGTAGGTCTTCTCCTATGGAAGGTCAGGAAACAAGTGATGATTGAGAAATAAAATGGCGGTCACGTCCACGGCAGTGCATACTATCACCGCTGATGTACATCCCCATTGGCCACCATTCCCCATAGGGCCCAATATTATCCAATAAGAAATTGCACAGCGGATCACAACCGCCTACCGCCACGGCACACAACGTTGCCGGAATTACCTAACTTCCACCTGCCCCTACACACAGGACAAGCGGTCATCATTTCGGGGGGGGAGGGGGGCAGGCCTGTCGATAATTGCTGCATCATAGGATAAATAGGCACATACTTTTAAATGCCACTGTCCTAAAACATGATTGCACGATGTGGACTGCTGTTGTGGTATAGTTGATCAAGTTGTGACAGCCTACTCACTCTTGTGTCCCTTAGATACCTACCGCTGTGGATGAATAGGAGATGGAGACATACCCCCGTCTACAGACCCCTGGTGGACTTAGCTACACTGGCAGACAGGCACATAATACTCACCTATAGACTGGACAGGGCCACAATCACAGAGCTGTGTGCTAAGTTGGAGCCTGACCTGACATCAGCTATCCGTCATCCCACTGCGATCCCCCCTCTTGTGCAGGTTCTATCAGTGCTCCATTTCTTGGCAACTGGTTCTTTCCAAGTGAGAGTGGGCTTGGTAGCAAGAAGGTCACAGCCAATGTACTCAATCGTGCTGGGAAGCGTCATGTCCGAACTGGTAAAACACATGTGCAGCTACTTTGTTTTCCCCCAGGTGGAAGATTTGGCCACTGTGAAGGGCAGACTTTGTGCAATGGGACATACCCCTAATATAATTGGGGCGATTGATGGTACACATATTGCGTTTGTCCCCCCTGACAGAATGAACAGGTTTACAGGAATTGTAAGAGTTTCCACTCCATGAATGTGCAGATGGTGTGCCTGCCGGACCAGTACAACTCCCACGTCAATGCTAGGTATTCTGGGTCGGTGCATGATGCCTTTGTCCTGAGGAATATCAGCATCCCAAATGTGATAACCCAACTACAGAGGCACAGGGTGTAGCTTATAGGTGAGCCTTGGTCCCCACCCTGTGTATGTTGGTGTATGCCTATGCTGTTGGCCAAATAGGACAGTGTGTGTCTAAATGTTGCCCCTCAATATTTGCAGGTGACTCTGGTTAGCCAAACCTATTGTGTATGCTGACCCCTGTGAGGAATCCCAGGACAAGGGCTGAAGAATGTTATAATGAGGCTCATGGGCGAACCAGAAGGATAATTGGAAGAACCTTCAGCCCCCTGAAGGCTAGGTTCAGGTACCTCCATCTTACAGGTGGATCCTTGTGCTACTCACCCGAGAAGGTCTGCCAGATAGTAGTGGCATGCTGCATGTTGCACAAACTGTCCATCAGACACCATGTACCTTTTCTGCAGGAGGAGGAGACTGGAGATGCCCCTGTGACAGCAGTGGACCCTGAAGACAGTGAGGATGAGGAGGCAGAGGATGAGGATGTGGACAACAGAACATTAGTGAGCCATCAGTACTTCCAATGACACTCACTTGAGACAGTGAAACTTCACATTTCTATGACTATTGTATTCTGTGCGGCATTGGTATGCTGTTATTACCCACTTGTTTCATCTACTTACTTTCACCTATGGATTGTCATTATACAGATGTTGGTGATATGACAACAATGTCCTGATGTGATCATAACAGCCAGCAACAGGTTATTCATTCAATGCTCTCACTCTGTACATTTAATTTGCCAAAGATGTATCTGTTTCAATGAATACAAATTTGCAATACATGAAATAATAGTAGTCAAAGTTTGTCCAGGGGTCTTTATTGTGCTACTAATATTGAGGAGAAAGTTCAATGGAATGGGGTGATGATGGAGGAAAGTCCACGGTATTGTTCCAGTTTGTTTGTTGTACAGGTGCAGTGTTTAAGGAGGACATCGAAGGGGAGCAATGGCAGTTCAAGGTGGACAAGGTGACTGAGTGGGACACAAGGGGGACAATCAGGAGAGTCTCATTTCCAGGCGGTCGTCTTGGCAAGTGTCTATGGCTTCTGTCTGGATCGCAGGGAATATTTGCGGGGTGGATCACCTTCTGCAGGGGAAGGGGTGCTAGTGGCCTGTGGGTCCTGTGCGGGGCCTCCTGGCCATTAGTGGCAGCGAACGTGAAGGGCTGTTCAGTTGACTGGCAAGTGATAGGGGCCCGATGGTGTGCTGTTGCCTCCCACATGATGTTGGCCATGTCTGCCAGCACCCCTGCTATGGAGATCAGGGTGCTGTTAATGGCCTGCAAGTCCTCCCTGATCCCCTGGTACTGTCCCTCCTGCAGCTGCCTCTTCTCCTGCACGTTGTCAAGGATCTGACCCATCATGTCCTGGGAATGTTGGCAGGCTCCCAGGATCTCGGAAAGTTCCTCCTGGAGACTCGGTTACCTGGTCCTGTCCTCCCCCTGGCACACAACAGTCCTCCCAGTGTCCCTGTTGGCCTGTGCCTCTGTCCCCTAAACCGTGTGCCCACTGCCACTGACCCCAGGTCCCTGATTGTCTTATGGGTAAGGTGTGGACTGGGGTCCATGTCCAGGTGGGCACACTGCTGATTGACAAGTCCTGGGGACAGAGGTGTGGGTACGCTAGATGGGTGCTGTGGTGTTGGTTCCTGATGGGGAGGCTCTGTGGTGGTCTGTGACTGGGCTTGGGTGACCCACTGTCCAGTGGTCCCTGATGGGCCAGATAGGTCTTCCAGATCCAGAAGTCCAGAGTTACTGTCATCACTGGGGCCTCTTCTGTTGGGGGACTGGATAATGGTGGCACCTCCTCTCCGCTGACATTGGTTGGGGTACCTGTGGAGATGTAAATGATGTATTATGCTTCAAGTGGATGACATTTGTACTTCCCTAGCTTCCCCTCTATGGTTGGTGATACCCTGCCAGCTTTTGCTTGTGTACGGTGATGTATTGTGGGATTGTTATTTTCCCTATGCTGTGCATGCTTTGGTGATGGGTGTCCATGCAGATCTGGGAGGGTTGTCCATGCATTAGTATTGCATGCAGGGCTTGACATTGTGTTTAGTCATATCTGTAGGTGCAGTGTGTGGGATGGTGTGGAGTGATGGGAGTGAGGATGTGTGATGGCATGCAGGTATGGGGGGGTGATGATTAGTAAATGTTTACTCACCAGTGTCCAGTCCTCTGGCTACTCCAGCGAGTCCATCAGGATGCAGTATTGCTAATATCTGCTCCTCCCATGCTGTGAGCTGTGGGGGAGGAGATGGGGGTCCACTGCCAGTTCTCTGTATGGCGAACTGTTGACTTGCTGCTATGGAACGTACCTTTCCCCATAGGTTGTTCCACCACTTCCTGATGTTGTCCCTTGTTCTTGGGTGCTGTCCCACGGCATTGACCCTGTCCACGATTCTCCGCCATAGCTCCATCTTCCTTGCAATGGATATTTTCTGTACCTGTGCTCCAAAGAGTTGTGGCTCTACCCTGACAATTTAATCCACCATGACCCTTAACTCCTCCTCAGTGAGGTACCAAGGGTGTTGTGTGATGTGTGTTGGTGAGGGTGTGTCAGGTGATGTGGTGGGGTGTGTGATGTGGAGTGCGTGAGGGGTGTATGGGTGTAAGTGGTATGTGTGTCTAGTTGTCCTTATGCTCTTCTTCTCAGTCTCCTGGTGGCAATTGTTGTTTGTAAAGGGTTGTGGGTACTGTGGGTGTGGTGTGTGTGTATATGTGCCAGGTGTGTGTTTTTGGTATTGGCCAATGTGGTATTGTTTTGTATGTGGGTGTCCATTCTGAGCGCGGCGGTATGTACAGCCAATGGCTTGCCACCGTTGAATGTCCGCTGTGGTGATCCGTGGGTCATAATGTGGTGGGTGTTGTTTGTTAGCATAACGGTATGGGGCATATTTATACTCCGTTTGCGCCGAAATTGCGTCGTTTTTTTCGACGCAAATTCGACGCAAAACGAACTCCATATTTATACTTTGGCGTTAGACGCGTCTAGCGCCAAACTTCATGGAGTTGGCGTCATTTTTTTCCGTGAACACCTTCCTTGCGTTAATGATATGCAAGGTAGGCGTTCCCGTCTTAAAAAATGACTGCGATGCATATGCGTCGTATTTATACTCCCGGGCAAAAATGACGCCCGGGAGTGGGCGGGACTAAAAAACCCGCATTTGCGCCGGATTTTAGCACCTGGGTCAGGGCAGACGTTAAGGGACCTGTGGGCTCAGAATGAGCCCAGAGGTGCCCTCCCCTGCCCCCAGGGACACCCCCAGCCACCCTTGCCCACCCCAGGAGGACACCCAAGGATGGAGGGACCCACCCCAGGGACATTAAGGTAAGTCCAGGTAAGTATTTTATTTTTATTTTTTTGTGGCATAGGGGGGCCTGATTTGTGCCCCCCTACATGCCACTATGCCCAATGACCATGCCCAGGGGACAGAAGACCCCTGGGCATGGCCATTGGGCAAGGGGGCATGACTCCTGTCTTTGCTAAGACAGGAGTCATTTCAATGGGGGATGGGCGTCGTAAAAAAATGGCGCAAATCGGGTTGTGGCGATTTTTTTTGCCTCAGCCTGACTTGCACCATTTCTGGACGCCCATACGCCATTTTCCCCCTACGCCGGCGCTGCCTGGTGTACGTCGTTTTTTTCAACGCACACCAGACAGCGCCGGCGGCTAACGCCGGCTAACGTCATTCAATAAATACGGCGCCCGCATGGCGCTTCAGAATGGCATTAGCCGGCGCTAATTTTTTTGGCGCAAAACTGCGTTGGCGCAGTTTTGCGTCAAAAAGTATAAATATGGGCCAATGTGTTTTGGGACCACCACTTTTGCACTTGACCTTTGGTCTGGCGGATTTGTGTATGTGGCTGAATTCTGTCAGATTTGTGTGTGTGTGTCATAATATGGTGAACGGATATCTGCCACTGTGGCGGTAAGTTGGCAGCCATCAGCGTGGTGGTAAGTGGGATTTACCACCAATGTCATAATGAGGGCCTTAGTTATATATCACCTCATGGGAGAACAAACAAGACCAGTTCATCCGGCAGGGCGATCACTTTCTTCTGCTGTTAGTTGACAGCAATATCAGGACAGTGCAGAACACGAGCTGCACATGGGACAGATCAGCATTTCAGAATTAGTTCACCTTAGTAGTACTGAACCACAGAACAGAATAGGGCAGTCAAGACTATGAGAAAAATCATCAAAGGCCTCGGAGAAAAGAAGTGTGAGAGAGACAAGGCTTAAAACAGAAGTAGACAGAGTTCTGGAGAGTTTTGAGGCATGGGGGAATCTTTGTGAAGACAAAAAATTTCTCACTAATTAAAATAACCAAAATCCATTTGGACGTCAGATTCCGCATCCAGTCACTGCAGATTGCACCACCAAATTGTAATACTTTTAAGAATCTTCTCAGTAAAGTGCGCTGTCATCGGGTAACTTTACGCCTGACTAACAACAAATTACATTCTCTAACTATTTTCTACTTGGATCCCTTCTTATGGCACAAAATAAATGAAATCAATTCATTTCACATGAGAATTGCAGATTTCCTTTCCTGTTCAACAGCTAGAACAAATAGTGTTACATTATTGCATATAAAACATGTCTCGTACCTACAATACAATAGGACATTGAACATTCACATTAGCAACCCAGGGAAAGAATTCAGGTCGGAGGGAACAGAATAAACAAGTGATTTTCCATTAATGTTACAAAATGGATCCTTTCAGGCCTAGTCAAGCCAAGGAAGCCTTAATTCACATTAATACATTTAATACATTCATAAACCTATTGTGCACCTTACAACTGATATATGAAAAGCAAATTATTTAATTGCAAACATTATTCAAAACATGTTATAACAACTTTAACAGTGCATTTATTTTTCTGCACACGCAATTTATAATAATACAATTAATTTAATTCAAATATAAGTACGATTAATTGATATTTATTTTAGCATGTCAATTATTGATCCAAAATGTAATAAAACATTCTTAACCTGAGCTCATTTTAGTTCCTTCATTTAATAAAATGTAAAACTTTCAAGTTAAAACATGGTGCACAATACAAATGGTGGCCAAATGTCTCACCAAAATGCAAATATGCGCATTTTACAACTCATGTTACTTTCTCTGTTAGGCTTTTAAACATATGTTACTACATCATCATTTGCTAACTCTATGCCACTAATGTATTCAAAATATTCAATGTCTTTCAATTGCATGTACAATATTTTGCATCACCTGGTTCTCTCACTAATGTAATCTTTTAACCATTTGAGTTTAACTTTTATTCTGTTGGTATTTCTTGATTCTTATTTCTTCTGCTGGGACCTCACTCTTTCTCACATTTAAATCTTGTGAGAGATTGGCTTCTTGTTGCAGTACCTCCCCAAACTTTTTGCCTGGTTTCTGAATGCAACTTGGACTGGAGTGCACTGGGAACCTGCTAACCAGGGTCCCAGTGCCAGTGTTCTTTCCCTAAAACATGGTAAAAGTAATTGGATACACCTTTAGCTACCACTATAAGACCCTAGCAAAAGGTACTTTGGTACCCAGGGCATGGGGTACTATGGGTAAGCCCCTGAGGGCAGCAGCACTGATTGTGCCACCCTCAAGAGCTTGGGGTGATTCACCCCTCTAGCAGGCCTTCCTGACCTAAGGCAGGGTGCACCATACTATATGTGAGGGCATAATTGCATGAGCAATATGCCCCCACTGTGTCCTTGCCAAATTTGAGACATAGTGAGTGAAGAGAGCAGCTATTTTAATGTATGTGCTGGACACTGGTCAACACGAGTTTCCCAGCTGCATAATGGCTACTCTGGGTTGTTTGGTATCAAACAACTGAGAATGATGAATCCAAACTGGTACCAGTACTGTATTTTTTTATAAAAAGAACCCAAGGGTCACCTTAGAGGTGCCCCCTGAAAAAGCTGTCATGGTTGCTGACTGGTTCCAGCAAGCCTGCCACATCCAGACAGCCAATGTGAAACAAAGCCCTTCCTGGGTGGAGGAGCCAACTCCCCCTTCCTCAGGAATGTGCACTGCCCTGGCAGTGAGCTTCAAAGGGCTGCCACCCTTGAAACTCAACCCCCAGGCCTACTGCTAGCAGCAGAGGGCCTCCGCCTTTGTAAATTCCCACTTCGGAAGGAAGCAAAGGTGGAAAACCACACAAAGGGTAGGAGGAGTGGCCTCACTGAGCATGCACCACCCCTAGGGGCTTGCAGGCAAAGTGGACCCTTCATTTCATTTTTCTCGATCTTGGAATAGAGGAAAATAGCCAATCAGGTTTAGGGAAGTGACCCTTCCCACAGGAAGTGGTCATTGTAGTGGGTGTAGCCACGCAAGGGTATGTGTCCTATTGGACGCTACCAGGTTCCCCCTAAAACGCCCATTAAATTCAGTGTCTAGTGGGATCCTCTAGACCAAGAAATCAGATTTGAAACAGACTTGAAAAGACAAAGAAGACCACAGCAAGATAACTGAGGACTTGCTGCACAAGAAAAGGCACCAAACCAAACCTTGCCTGCTGCACCCAGGACCCAGAAGGTGAATGCAACAGCACACAACTCACACACCCTACCACACAACAGCACCCTCACCAATATCCATACAACACACCGCCCACAACACACACCATGGCACCCCCTAAGCACCCACGCTTCACAGAAAGGGAGCTAAGAACAATGGTGGACAAAATACTCAAGGTCGAGCCACAAATATTCAGGGCACAGGCCCAGCACACACCCATCGCCAGGAAGATGGCGTTATGGCAGACAATAGTCAACAAGGTTAACGCAGTGGGAAACCATCCACGCACAAGGGGCGACATCTGCAAGAGATGGAACAACCTGCGCAGGAAGGTGAGGTCCATGGCTTCGTGGCTGAACATTGCTGTCGAGAAGACTGGGGGAGGACCTCCACCCACACCCCCGACTACACTGACTGGGAGGAAAAGGTACTGGCCATCCTGCACCCTGAGGGCCTCACTGGACTCACCGGAGGAATGGACTTGGGTAAATCATCTACAATTACCCATATCCACCACACCTGTAATGCATGCACCACCTCACCCCTCCAATTACCACCTGTACCACTACCCCACGCAGGCCACAATCGCTACATCCAGTCAACCTGCATGCCCACAAACCCACCAACAGACCCACACCCCTCCCCCGTGCACAGCCACCTACCCCTGCAAGGAATCACAATGGCACTACACCACCCACAATGCACCTCCACATTCCATGCTAAATGCAATGGCAAGCTCATAAAAGGACTCTGCATGGCCCAACAGTTGAAAACCTGCACAAAATAGTGCTGCACTGACACCCCTACAACCCAGCTGCCAACATCAGCTCTGTCCAAACGACCTCACACCAGTATATCCAGGCCACAGACTGGTGGAACATAAGGACGGAGGCCACAGTCACCACCTACCAAAAGGCAGGTTGATGATGGCCCCAGTACAAGTGGTACCACCAGACCTGTGCAGGGGACACAGGCACAGGGGGCTAGGCCCAGTGGGAGGGCATCAGAGGCCCAGGGGAAGGCCAAAGGATGGATGCTGCAGCCCAGGAGGTGATCTCAGAGGTCCTAGGAGCATACCACCATTCCCAGGACAGGATGGGCCAGATCGTGGCCACCCTGGAGCAGAATCAAAGGCTGCAGATAGCACACCACCAAGAGGCCATGAAGCAGTGGAAACAGCTCAATGCCCCCATGGCCACTATTGCAGGGGCGCTGCTGCACCACAACCCAACCCAGCCTGGGACCCCCACAAACCAGGAAGCAAACCAGCCATCATCAACAGCAGCAACTGGACTGGTGCCACTATCTAAGGACACACAGGAGACCAGCACCCCTACCCATACAGTCCAAGACAAGACACTCAAACAGTCCCTCAGGCCCAGATATGGTACTGGTACACCTGCCAAGACCAAGTCACTGTCAAAGAAGTGACTCTGACACGAACTGTCTCCCAAGTGTGCCACTGAACCACCATCCTCACCGGTCAATAGCAACTCAACAAACTACAAGGTACAGATGGACATATTACCACTGCCACCAATCGCTGAGACCATGTAGCCAATATGGACATCCACCAGCAGCCAACTCCCATCACTGTAAAGAGCACCATGGCATCCCTGACACCTATTAAAACCCATGTACACCGATTTTAATGTCCTCTGTCATTATGTTGAATCAAATCAAAGTGTGAATGCATTTGTCATTGAAATCCAATAATCAGACCTTTATTGCAGGAATGGCACCCCACACACAACATGGTGTGGAGTAAACAGAAATGTCTAACTAGTTGTTCATCATGTCACATGGCACTTGAACACCTTGTTACAGTGTAAATGTCTACAGACCCAACACCCCCATAGAGAATAAGTCAGACTGACGGTATGCAGTACAGACAACAACATCAGCAAACAGTACCTCTTAGTCACTGGAAGTATAGTTCGATCAGTTGGTTCCTGGAGTGCACATCTTCCCCCTCTTCATCATCACTCTCATCCCCTCTCAGAGGCAGCTGGTCTGGATATACAGCACCCTCCTCCTCCAAAAGGGGAATAGAGTTCATCACAGCCACGTTGTGCAGCATGCAGCAGGCCACCACTATTCTACACACCTTCTCAGGGACATAGCACAGGGAACCCCAAGAGATATAGAGGTAACTGAATCTAGCCTTCAGGGGAACTATGGTGCACTCAATCACCCTCCTAGTATGTCCATGGGCCTCACTGTAATTCCTCTCAGCATCCGTTCTAGGATTCCTCACTGGTGCCAGCAGCCAATGCATGTTGGGGTGGCCAGAATCACCTGCAAAAGTGGGAAGAACATGACTGTAACTAACTACCCTCAGTTGCAGACAGCCTGGCTGTCAGCAACGTACAGTAAAAGTGTCAGCCACACTCACCTATGATCTATCCTCTGTCCCCTTGTAGTTGCTCCATCATGTGTGGCACACTGCTGTTCCTCAGCACAAATGAATCATGGACTGATCCAGGGAACATGACATTCACATGTTACATGTACTGGTTTGCAGTGCACACCAAATGAATGTTCATGGAGTGAAAGTTCTTCCTGTTTCTGTACACCTGTTCACTTACTCTTGGTGGGATGAGAGCTATGTGGGTGCCATCGATGACACCTATCGCATGGGGAATGTTGGCAAAGGCATAAAAGTCTGACTTGATGGCAGGTAGTTCAGCACTTTGGGGAAACATCACATATGACTGCAGGTGTTGTACAAATGGATCCAGGAATCTGGACAGGATGAGGCAAAGCATTATCTGTGAAAACCCTGCACCCATGCCCATAGTCACCTGAAATGAGCACATGGCCAAGAAATGGAGTTCAGAGAGCACTTGCACTTCAGTAGGGATGGCATGCTGATTCTGATTACCCGGTCTCAGTGCTGGATCCAGTAATGCACAAAGTTCATGAATAGTAGCACGAGTGAGTCTGTAATTGATGATGATGTGACGTTCCACCATGGTCTCCAAATCAACAAGTGGCCTGTACACAGATGGGGCCCTCCCTCACCACATGGGTCTGTACCTAGGAGGAGTGGAGAACACATGTGAGGTACACAAATTCATTTGCCCAAGATGTTGTGTATATAACACTGCTGTCAAACAAGTAGGTGAAACATAAGCTTTGTAGGATGTTAAACTGTAGTGACATGGTCTAACTGATACATCTGGACTGTTGTGGTGAGTAAATTGTCTTTTGGCCATGAGTTTGAGGGCTGGGGTCCATAGGGCCAGCATGGGGCCAATGACCAAATAATAACTGTGTAGTAGTTTGCAAAATGTCAGCCCCCTGTCGTCCAGATATGTAGCAGTGGAAGCAACCTCTTACCGCTAGCGGTTGTCGTAATGGCGTAAGGCGGTGTTCACCACCGTGCACCCATTCAATGGTTAACATGGTTGTCAATGGGGAATATGGGCCTATCATGATCGCAGCCGGCGGTGACAGTGCACACCGCGGTGGAGAGTACGCTATTTCGTCACCCCAGCTTCACTTGACACCCGGATTCCATGCATGCAAGTACTCCACTGAGTGTGCTGCTGTGTCCTGACACTGGTCCTGGAAATGGCACGAGTCACAGGGCAAAGGGCCCCTGCCTTCTCCACGGAGGAGCTGGACAAGCTGGTGGATGGGGTCCTACCCCTGTATGCCAAGCTATGTGGTCGACCAGATGTGCAGGTGAGTAGGTAGCTTAGGGTGCATGGATGTGTGTGATGGTGGTGGATGCCTGTAAACATGTGTGCATGATTTGTAACTGCATAGCCATTTAATTCATGATAATCTGTGTGAGTGAGGTGCTGTAATGCTGTATTAAGTGTCTGTCCCATAAGGGATGTATGGCCAGTGGTATCACATGTGTTTTTTCTGACCTCAGTGTTTCTTTCTTGTGTTTCTCCTACAGGTCGGTGCCCATCAGAAGAGGGGAATCTGGCACACCATCGCCAGGGAGGTGGGGACCCTGGGGGTCTACAACCAGTGGACCACCCACTGCAGGAAGCGGTGGGAGGACCTGCAGCGCTGGGCGAGGAAGACCTGCGAGGCCCTCCCACTGCAGGATGCGGTGGGAGGACCTGCTGCGCTGGGTGAGGAAGACCTGCAAGGTTCAGCTGGGGAAGTCCTCCCAATGAGGAAGGGGTGCCCGTCGGGCCCTGACCCCCCTAATTCACCTCATTCTGATGGTGGCATATCCAGACTTGGATGAGCGCTTGAAGGCTGCACAGCAGACACAAGGGAGTGAGTACCAAGACCATTGTATGCCTCCTTGATGGATGTCTGAGGGTGCTGTAGTACGTATGCTGTCTAGTGGCAGAGACTCTGACTGATGTCATTTAGCATAATGCCCCCCATGGGCACTTAGATGATAAGGGGCAGGTCTGCAGTTCTCCATGTCCTTCTGTTATGCTGGAGATGGCTGTACACCAGGGTTGTGGCCACTAGTCAGGGGCATAGCCATGAGTATAGCTGTAGGTGCTGTATGTTTGTGTATTTGCTGGGTGGGAGTATGGGTGAACCAGATATGTACATCCATTCAGCTATTTACAGATTTCTCTCCTGTTTTGTTTCCCCACCCCTGCACTCCTGTGTTGTCTGTGTACATCAGCATCATCTGGCGAGGGAGCAGTGGCACCAGCAAGAGGGGATGCAGTGGCCCAGAGTTCCAAGGAGGCAAAGTCGAGCGATGCCAAGGAGACAAGTGGGTTGGAGGGTGAGGGGGAGGAAGCGGCAACTATCACTGGAGGTAGTGACTCTGATACCTCCTCCGATGGGAGCTCCCTGGTGGTGGCGGACCCTAGTGGGTCCACCCATTCTTTGACATCTTCCCCACCCCCAAAACCATCAACACCCTCCCAGTTGCGCCCCACCCCACCCAGTTGCCCATGCCCAATCACCCAGAAGGGTGGGCGTCTCCTTCGCCCCAGGCACCTCATCCCCTGCCGCAGTCAGCCCTGCTTCCCTCACAGGCTATTGACCTCCTGAGGACCATCACTGTAGGGCACACAACCATTGTTAATGCCATTCAGGAGCTAGCATCCCAGATGCAGCAGTGCAATACATACCTGGAAGGTATTCACTGTGCCATGTCTGGCCTACAGAGATCTTTTCAGGCTCTTGCCTCCTCTTGGATGACAGCCAGTGTCCATGGTCTTTCCTTCCCCCTTCCAACCACCTCTACCCCTTCCAGCACCCCACTGCCTTACCCATCCAAACCACACATTCAGACAGCCATGCTCACACCTCAACACACAAGAAGCACACAGAGAAACACAAGCACCACACTTCCCACCACAGGCATACACACAGCCAACATACAAAGGCACACACAACAACATCCACTTTCCCCACTGTGTCCACCTCTTCTGTCTCCCTGTGTGTCACCTCTACATGCACACTCACAGGCACTGCACCTTTATTCACTGTTTCTGAGCCCATTCTTGCAGTCACCACAACATCAGACATCCATTCATGCACCCCAGACATCACACCTGCACTCACCACAACGACTCTGAGTACCACTTGCAGCACACTCACCAAACTTGCAGACACCCAGACAATGTCCATTTACACTGGCAGCCTGTCTTGTCCTACTGTGCCCACCCACCCTCCTCCCATTACACTCAGACATTCCCAGACACCCACCCAACACACATCCACCACACCTCAGTATACTGTCCAGTCACCTGCATCCATGTCACGCACACCTACACCTGTTACGACCACTCCCTCTACCTCCACTCCCACACCTTCCTCCAGGTCCACCTCGACTGCCCCTCAGAAACTTTTCCTATCCCGTGTAGACCTTTTTGAACCCACTGGCCCACCCGGTCTTGTCCCTAAATGTGCACACCTCATTGCCCTGGCGACTCCTCCCATGTCCAAGTCCACCCCTGTCCGCCCTTCCCATTCCTGTGCACCTTCCCCTGTGAGCGAGAGGCCCCGTGCTGTCCCTGGGCCATCTGCCACCCCCCAGGCCAAGCCTGCTCCCCCACCTTCCAAGGCTAAACCCAAACCCCCTCCACCTCCCAAATGTAAGCCCAAGCCCCCCAGACGTAAGCCCCACCCCCACCACCCTCTGCCCCTGTTCCCTGAGGTGCTTGGCTGCCCCATTGATGCCCCTTTGTGGCGGAGTACCATGTGCACATTCTTGCAGTCACCACAACATCAGACATCCATTCATGCACCCCAGACATCACACCTGCACTCACCACAACGACTCTGAGTACCACTTGCAGCGCACTCACCAAACTTGCAGACACCCAGACAATGTCCATTTACACTGGCAGCCTGTCTTGTCCCACTGTGGAAACCCACCCTCCTCCCATTACACTCAGACATTCCCAGACACCCACCCAACACACATCCACCACACCTCAGTATACTGTCCAGTCACCTGCATCCATGTCACGCACACCTACACCTGTTACGACCACTCCCTCTACCTCCACTCCCACACCTTCCTCCAGGTCCACCTCGACTGCCCCTCAGAAACTTTTCCTATCCCGTGTAGACCTTTTTGAACCCACTGGCCCACCCCGTCTTGTCCCTAAATGTGCACACCTCATTGCCCTGGCGACTCCTCCCATGTCCAAGTCCAACCCTGTCCGCCCTTCCCATTCCTGTGCACCTTCCCCTGTGAGCGAGAGGCCCCGTGCTGTCCCTGGGCCATCTGCCACCCACCAGGCCAAGCCTGCTCCCCCATCTTCCAAGGCTAAACCCAAACCCCCTCCACCTCCCAAATGTAAGCCCAAGCCCCCCAGACGTAAGCCCCACCCCCACCACCCTCTGCCCCTGTTCCCTGAGGTGCTTGGCTGCCCCATTGATGCCCCTTTGTGGCGGAGTACCACGTGCACATGTGGGAGTCAAGTTTGGGCCATTTGGGCCCATCCGCCTTTTTGCTATGGACTGGCCATTGGCCTTATGTGGACAATCTGTTGCTCCTGGAGCTTTAGTAAAGTGTGTGTGCCCAGTGTTGGTGTTGGCACACTCTGGATCTGTGGTTCCTCGTTTCATTGTGGGGGGTGTTGTGCACATGTGGGTACTTTGGGCAGGTTGTCTTGGGCTTGTGTCGGGTAATTTCCTCTTGCTCATGTGTGTATGGCTTGTGATGTTGTGAGGGGTTGTGGGTGCTTTGTGGGGTGGGTGGAATGGGTGGGTTTGTAACTGTGCCCTTTCTTCCCTTGTTTAGTAGGTTGCAGCACTTACTGTCTTCTTCTTCATCAGCGGTCACGGTCGTGGAGGTATATGGCAAGGAGCAGCACTGGCATGATTTGCAGCTCTCTCTCCATGTCTGCATCAGCGTGTTGTGTGGGCCTCCGGTGAGTGTTTCCTTTTACTTGGTTCATTTCAAATGGCAGTGGTTCCCGCCCCGTAACTGACAGCACTCTAGGGCTTCATTATTTGTTGGGCAGGTAGGGCCTTTCCGTTGGACTGTGGGTGGCCACTTCCGTCATTGTCAACACTCCTCTGCTAGCGGTGGGTGTTTTTCAGGCTGCCTGTTTTTCATGTGCTTGTCACCGATAATTCCATTGTGTCTATCTCTACACTCTTCACTCTTCAATTTACAGGGAAGGTAATTATCTGGCGACGGTGTGTCTGTCACCGATGTTTCAGACACTTATGAAGCCACCTTTTACTTGCCAAGAATGTCTGATCCCTTTGAGAGTGTACTTTGGTTGCCAGATTTTGATTTGAGTCACACGCTCTGACACGCACAGCGTATGACGTAGAACTTCCAGGTAATGCTTCAGCCACAGTATCAGCTGGGCAACGCGTTTCTGCATAGACAGATTCCAAATACTCGTTCTCCGTATCACCTCAGGCTGGAGAGCGTGCTGCCTTCAATGAGTGCCGGTGAGTCCAGAGACTGTATCGAAAGATGTGCTCTCTGTATCGCCTTGGGCCGGAAAGCGTGTTGCTTCAATGAATGCCCGTGAGTTCACTGTGATTCAAAAGACGCATTCTCCATCTCGGGCTGAAGAGCGTGCTGCCGTCAACGTATGTCATTGGGTTGGTATGACCACAGCATACAATGACACATTTATTCTTTACTGCCTCGCTGCATTTAAATACCTATTATCACAGAATTTATGTTATGATTAGCATGATACGCTTCTTCCTCACCTCTCACTTTGCGCAAAAGTCTTATTACGTTTGTAAATTACAGCGCTCAAAGTCAAAATTTTCACTTATCTCAAAACACGTTGCATCTTAATCGATACAGCATTGGTCTGCTTCCAGTTAAATGCCACAAGCACTTGCTGTACTCCTTCTGGGCAGATCCAGGGGTCGTAATGCTCTAGTAGATATTTCCACACCAGTTTTCCTCTTCCACAGAGTCTTTTAAAAGCATCCCATCCTCGTCACCAATTTTAAGATGAAACTTCAAGGTATTTGCTTTATATATTATTTATTGGAGCAGCATACAATGACCTCTGATCAGCTCCTGATCCCCTGGCAAATGTCTACCTGCTCAGCTTCTAGGAATCTTCAATCCATATTCTAGGAGTGGAAGCTTCCAGGTTGCCTAGGAAGCAGCATTACTAAACCAAGGTTAGGTTGTTATAAATACAGTATCTGTTGTGGCAGGAATATAGCTACCACTTTATCTTTCTGCAATTTAAAGTATTCTAATGTATGATTAAAGATAGACACAAAAATATTAACTTACTTTTCTGTATAACAATTTCTAAACACATTAGTGGGAATACTGTACCCCCAGACGACGATGGTCGCCAAGTCTAACACGTAAGTGCTGATTAGGCCTAGTTCCAATTAACTGGATCACTAATAAGGTGTTTGCTTTATATACATTACAAAATATTTACCCTATATCTCATTCATAAATGACCAGCTCTGGATATCAATAATTTCTAATGCGTTTGAAAGACTAGGGAGCATTTTCAAGTCGAACTGGAGGGTATTTTCATTCGTTAAAATGTGAGAAGATGACTGAAATGTCTTTGACCATTGGCATTATACATTGTTCTTAGACCATTTGCATGTGGCAACGCCTTACTAAACAGATGGTGAGCATGCTCTTTATTGTTTAGGGTGAACCAAGAAAAATCTTTCCTAGATATGGATCTGTTTTTCATAGTTTCTAGCACTTCCTTACCTAGGCTCCATTCATATTTTGCATTCTTCAAAAATCTTTTTTCCTTAAAGATGAGTATTTTACTATTTTGTGATAATTATCTTTAACGAATGCCCTCCAGCATAACATTGGAGGCAATTCAGGCATTCTGAAGACCCTTAGAAGTAAGGGCCAGTATTGTAGAATATGATTATCTCTCAGGGCCACATTTCAGTCCACCAGTTTTTGCCCACTGTTCCACTTCAGACAAACTACCCTTACGGAAACCTGAATTGTTGGCTACTGAATATGTAAATATTGTCTGATATAAATAGCGTGCCCTAAATATCACTTACAAAAATGTATTCTCCTTGGGTGTACATTTTCTGTTATTAAATCAGTGATATTTTTGTTTTAGATACTTAGAACAAGATATCAATAGGAGGAAACAGTATTCTGGTACTGCATTGATATAGCTCAGTGCAGCCCAAACAGCAAGACTGGCCCGTTTCTGAATGGAATAAGGCAACTCCAAACCAGTTTCACCTTAATGGGCCTCAGCAATAATGTCCTGCTTGATTCATTTGGGTCAGTGAGCAGAGAGCATGCGACCTACGTCCGGGTTTACTTGTCACAGTTAAAGAGGCGGCTAGCAAATATTGAAAGTGGTTGGGAGTGTGAAACTTCAATATACTTATAACCGATGGTAAATGCTTTATGAATAGAATGTACCTCAATCACCTCTGCAATACAAAACTCATTTTGCAGCAATATCTTCAGAATGAAATTCGTTTTGCAGAGGTGATTGGGGCACACTCGATTTATAAAGCATTTAGGCCCTCATTATGAGTTTGACGGTCTGCGTACTGCCGTGGTGGAGTTGGCGGACGCACCACCGCGGGCCTGGTGGTCAAGACTGCCATATCACAAGTACTGTGAAGGCACCTGCAGAACACAGGCAATTTACTGTTCGGCCAGCCACAGCGAAAGTATTGGCATGCCAGGCTGCAGCCATCATCAGCCTGGCGGTCAGTCAGGAAGCCACAGACAAATTACAAGGTTGCACACCGCCAGGACTTCTGTGGCGGAACCACCGCTCCAAAAGCCTGGTGGAAATGGACAATATAAATGGGAATACCTACCTTCAGGAACACAGGCGCGTCCGTAGGCACCATTGCACATGAATTGCAACTCTTCCCAATCCTCCACCTGGTCCTGCAACTCCCGGACCAGTGACGGCGAACATGACACCAACCGTAAGTACACTAGCCTAGCATGCACACACAACACACACACGACACGGGAAGCCATGCCCACTCACACATGCAAACACCCGTACCTACATACACATGCATGCACACTAATACCCACAACCACCACACATACATGTGGAAGGAAAGCTAGGACAAGGTAGGTATCATCGACACCACTGGTGTTGTGGTGCTGATATATTAGAAAGGTCAACATTGTGAATGTACCTATTAATACACAGGCCCAAGGGCCAGTCCAATAGGTGCTCCGAGCACACTGGGCACAAGGTGATGCCCCAACTAGACTCCTGACTGCAAAGTGCTGGCCTCCACAGGGCAGGGGCATCAATAGGGAATGCAGCCACCTCAGGGGCGAGGGGGGTGAGTGTGAGTGGGGTCCTTGGGCTTGGAGTGGGTTCCTATCATGTGGACTTCAAGGGGGGATCCTTAGGGGTGGACTTGGATGGGGGCTCCTTGGGCTTGCACTTGGGGGGGTTACCCAGGGTGGGGGTTCTGACTTAGATGTGGAAGTAGAGGGAGTAGGTATGTTTGTGAGGTGTGTACATGGAGCTGCCTTGGGTGCAGGTGCGTGGGTAGATTATTTGAGTGTGCTGGGGAATGTTGGGTGGGTGAGTGCAGGCATTTAGATGTACTGGGAGGAGGTGGGGAGGAGATGCAGGGGGGACGTGTGAGTGTATGTTGGGGTGGTGTCTGCAGGTTGGGTTGATGTGCTGCATGTGGGTGTGTTTACAGTTGTGGTGCCTGTGCCAGTGGTGCATGGGGTGTGTTGGACTTTTGCTTTTGCAGGGTCATCCCCAGACTTTTTTGCCTCCTGCCTCCTATATTTTTCTGACATGTTGCTGTTGGCTTTTCAACTCTGAGCACTTTACCACTGCTAACCAGTGCTAAAGTGCATATGCTCTCCTGTTTAAATTGTATGTAAGTGGTTTATCCACGATTGGCATATTTGATTTACTAGTAAGTCCCTAGTAAGGTGCACTAGAGGTGCCAGGGCCTGTAAATCAAATGCTACTAGTGGGCCTGCAGCACTGGTTGTGCCACCCACATAAGTAGCTCTGTAATCATGTCTCAGACCTGCCACTGCAGTGTCTGTATGTGTATTCTTACACTGTAAATTCGACTTGGCAAGTGTACCCACTTGCCAGGCCTAAACCTTCCCTTTTCTTACATGTAAGGCACCCCTAAGGTAGGCCCTAGGTAGCCCCAAGGGCAGGGTGCAGTGTATGGATAAGGTAGGACATATAGTAATGTGGTTTATATGTCCTGACAGTGAAATATTGCCAATTTCGTTTTCACTGTTGCAAGGTCTGTCTCTCTCTCATAGGATAATATGGGGGCTACCTTTAAATATGATTAAAGTGTAGATTCCCCTAGAGAGTAGATGGACAGGTGGAGTTTGGGATCCCTGAACTCACAATTTAAAAATACATCTTTTAGTAAAGTTGATTTTAAGATTGTGCGTTTGGAAATGCCACTTTTAGAAAGTGAGCATTTTCTTGCTTAAACCATTCTGTGACTCTGCCTTGTTTGTGGATTCCCTGTCTGGGTCAGTTGACAGTTGGGTTGTTTTTCACCTCACACCAGACAGTGACACAAAGGGAGCTGGGGTGTGATCTGCATTCCTGATTAGCCATCTCTGCTAGGAGGGAGGGGTGGAGTGGTCACTCTCATCTGAAAGGACTGTGCCTGCCTCTGACAATGCTGTCTCCAGCCCCCTGGTGTGTGTCTGAGGCCTTGCCTGGGCAAGGCAGGATTTCACAAGAAGGTGTGAGTCCCCTTTGAAGGAAGGTGACTTCAAAGACTAAAATGGGTATAAGAAGGGCACCCAAACTTACAAACTTTAGAAACACTTCTGGAATCAAGGGGAACCTCTGCCTGGAGAAGAGCTGATCGCTGAGGAACAAGTGCTGCCCTGCCTGTGACTGTGCTTTGTGGAGCTTTCCTGCAGTGCTGCTTCTGCCAGAGTAAGAGGGCAAAGACTGGACTTTGTGTGCCTTCCATCTTGAAGAAGAAATCTCCAAGGGCTTGATGTAGAGCTTGCCTCCTGTTGTTGAAGTCTCAGGGATAGCAAAGACTTCTTCCTGCCAGCACCTGGAGTCTCTGGAGAGACCCCTACTCTGCTCTGTGGTGCCCTTCCAGTTCCTGGGACCCTGAAAGGAGAGGCTGGCAGCCTAAGGACAAAAATACACGCACCGAGCGCCGTGCGGAGAAAAGATCGACGCGAATCCGATCGCGGCTGAGAAAACGACGCGACGCCGGCTCCGCAGCTGAGAAACGACGCCGCAGGAAACACGACCGGAGAATCGACGCCCGGAGCAGGAGAAACGACGCGCAGCATCGCTGACGAAGGCTGAGAGATCGCAACCTGCGCCGCGGGACTTTCGGACCGTCGCGTGGCTGGCTTTTTCGACGCGCATCGCCGTGCCGAGTTGTTTTCGACGCATATAACCGTGCAGGGTTATTTTCGACGCACACCGCCCGTGCGGGGTTATTTTTGACGCAAACCAGGTACATTTACACGCTAGCAGCGCTAGTGTGTTGTTACAACTACCTAAAGACTCTTTTTATTTTAAACCTTTTAAAAATCATAACTTGACTTGTGTATGTTGGATTTTTGTCGTTTTGGTCTTGTTTTGTCTAGATAAATATTTCCTATTTTTCTAAACTGGTGTTGTGTCATTTTGTAGTGTTTTCATTAAGTTACTGTGTGTGTTGGTACAAATACTTTACGCCCAGCACTCTGAGGTTAAGCCTACTGCTCTGCCAAGCTACCAAGGGGGTAAGCAGGGGTTAGCTGAGGGTGATTCTCTTTTATCCTAACTAGAGTGAGGGTCCTTGCTTGAACAGGGGGTAACCTGACTGTCAACCAAAGACCCCATTTCTAACATTGGTGACCAGCGGTCGGGATTTGGACTTGTATTTGTACTTGACATACAGTAATTGAGTGTACACTACTGTCTTGATCTCAGACCACTACGTGACCACATACTACTTGTCTTGTGATTCTGCTTTTTGTTCTCTGATGTCCTCCTGGAAGTATTGATAATATTTTTGGACTTTGTTTTTTGGATGTGAAGCCTTTGCAGAAATGGAAGTCAATTTCTGGCACCTATCTATGTATAAAAAGTGGCAGCTTAAAGCATTCTGCATGGAAAGGGGACTGGCTGTGAACAAGGAATCCAGAAGGGAGGATCTTGAGTCAGCCCTGTTTCAGGATGAATTGAAACGTTGTCAGGCAACACCACCAAATGAGTCTGAGGAGGATAACTACTCTGAGGAGGAGGATTACTCCAAAGAGGAGGGCAGTGGCCCTGAGGAGGGAACAGAAAGAGATGATAGGCTCCTAGCTCGAATCCGGAGTCTGGAAGAGTTTAAGAGGGCCGAGGAGAAGAGAGCCTTAGCCCTGGCAGAAAGGAGGAGGGACTTAGAGATTAAAAAAATGATTTATGCTTACGAGCTTAAATTGAAAGAGCTGGAAGTCATGAGGGCTGAGTCCAGCTGGAATGGTGGCAGCAACAATTGTATATCCAGTGATGCTGCAGAAGTACACATGCCCAGAGAGGTGGTGCCCTACTTGAAGGAGGGAGTTAACACACGCCAGGAGGTTCAGGGGTATGAGTTAGCTCCAGTGATGCACAGGGTCCCTGAGGTGGATTGGGGAACTGGCATGGGGAGTCATATTCCTACTGGTGGGAGGGACACTCTACTGACTCTAGTTGAGAGTGACAGGGAGAGGGGTTCCCCCCAGGTAGAAGTCCTGGTTATGGAGTGTGAAGACATCCCAGAAGAGTGTGGGTTGAGTGTCAGGGACAGTCAGGTACTGTCTCACCAGTCTCAGGAGGGTGATGTGGGGTGCTTTTTCAAAGCAGAGTCACTGGATGGTTGGGTGAAGGGTACTTTGGTTAATTCATGTGAGGGGCTGAGTGATGTAATTGCTGGAGAGCATATGTCTAGTCCTTATTTTCCAGAGCTATGCCAACACCAGGTGGAGTGTGAGTTCTCTGACCCCAGGGAGCTTACAATGGAGGCAGACTTCTGGGTGAGTACCAGAGAGTCTGAAGAGGCATTCGGGGGTGCTCCTGAGAGGAGTGGTCTAGGTAGTTCCCAACCAGGTGAGGTAGGGAAGGATTGTAGTGTCCCAGGTAGGTCCCAGTGTAGAGGGATGGGTGAGGGACCCCATGTCCAGTCTCAGAGGAGAGGGAATGGGGATGGGTTGAGGCCCAAGGTGCCCGAGATCCGGTCCCAGGTCCTGGAGGGTTCCCTGCGGGAACCCCAGGAGGGGAGCCTAGCCTGTACCATAGGGCCATCTGTTGAGGGAGACCCCACAGTGTCAGGAGAACTTGGGGGGGCGGCTGTAGCCAGCGTCCCACCAGTTCTGGTGTCTGGCAGTACCACTCCTAGTGAGGGGTTGCAGAAGTCCAGACAGAGGGTTGAGAGGGGGTTGCGGACCCCAGTGGAGAACCTGGAGGGTCAGGGGTCAGCTCTGAGTGCAGAGCCCCCCAGGAATGACCTTGGTGAGACCATTTCTGGGCTGGGGGGAATCCAGACTCTGTCAGATGGGCAGAGGTCAGGAGACCTGCGCCAGCCAGACTCTTGTATGGCCCTTGGGGAAAGTGTTTCCCTTGTGGGGGGTAGGTGTGCCCCCCAGGAAGTCCTGGTGCGCCAGGCAATGATTCAACCGCAGGATGGTGACTCTGGGTTGGATGATCAGGTTCAGGGGGTAAACTCTGACCTGATGGGGAGTACGTGTGCTCCCAAGGAAGTCCTGGTGCGCCAGGCAGTGGTTCAACCGCAGGGTAGTGACTCTGGGTTGGATTGCCAGATTCAGGGGGTAAGCTCTGATCTGGTAGGGGGTAGGTGTGCTCCCCTGGAAGTCCTGGTGTGCCAGGCAATGGTTCAACCGCAGGGTGGTGACTCTGGGTTGAATGATCAGGTTCAGGGGGTAAACTCTGACCTGATGGGGGGTAAATGTGCTCCCAAGGAAGTCCTGGTGTGCCAGGCAGTGGTTCAACCGCAGGGTGGTGACCCTGGGTTGGATGACCAGGTTCAGAGGGTAAACTCTGACCTGGTAGGGGGTAGGTATGCCCCCCAGGAAGTCCTGGGTTGCCAGGCAGTGATCCAGTCTGTGGGTACAGACCCTGGATTGGGAGGCCAGGTTAAGGGTGTCCCCCCTGACCTGGAGGAAGGGGCTACTGCTAACAGTACCCCTACCATGTTGTCTTCTGGGGGGGCCGCTCCTAGTTGGGTGGTTCAGGACCCCAGAAGAGAGGGCAGGGGGAGGGAAGCCTCACCCCTAGCCCTGGTCCAACCTGAAGGTACAGACCCCAGGTTGGAGGATCAGTTGCAGGTTAACATCCCTGCACTGATGGAAGAATTGTGCAGGACTGCTTCTACAAGCACCCTGACAGTTTTGGACTCTGGGGGTGCCGCTTCTGCAGGGAGGGTACAGAGCCCCAGAGGGGAGGACCAGGGTCAGGTTGTCATCCCTGACCTGGTGGAAGAGAGAGTGGTCAAAGGGTGCCAGGCACCTGGGGCTACCACCCCCCACTCTCCACAGTCACAGTGGTTAGAGAGGCCTGAGGTCGGGCTCTCATCCCTGACAGTTGTCTGGGGCCACTGTGGCTTGCTGTCCTGGTGGACAGAGTTGCCCCTGGGGGGGGAAGGACGAAAGTCACACCCCCGGGGTGGAGTGGGCAACACCATTGTGTTGGCCCTGGTGGTAATATCTGCCCATTGCAATACATCTGTGAGCAAAGTAAAGTTAGGTGTTGCACAGATGGTGTCTGTAGATGTGGAGAAGGGTTCCCCATGGGTTAGCTTAGTGGGCCCTGAGAGTATGGACAGAGGGATCCAACTGGAGTCAGGAAGGCGTAGAACTGGAACATGCCCCTGCTGTTGTGGGCCTGGGTCCCTGTTCTATCGCCCCAATCAGGGAAGTACATCAAGGTATTGATTGTTCTCCCCTGGCTTTAGGCTGGTAGGGGGTCGTGTTGGACTTTTGCTTTTGCAGGGTCATCCCCAGACTTTTTTGCCTCCTGCCTCCTATATTTTTCTGACATGTTGCTGTTGGCTTTTCAACTCTGAGCACTTTACCACTGCTAACCAGTGCTAAAGTGCATATGCTCTCCTGTTTAAATTGTATGTAAGTGGTTTATCCACGATTGGCATATTTGATTTACTAGTAAGTCCCTAGTAAGGTGCACTAGAGGTGCCAGGGCCTGTAAATCAAATGCTACTAGTGGGCCTGCAGCACTGGTTGTGCCACCCACATAAGTAGCTCTGTAATCATGTCTCAGACCTGCCACTGCAGTGTCTGTATGTGTATTCTTACACTGTAAATTCGACTTGGCAAGTGTACCCACTTGCCAGGCCTAAACCTTCCCTTTTCTTACATGTAAGGCACCCCTAAGGTAGGCCCTAGGTAGCCCCAAGGGCAGGGTGCAGTGTATGGATAAGGTAGGACATATAGTAATGTGGTTTATATGTCCTGACAGTGAAATATTGCCAATTTCGTTTTCACTGTTGCAAGGTCTGTCTCTCTCTCATAGGATAATATGGGGGCTACCTTTAAATATGATTAAAGTGTAGATTCCCCTAGAGAGTAGATGGACAGGTGGAGTTTGGGATCCCTGAACTCACAATTTAAAAATACATCTTTTAGTAAAGTTGATTTTAAGATTGTGCGTTTGGAAATGCCACTTTTAGAAAGTGAGCATTTTCTTGCTTAAACCATTCTGTGACTCTGCCTTGTTTGTGGATTCCCTGTCTGGGTCAGTTGACAGTTGGGTTGTTTTTCACCTCACACCAGACAGTGACACAAAGGGAGCTGGGGTGTGATCTGCATTCCTGATTAGCCATCTCTGCTAGGAGGGAGGGGTGGAGTGGTCACTCTCATCTGAAAGGACTGTGCCTGCCTCTGACAATGCTGTCTCCAGCCCCCTGGTGTGTGTCTGAGGCCTTGCCTGGGCAAGGCAGGATTTCACAAGAAGGTGTGAGTCCCCTTTGAAGGAAGGTGACTTCAAAGACTAAAATGGGTATAAGAAGGGCACCCAAACTTACAAACTTTAGAAACACTTCTGGAATCAAGGGGAACCTCTGCCTGGAGAAGAGCTGATCGCTGAGGAACAAGTGCTGCCCTGCCTGTGACTGTGCTTTGTGGAGCTTTCCTGCAGTGCTGCTTCTGCCAGAGTAAGAGGGCAAAGACTGGACTTTGTGTGCCTTCCATCTTGAAGAAGAAATCTCCAAGGGCTTGATGTAGAGCTTGCCTCCTGTTGTTGAAGTCTCAGGGATAGCAAAGACTTCTTCCTGCCAGCACCTGGAGTCTCTGGAGAGACCCCTACTCTGCTCTGTGGTGCCCTTCCAGTTCCTGGGACCCTGAAAGGAGAGGCTGGCAGCCTAAGGACAAAAATACACGCACCGAGCGCCGTGCGGAGAAAAGATCGACGCGAATCCGATCGCGGCTGAGAAAACGACGCGACGCCGGCTCCGCAGCTGAGAAACGACGCCGCAGGAAACACGACCGGAGAATCGACGCCCGGAGCAGGAGAAACGACGCGCAGCATCGCTGACGAAGGCTGAGAGATCGCAACCTGCGCCGCGGGACTTTCGGACCGTCGCGTGGCTGGCTTTTTCGACGCGCATCGCCGTGCCGAGTTGTTTTCGACGCATATAACCGTGCAGGGTTATTTTCGACGCACACCGCCCGTGCGGGGTTATTTTTGACGCAAACCAGGTACATTTACACGCTAGCAGCGCTAGTGTGTTGTTACAACTACCTAAAGACTCTTTTTATTTTAAACCTTTTAAAAATCATAACTTGACTTGTGTATGTTGGATTTTTGTCGTTTTGGTCTTGTTTTGTCTAGATAAATATTTCCTATTTTTCTAAACTGGTGTTGTGTCATTTTGTAGTGTTTTCATTAAGTTACTGTGTGTGTTGGTACAAATACTTTACGCCCAGCACTCTGAGGTTAAGCCTACTGCTCTGCCAAGCTACCAAGGGGGTAAGCAGGGGTTAGCTGAGGGTGATTCTCTTTTATCCTAACTAGAGTGAGGGTCCTTGCTTGAACAGGGGGTAACCTGACTGTCAACCAAAGACCCCATTTCTAACAGGGTGCATGAATTGTGGGTCAGAGGATGTGGTGACGGTGGTAGTGAGGGCACATGTTGCAGGATCAGTGACTGATGTGGTGCAGACTGCAGGTGTGAGTGGTGTGCCGACTGTGAGGGGGGAGGTGTTGGAGGGATCGGTGCTGGGTATGAATCTTGTCATGTCTGCAGGTGTCAGTTGAGTGTGTGTATGGTGGTGGTGGTGGCATCTGTGGTTCTTCCGTCCGTCCTTGCATACTGTGGCTGTGGATGCATGTGTGTTAGTAGGTGTGCCTTGGATGGGTGAGGGGAGTGGGAGGTGGGTATGGGAACAGGTAGCTGGAGGGGGGAAGGAAGTAGAAGGAACACTGGCTGCCATCAAGGAGGAGGCCAGAGCCTGAAATGATCTCTGCAGGCCAGACAAGGCACTGTGAATACCTTCCTGGAAAAAATTGCACTGTTGCATCTGGGATGCCAATCCCTGGATGGAACTCACAATAGTTGTCTACCACACAGAGATGGACTTCAGGATGTCAAAAGCCTCTTCATTGAGAGAAGCAGGGCTGACAGAGGCACAGGCAGAGGTGCCTGTGATGAAGGAGATGCCCACCCTCTTGGGTGAGCGGGCACAGGCAATTGGGTGGTGAGCTACAGGGAGGGGAGTGCTGGTAAATGGGATGGCGGATAAGGATGATGCAGGCATGGGCCCAGATGGTTCCGCCACTGCCAGGGAACCGCCATCGGAAGAGGAATCTGAAGATGTAGTGGCCGATCCTGTCTCCCCGTGTCACTCCCCTCGCCCTCCGTCCCACTGGTCCCCTCTGCTCTGCTGGTATCAGCCACCTCTATCCCGTGGGCTGCAGTTTCCCCACTCATTGGTGCCCCTTCTCTGACTCTAGATGATGCTGATGCGCACAAGGACAGAGGAGGAGAGGGAGGGAGGGAGGTTGGATGTGAGTGAGGGAGAGACGGACAGGGTGCAATCAGTCAATGCCAGCACAACAGTAACACAGAGTAATCACATCATCTTCTGATGCTATGCCATGACACGCCATTCCATCACCTATACAGTACATCAGTGGAAACCCGTGGGGGAAAGCATAGCTATTCACATGTGTACCGCTGTTTCTGATACAAATGCAATTGTGTACATGATGAGCGGCATACCCTCCACATCTGCCCAGTACCTGCCCACTTCCCATGCCCGTTTGACACACAAGTCCTGGACAACCGAACCTACATAATCCTGCATGGGTAGATGGCATGCCTACTAGGCCATTGTCCAATTGTACAGTGACATCTTGCCCCACCTTATCTCACAACACACAGTACCTGCCAGCAGATTGATGACTCTGCATTTGCCCCTTGTCACATTGATTGGCAAAAACTGATTACAATGGCCTGACACCCCAGATGCAACGATCCTGTTGACATGAGCTGCCTAGACCTTTCTTGGTAGTAGGTGACAACACATATACCATATTGGATGTAACTGCCCCTCTATTCACGGACTCCATGGCATGGCCACACATCTATGATGCCAATCCTGCCCGGTTGTCTAATACTAATAGTGGGCACGAATCCACTTAGTACACACGCTACAGCTCCCCAATAGTGCTGACCCCGAGCAACCATGGCAACACATGTTGTAAGTAAGAGTGTAAACTCACCCTTTTGTAGCCCTCAAGCACACATCCACCTCAGAGTAAGCCACTGCCAGAATGCGGGCCATTAGAGGGTCCAGGGTCCGTCGGTCACCCCTCCCACGTTGAGGGGACATCACCAGCTAGGCCTCAGCGGTCGTTCGGGCCCAGCGTCTCAGGTCCTCCCACCTCTTTCTGCAGTGGGTGCTCCACTGGGCATGGACCCCCAGGGTGCACACTTACTAGGCGATGGCCCACCATGTCTCCTTCTTCTGATGGGTGCTGACCATCAGGATGTCTGGTTGGATGTTCTCCCTATTCATCCACGCCATCCAACGGAATTGCACTCAGGATACAGGCAACCTCATCAGATGTTAGATCAATGAGAGGATTGGCAGACACATCCACAGTGCAGGAGTGCTCAGCAGCTTCATGCACATACACATCTGCGGGAGTAGCAACATCCTTCACACTGAAGAGAGCCCAGACATCCACCAAGAGCAGCTCATAAGTGGCCTTGTGAATCATCCTTAGTCTCAGGGTGCACAACCGTGAATGGAGCCTCAGTGGGGACATCAGCAGCTCTTGGTCCACAAGAGGCACTGGCGGAACAGCAAGGCACACCATAGGTAGATTTCCAAAGTGGCACCATATGCAGTAAAAGTCAGGCTGCACACACCATAGGAGTGGTTGGAATAATTAGGACCAGTTCCTCCTGTAACAGAGCTCCAAAGAGCTGTACCATGTGATCAAGGCACAGCTGGGCTGATGGTAGTGGCTCCATTACTCCGCCTTGCTGAAAAGCCACAACCACTAGGTATCAGATACAACAGCAATAGTATCCCCACTATTGATGCCAAAATCACAGAGTAGCTGCAAAACACATTTGATGGGAGTGATGGATGGCTGTAGGAATGAGTCTGAAAACAGTATGGAAGAGGTACACAGATCCAGACCGACAGACTTACACCATTGCACAATCCCTGTAGTGCTTGCAGCGTTGGTTATACTGGATAACAGCTCTCCAGAGGGCTTTGCGGAGTTGGAATGTGATGGGGATTGTGTCTCGCCCGATGATCTTGCTATCTAGTGAGTACACAACTCTGTAGCCGAGGTCAACACAAATTAATATTGGAACAGTAGCGCCTTCACTCTGCTCAGCTTGTCATTGGTAACCTAAGTGGTTTCAATGTTGGCACACCTTTCTGCTACTTTGATCTGTCGTGGGGGGGTTGTAACTTGCCGTCAACACATTACAATCTTTGAGACTGATTGCGTAGGCAACTCCTGGTCTCATTGTGCAAAAGCTATGGTTGTACAGGACCACATAACTCCCATTGTAAGTGTATGGGACAATGGATGTATCAAAGGGTCGGAAGTACCCTTCTGACAACAGGCCAAGTTCACAACCCCACTTTGTACAGGCCATGAAAGGACATCTGTTTGCATATCAGTGAATGACTAACAGCAGGCTCACAGTCACTCATGCTGTGGGAGACCTCTGTTTCGCCATACCACCATTTATGATGCAAGGGGAACTCCCACTCTACATTTCATGTAGCTTTCTCCTAGCCGCTCCTCTCTGCCCACTGCAAGATGTTTCATTAAGTTGGAAACACGAAACGTAGTTATGGGCAGATTGATGATGCCATGCTCGAGGCATACTGTCGGTAGACTCTCTGAAACTGTGAAAGGCACGTTCACTGACTTTTCTATGTTACACATGGTGAAACTCGCTTAACCTCTGGGACCATCACAGCACCATCCTTGTCTGCCATCCCCCATACCAGCACTGCCCTCCCTGTAGCTCTCCACCCAGTTGCTGTGCCCGCTCACCCAGTGAGGGTGAGTACTTACCGCCATCTGGTTGCTGTGCTGCCCTCAAGCACCCATCCATTTCAATATGCGGGCCATTAGGGGTTGCAGGGTTGGACATGCACCCCTCCCACGACATCCCCAGCCAGGCCTAGCGTCTCAGGTCCTCCCATCTCTTTCTGCAGTGGGTGGTCTAGCTGGCATGGACCCCCAGGGGTCCCACTTGCTTGGCAATGGCATGCCAAATCCCCTTCTTCTGATGGGCGCTAGCCTGCATGGGTGACACAGGCAGAAGGACACAGTCGTGTAGAGTGGCATCCCTGGGACAGTAGTGGACAGCACACAACACACTTCCATACCCACACATCATCAGCTAAAGGAGCCCTGGGCCCATCACCCATGTCCATGCTCCATACACACTGCCAAGGCCCCCATCCACATGCACACAAATCACATACAGGACAATGACATTGGGCTCTCCTTCTGCTCTGTTGCCCTTTACAACTGTCCATACAGGGGCAGGACCCCACCCACAATCCGCTCCAACTCTTCCTGGGTGAAGGCTGGCGCCCTGTCTCCTGCAGGACGTGACATCTTGGCTACCAGAGTCAGAACACAGCAGCACACGCAATGGAGGTCTTTAATGCATGAGGTTCAGGAGTCAAGTAAGCATGAGCACATGAAACGGCGGTTGTGACAGGTTATGCCAGAGCAATGATCAAACTTCCACCTGTCCCATGAATTCAGACAGGCTGCTACCATTTTACATATCCAATGTGTAATGTGTGTGGATGTTTGTGCTTCATGGGTGACATATGCTGGCCTGTGGCCGCATCAACACCATCAACACAGTCTATGGTGCACCACATTAAACACATTTTCTCCTGTTCCCTGGACAGTTGAGGACGAGGAATGCACCAGTGTACAGGTCCCTGGTAGACCTTGCCGCCCTGGAGGAGCGTCACATCATCGAGACCTATCGCCTGAACCATGTGACCATAATGGAACTAATGGCCCAGTTGGTGCAGGTTCTGTTGCCTGCCATTCGCAATCCCAATGCCATCCCTCCCAAAGTGCAGGTGTTTTCATTCCTCCACTACCTTGCCTTAGGCTCCTTCCAGATCACAGTTGGTCTTGCAAGTGGGATGTCGCAGCCCATGTTCAGCAATGTCCTGAGGGATGAACTGTGTGCCCTGATAAAACATATGGCAAGCTATATCGGGTTTGCCTTACTTGCAGATTTGCCCGCTGTCAAGGCTGCGTTCTACGATGTGGTACACATCCCACATGTCATTGGGGCCATTGATGGCATCCACATTGCCCCGGTGCCACCCAGGAGGAATGACCAGGTGTACAGAAACCGCAAAAACCTTCTTTCGGTCAATGTGCCGGTGGTGTGTCTCGCGGACCAGTACATCTCCCAGGTGATGGGAAAGTGCCCAGGCTCTGTGCATGATTCCTACATCCTGCGGAACAGCAGCATCCCACACATGATGGCACCACTCAAGGAACCAGGTCTGGCTCATCGGAATGTACCCCTGCATATGTGTGCCCCTCAGCTCACTGCACCCTTGTGTCCATGCCCTATTGCCCTCTCCGTCTTGACAGGCCTCTTCCCACTAAGCACACAGGTGACTCTGGCTATCCCAATCTGCCCTGGCTCCTGACACCAATGAGGTGTCTGATCTCAGCTGCAGAGGACCATTACAATGAGGCCCACAGTCGTACCAGATGGGTAATTGAGAGATGCTTTGGCCTGCTGAAGGCCAGGTTCCGCTGTTTACATGCCTCCGGGGTGCCCTGCTCTACAACTCACAGAAGGTGTGCCAGATCATTGTGGCCTGCTGCATGCTGCACAATCTGGCCCTGAGGCGTCACATCACATTGCTGGATGCAGAGGAGGGGGTAGCTGTGCCAGTGGCTGATGAAGGGGACATAGAGAGTGATGAAGAGGAGGATGATGATGATGATGATGCAGCTGACTCCAGGGCGGAGCTGATTCGACATTACTTAGGCTGAGATGCAGGTATGTGTAAATTGTGTGGTATGTGTCCTCTACAACTGTCTGCCTTGTCCCTGATGCCACCTGTTGCCTGTGACCACTGACAGTATTGGTTGCAGCTCTGATTCTTGGTGGGTTGGGGGGTCAAATGTGCCCATGACTGAGGTAGACAAAGTGCACAGGTCAGGCCTATGGTCAGGCAGGTGTGGTGCTGGTGCATTAGTGCCATCAATTTGTATGTAGTATGTTCCCTGAGTTGCCAGTTCAAGTGCTATGTGTGTGCCACAAAGGGTTGTTGCATCTGTGCAGCATCCATCCTGGGAGTCGATATTGAGTGCAGTGCAACATTGTTGTTTGTGGCAATGGGTATGGGGCCAGGTCTGGTGCTGGGTGCTATGTGGGTGGGACCATTGGTTTGGTATGTGTTGTATATGTGTGTTGGCACTGACCATATGGTTGTGGACCTGACTGGCATATCTGCCTGGTTACCTGTTCCTACAGTGCATTTGTGTGGTGTTGGAATCTGTGACTCCTACTGTGATTTTTGTCCCCGTCTTGCTCTCTTTTCAGGACATTGTTGTGGTGTTCTGTGAGCCCTGCCTCGGCTGTTGCCTCCATTGACACATATCTCCAGCCACTGTCTTCACAATCTATCATCTGGCATTTTGCTCTCCCCTCTGTCAACCTCACATGAATGTGCAGGGCAATGGTTTGCCTCTTGTACACGTATTGGCAGTTCCATATATACTCATGGCAAGTAAACATATAGCCATGGACTGTGCCCAATTGTCGTTTATTTGGGAAGTACAAGTATTAGGGGCAATGAGTGGGCTCATGGCGGCTGAGATCATCAGAATGGTAAGGCCAGCTGTAGGAAGTCAAAGCCCAGTCTGCTGGCGTATGGGAGATGTGGGAGTGGACAGTCGACAGGGTGTCACAGTCACACACCAAAAAATATATTCAGGTGAGGGTCACTTCCTAGCAGTGGACGTGGTCTGGGCATCATGTCAGGCTGGATGTCTACTTGGACGTCCTCTCTTGTGTGGGGGTTCCTCAGCAACAGGGGTAGGGGTGCTGGTGTCCTGTGTGTCCTGGGGCGGGGCCTCCATGCAACTGGCTGCCGCTGACGTATAGGGTTGTTATGGGATGTGGCCAGTGGTCAGGGCCTGCTGGTGGGTTTTGGAATCATGCATGTCAGTGGTCAGGTCCTTGAACACCCCTACTATGGAGGCCATGGTGGTATGGTGGGCCTGCCACTGTTGTATGGCCTCCTGATGGTATTGCATCTGCAGCCTCTCCTCTGGGTCTCCTGCATGGATGTGGGGATCTAGGCCACTGTGTCTTGGGTGTGCTGGTATACACCCAGGACTTTGTTGAGGCCCTCCTGGGCAGTCAGTTGGTGTGGCTGTCCCCACTCTTGGCCACGGTTCCCCTCCCACTACTCCTGGTCCCCTGTGCATATGCCCATAGCACAGTGTGCCCACTCCCAGTATCAACAGAGCCTTCATTGTCTGAGGTGGGTGCCCTTGACTCTGGCCGCTGTACTACAGGGCACACCTCTGATTGATGGGCCCCGGGGCAGAGGTTTGGTATTCTGGGTTGGGCTGTGGTTTTGTTGCCTCATGGGAAGGGTCTTCCGGGGTGTCCAGGGTGGGTGTGCCATTGGTGGATTGTCCGGTGGCCCAGATGGCCCAGGCAAGTCATCCTCATCCAAACATCAGTGGGGCCTTCATCCTGGGGAGGGCTGTCTGAGCCTGGCACCCTCTGCAGGGTATCTGTGGCAGGGGTGCCTGTGGATGGATATGGTAGATGTTAGTTGTGTGACTGTTGTAGTTGTGTCCCTGTTGCGATGCATGCAGTGGCTCGACTTGCTTCCCAGTGATAGCAATGACAGCTGCTGCACTGCAGACATTAGTTTGGATTGGATTGTGGGAGCTGTGTCTTCACATTGTGGTTGAAATCCATGCATTCAGGGTGTGTGAGTAGGGATGGTGGGAGTGGGGTGGTGTGGCATGCAGAGGAGGGACATGGGATATTTGGTGCAGGGTCAGTGGGATGGGTTGCAGTGGGTTGGAGAGTGGTAGGGAGGCATGCTGGGCATGGGTGGTTGTTGCTTGGGGGGTATTGCTGACTTAGCAGTGTCGAGCCCTCCGCTGATGTCAGTCAGGCCCTTGGGACACATGATGTCCAGGACTTTTTTCTTCCCAGGTTGTCAACTGTAGGGGAGGAGGTGGGACCCACCGCCGGTCTTGTTACTGGTTATACTGTACCTGGATGTCATGGAACGGACCTTCCCTCTGAGGTCGTTTCACCTCTTTCTGATGTCCTCCCTTGTTCGTGGGTATGTGCCGACTGCCTTGACCCTGTCGACGATCCTCTGCCATAACTCCGTCTTTTTGGCTATGGATGTTTGTTGTACCTGGACTCACATAAGATGTGGCTCTACTCAGATGATCTCATCCACCATGACGCGCAACTCATTGTCGGTGAACCGTGGGTGCTCCTGGCATGACATGCTGTGGGGTGGGTATGTGTTGTGCATGTCGGGTGCAGTACAGGGTGTGTGGTGATGTGGGGGTGTTTGGCTGTGTGTGCTGGTGAGCTGTGGTGTTGATTTGTGCAATATTTGCTGTGTAATATTTGTTTGCTCTGTTTGGGGTGTGCTTAGTCTCAAGTGTAACTGTGGCTGCTTGTCTATGTCACAACAGCTTGTTGGGGGTGTTATATAGTGGAGTGGTCAGGTGTGCATGGTGTGTTTATGGTTATCAGGTGTGGGATACTTGAACTAGCCAATGTGGTGTTGGCTACTTTCCACAGTGCCTTTTTGTTCCATCGCGGAACAAACCTCCCACGGTGTCCGCTGTGCATGTTCCGCAGTGCTGGAGGTTGATTCTCAATATGACAGTCATAATGGTGACAGGGCTGGCCATTGATCAGTCACTCTTTCACCATGGGTTGGCCTGGCAGTGTTGGTTTTGTGTCTGTATTTAGGCGGTTTGTGTTTTGTGACTCGTAATCCGGCGGTCGCTATGCCGCCACCCCTGCCGGTACGGTGGTGCCATTTCAACCAGCGGTCTTGCCCGTAAACCGCCAAAATCATAATGAGGGCCTTACTGTCTGTTATAAGCATGGAGTACTACCAAAAATAAATTTAATTCTTATCTTGGCATCTGGATTATCCCACATCGCACTACTTGGCTGTTACTGTGCACATTCAGGTTCCTAGCCAATCCAAGCACTGCTCTCATGCTGCTTATAATACTAAACACCATAAGAGCAGTGCAGGATTGGCTGGGTCAGGCACAGACAACACTCCTTCAGATACTGATGGGGCTATGTGTCTGCTGTGTCACCTCCCTGCCAACCCTGCTTTTGGAAGCCTAAACTGTGCATGTTAGGCTGGCTGCAGTGAAAACAGTGGCCAATATGACATGTGCAGTTCAGTTTACACTGACTCAGCTTGTAGTGGTCATCCCAGCCTATCCTTGCTGGAAGTGAGAGCAATGTAGACCCACCCCTAATAGAAACAAATTTATGCTTGTTCAGGGGGAAATATTTAATGGAAAGAAATGTGTTGTCTCAGGTGTGGTGGCTCATAGTAGGGGGTCAATGCCAACACGCTCCCATTGGGGAACTGCTCTGCATGGTTAGGGAACTGCACAGAGTGAAACTTAAAAGGGTTATGAGGAATGTTTGAATAAATCTCAGCAACCGATAATTACTCTTGGCTACCTTCAAGTCCATCTTTCTTTAAATGGAATTGGAGCAGCAGTAACTCGGACCTAGGATCATAGGAATTAGAAATAATGATTCTTATTGGAAATGAGCCCTTCCTGCACGGTCATGAATGATTATTCTGCCTTCTATTGAACCCTGTTTGTGTTGGCTGTAGAACTCTGTGTACTTTATCCCAGTGGTACAGTGTGTTTGCTCTCCGTTTTAGCCATGGTTAAATTGCTATAAATCTGAGTGGTATATTTAATTTACTAAGTCACTAGTATATGGTGCGGCACTAATTTTGCCACCCACTAGAGTAGCCCTACAAAACATTTCCCCAAGCCTGCTAAAGTAGCATGAGCATTGGCCGCCACCCATGTTCTGCCACAGGACATGAAAATGGACCCCAAGACCTCTCCTCAGAACACTCCTGGGCTTGTGAAGAATCAGAAGAAAGACTGTTTTCCTGTGTGAAGAACCTGGAGGAAGATTGGACTGCTCGACCTGAACCTAGGACCACAGAAATCATTCCAAGGGTCATTTTGGTGACCTCTTGTTAAAGCTATGGGACAGAGCAACTTCCTGAGGCCCTTCCTTGCAATTGTTCAGCTGACCAGTGCCAACTGAGCCTGCCCTGGCCCCTTTTGCTGGCTTCTGTTGAAGTGAGTCCTAACCCTTGAGTGGTGCTCCCCAAGTCCTGGATCCTTGGTTGGTGTTAGAGTAGACTGTACTTCTCCTGTCCCCCAAGCTGCATGAAGTGGGACTTAAAAACTTTTTGCCAAGTTTCTGCCTGGAGAACTGTCAGAGACAGGGACCACCAAAGAAGCCATTGATGTTGAATTGCCAATTGGGATTAGCTTGTAGGTTTGCTGTGCTGCAGGAGATCTGAATTCCAGAAAACTTTTGAAATCCAAATGTAGAGGGCTTCATCTAGATCAACACTGAGCGGCAACCCCTCAACGTCAAGACCTCGCTGAACAAAGCCTTAGAACTTTGCCCACTCAGCGGTTTTCCACCTTTGTCAACATCTGCACAGGGACCTTACTCTTCACCAATTAACCATCGTTGAGCCATGCTTCTGATCAAGCTTGCCCCACTGCTGTGTCGGCCATAACCACTTTTTCTTCACTAAGATTTTTGAGCCTTAAGGCAAACCTTCCACTAGGGCAAACCTGGCCCTGTAAGCAACTCTCGCTCCATCACAGTTGGCCTCAAATTTTGACTTTGAAACAGTCTAGTGCGACCTGATAACCACAAATGGCGCTTTGTGCTCTTTGGTGCTATATTTAATTCAAACTTTAAAAAATCATGTCTCTTATTCTACTAATTAGATTTTAGTCATTACAGTGTCATTTTATTTTTTTCAAGTTTACTCTATTTTTCAAAATTTGGTGGGATTTTTCATGTGATGATTTTCACTTTTTCTCTGTTTAAGAGCTGCATAACTTGTCTTTAGGTTACGCCTGCTTTGTGCCATGCTACGAGAGAGTTAAACACAAGTTTATTCAGTGAATTTTGTGGCTCAACCTGATAAAGATTGTGATTATTATTTGAAGTGGGTTCTCACACCTCTAAACTAATTGTCCAATATCTTACAGTCCTTATCGCTTGAGTCACACAAAACTGGCTACCAAAGGCATAAGTCAGTGTATTTGTATTAATATGAGTATTCTTCACATAGGAACAGTGGATACTGCACTATCAACGACAATGTGTAATCTGCATCGGATTATAGGCCTTATACCAAAAAAACTCCAAAATATCTATAAAAGTCCACAATCCGAAACATGCTGCAAACGTTCAATGTAATAATCTAAATGGTAGTTGGAGCTGATCCACGCACATTTAATAATATTCATGTGTTGGCAAACAAAGTACTGTGTGTAACGTAATTGGAAACATAAACTGTAAGACATTACATTTGTGGGATGTGTTGTCCACTGTACTGAATTAGGATGCAGCTGAGCAGAAAGAAAGGCACTGCATTCCAAATTGATGATGTTATGTGACAAGGCTAATAAGTCCTTGAGCACTGGCATCATAAAAAATTTTATTTTGCCATTGTCAAAATTAAATCCTGCAATTGCTGTTACATTAACCTCACCTTAGCAAGCCAGACGGCTTATCGATTTACTATGTGGAGATTGTGTGCATGTGGTTGACCTGTGTTTTTGTGCAACATTTTCTGTGGCTTTGTCTAGGAAATGTAATACAGAGGAATTCGAGCTCCTCCCAACCATGGTAATGAAACAAGCACATTATCCAACCTTGCACACCTTGGGCCTTTAATTCTAAATGAGACTCAAACCCAGTAGGCACCCACTTCCTCTTGCTTCATGATAGAGCAAAAAACACGTATATGTAGGTATTACTGTGCATCTTCTCCTCTCCTTAATCATTGTCATTTCTTTCATGTTCCTGGTCTTGTCCATTTTTTCCAATATCTTGTTCAATGTTGTTCCTCTTTGTCAAGGTACATCAATCTTTTCTTTTCATGCCTCGTGGCACTTTTTCATTGTTGGTTTCCTGGTTTGTTTTCCTGTCATGAATTTTCTGCCTGAAGCATGTACTGTATTTCTTCCTTGATCTTTTGTTGATAGTTTTTCTCTTAGAATATTCCTCTTGCTCTCTAATTCCCTCACCTGTGGGATCCTCCTCTTTAGCTGTTGTGCTATTGTTTGGTAAGATTACTCTTTCATTTGTCCATACTGCCATCCAAACTTAGTATGGCCCTTCAAGTTAATTAAATCTTGCATTAAGTTGTTATTCATTTGGTTCATTTCAGGCATTTTATATTTTTTTTTGGGCCACAGTATTTTTGCTCAGACCAAACTACCAAAGATGGGCCACTGTTACCTTCTCTGACATTTGACATTGCATCACGTGTGGGTGTTTAACCGCAGCTCACGTCAAGGTTGGGACCGTCTGTCCTCCACAACCTGGACTGGCCAACATTAACTAAAAACAAACAATCAACGAACAAACGATTCAGACAAAAGCAATACCTTCACAGTTATCTGATATGATGTTATATTTTCTATTTCATGCATTGTGCAAATATTGTTTGCATTTGTTTTTCCTACGACCACCTACCTTCTCTCAAAGCCTCTTTTATGTTCGTGTAACTGACACACATTCTCACTCAGCAAGTTCCCAATGCAAAATTAGTTTCCTACCATTCAAATGATTACTATAGCTCAGTGGTTCCCAAACTGGGAGCCGCGGCTCCCTGGTGCGCCATCAAAACTAGCCAAGGGCGCCGCACACAGTTTGGGGCCCACTGGCTGTAATTTTATTGTGTCCGAACTGGAAATAGCTAAGTGATTCCCAAACTGTGTGCGGCGCCCTTGGCTAGCTTCTCAACTTCGGTCCATGGCTTTTTTCATCCGCGTTATACGGGAGAAGAGGTGGGCTAAAGGCAAAAACCTCTTCCTTTGGAGGTGGAGAGCCAAGTTCGAAACAAGGCCTCAGCTGAGCCCCTTGTAATTTGTAGGTATCGCCTCATCTTCTCGTACCCTGAAAAATGTGCTTTGTCTGGCCCTTACAAATAGACATCTAGGGCCAGATGTACAACATATTTTCCCATAGACACAAAATGGTTGAAACTCTTAGATACATCTGACCACTAATGCCCTCGGGTCAAGTTCATGCTTTAAAAGTAAATAAATGTTAATTGGCAGGTCTGTGCTTCTCATACCAACTTTTGTGATGTATTGTCTTTAATGGCAAGTCTGTGCTCTGTGCCATTTACTACTTCCTTTATCTCCTGCTTGAATTGCCGAAGTTAACATCATGACCATCTTCTGAATTATTGCAACCTAGATACATTTGCAATTATTTTCTTCTGGCTATTTTCATCAGTTCTGGACTCCTATAATGGTGCTTATCAGAGATTAAGATTAACAAAAGAAAAATGTACAGAATAGAAACACCCAGCAGAATAAAAATAAAACACACTCGAGCCACATTCTTTTTACTTTATCTGTAACTGTCTAGACATAAACAAAGCATTACTCAATCAGTCTGGAAACTAAAATGTCTTCTTCCAAACGGTGCTCCTTTAGCTTAACATGGACAAAATATTGCGAATAGAAGCCTAAGCAAAACGTGTTTAGAGGAACGTATTCAAATTTTGCATCATTTAGCCCAAGGACATGTTCTATTTTGAAATACCACATATTTCGTAATCCCTTTCAGTCAAGGTGTAGTCTATCGCGAGACCGATTCTCTCTTTTATACTGGACATTCAGGTTTAGCAAAGGAGTTGTTCAAAGGCAAATTATATAATTGCCCCTCCCCCCAATGATATAGTGGGAGACTGTGATGGCTTTTAAATTCCAAATCTTCAATAACGCAGGAAAGGTCTTTTAATAAGCTTTTATTCATTTGCCGTGCAAATAAAAATATATGGCCCCATAGTTCCAGGATTGTAGAACATTTCCAGTTAAGAGTCTTTTATGTAGGGCGGATTGCAATAATTTCTAAAAGGGTGATTTAGAGGTGAATCTGAGCAGGCTTTGTACTTCTCTGCAGATGGCTTGTGTTCCTGGGGGAGGAGCTACTGCTTGCTCTGCTGTGAGGAGCAACTTTCCGAGGCACCTGGCACCAGCAAAGGAGCCCCCCAACTACAGGTGGTGTGGCAACATCCTGGTGTGCTACTGTTACAATGCAGGAGTTACATTGGGAGTCGTTACGTCGTAGTTGTTACATCAGGAGTCTTCCCATTACAGTCCGTACATCACCGGTACGTTTTCAGTATATTACAACGTATCTTTACTTCACATGTAAGTTATTTTTATAGTGCAGCATGACTACGTATCAGAGGGCTGCTTTCAGTTTTACTATTTTTTATTTTTTTGGGTGTCACATCGGTACCTCGATACTCATGTTGCACTCACGTTGCACCCAAAGCGACAATAATAGAGGCTGTGTGACTCTCATGAGGCTTTTGTTGCCTTTGCTGTTGTACCAAAAATAAAAAATAAAATTATTTTTGCTATGAAGTGGTCGTTTTCTCAGGTTTTACTCTAGATGTTTCCTTACAGGCCCAATTGTCTAGGAATTTTGATTTGGTGTCAGTGCAGTACAACAAAATCCAATGACTCCCATTAAAACCACATTTGATTTGTTGGTGCGACTGTACTCATGCAATATGAGGTGTTTCTAACCCATTTACGTGCATCATGGATTAGGATCTCATTTGGTTCACATCCCATGCAACCTTTCATATTTTTCAGATCTTCCTGTTATTTAGGGAATAAGACGAAAATAACTTGGAGAATGGCATGAGGAGTAGGCCACCCTAAACCTTAAGACACTGAAGAGGGGGAGGAATAAAGATTCTTCCCGAATCCATAGATGGGGAGGTCTTCAAAATCCTACCCAGCAAGAAGAAGGTCTTTGCCAAGAAAGTCACGTGCAGAATAGCCAAGGAGCAGGTAAAATGACTCCTTTGGAACCTCTGGGATGCATAGGCATCTCAACACACGGGATTCCAGCCTGTTCAACATTGCAAAAAGAAGGAGGCAGGAGGGGCAGGGGACATCTAAATCCATCTCCTGTTGATACCGTTTTTTTAGATCTAACTTTTTTGATGTAATATTTAATAATATAAATAAATTACAATGTTTGTCATGCCTGTTCCTAACTGTTTAAGTATGTTATTATGAACCTGCACCTAGAAGCAGTAATGAAAAATTCAACGTTTTGCAAACCGAAGTATGTACTAATAAGTCGATTCAGAAAATACTGAATCGTAGTGGCTTGCAATCCTGTCTCTGTCATCAATAATCATGGAATAGGTTGCAAATTGCAACTTACTGTGGTTTTCTGTCATCACACACATGGTGACCTACTGGGGTTAGTAGACCATCATATCTATGATCCCTTCACCAAGTTATGGAGCAGGGGTTGGATGCAGACCGTGTACCCATCCTCCCAGGGGACAACTAACCCCACTGTGCAAGGCCTTTGGAATGAGGCTGTTTATCAGCAAAAATGTGCCATGAGTTGCTGCTAATGACTGACGAACGAATGCCTATATTTAGACATCCTGAGTGAATGCGTCCTATAATATTTGGGTTCATGAGGTACATATCTATCCTGCAAAAATATTAATGGGCTTTGTCACTGTTCTCACTCTGTGTGGATGGCACTGTGCTGCTCCAATGCTTTAAACCTTTGCTAAAAAGAAACAGACACTCGAAGTGAGCAGATTTAGAGTGGCAGTGGTGTTGTATAGTGCTCTTTTTAAAAGAGCTGCTCCCCACTCAAAACTTGAGAACTACCCAGGGTTCCCTACATGTATATGTGTGTTGTGTAAATATTCACTAAAAGAAACAAAGGTTAGAAGGGTGTTATAGTTAGCTTCAGATTTTACATGTACAAAAACATAGAACTTCAACAGTTATAGTTAGACACTATAGCTCGTGCTCTAAAGTTACTATAACTCGCATTCCTGCCATGCACAGTTTTGTCATCAATGATTTTATTACAAATTTTTGATTTATATTCTCAATGATATCATAGAAGATGTGATTACTTATGTAATATGTGGGGTAGGGAGCAGTGCATGGTGGGGCTCGAGTTATAGTTACCTTAGAGCATGAGTTAAACTGTCAAGAGATAAGTATAGCTATAACTGCTGAGTTTCTATGGTATTGTGCGTGTGAAATCTGAACCTAACTACAGAGTCCCTGTAACCTTTGTTTTTTTCAGTGAATTTATAAGGCATTTTTAACATTAAGTATTATTAAATTACCTTATTTTAATCCAACCCTCGACACACAAAGCCTTTGGCCGTGTGTGGCAGAGGAAGTCTGCCAACACCCCATAGGCACCCAACCCTCAGCCACTCCAGGGGCTCGGCGCAAGGCCTGCGGCCAACCCTGCATAGGCATCCAACCTTGTGCCACACATGGCCTTCAGCCAAGCCCTGTAACCAGCCCCTGTAGGCACCCAACCCTGTGCCACGCACAGCCTTGGATCATACGCAGCAGTTGTTGGCAGCAGGATTTTTTAATGTGCGAATTTCAGAGAAACCACCTTTGCTCTACCTTGGATAAGTTCAATAAGTTGGGAGTATTTGTCCTTTACAGAAACAGAGCTTTAACTGGTGCACCTGTTATGTTTATATTTGTAAGTGCTTCCCGTTGAGGTTTAATTTCTGTGAAATGAGCATCAGTGCCACAATAAATCCTCACCTGTTTATCCAAGAGAAGGCTACAGTTTTGCACAAAATGACTACCCAACTGGGGTACTTTCTTCTAGCTAATTAGTAGGTGCTACCTCGTTGGGTAAATGTATAGTGCACATTCTACTGTACCACTGCATAAAGGGCCATGAGGTAATGCCTCCAATTACCATATCTGGTGTAATTTGGGCAATGTGACTGTTCTTTGAGCGTTTTCGTACAATAAAGTGCAAACATACACTCACACACACTCACAAACCCACTCAGACCCTCATGCACCCTGAATAGGTCTGTGAGTGGGTGCATCAGAGTTTGAGTGGGTCTGTGAGTGTGTGCTTCATTGTTTGACTGGGGCTGTGAGTGAGTGCGTAAGGGTCTGAGTGGGTGGGTGAGTGGGAGAAAGTGATTGAAAGAAAGAAATTGAGAGAGAGAAAGAAAGAGTGAGAGGGGAGAGAGAGTTTTTTAGGCTTTGATGAATGATAGAATGAGATATTTCTGGAAAAATTGAAAAGAAAAATGTATTTGTCAATTAAAAAGAGTGTGATCACCTTTTAGTACATACCTTAAAATGTCCAAGTTGAAAATAAACTAGGATAAGGAAATCTCCACAGACACACCCAAACCAGAATCCTTAACCTTCAGTGTGAGGGCCTGAGACTTCAACCACCAGGCTAGAAACAACAGCTTATTAGCTTTCTCCAGACTTACCTATGATATTCACCCAACAAATTTTTATGGGAAAAATGGTTCAATGTTCCATCCTAGAAATATTTCACAGTAAAACACGCTGCATGAGATACCAGGATTTGAACCTTAAACCTACTAAGTAACAATCTGAGAGCTTTACCAGTAGACCAGAAGTGACTATGTACTACTCTATTAAAACATAATTATAACATTCAAATCAAAGATCTTGCTAGTGTGATGCATTCAAGTCTTTGTATGGAGAGACCATTGCAATAACAATCTCTCTCTCTCTTCCATCTCTGTATAGGATGGAAGAGAGACAGAAAGAGTGACAGGACAGCTGGGGGAGCCTCAAGGCCCAGCTGTCCTAGCCGGATCCCCGCATCCTGTGGGAGCTGGCATTGCTTCTGCAAGCAGGTAGCTGCTTGAAATAGCAGCTCCCTGCTTGTGGGAGCAATATTTTTATCTGTTTCCCTGCTCACATATTTGCATGCAGGGAGACAGATGAAAATTCCACATTCTGCAAGCAGGAGCTGTTTGACAGCTCTCACTTGCAGAAAGTGGAGTTTGTTTGCTTTTGCTTGGTGGGAGCTGTGAGCCAGACCAGGGGTGGTGACCCCCCTTCATTCTTTTATTGTAGCCCCGGGTAGGGGGTGGTCCCTAGGGTTGTCGGGGGCTGCACGGCCCCTTCATACAATTGAAACTTTGGACCTTGGAGGTGGCAGTCCCCGAGGCTGCAAGGAGGTATGCACCCCTGCATACAAGTGACACTTTGTCCCAAGGAGGTGGCTGTCCCCGGGGTTGCGGGGGACTGCATGGCCCCAACATACAATTGAATATTTGCCCCAGGGAGGCTCTGGGGAGGCAAAGGACCTCTCCTATATTAAATCTTTGTTTTTCCCCAGGGAGGTGGCGGTTCCCTGGGTGTGGGCCATTTGCCCCGCATTTTTCATTGTGGTCACCCATGGAGATGGCGGTCTCCAGAGCTAATGGGAGCCCTAGGAGGGGGGTCTTCTGTGCGCCCCTTTTTCAATGTCCCCAGAAGCTGACCCACCAGGCGGCTTCATTAAAATAAACCTGGGAAGCAGCGCTTTAAAAAAATATATATTTTCACCATGGATTCACTGTGACTCACAGCAAACATTTTGCTCAGGGGGCCCTTTGGAACCCCAGCACCAGAGCTAAGGAGTATCTACTCTGGCCCATTTTCTTTTTTTAAAATCTTTTTTCTGGGGCTCAGCTGAACCCAAGTCCTGAAATAGCTTCCAACCCTTCCTGGTTTAAGTGTTGGCAGCCGAACAGACCTCTGCATTTCCCTGTAAAAGTTTGTTATTATTTCTGAATCCTTTGCACCTCTAGCTATCTATATTTCTTTTTCTTTAATAGCTCAAAAACTACTGAAGGGATTACACCATATAACAAAAAGTATTCTTTATGGACCAAGAGCTAACTTTCTGCCAAATTTGATGTAATTATGTCCAGTGGCCCGAGCTGTAGTCTTCTCTAAAACCCCAATGTGAATTATAATGGGAAATGCACTTTTTTGAAACCACCCCATTTTTCTCGGGGCCCGCTTGACAGATCACACTGAAACTTCCCATATACAACAAGATTCTAGGGTTCACTTTATTTGGGAAAATTTCATGAAGATTCATCAAATGGCTTCAAAGATATAGGCAAGTCAACAGAAATGCTTTTTTAATGAAAACAAGGTTCTTACTATAACTACCTACTGGCAACCACCAGTAGGCATCATATATATATATATATATATGTACATTTATTTATATATATATATATATATATATATATATATATATATATATATACATATATATATATATATATATATATATATATATATATACACACATATATATATATATATATATATATATATATATATATATATATATATATATATATACAGGGAGTGCAGAATTATTAGGCAAGTTGTATTTTTGAGGATTAATTTTATTATTGAACAACAACCATGTTCTCAATGAACCCAAAAAACTCATTAATATCAAAGCTGAATATTTTTGGAAGTAGTTTTTAGTTTGTTTTTAGTTTTAGCTATGTTAGGGGGATATCTGTGTGTGTAGGTGACTATTACTGTGCATAATTATTAGGCAACTCAACAAAAAAAAATATATACCCATTTCAATTATTTATTATTACCAGTGAAACCAATATAACATCTCAACATTCACAAATATACATTTCTGACATTCAAAAACAAAACAAAAAAAAAATCAGTGACCAATATAGCCACCTTTCTTTGCAAGGACACTCAAAAGCCTGCCATCCATGGATTCTGTCAGTGTTTTGATCTGTTCACCATCAACATTGCGTGCAGCAGCAACCACAGCCTCCCAGACACTGTTCAGAGAGGTGTACTGTTTTCCCTCCTTGTAAATCTCACATTTGATGATGGACCACAGGTTCTCAATGGGGTTCAGATCAGGTGAACAAGGAGGCCATGTCATTAGATTTCCTTCTTTTATACCCTTTCTTGCCAGCCACGCTGTGGAGTACTTGGACGCGTGTGATGGAGCATTGTCCTGCATGAAAATGATGTTTTTCTTGAAGGATGCAGACTTCTTCCTGTACCACTGCTTGAAGAAGGTGTCTTCCAGGAACTGGCAGTAGGACTGGGAGTTGAGCTTGACTCCATCCTCAACCCGAAAAGGCCCCACAAGCTCATCTTTGATGATACCAGCCCAAACCAGTACTCCACCTCCACCTTGCTGGCGTCTGAGTCGGACTGGAGCTCTCTGCCCTTTACCAATCCAGCCACGGGCCCATCCATCTGGCCCATCAAGACTCACTCTCATTTCATCAGTCCATAAAACCTTAGAAAAATCAGTCTTGAGATATTTCTTGGCCCAGTCTTGACGTTTCAGCTTGTGTGTCTTGTTCAGTGGTGGTCGTCTTTCAGCCTTTCTTACCTTGGCCATGTCTCTGAGTATTGCACACCTTGTGCTTTTGGGCACTCCAGTGATGTTGCAGCTCTGAAATATGGCCAAACTGGTGGCAAGTGGCATCGTGGCAGCTGCACGCTTGACTTTTCTCAGTTCATGGGCAGTTATTTTGCGCCTTGGTTTTTCCACACGCTTCTTGCGACCCTGTTGACTATTTTGAATGAAACGCTTGATTGTTCGATGATCACGCTTCAGAAGCTTTGCAATTTTAAGAGTGCTGCATCCCTCTGCAAGATATCTCACTATTTTTGACTTTTCTGAGCCTGTCAAGTCCTTCTTTTGACCCATTTTGCCAAAGGAAAGGAAGTTGCCTAATAATTATGCACACCTGATATAGGGTGTTGATGTCATTAGACCACACCCCTTCTCATTACAGAGATGCACATCACCTAATATGCTTAATTGGTAGTAGGCTTTCGAGCCTATACAGCTTGGAGTAAGACAACATGCATAAAGAGGATGATGTGGTCAAAATACTCATTTGCCTAAAAATTCTGCACTCCCTGTATATATATATACTGTTAGAAATGGGGTCTTTGGTTGGCAGTCAGATTACCCCCTGTCCAAGCAAGTTCCCTCACTCTAGTCAGGGTAAGTCACACACAATCCAAATTATCCTGCGCTCACCCTCTTGTAGCTTGGCACTGAGCAGTCAGGCTTAACTTAGAAGGCAATCTGTAAAGTATTTGTGCAATAAATCATACAATAACGCAGTAGAACACCACAAAAATACCCCACACAGTGTTTAGAAAAATATATAATATTTATCTGGTAAGATGAAGGTCAAAACGATCAAGATTCAATAAGTATACATTGAGATATCACTGTAAAAATGATATAAAGTGTCAAAGTCTATTAAAAAGCAACAAATGTATCTTGCAAACCCAAAGTACCTGGTTTGCATTCAAATTCTCCACAAAGGACCGCAGAGGAGGAGATGCATGGAAAACAGGGAGGTGTGCGTCGATTTTTCCGGCGCACACAACGATGCGTCACTGAGTTTCCACGCAGGGCAGGTTTTATGTCGATTTCTGGCGCATAGACTGAGGTCCTCTTTGGGTTGCGTGGTTTTCAGATGCACCGGGGATGATGCGTAGAAATCCTGGGACGCAGAACGAAGTCACAGGGGTCGCGTCGATCCAGTTTGGCATTGCATGGAAATGTCTGCTGAATGGCAGGCACTGCGTCGATTCCTCTCAAGAAGTCGGGCTGCGTCATTTCGATTTGGCTTTGCATCGATTCAGTGGGCAGTGTGTCGAATTTCCGGTCGCAACGCTGGCACTACGTTGATCTTCTCGGCAGGAAGTCGGGCTGCGTCATTCCGGCTAGCGTGTGGTGATTTTCTCACTGCGAGGCAGGCTGTGCATCATTTCTTGCAGGCTGTGAGTAAATTTTTGCAGCAAAAATAGTTCTTTTGCAGAGATGAAGTCTTTTTGGTCCAGAGACTTCAGGGAACAGGAGGCAAGCTCTATCCAAGCCCTTGGAGAGCACTTCTCTGCATAGCCAGAGGACAGCAAGGCAGCAAGGAAACAGCAGGGCAGCAGCCCTTTGCAGAAAAACAGTCAGGTGAGTCCTTTCGGCAACCAGGCATTTCTTCTTGGCAGGTTGCAGGTTCTAGTTCAGGGAGCCTTCACCAGTGGTATCCAAAAGTGTCTGTGAAGTAGAAGTGTCTACCTCAGAAGTGTCTCAGTTGGTAGGGTCAGAGACCCTGCCTAAATACCCAAATGTGCCTTTGAAGTGGGGGAGACTCCAAAGAGTGGCTTAGAAGTGCACAAGGTCACCTTTCAGTTCCATCCTGTCTGCCAGGGTGCCAGTAGGGTGTGTGCCAGTCCTTTGTGTGAAGGCAGACTACTGTCCTTTGACATGTAAGTGTCAGGCCCTCCACCCTCCCAGCCCAGGAAGACCCATTCAATATGCAGATGTGTGCAAGTGTGACTGAGCATCCTGTGTTTGGGGTTGTCTGAGTGAATGCACAAGGGAGCTGTCAACTAAACCCAGCCAGACCTGGATTGGAAGGCACAGAAGGATTTGAGTGTAGAGAAATGCTCACTTTCTAAAAGTAGCACTTCTAAAATAGCAATATAAAATCCAACTTCACCATTAAGCAGGATTTTGTATCACCATTCTGGCCATACTCATTTCAGATCAGGATCTACCACTCTATGTCGGTAGCCCTAATGCTATCCTATTAAAGGAGCAGTGTAAAATGAATTTAGGAGTTTTACACCAACTGGACATGTAGAACACACATGTTCATGTCCTGCCTTTTACCTACATAGCACCCTGCCCTATGGGCTACCTAGGGCCTACCTTAGGGGTGGCTCGTATGTCAAAAAGGGGGAGTTTAAGGCTTGGCAAGTACTTTTAAATGCCGATTTGAAGTGGCAGTGAAACTGCACACACAGGCACTGCAGAGGCAGGCATGAGACATGGTTAGGGGGCTACTTATGTGGGTGGCACAACCAATGCTGTAGCCCACTAAATGCATTTAATTTACAGGCTCTGGGCACATGTACTGCACTTGACTAGGGACTTACAATTAAATTAAATAAGCCAATTGGGTATGAGCCAATGTCACCATGTTTTAAGGAGAGAGCATATGCACCTTAGCACTGATTAGCAGTGGTAAAGTGTGCAGAGTCCTAAAGCCAGCAAAAATGAGGTAAGAGAAAGAGGAGGAAGGCAAACATTTTGGGGCCACCATGCAGAAAGGCCATTTTCAACATATATATATATATATATATATATGTATAAATAAAGGAAAGGAAATACTTCTCGCACACTCAGGTCTCCAAGAAATGCAGAATTCCTTTAATCACAAACACAACGCGTTTCGACTGACACAGCAGCCTTGGTCATGTGATAATTACCACCAATAGACATCAACTAAATACTAACATACCATGAACATAAAAATGAGACAAAAATCACCAAATTCAAAGCAGACAATCCTTGTGATAGTACATATAAAGAGTAAATGGATATCTGACCTAAAGTATTTTTATGTACCACCTGCAATTATAATATGGCTATTTATATTCACATATTAGATATTAAATACTATCAAAACAAAAGGGAGGAGAATCATATTGCAAAATATTTGTTACATTGGACCATATTATATCTGATAAAATATCATCACTTTCGGCCCCAATGAGAAATAATCAATCAATATAAATTACTCACTCACAACCACGAGATTTAAAGAGATCCTCTATTTATAGTTTATGGTTTGTCTATCCTAGTAGTGTTAACTTTCATAATTAACTTGTATACACAAATTATTGATAGGATTATCATTGATACCGGACTGTTCTTAGTTGAAAATCGTGGTTGTGAGTGAGTAATTTATATTGATTGATTATTTCTCATTGGGGCCGAAAGTGATGATATTTTATCAGATATATTATGGTCCAATGTAACAAATATTTTGCAATATGATTCTCCTCCCTTTTGTTTTGATAGTATTTAATATCTAATATGTGTATAGAAATAGCGTTATTATAATTGCAGGTGGTACATAAAAATACTTTAGGTCAGATAACCCTTTACTCTTTATATTTACTATCACAAGGATTGTCTGCTTTGAATTTGGTGATTTTTGTCTTATTTTTATGTTCATGGTATGTTAGTATTTAGTTGATGTCTATTGGTGGTAATTCAAAAACAACCAGTGATGGACGGAATGCTGAACATTGTCAAACACTCACCCCCAGTCATAGATCTGGGTTTAATCCATCATTCTTTTGCTCACCATGCCACCCCAGTTTGGACCCAGCCATATGCAAATCAGTCTTGACCCTGTTCCTCATGGGAACAGTCCAGACCGAACTGCCAAACCAGGTCCTCACTGGACCGGAAACAAGCATCCTGGGACCGGTTTCGGGGTTTCGCCCCTCATCAGCCAGGCTAGCTTGAATCCAGTGGCATGGGAAGCACGGGACCCACGTCTGGGCATACCCTTCCCACTTAGGGTGACAAAGCAAAAACAACCAGTGATGGACGGAATGCTGAACATTGTCAAACACTCACCCCCAGTCATAGATCTGGGTTTAATCCATCGTTCTTTTGCTCACCATGCCACCCCAGTTTGGACCCAGCCATATGCAAATCAGTCTTGACCCTGTTCCTCATGGGAACAGTCCAGACCGAACTGCCAAACCAGGTCCTCACTGGACCGGAAACAAGCATCCTGGGACCGGTTTCGGGGTTTCACCCCTCATCAGCCAGGCTAACTTGAATCCAGTGGCATGGGAAGCACGGGACCCACGTCTGGGCATACCCTTCCCTCTTAGGGTGACATAGCAAAAACAACCAGTGATGGACGGAATGCTGAACATTGTCAAACACTCACCCCCAGTCATAGATCTGGGTTTAATCCATCGTTCTTTTGCTCATCATGCCACCCCAGTTTGGACCCAGCCATATGCAAATCAGTCTTGACCCTGCTCCTCATGGGAACAGTCCAGACGAACTGCCAAACCAGGTCCTCACTGGACCGGAAACAAGCATCCTGGGACCGGTTTCGGGGTTTCACCCCTCATCAGCCAGGCTAGCTTGAATCCAGTGGCATGGGAAGCACGGGACCCACGTCTGGGCATACCCTTCCCACTTAGGGTGACAAAGCAAAAACAACCAGTGATGGACGGAATGCTGAACATTATCAAACACTCACCCCCAGTCATAGATCTGGGTTTAATCCATCGTTCTTTTGCTCACCATGCCACCCCAGTTTGGACCCAGCCATATGCAAATCAGTCTTGACCCTGTTCCTCATGGGAACAGTCCAGACCGAACTGCCAAACCAGTGCATTTTTCGCCCTAAGTGGGAAGGGTATGCACAGACGTGGGTCCCGTGCTTCCCATGCCACTGGATTCAAGCTAGCCTGGCTGATGAGGGGTGAAACCCCGAAACCGGTCCCAGGATGCTTGTTTCCAGTCCAGGGAAGACCTGGCTTAGCAGTTCGGGCTGGACTGTTCCCATTGGGAACAGGGTCAAGACTGATTTGCATATGGTTGGGTCTAAACTGGAATGGCATGGGCAGCAAAAAAACGATGGATTAAACCCAGATCTGTGACTGGGGGTGAATGTTTGACAATGTTCAGCATTCCGTCGATCACTTGTTGTTTTTGCATTTTTCGCCCTAAGTGGGAAGGGTATGCCCAGACGTGGGTCCCGTGCTTCCCATGCCACTGGATTCAAGCTACCCTGGCTGATGAGGGGTGAAACCCCGAAACCGGTCCCAGGATGCTTGTTTCCAGTCCAGGGAAGACCTGGCTTAGCAGTTCGGGCTGGACTGTTCCCATTGGGAACCGGGTCAAGACTGATTTGCATATGGTTGGGTCTAAACTGGAATGGCATGGGCAGCAAAAAAACGATGGATTAAACCCAGATCTGTGACTGGGGGTGAATGTTTGACAATGTTCAGCATTCCGTCGATCACTTGTTGTTTTTGCATTTTTCGCCCTAAGTGGGAAGGGTATGCCCAGACGTGGGTCCCGTGCTTCCCATGCCACTGGATTCAAGCTAGCCTGGCTGATGAGGGGTGAAACCCCGAAACCGGTCCCAGGATGCTTGTTTCCAGTCCAGGGAAGACCTGGCTTAGCAGTTCGGGCTGGACTGTTCCCATTGGGAACAGGGTCAAGACTGATTTGTATATGGTTGGGTCTAAACTGGAATGGCATGGGCAGCAAAAAAACGATGGATTAAACCCAGATCTGTGACTGGGGGTGAATGTTTGACAATGTTCAGCATTCCGTCGATCACTTGTTGTTTTTGCATTTTTCGCCCTAAGTGGGAAGGGTATGCCCAGACGTGGGTCCCGTGCTTCCCATGCCACTGGATTCAAGCTAGCCTGGCTGATGAGGGGTGAAACCCCGAAACCGGTCCCAGGATGCTTGTTTCCAGTCCAGGGAAGACCTGGCTTAGCAGTTCGGGCTGGACTGTTCCCATTGGGAACAGGGTCAAGACTGATTTGCATATGGTTGGGTCTAAACTGGAATGGCATGGGCAGCAAAAAAACGATGGATTAAACCCAGATCTGTGACTGGGGGTGAATGTTTGACAATGTTCAGCATTCCGTCGATCACTTGTTGTTTTTGCATTTTTCGCCCTAAGTGGGAAGGGTATGCCCAGACGTGGGTCCCGTGCTTCCCATGCCACTGGATTCAAGCTAGCCTGGCTGATGAGGGGTGAAACCCCAAAACCGGTCCCAGGATGCTTGTTTCCAGTCCAGGGAAGACCTGGCTTAGCAGTTCGGGCTGGACTGTTCCCATTGGGAACAGGGTCAAGACTGAATTGCATATGGTTGGGTCTAAACTGGAATGGCATGGGCAGCAAAAAAATGATGGATTAAACCCAGATCTGTGACTGGGGGTGAATGTTTGACAATGTTCAGTATTCCGTCGATCACTTGTTGTTTTTGCATTTTTCACCCTAAGTGGGAAGGGTATGCCCAGACGTGGGTCCCGTGCTTCCCATGCCACTGGATTCAAGCTAGCCTGGCTGATGAGGGGTGAAACCCCGAAACCGGTCCCAGGATGCTTGTTTCCAGTCCAGGGAAGACCTGGCTTAGCAGTTCGGGCTGGACTGTTCCCATTGGGAACCGGGTCAAGACTGATTTGCATATGGTTGGGTCTAAACTGGAATGGCATGGGCAGCAAAAAAACGATGGATTAAACCCAGATCTGTGACTGGGGGTGAATGTTTGACAATGTTCAGCATTCCGTCGATCACTTGTTGTTTTTGCATTTTTCGCCCTAAGTGGGAAGGGTATGCCCAGACGTGGGTCCCGTGCTTCCCATGCCACTGGATTCAAGCTAGCCTGGCTGATGAGGGGTGAAACCCCGAAACCGGTCCCAGGATGCTTGTTTCCAGTCCAGGGAAGACCTGGCTTAGCAGTTCGGGCTGGACTGTTCCCATTGGGAACAGGGTCAAGACTGATTTGCATATGGTTGGGTCTAAACTGGAATGGCATGGGCAGCAAAAAAACGATGGATTAAACCCAGATCTGTGACTGGGGGTGAATGTTTGACAATGTTCAGCATTCCGTCGATCACTTGTTGTTTTTGCATATTGGTGGTAATTATCACGTGACCAAGGCTGCTGTGTCAGTCGAAACGCGTTGTGTTTGTGATTAAAGGAATTCTGCTTTTCTTGGAGACCTGAGTGTGCGAGAAGTATTTCCTTTCCTTTATTTATTTATTTATCGGTCTGCTCGTGCCGGTTTTCGCACCACCCCTCATGGGCCGATGAAGTTCGGTATCGGCCTTTTGGAGGTGATATATATATATATATGTATATATAACTATATATATACATATATATTTCATAAGGACTCTCATTTATATCACTACAAGACTGCTGGATTAGGGGTGGAAGCACCTCTGTTTGTAGGTGACTGAGTCATTCCTACACCAGGTGGCAGCTGTCTTTCCAATCCTTCTAGCTCTCTGGCATCACTTCACCAAAACCCAAATAGTAAAGGTGATTTTTGGCAGCCTAGCGCACGGACTCTGGAAGACTCTCCCAGGGAAAATTGTGGTGCAATAAGTCTTACCCTTTTTTCTAGTTAGTAATAACTCTCTTACAGACACACGCAATAAACAAGATGCAGGATAGTTTTCAAAACATTTATTGAAAATACTGCAATCTGCAATAAAATGCATGAGCTGCAATGATTAGAACAATGACAATTAACAAGCAATGCAAAAATGAACAGCCCCAACATATTGCAATAAACATAAATATGCAAATTACTCTCTAAAGCCTATTTGCTACCCTAAAGCAAGGGAAGAGTGATGAACCTTATCTGACCAAGCCATATCCATTAGAAGTGCCCTAACCACCATTACCATAGAGCAAGGTCAGCCTCCAGTCTCCAAGTCAGACGGTATAGAGACAGAAAGACTGAGGTCTGCTGCAAAGAGACGTGCATTATGGATGGAATATCCTGGGTGGGACCCCCTCTAATGAACTTTGTCACACAGAGTGTTTTTATAAGGCCCATGTTATTGTCTGTGCAGACATCCTCATGTGGGTATGTACCTAACTGTTAGATTGTTTGCACAAACTTGGATCAGCAATATCACAACAAATATTCCTGACATGTTCACGTTCTGTTCCTGTCTAACGTATGGCCAGGTTACATATTTAACAAGGTGGTAAGAGTTTATAAGAGAGAACCAGTGTCATTATTCCATCACATTAGTCACCCTCAATATGTTACTGATTGAAGTTTACCCATTATTTAATTTTGTAATCTTCACACTATAAGAGTATGGAGATGCTTTCCATTACTGTGAAGTTTCCAGGAGCGTGGTAGTATTGAGATTATATATTATTTTAACTGAAAGCATCATGCAAGACATGGCTCATGAATATTCAGACCTAGGGTCTAAATATTAAGGCCCATATTTATACTTTTTGACGCTAAACTGCGCTAACGCAGTTTAGCGTCAAAAAGTTTTGCGCCGTCTAACGCCATTCTGAAGCGCCAAGCGGGCGCCGTATTTATGGAATGGCGTTAGACGGCGCAATCAGACCGGCGCTGCCTGGTTTGCGTGGGAAAAAACCACATAGACCAGACAGCGCCGGCGTAGGGGGAAAATGGCGCATGGGCGTCTTAAAATGGGGCAAGTCAGGTTACGTCGAAAAAATCGTCTTAACCCGACTTGCGCCATTTTTTAACGACGCCCATCCCCCATCAACATGACTCCTATCATTGTAAAGATAGGAGTCATGCCCCCTTGCCCAATGGCCATGCCCAGGGGACTTCTGTCCCCTGGGCATGGTCATTGGGCATAGTGGCATGTAGGGGGGCACAAATAAGGCCCCCCTATGCCACCAAAAAAAAATATAAAAAATAAAAAATTATACTTACCTGAACTTACCTGAATGTCCCTGGGGTGGGTCCCTCCATCCTTGGGGGTCCTCCTGGGGTGGGCAAGGGTGGCAGGGGGGGTCCCTGGGGGCATGGGAGGGCACCTGTGGGCTCATTTTGAGCCCAAAGGCCCCTTAACGCCTGCCCTGAGCAGGCGTTAAAAAGTGGCGCAAATGCGCCGTTTTTAGCCACGCCAACTCCCGGGCGTCTCTTTTGCCCGGGAGTATAAATACCACGTAAAGGCCAGGGAGTCATTTTTTAGACGGGAACGCCTCCCTTGCATATCATTAACGCAAGGAAGGGGTTCACGCTAAAAAATGACGCACATTCCGGGAACTTTGGCGCTATTCGCCTCTAACGCCATAGTATAAATATGGCGTTAGTTGGCGTTAGTTTTGCGTCGAAATTGCGTCAAAAAAAACGACGCAATTTCGGCGCAAACGGAGTATAAATATGGCCCTAAATGCCTCTATCACACAATGGTTACAAATATTGTTGCTCAAGGCTAAGTTTCCCCCACCGGTCTTAACTTCAATCTATGGCTACTTGATCATATCTATTATTGTGTTAATTCTTCAAGGCTAAGTGCCTGAAAGTCTCAATGGGATATGTAGAATGGTCTGGTTACAGAGACCCATCCCATGGTTTGTACATAGGAACTGCTTCTTGGTTAGTAGGATGGATCAATTGTATATAACGTAAATTGTGGAAGGACTTACCAACCATCAGCAAGACGTGTAAGAGTTGAAGCGTGTTGGTGGTTGCTGTTGAGCTAACAAAGAGGATTATCTTTGAATTCCTGGAGTGCGGTGAATTTTCTTTGTTATATAAACATCAACCGGATTGGTCTCCCTTGTCACCAGCAATGGCAGTGGAGTGCGCCGCTCATAACTTCTTGACATCTTTGTTCTTCGTACAGCTTTGAGCAGCTGCACCCAATACTTTGTTGCCTGCAGGACAATCAGAGCTGGCTGGAAAGATTGATTGTAACACTGAGAGTAGGAAAGCACAGCAAACAATAGCGAGGAGTCTTGTATCGATGGAATTTCGCAATAGAGCCATTTGATATATGGAGGCATGATTACCAACACAACCTTGCTACAGTGTATCCCCAGAAGCATGGCAGTCGTGGAATGCTTCCATTGGAATCGCACTGACAGATTTCACTAAGTGGGAAACAGATGCATGGATGTTGGTGTGTCTTGCAGCAGTGACTGAAGCACAGATACAGTGCACCAGAAGGGTTGAGTTTCGCTCAGACTGGGTCCGAGGACGCCACCCATAAGGGAGTCTCCCCAGATAGCATCTTTGTTAATATTCTCTCTCTACATGCTCTGACAACGTGTGGATGTAGAGTGCCTACAGCATACATATAAACAGGGAACTCAGCGTATCGATGCAGCCTATGACATATAAGGCCAGGGGTCAACCTCATGAGTGTTCTCTGATTATAGCAACTTTGTGAGTTCAGACACTGTAGATTTGAAATAACAATGAAGGGCAGGGCCGCAAAACGGACCCAGGAAGCAGAAACCCTGTTCTCTACACTACAGCCACACATAACGACTATTGAAACAACTAGCACAATAAAAGATCATCCTGATACACAATCCTTATTCTTCCAGTTAGAAAAACTATATTGGAAGGAAATCACTAAGAGTAGGGAAATCTTGTCATTACAGAAATAAATAGAGATTGGGAGAGTGTCAAAGGGACTAGGCATCTTTGCCCTGCCAAATCACCCTGATATCACACCCAAGTTACTATTAAAATGGGGAGAGAATAATATGACATGTTCACATAATATGATGTTGATCCTCAAAATATACCAAGATTGATGTGTAGGAAGTAACCAAGGCAGCACAAGAGATAGAAGAAAAATTGCATGCCATGAAGGAGATTATAATACTCATTAAAAAGATGGAAGAAAGATTAGATAAACATGAATCTGAAATTGTTGCACGCAAACACAGAAAATTCTCGCGGGATGAACAGGACTACAAAAATGGTACAGTTCTCACATTTGCCAAATGTTTTGAGGCCATCAAAAAACAATATCCTTCCAAAACTACAATCAATCTCCCGTCTACACCAGAAACAATAAGTGAATCTGATATTAATCTCAGTGAAAATGAAGAGGCAAATGAGCCTTAAAATGAAGACAACACTACTAGAGTGGATTCAACTTATGTATCTAGAACAACAAACTTCAAAAGGCAGGGGCCGAGAAAGCAATTGGGGCAGAAGCCAAGCAACAATAGACATGCAAAAAAGCACAGGAAGATCAGAAGAGGGGTTGGGAAGAAGAAATTACCCTCTATGAAGCAAACAGAAGAAATGCATGGAAAGGATGTGATGGAAGAAAATCCAGCAATCAATTTATCAGACTATGCTTTAACAACTGAGGAACACACAGTTCTTAATAAAGGCCTATTGTTCTGTCCAGAACATCATTATGACAGAGTGGAAAGTTAATTTTGATACCTACACATTTACAGAAAAATTAAATTAGCTAAATATTTTGCCAAACAGGTTTCCAAACCTAATATTGCTCTGGGACCACAGACAGACACAAGACTTACCAGGGAATAAACCCAGGATGTGAAAGTGTACTATGAGCTAATGCAGATTCTCAATGACATGAGTGCTCAACAGCACAAGTGTTGGAAGAACTTGTCATTTCAACAAATAATAATGTATATAGTGAATTCAAACCAAACTCCAAATTCTGCCCTGTTCTAGCACCTGGTGATAAAATTGATTTATTTTATGATTTAGTAACATCTGACTTGGTCAAATTGACAAACAAATACCAGCCTCAAACAAAAGAAAATCTAACACAGTTGAAAAGGAAAGCGCTGCTTCAGCTTAGTAATAATAACACCATAATTATTAAGCCAGCAGACAAGCAGGGCAACATAGTCATCCTGAATCATCAGGATTACTTGAAGGAAGCTATGAGACACAGTTACCAAAAATGTATTTATAAGATAAGTCAGACTTTGAACACTAAGTTGAAACTCTGGCATCAATAATCATTGATTAGTGAGGAGGAATACCAGTATTTGAGCAACAATCACCCCTACCATCTATTTCTTTCCTGAAATTCACAAGACACTTAATAATCCTCTTGGAAGGTCGATTATTTCTGGCTGCGGATCATTTTTTGAAAATATGTCCAGAAATGTAGATTTGTATATTGCCCCACTAGAGACCTCACTAACATCATATATAAAGGACACTGGTGAGTTCTTGAGAGCGGTTAATGACATTACATGTCACTTTTTAGTTGCTGTGGTGTCACTCTACACATCCTATTCAACATGACATTGGCCTACATGCAGTTGGATACTTCCTGAGACAAAGAAACAACAAGGAAACAAGGCATTCTGGAATGCTCTTGAAAATGATTGAGTTATGCCTCTAGATAAACATCTTCTTGTTCAACCATCAGATTGTGTGTAGGACTGTAATGGGGGTTTCCTTCTCTGCCAGCTAAGTTATCTCACTATGGGCTGGTGGGAGAAGAAGGTAGCCTGGCAGGATAATCATGAAGAGCATCTCTCCAAGATTTTATTGTGGCTGTGATATAGAGATGATATGTTTGTGATACGGGATAGAACTGAGAATTAATTCATCATGTACTTCAATATGCTAAATCATAATCAATGTGGCTTACTGTTTATATTATAACAGTAGTGCCAAACAGCTTGATTTTCTTGACATCCGAGTATATATTGAAAAAGTTCAAATACAAACAACCCAGTTTAGGAAATCAACAGCAACAAATAGTATCCTGCATAGAACCAGTTTCCATCCAAAGCCACTAATAAAGAGCACTCCATTTGAAGAGTTCCTAAGTACGAGGAATAATTGCTCGGTTGACAGAGATATGGAATCACAGTTTGCAAATGTGAAACAAAGGCTCCTTTGCAGGGGCTATCCAAGAGCATATATTGAACTAGGTGCCACAAGGGCTAGATTCAGGACCCGTCAACAAACTCTGGTGGAATACGTTCCTACTGCAACTGCATGAGACCAGTAGCCTACATCAAATCCTTACCTACAGCAAAGGAAATCGAAAACATCTTTAAAAAACCCTGGTATGTTTTAAAGAGTGACAGTGATATCTCACAACTCATTGGTCTAAAACCTCAAGTTACATACAGAAAATTGCAGTCTTTGAGGGACATACTTGTCAAGAGTCACTAAACAGCACCAGCAGTCCAAAGCTGCTGATGAAAGAAAGCAGAGGATTTAATAAATGTAATAACTGTAAAGAGATCGTAAAGGAAGAGTGATAAACATCATACAAAGAATCACATGTAATAGCCAATATGTTGTCTATCTTATTGAATGTGAGTGCGGACTATGGTATGTGGGGAATACCACATGCTCTTTAAAGAAAATAATATTGGAGAACATGGGAGCCATACAACACTATGATCAGAGCCACGCCATTATAAAGCATTATACCAAGTAACATACTAATACTACTATACTAATACTGGAGCAATATGAGACTTTTTGGGATAGCTCAGATCACCAGAAATGAAAGTGTAGGTGATAGAACTCTTAAATTGTGGCAATTAGAGAGCAAATATATTATCCGACTATGCACTAATTCGCCTCAGGGACTTAATATGGATGGAACATTAGGTTCACTTATGTCTGGACCATTAACGGGAGTTTAGTTGTGTTAACTTCATTTCATTTCCTTTTTGGTCAGTGTGACAGACACCCTCAAATCATTGTAATTTGTGCATCTTAGTGTATTCTACTCAGCAGCCACACTACATTAACTATAATAGAATTCTGTGATCTCTGTCCTTATTTAGAAGATTTACTCTTTTACTCTATCCAAGGCATTACCCGTACACAAGTGACTACTATAACTATTAAAAACAAAGCCTTACTGTACTCATTAGTGATAAGTCACCACAATACATCTTCTTTTATTCTCACTTTCAAATTGAGTTTTCCATCATGTTTGTTTCTCCTTTAGGGACTGAGAACAAGGGACCATCTGCAATTGTACTAGTTTTTTTATACATGTATGGTGAGGTATGACACATGTCTTTATGATCACAGTTGTGTGCCTTATTGGATTGTACATATATAACATGGGTGACTGTTTTGTTTCTTTGACTTACTTTTTGGACTACTTATTGAGCAAAATCCCTCTCTGTCTATCAACTTTGGAGGTGGTTTTCATTCATATTTTGATTTGTTTAACAAAATTCTGCTATTTTTCTCACTCCTATTCACTTTCACTGTGTTTTTCTTCATGGGTATTACATACTGCATTATTCATGTGAACATCTTGCTATTATCATGTGTACTTCTTCACATTACTTATATATATCTTACTGCCTTGAAAAAGTTGTTTTGAAGAAATATGTGTTGTTATGGACTTTGTTACTACAAGTCTGCCCTCATTGTTATTTGGACAATTGTCATTGGAAATAAGAACAAGCTTTGCAAAACTTCTTCTGAGGAAACACATGTCAGCTGTTTTGTGAGTGCACAAGAAGATCTTGATTTTAAATATATACAGACTACAGCATTATTGACAATTCTGCAACAAGGTTTCAACTGATACCTGTTGAAGTGTTTCATTGCTGGTTCTGTCATTGCTTACTTATATTTTAAATATGGACCTAATTATACTAATTTTGAATAAAACAAATTAACTCTAACTGATAGAGGACATTAGTTGGAAATCTGATACTCTATTCTAGGACTATGAATTGTGGTGTTCTCAAGACCTTTTATAACATTATTTGAGTATACTTTCCTCTCAAGATGTCATAGTTTTTCTAAAATGGATGAGGAAGAAATAGAGCATCCTACAGAAAATATACAGTTAGTCCACCTCTTTGGGCCAATTGCCATAATTTACAGTAAAGAAAATCTTGACAGGACATATTCTACAGAGAATGTTTAGGTTGTGATATTCTTCACCAAATACTCTTGTTGTACAGTCTTCATAGCTCAATTTGACAATCTCTCTGTGGCTCAATTTCACAATTTTTCATGAAAGAGCAGCCACCATCGGCTGCTCCCTGTCAGAGAGGCACACTCTTTCTTTTCCTACTCCTTTGATTTGTCTGCCATATTCGTAATGCATACCTCGCCCTCTCTTTTTACGTTCACCTCCCTCAATATATATAGTCACTCAGCACTTTTTAGCCAGCAAATCAGTATCTCTACTCAATCCATACACTGTTCATTTATTACATTAAGCTATTACTAATGTCAGCATGTTCTTCTTGAGATGTGCAGTCACTTAGGCCCTGATTCTAAGCTTGGCGGGTGGCGGTAGCCGCCCGCCAAGCGGGAACCGCCAGAAGACCGTACCGCGGTCAAAAGACCGCGGCGGTCATTCTGGGTTTCCCACTGGGCTGGCGGGCGACCGCCGAAAGTCCGCCCGCCAGCCCAGCGGGAAACACCCTTCCCACGAGGACGCCGGCTCAGAATGGAGCCGGCGGAGTGGGAAGGTGCGACGGGTGCAGTTGCACCCGTCGCGAATTTCAGTGTCTGCAAAGCAGACACTGAAATTCTTTGTGGGACCCTCATACGGGGGCCCCTGCAGTGCCCATGCCATTGGCATGGGCACTGCAGGGGCCCCCAGGGGCCCCACGGCACCCCATACCGCCATCCTGTTCCTGGCAGGTGAACCGCCAGGAACAGGATGGCGGTATGGGGTGTCAGAATCCCCATGGCGGCGCAGCAAGCTGCGCCGCCATGGCGGATTCCCATGGGCAGCGGAAAGTCGGCGGTACACCGCCGGCTTTCCGCTTCTGGCCGCGGCTGTACCGCCACGGTCAGAATGCCCGGCGGAGCACCGCCAGCCTGTTGGCGGTGCTACCGCCAACCTCCGCCGCCAGGGTCAGAATGACCCCCTTAGTATCTAATGCTTCTATTCCCTTGGATTGGAAGCAAACATTTGCCCCACTGTTAAAAAACCTTTGGCTGATTCTTCTGTTCTCAGCACCTTTTGTAAAGCTCCTTGCTACCACTGCAAATAGGAATGCTAGAAAATAAATTAACAGTCATCATTACTTTTCCTGAAGGACCTTCATTCTAAACTCTGATGAGTTGGGATTTCACCCACTACATAGCACACAAAACTCTTTAGATGCAGTCCACACCTTGCTTAGATTCCTTTTCATCAGTCGTGGTCTCCTAGATGAGGGGTAATTCACTCAAAATGAATATAGATAAAACAAAGTTTCTTGCCATCAGCAAAGACCCTTCCTTCTGATCTTCAGTTTGGTAGACTAGCAATCTGACCCCGCTCCTATACTCATCTCACAAGTCCACAATCTGCTCATTTCACAAAGCAACAAAACCTCTTCTACCTTCTTTTACCACCTTGGACCACTCTGTAAACTCCCTCCATTTTCCTCTCTGTCAAGCCATAGTTCAGGCTGTCATACTCTCTTGCCACGATTACTGCAATTTACTCTACCTTAGACTCCCTCCACCTTCCGTTGTCTATTTCTTCAGAAGTCAAAGACAGCTGCTCAGGTTATCTTCCATCTCCCACAGAACACATAAAGCTCTCTGCCTAGTCAATCATGCCTCAATAAACCAATTAACTTGTAGAAGAAAGAGATTCATTAGTATTGCTCTCAGTTTTTCCACTCCTATTTTTAGCTACTTTCCCTCCAGAGTATTCAACTTACTCAAGCTGGTGGCTCATCCTTCTTTTACATTAGAGCCAAGGCATAGAATGCCCTTTGCCCACCATTTGACTTATCAATACCCACCTTGCCTTTCCTAGAGCCTTGACAACTAATCTTTTTTCAATGGCATATAATGTTCTCTTTGAATCCCCCCTTTCAACAGGCTCTACCAGCATAAGGAAACATTTATGGGTGGTCATGTTCTCTACACAATTATTTAGTATAGTATAGTAAAGTGTAATATAGGAGTAATAACCTACAGGAAGTACCCTTTCCTAGCATAAACATCACTTAAAAATATTACAGAAATATTTGCACCTGGTTTACAAAAACTTTGCACCCCTGAGCTGTCATGTGATGAGCAACATTTCATAAATCAAAAGGTTTGCATGAACATTCACTGTAGCTCTTACAATTTGAACTGTGAACTCTGGCAGGGAGAGATAATATATAGTTGAGTTAGAAGAATGTCTGAAAGTTTGCTAAAATTAAGAAACGATTACCTAAGCTGTGCTTCTCTAGTGTTCCTGACAAATCATTTGAATACAAACTGCTGGTGTTGTGTATCCTTTTCAGAGGACACATAAACTAAAGTTGTTGAACTTCATCCAGCAGCCTCTATTGATGAAACACAAAGGATGCTATCTTTTTTGAAAACAGATAAGTCAAGTGCCTTAGTAAATTTCACTGACACTTATTGTCTAACTAGCTGCCTATCAGAATCATGCATAATGATAGTGCAGGCTGAGCTGTATTGCAACTGAGCAATAATAGGTAATGGAAATGGAACTCACAGGTAGTCAGAGATTAAGTAAGGTGGAGTATGAAGGAACACTCCTATTCCGCCAGCCATCAATGACTACTTAACAGTGCCTCCAACCTTTATGAATTTTGCTAAGGTAGATAATGGTATTGTTTGCAAAATGATTTTGTGGCATTATTTCAGGAGAAGACAACATAAATGATAACTCCTTTTGGTGCAAAAGCAATCACCAGTCTTCTTTTTGGTTTCAGAAGTAACATCAAGAATAACTGGCTGTGGTAACAGGAAATATTTGTATTTGATACATTGTAATCTATGTATTTTTTTCTGTTGTCCTGACTTTGTTTCTCTGTTGTAATCTAGGATGCTGTGAAATTAAAGCTCTGACTATGAGTACCCGAGAGGAGGTACTCCTTATCACATCTGTTAAAATTCTACTCCCAGGGTTCTGAATTTATCAGGGGAGATATATTGCACATACTTCGAGTTATTTGGGAGCAACATGCTCATTTGTATGTTAACAATGCCACAATCTGCATGTTAGGGTAAATACCATACCATTTTACTCTTTTAAACACTGCAAAGTTTGGCCTAATACAATTTAAAGAAGGGTGCAGTAACTACAGCGTGTGATAAACTCTGCACAACTCAGAATTCTGACTTCTATGCAAACGGGGGTTTATTCAGAGGTAGACATCTCCAGCCTACTCATAAGCAGGCCTAACTATGACAGTGTCTGATGCTTTTTAAGAATCAATTAAAATGTTAACAAGCAAATAATCCATAGGTTCAAAGGATGTTTTTATGATTTTCAGTTTTACATGTCTAAATGCAGTTTCGAAAGTTGATATTCTTTACCAAAAGAGTTAAAATAAAATTAAAACACCTACAGCAATCAGTGGCTTTGGATTTCCAGATACAAAAATCTCACCAAAAATGCTTGGCAGTGGATGTTTCTCTAACACTGAAACGCCCAACTTTGCTTTCAGAGAAAGGGAGACATCCTTGGTAGTCACATTATAAATTTTACAGTACATCTAAGCCAAACTCCACCATTTTCATTAAACTATGTAGAGGTGACTTTTGTTGATTTTTCCTCTTATGTTGAAATTTATATTAAGAAAATGGAAATGTTTGCTGATACACTGCTTAGAGTGGTCACTCTGTTAACAGTTGTCTTGATCATACAATAATAATCTGCATCCTCTTCTCGCTTATTTACAAACCTTCAGCCCATCTAGCCATATCTGAAACTGTTTTGATGAAATGAAAAAATGATAATTTAAGAAGAATAAATCCTTTCTTCTCTTTTTTAAGTCTGTTTAATTTATTACATCAATTAGTGTTACTGATTAGCCAATCTTATATTAAAAAAGTATATCAGTTGTTTCCAAATAGTTTGATCATCATAGACAATGATGTTTAATGATGGCGTGGTCTTTTGCGAGTTGCATCTGTGATTAGATTTGTCTTGGCTTCACACAACTGCTGCTCTGTTAGATGTTTACTAAGTAGGAGCTAATCAAAATTGTTTTGTTTTATGGCTTCTGATTCACTCTTGTACATGTTATTTTCTTTTCTTACTTCTTTCACAATCTCTTCAAATACGAATACAAATCTCTTTAAAGGTAAATACTCCAACTTCCTAATATGAGAAACAAAACAAAGGAATAAAGCACAATATTTGTTCACATTTTCATTGATGATTCCATGCATTGCTTGTTTATTTTCTAGTTTTTTCTAGCTACAGCGAGACTCTGTTGTTTGGAAGCTTTGTCTTCCTAGGAGTATACCAACACTACTCCTAGGTGAATGTTATAGATTGTAAATTCCCTGCTACTTTTTGGAGATGCATGTTCCAGAGAATTGCACCTATGCTAAATGGACTCCATAGACTCTTAATTGCCTGGTAGGTTTGGAAGGTGGCTCATCTGAGGATAGGCACCCACATCACTGCTAGATGAACCTCATAACATTGTAATTACTTTGTACTTTTGAAAAATGCATCTTTCAGTGGGTCATGACTAGTCACTTCTGTGCAGAACATAAGTAGTCTGATTCACAAAGGTAACACTTTTGAGTAACTTACACTTTGGGGTAAGTTAACTACTTTTCGGTATTCACAAACTCAGAGTATAATTTTACTACAAAATTTGTAAGTTACATGTCTCCAATCCCGTAATATTAGCAATTGGCTTACTCTTATGTGGGTGGATGATGGCTGTCCAAAAAATCCCCCTGGATCCTCATTAAGCTTCTCTTGCTACTCTCTAATCCCTTTCCCTTTTGGAGTATGTCTGCCCCTTTCAAGAGCCACTCCCCTCCACCAGCAGCGCCCGCCAGCAGAACACCGCCAGGCCGCATGATTTCTCATAGTACGGCTGGCGGCAGTCTACTGGCGTGGCGCTGCTGGTGGTAGCAGCGCCACCTTAACACCATCCACCAGTATGGCCAGAGCTGGATTTCCACCCTTCTTGTGGCGGAAATCCGGCTGTGGTAATATTTTGAAGGATGGATGTTAGCCGCGGCGAAGGTCTTTTTGCGGCCGTCGCCAGTGCAGAAGGCGGCACTTCCCACCAATGTCGTAATGTGCGCAATAATTTGTAAGTGGCACTTTGTAGTATGTTTTGCACTACAAAATGTATTATAAAGTGCTGTTTGTGAATCAGGCCCACAGGATTAATTATCTGGTAGTCTTGTGAATGTACATCTTCCTATGGTTGCACCAATGCCACCAAGGGGTGGACACCGAAGGCTTTTAACTAATTATTGGCATTTTGAGATCCATGTCTTCCTCTTGGCTGTGTGCATAGACTTCTCCTGGGTGGGCTCCACAAAGTGTAAATTACCTGTGCCCCATTAATTCTGTTAAATCTATTTATTAAACCGATTGAGAAAACAACAGCTGCCCAACCCTCCCACAGGTACATTTTCCATTTCTATAGTTCCTTCTTCCCTCTACCGTCCATCCTCATCAGCTAAACCGCCTCCTAATCAATGTTCATTTAATAAACAAGAAGTGACTAAAGATATTGATCTAATCTCAGACTCTTACCTGGACCTGAAACCTTAATAGACAATGGCTCAGCAAAGGTTTCAACAACCCCATTCCTCTTAAGACATCCACATGACCAAACCATCAAACTAAGGCCTATGGACTCAATAAAATGATAAAGAAGATGAAAAGAGTATTCACTGAAATCAATGATCATTGAAGAAATCCAATAATTAGTATGACAATACCTGTCTCTAAACACTCAAAACAATCCACAAATTGTCCCTTAATAAGGTAATCAAGGCCTTCCTTTTCCAATTGCATTGGCAAAGCCAGTTACCTTATCAAGAAACGTCACTGGACCTTCAGAAAAGCCAATAACCTGGAGTACACTATCACAAAGAGCTCCCATTATTAACCAAGCAAACAACTTTGCTGATAGTGGATTCCACATTCGGATAGTTGCTGCAGATATTTTCCACCTGCCGCTGTTTCTTCTTGTTATAGTTAGTTAGTGAAGGCTTTACCAAGATCCTCTGTTATTGCTATTTGGAATAGGTCAATTGCGACTCCTACTGCCAGTACTGGAGAAGTGTTCTTTAGCTTAGGGCTAGCTTCCTTGAAAATATAAATATGCATTTAACTCTTGTTTCAGGTTGGTTATGTTTGTGACTGTGGTAGTGTTCATATTTGCTATATTGTGGAGAAGATAGATCTCTTCTAGGTCTTGTAGAGACAGATTGTTTATTCTTATATACCCTGATATGTTCAGGGACTTTGGCTTGTCCTTTAAGAAGGTGTAGATTTTCAGTTTCCTGGTAAATTTTAATAGCTCAGTTTCAGTATGATATACAGCAGAAAGTCACTTATTTGTTTATTATTCCTCTATTAATGGCTGTGAGGTCTGTGTTGGAAAGGTTTACAGTTAGGGATTGGTTTTCGTAGGTTTTGCAGGTTCCATTTTCCTTCGTCTGGCTCTTATTTGTAATCAAGTTGGTTCTTCCCTTTCCCTTCATGTAGGTACTTGATTTCCTCAGGTTTCAATACCTGATGTTTTTAAGCCTTGTCTTGTGCTCTGTGTACTTTCCCTGTGATATTTCTTTACTTCTTCAACAAAATTTGCATTTGGTTACCTCCCTCTGCTTCCCTGCTAGATGTTTCAATTTCTGATATGGGTGGTATGTGAGAAGTAGTATTTTCTGTTTGATAGTGGCATGATATGTGATATGTTTTGGCAAAAAAACTCAAGCTGGTAATCAAGTTGGTCACATCTAAATCTTCTGTTATTTCTTTTTATGACATTTGTTTCAAGTTCTTCAATTATTTTATTTTAAAAGTCTTCATTTGCTTATGTGGAACCTCACCCCCTCTGCTATTCTCCTTTATCTTCCCCATCTTCACAATGAGATTATCGACTTTTTGCTTGTTCCTTTCATATTCTTTTTCTGCAATATCTATTAGTTGTCTATTCCGACTGTTTCAAAGCTTTTTTGAGAGTTTGTTTCCATCTTTCTATTTTCTCTACATCTATTTTTCAGAAGGTGGGAATATTCATAATCCTCTCAGAATCCTGTCACCTTCCAGATATTTTTTAAAGGTTGTCACTTCCCACCATTTTGAGGTTTCTTTCTTTTCCTACTGATTTTTCTTGTGCCTGGGAGATGGGATCAGGCAAGGTAAAATAGTGTACATTGATATCCTGTTGGTTTCGACATGAGGTGTTGAATGCTTTTTCTATGTGTTGCTCTCTCTTGTTTCTGAATTCCACAATATTGATATGGATTGATGAAGGGGCCATTTATAGCGGTTTAACTAGTTAAACAAACAATTGGAATGTTTCAAGTTGAATGGAGTAAGTTCCCCGGAGAGAGTAGAGACCACCTGAAATTACCAGTTTCTGTGGTTTGTAGCTGTAGGTTACAAGTGAAGAGATTTATGACCTATGCACACAAGTTTCAATATACTTTTGGTTTCAATGGGAAGCCATCTAAGCGTGCTTATGATTGTAGATTATGTTATGTTATTGCTTAGAACAGGAGACTTACCTAGATCTAGCTTGAAATGCATCCTTTGACTGATCCAGAGATACCTTTGAAATATCTGTAAGTAACCTGTTGACACAGTATAATCTTGGCAGCAATAGAGATTTAATACAGTTATGGATCCTCTCCCAGTTTATATTGTATCCCTTTCAGAAGTGTAAGTTGGACCTAAGCTTCTTTTTGTAAGATGATGAAGATTTTGATTTTTGTATAAAGTGTGAAGCCTAAGAACACAGCACAGTTAATAATGTGGGGATGGCATAAAAACTTTATAATTGAAATTAGTCAATATTGAACTCAAACATACTGAGGCATGAAAATAAGCAAGAATTTTGTTTTAGGTGAGTTAAGGTTTGAGTAATGATGGCACATACGTATGGGAGTCTCTTTTAGCATCTGGGAAAGGATGCAATGTTATGCTGGAAGGGGATTTTCAAGAAAAAACCTTAGTGTTGTCACAGTAAAAGTGAATAGAGCTGTATGAGTCTTTATGAAGAGAACTAGGGGGCTTAGTATACAATTTTAATATGTTAGGGAGAATATAAAATCTTGCAGAACTTCTTGATGTAGAGGCAATGGGGCTGGTAGAGAATTTGAGATTTTTTTTTGTTAGCATCCCTTTTCCAGGTATGAGAAAAAACATCTGAGAAATCTGTTCTTAAAGGTATTCTCTCAAGTGTCTTAGAAGGGTGAAATGGTTAAACCTCTCAAATGCTGCTAACAAGTCAAATAAAATAAGAAGGTACAAATGATCAATATTAGGATGAGAATTACAAAATTTTTCCCATCATCATCTGCACAGGAAGTGAAATCACTTCCTGCCTTCTCCCTTCTCGAATCAACTCTTTAGGGCATCCCTTCAACACGGTGTCCCCAGCAACTGTCAGACAAAGTGGAGGACATTGGGTTACTAGCTGAGGTGCGGTGAAACAAAAGCAAACCTAAAATGTACATGTGCTTTATCTTCAGGTAGGTATGCACAAAAGCAGTCAGGATTAACTTAGAGGCAATGTGTAAAGTACTTATGCAGCACACAAACAATAATAAAGTGAAAATACAACACAAGAAAACACACCACTTGGGAACAATTTAATTATTTATTTGACACCAAAACAACAAAAATCCAATAAGAAGACCTGAAGAAATGCAATTTAAAAGATTTAGGTGAAAACAGCGCTCAAAAGCACAAAGCAAAAATTTTGTTATCTGGTCACATCAGACCGGGACATAGTCCCAATTACAGGCTAGATTCAGGGACCAAGTAAGAATCACTAAACAAAGTAACTTAAATGCTGGTTGCAGGGTGTTGCAATGTCCCACATAGAGGCCATGTCACACATCGGTGATTCAAGGCTATGATGCAAGCTCCTGCGTCAGGATGCATAGCGCAGCAATGTTTCCCAGATGCTGCGATGCAAGTTCCTGTGTTAAAGATCCATTGTGAAGTGGCATTTTCAAGGAGCTGCAGAGCTGCAAAGTGAGGTTCTGCATTGAGGATGCATCACACAACAGCAGTTTTGAGAAGCTGCAAGATCTTGCATCAGGGAATCGTGATGTAGGAATAGTTCAGAAGAGCTGCAAGGTCCTGCATCAGGGATGTATCATGCAGCTGCAGTTCGAATGCAAGGCTGACAGGCAATGCGTCATGCTGCATCAGTTCTGCTTGGACCATAACTGGGCTGGCAGAGCACCTTCAGGCTAACTTCCGAGGGTCCAGTACTGGGCAACAAAACTTAGGGAGCAAGACTCATAGCAGATTGAGTCCAGGTGCTGGGTTCAAGGTGGTTGGAGCCTTTTTTATGCTTGAGTCTGTGATCAGGAGGACAGCCAACTAGCCCTTGGAGTCCTTTTCACTCAGACAGCAGCACAGCAGAACAACTCAGTAGTCCCTCTGAGTCTTCCACAGGTCCAGAGATAAACTGAAGTGTTGGGTCTGAGGGTCTAATATTTATGCCTGGTTACCACTTAGAAGTAGAAGAAATCTCTAGATCTCTCCATATACAGATGTGACTGAAACTTCCTGCTTCCTTGACCTGGCCCCAGCTTGTCTGGAGGCACAAAAAGACTAGTGTGAAACACTTTGTGAGAGTGCTGATGCAGTCTTTATAATGTAGGTGACAGCTCCCCCCATCAAGTCAGAGATGGTCCATCCTACTGTCGTGAGGTTATTTTAGCATTTTACACAGGCACATTATTAAGTTCTGGGCCTCAGGCATGTGCCTTTTTACTTAGTTGCTTGTCCAAAGTGAACATTGTCTACCCTACACAGAAACATATGTGTTGTCACATCAGGGCAGTTCTTAGAACAACATCACACTGCCCACATCATCTTATAGGGAACTTTACAGCCAGTTTGCCATCTTATGCTGCACATCGTCACAGTTTCTGCTGAAACCTTTTGGTTCAACTTCATCTCCATGGGAGGACTCTCAGCAGATTGGGCTTCTTTGCAGGGACCAAAAGGACGGATTAGGGCTTCCACTGCTACTTACTCTCATGTAGAAACTTAGTAGTGTAGGTAGGAATGTTAGGCACACTATTGTGACATTATGGTGGGACTCCATTTGTGTTTCACTTTCTAGGACACTGTTGTAATACCACTCAGTTTCATTTTCCTCACAATCACAATTCATGCCTTTCTACATAGAACACAGTTGCTTCAATAAAACCTATTGAGCCAAGATCCAGCTTCTGTTTTGTCCTTGCATGCATGAGACTTGCATAACCCCGAAAAAGGGGTGAGATTAGGTTCACCATGACTTCCCTGAGGAGTCTGAGTGTCATGCCATAGGCTGCCACAAATCACTTCTACCTCTGGTACTTGTGAGGTGCTGCTAGCTAGCCAGAAAGGGTTAGGCTAACAGCTGCCCCACGGTGTGGGATCAGACTCAGCCCTGATTTATACTTTTTTTGCGCCGCATTATCGTCATTTTTTTACGCAAAAGCAGCGCAAAAAAAGTATAAATCATGGCCATAGCGTGCATAGTATTTGAAAACACAAAGGGCCCTTTTTATACTTTTATAGTATATATATATAAGTATATATATACTTTTATAGCGCTGCATTTGCATCATGTTTTGACACAAAAGCGATGCAAACGTACAAAGTATAATTTAATTTTGTACGTTTATGCCGCTTTTACATCCAAAAATGAAACAAATGCGGCATTAAAAAAGTATAAATCAGGCCCTCAGTCCCCACGCTTGGTGGTGCTGCCGCCCAAAATCCAGCAGTCTTGTTACCATAACGGGAGTCTACGATGATACCAACACCTATGTCCAGTTTGTCTGTCTGGGAGTAATACCTAAAGGTCAACTTCCAGCTACACCTAGTCATGTGACCCAGGATGACAGTACCAAATGGGAAGGACAGAAAATGCCAAATTTCTACAAGTAGTATTTCAGAATTGTGACCTAAAATCCAACTTTTCCATTAAAGAGGGTTTTATATTACAATTCGTTATATACGAACCTCAACATTCTTCCTTGCTCCCAATTGAAAGTTATCACTTATTAAAGTTATTAAGTTAACCCAATGTTATCCTATGGGAGAGGTATACCTTTCAGTAGAAAAAAGCTAATTTAAGAGTTTTTCACTACCAGGACATGGAAAACCTAAAGGTACTTGTCCAACCTTTTAAATACAATGCACCCTGGCCAATGGGCTGTTTGAGGCCTACCCTAGGGGTGACAGTATATGTGAGAAAAAGGAAGGTTTAGGTCTGGAAAAAGGTATATTTTGCCAGCTCAAAATGGCAGTTTAAAAATGCACACACAGGCTGCAATGGCAAACCTGATAGATGTTTATAATCTACTTCAATTAGTGGCACCATCTGTGGTACAGTTCCACTCGTATCATTTAATTCACAGGCCCTGTGTACAGTCAGTACCACTTAACTAGAGACTTACAACTAAATTAAATGTGCCAATTGTGTGTAAGCCAGTGTTACCATGTTTAAAGAAGAGAGCACAAGCACTTTAGCACTGGTTAGCTTTGGTAAAGTGTACAGAGTCCTAAAGGCCAACAAAAACAGGTTCAGAAAACCAGAGGGTAAAGGCAAATGGGGATGTCCCTGTAGAAAGTGCCAAGTCCAACACAGGGGCAGCACTTATTGTAGCCTGTTAGGGAATGTTAGAGCCAAGAAGGGTCTTGGACCAGAATCTCTGTCCACCTGAACCCTACGAAGTAAAATGCTATCATGTGCATCACCCAGCACACCATTCTGTCAGTTCCCACATCCACACCCAGATTACCCAAATGCTCACGTAACTTTACACACCACACAGACCCAACCTTGTACACATTCCACAAATATAAGACACCATGAAACTACAGAACACACATTGCAACTCATGCTCATTCTGCAGTATGCAATGGTCCAGACATTGCAAACCCATCACCTATCACAATCTTGACACTGGCTTCATCACAGACACATGGTTCATGCCCACATCCTTCCACCTCTTCTGTAAACCTTTAGAGCAAAACAAGGCCTTCTTGACTTCCTCGAAGTCCTTGACACCTTGCTCATGCAACATACCCACACCACTGTTTTGGGTGATATCCACCTCCCAGAATGCACAAGGTCAAGGCAAACAACCTGATCAACACATTCAATGTGGTACAACATGTGACACAGCCAACACACTTCAAAGGCCTCATTCTCTACCTTGTCTTTTAAACATCACCAACAATCCAGTGCAAACCATACATACTCCTGGACTGGATGGGTCACTTTTCCAGCCCTCTCTCCCTGCTCAGTGTCCTACTAACAGAACAAGGGCAACCCAAAAAGAGGCTTCAAACACTTCTCCATGGACAACCTAATGCTTGAAATCCTCTCTCACTATATCAACTCAACGTCTGACACCAACATATTTCTAACCAACTTCAACACATTTTTTCAAATACTATGAGAACATTGAAACCCCATTTAAAACACCAACGCTTTCATCACACATCCCAGTTATAAAACTGAAGAACAAGACATAGCTTTCATCAACTTTCATCACCCTGGTACCCTAAGGATGTTTCTCATAATAATTTGGACCATCAGCAGACAAGAAAGAAAGTGGAAGAAAAAAACAGAAATCACATTAGCCTCATGATACTGAAGTAAGTCACACAATACAGCTCATCACATCAGCCAAAGCTAAATACTATAACAACGCCATCAATTAAGTCATCAACAGAAACAGAATGATTTCCAAGATAGTCAAGCACTACATAAACCTCCTGCTAGATCCACTTACTCCTCACACCACAAAAAGTGCAATTCCATGAACAACTCCGTCAGTGAAAAAATGATGAAAAGCCAACAGCACATTAAAAACACCATGCCTCCCTCATATGCACTCTTGCAGATCCAGCTCATATACTCAACACCCTCACATCCTCTTTTTAAGAAGATGATGTCTTACTACTCAACATTGTCAATGTCTTCCTCACGTAAGACATCTTCCCAGAAGCTCTGAAGGCAAGCCAATTTCTCTCACTCCTAAAGAAACCTACAATATATTCTGCTGACCTTACCAACTACTCACCCATTACTTGACCAGTATTTATTGGCAAAATCTTTGAAAAAAGCAGGCTTCATTCAAATCCAAGATCACATCAATGCTAGCCATATCCTGTATGACTACCATTGTGGCTTCAGAACATACTGCAGCATGAATACTGTTGCATTAAACATTGTTGATAAAGCACTCTTGACCACAGAGGAATATGACCCCTGCTTTCTATATTTGCTAGACCTCGCAGATGACTTAGATAAAGATGACCATTCCACCCCCATAAACACTCTGGAGTCCCAAATGGGATTAACCAGCAAAGTCCCTCTTGAGGTCTCCTCCCACTGTTCCAACTCACACCAGTTTGTTTACATGGACACCTCTAGGTCCCAAGTAAGCCCTACCATTTGTGGGGTCCTCAAGGTTTCCATAATGTTCCCTGCAATCTTCAACTTATTTAACCAAGATTTACTAATATGCCAATGATGTCCAACTAAAGTCGCCTCTATTTCAGAATTCCAATACCTCAAACACTGCCTGCAAATCATATAATCAGGAACAGGGTGTTCAGGGCCTAACCAACCAAGAAAGAATTACTGTTATTTGCCAACAAACAAAATCAGGAAACAGAACAAACCTAGCTGAGTGACATGAACATTAATGGCAATGAACCGCAACTTTCATTAAATGTCAGGTTACTTGTACTCACCCTAGACCCCAACCTCTTCCTCAAGTCATCATATTGCCAAAGACACAATGATACCCGAGTACCATTTCTTTCTTCTACAGATAGTCAAACAGAAAGCCACTTCAGAACTGATATTTAAGCCATTATACTCTAGAATCTGGGTGATGGTTGATTCCTGCTCAATGACATTTTAGATTTCATACCAATACCACTTAAGAGCAATCTGCATGCTGAATCACTTCATCCAGGGCGGAAAGAAATATGATCACACCACCCACATCCTAATGAAACTCCATTGGCTTCCCTTGCCCTCCTTCAAAATCAGCTTCATCATCTCCAAAGCGATCATGACCAGCATCCCGGCTTATCTTGCAGACAAGCTCACCATCTCTGGTGGTTCAATGCACACGTGCAGTAAGGATACCATCAGATTGGACTAAGATGTGTAAAAAAGAAAAAGCAAGGCAGAATACATATATAAAGAACAGTAGATCACAATACAACGGTCTGCAAACCAGGTACCTCTATCACTCGCTCACTTTTATGCTTCTCTTTGTACAGAGTTTAGCTGCCTTTTGGCTAAGTTTGGGGTGTACAAATACCACATACGTATATTTATACATGCACTTATAAAACTATTGGAAGTATACACAATTCCCATTCAAACTGTTATTTCTAATAATTTCTTTTGGCTGGCTTGCCACGCAGTCAAGCAGGGCTTGAAATAGGAAGAATAAGTAAAAAGCAAGGTGAAACTTAAATATTTTCTTCCATACTAGTGTTATAGTGTAATAGAGTTGAACGGTTCAGTTTCAGTAACCTCCCTGAAGAAAGACCTAAACTTCATTATTTCTAATCTCCCAAATAGGTAAGAGATAGTTCTATGAGTTTCACTTTTTAGAAATAGAATTTAAGAATCTCTCATAGTGGAGCTCTAATATGCATAAGGTTGGTCTCCGTCAATAGTAGCACAGTCTGAAAAATGCTGAATTGGAATGATTCCCAGAGTGATTGCACGTTGTTTAGACTATTGCAAGCATTCTCTCCATCACCATTTGTGTGTATGATGTAATGTCTGTACTGAGTATACCTAGATGTGGGTCCTGTGCTCACCATGCCGTAGGACTAAAGCTGCAACCTACTGACTAGATCCAAATAGGCCTACCTGTGTTGGGTTGCTTATGTTCCCTTCTGAATATGACGCATCTGGCACTTTGGGATGGGATTGAGGAGCAGAGTCAGTACTTGTAGGAAGTTGGCTCTGTATTTACTATTTCAAAGTAAGAAATAGTGTGCACAGAATCCAAGGGTTCCCCTTAGAGGTAAGATAGTAGCAAAAATAGATAATTCTAATGCTCTAGTTTGTGGTAGTGTGGTCGAGCAGTAGGCTTATAAGAGGATAGTGTTAAGCATTTGTTGTACACACACAGGCAATACATGAGGAACACACACTCAAAGACTTACTCCAGGCCACTAGGTTTTTATATTGAAAAATATATTTTCTTAGTTTATTTTAAGAACCACAGGTTCAAGATTTACATCAAACACATTTGAAATGTAAGGTACTTCACTTAGATACTTTAGGAACTTTGAATGAACACAATATCATGTACAGTCTTTGTAAAAATGGCACTAAGCTATTTCAAAAGTGGACACTGCAAAAATCAACAGTTCCTGGGGGAGGTAAGTTAAGGTTAGTTTTGAAGATAAGTAAAACACTTACAAGTCTCAAAGTTGGGGCATAGGTAGCCCACCGTTGGGGGTTCAAGGCAACCCCAAAGTTACCACACCAGCAGCTCATGGCCGGTCAGGTGCAGAGGTCAAAGAGGTGCCCAAAACACATAGGCTTCTATGGAGAACAGGGGTGCCCTGGTTCCAGTCTGCCAGCAGGTAAGTACCCGCGTCCTCGGGGGTCAGACCAGGGGGGTTTTGTAGGGCACCGGGGGGGACACAAGAAGGCACAGAAAGTACACCCTCAGCGGCACAGGAGCGGCCGGGTGCAGTGTGCAAACAGGCGTCGGGTTTTGTATAGAAAGTAATGGAGGGACCCGGGGGTCACTTCAATGATGCAGGCAGGCATGGGGGGGCTCCTTGGAGCAACCACCACCTGGGCTAGGCAGAGGGTCGCCTGGGGGTCGCTCCTGCACTGGAGTTCGGTTCCTTCAGGTCCTGGGGGCTGCGGGTGCAGTGTTGGTTCCTGGCGTCGGGTCCCTTGTTACAGGCAGTCGCGGTCAGGGGAGCCTCTGGATTCTCTCTGCAGGCGTTGCTATGGGGGGTCAGGGGGGGTTGTCTCTGGTTACTCACGGGCTCGCAGTTGCTGGGGAGTCCTCCCTGAGGTGTTGGTTTTCTGCAGGTCGAGCCGGGGGCATCGGGTGCAGAGTGGAAAGTCTCACGCTTCCGGGGGAAACGTGTAGGGGGTCATTCTGACCCCCGCCGGCGGCGGATGCCGCCGGCCTGGCGGGAACCGCCAGAAGACCGTACCGCGGTCAAAAGACCGCGGCGGTCATTCTGAGTTTCCCGCTGGGCTGGCGACCGCCAGAAGGCCGCCCGCCCAGCGGGAAACCCCCTTCCACGAGGGTGCCGGCTCCGAATGGAGCCGGCGGAGTGGAAGGGGTGCGACGGGTGCAGTTGCATGGGCACTGCAGGGGCCCCCAGGGGCCCCACGACACCCGTTCCCGCCAGCCAGGTTCTGGCGGTGAAAACCGCCAGAACCAGGCTGGCGGGAAGGGGGTCGGAATCCCCATGGCGGCGCCGTGGAGGATTCCCTGGGGCAGCGGGAAGCCGGCGGGAAACCGCTGGCTTCCCTTTTCTGACCGCAGCTTTACCGCCGCGGTCAGAATGCCCCCGGAAGCACCGCCAGCCTGTTGGCGGTGCTTCCGCGGTCGTTGGCCCTGGCGGTCCATGACCGCCAGGGCCAGAATGACCCCCGTAGTCTTTAAAGTTGCTTCTTTGATGCAAAGAAGTTGCAGGTTTTTGAGCAGGGCTGCTGTTCACAGGAGTTTCTTGGTCCTTGGGTGCAGGGCAGTCCTCTGAGGCTTCAGAGGTCACTGGTCCCTGTTGGATGCATCGCTGTTGCAGTTTTCTTCGAAGTTGGGAGACAGGCCGGTAGGGCTGGGGCCAAGGCAGTTGTCATCTCCGTCTTCTCTGCAGGGCTTCAGGTCAGCAGTCCTTCTTCTTGTTAAGGATGCAGGAATCTAGTTTCCTAGGTTCTGGGGTGACCCTAAATACTGAATTTAGGGGTGTGTTTAGGCCTGGGAGGGCAGTAGCCAATGACTACTGTCCTGGAGGGTAGCTAGACCCTCTTTGTGCCTCCTCCCGGTGGGGAGGGGGGCACATCCCTAATCATATTGGGGGAATCCTCCAGTCTCAAGATGGAGGATTTCTAAAAGCAGGAGTCACCTCAGCTCAGGACACCCTAGGGGCTGTCCTGACTGGTGAGTGGCTCCTCCTTGTATTTCTAATTATCTCCTCTAGCCTTGCCGCCAAAAGTGGGGGCAGTGGTTGGAGGGGAGGGCATCTCCACTAGATGGGATGCCCTGTGGTGCTGTAACAAAAGGGGTGAGCCTTTGAGGCTCACTGCCAGGTGTTACAGCTCCTGCAGGGGGAGGTGAGAAGCACCTCCACCCAGTACAGGCTTTGTTCCTGGCCACAGAGTGACAAAGGCACTCTCCCCATGTGGCCAGCAACATGTCTGGTGTGTGGCAGGCTGGCAGAAACTAGTCAGCCTACACTGGAAGTCAGGTTGGTATTCAGGGGGCACCTCAAAGGTGCCCTCTGGGTGTATTTTACAATAAATTGCACACTGGCATCAGTGTGCATTTATTGAGCTGAGAAGTTTGATACCAAACTTCCCAGTTTTCAGTGTAGCCATTATGGAACTGTGGAGTTCATGTTTGACAAACTCCCAGACCATATACTCTTATGGCTACCCTGCACTTACAAAGTCTAAGGTTTTGCTTAGACACTGTAGGGGCATAGTGCTCATGCACATATGCCCTCACCTGTGATATAGTGCACCCTGTCTTAGGGCTGTAAGGCCTGCTAGAGGGGTGACTTACCTATGCCACAGGCAGTGTGAGGTTGGCATGGCACTCTGAGGTGAGTGCCATGTCGACTTAGTCATTTTCTCCCCACCGGCACACATAAGCTGTGAGGCAGTGTGCATGTGCTGAGTGAGGGGTCCCTAGTGTGGCATAAGACATGCTGCAGCCCTTAGAGACCTTCCCTGGCATCAGGGCCCTTGGTACCAGAGGTACCAGTTAAATGGGACTTACCTGAGTGCCAGGGTTTTGCCAATTGTGGAGACAAAGGTACAGTTTAGGGAAAGAACACTGGTGCTGGGGCCTGGTTAGCAGTGTCCCAGCACACTTTCAAATCATAACTTAGCATCAGCAAAGGCAAAAAGTCAGGGGGTAACCATGCCAAGGAGGCATTTCCTTACAGTGCTGATTTGCATAAAGTGGACCTCTGCCTAGAGTGGAATTGTAGGTGAAAAATTATAGACTGTAATGTGGTCTGAGCGATCACCAGCAGTGGGGAATTATTTAAGCAGTCAATCTATCACCTTGTTGTGTGTTAAAGTAGATGCCATTGAGGGCAACCTATATTCATGTAGGGGCTTTGATTTCTAGGGCACAGGTAGAAATGAAAGCATGATTCCAAACAGTGTAGGTTGCTATCCGAGACTTGCATCTTGAGTAAGAAGACAAGACATTTTCTATTAAGATGGTATTTTCAATGTACATACATTTTAGGAAGAGCTGGAGAGATTTTTTTATGAGATGGGAGTGCTGATAAAGAACATTGTGAAGTTAGAAATACAGCCTGTAGTGGAGTCCTTGACTTTGCCTTTGATTGCTATCTTTGGTTGCTTTCTTGGATAATTTCAGTGGGCAGTTGATTTTAGTGGAGTGAGGAATCTTGGTGTAGGAAAAGGAGCTATCAGCAATGAAAGTGGAGGAATACAATGAAAAACCAACCAAAAAATGATTTACAACCTTTCAATGCTATATCCCAAACCTCCAGAACACAAGTCCTCACAGTGCAGGAGTCATAGTATTAAATGTGAGACATAAATTGGAGGTGGAGTAAAAAGTGACGTACAGGGGGCAAATAACACAGAATGAATGCGGAATTAAGGACACAAGATGCATGGTAAAACTTAAAGGCCTTATTTAGGGCGTATGACCTCACGTCATATTTAGAGATCTTCGCCTGGCTGTGAGGAGATCTGTGTGGCTTCCAATGAATATCTGCTATGGAAGCTCCTCTGAAGGTATTTTAAGTTAGGCATGTTTAAGGAGGCTACTCAGCAATTATTTGATTACCAAAAAGAAACTCCGAAAGTGGGAATTTGTTTTTATTTAAAAAAAACTAGTGACACTGACAATGTGAGACCTAACAAATGACACAAAAATGTAAGTTATTTCAAACAAATATGGGATCTAAATGGCCTTGTAATAATTATTTAGTCACCCAGAAAACTGGTCTTCCTAGACATACAACTCATGGGACAAGTGGCAATGGCATTTAACATATCTTTCCAGCATCCAATCATGTACGCGCTCCTGGCATGATTCCAATTTGTATGATAACTCAAAGTCCCTCAAGTAAAACATGTGATCAATGAAGCTATTAGACTTAAACTCATGGTAATGCCAGTGACCTTGCAGCAACAAGTAGAAGAGGAGCTACAAAGCTCCAGAAACCAAGATTTCTCTGAATACGTTACTGTCACAACACTACAGGTTTACCCCACCATCACTGTAATACTGAATGTTATCACTGTACCCAAATGAAATGCTAGATAGCTAGGCAGGTAGGCATATGCATTGACGTGCATTCCCAAAATGTGCATTAAATTGGAATGGAACCCAGGCCCACATGTGAAAGAGATGATCATTTGCATCAAAGATGCCTGCATATTTTCCAAGCACAACCTCTTGAAGGAGTGCCACCAGTCACAACTTGACTATGAGAGGTCTCACACTGCAGTGTTTTCTATAGAATTTGGATTGTATCACTACAAATATTTCAGTTTCAACAGCGATTGATGTATTTCAAAAAGGAGAATGGAAAGTCATTTGACCACTAACAATTTGAACCACAGTGACTATGGCAGCACAAATAAAGAAAAACACACAGCATTATCTGAGGTATGCAGGAGTCTTGCAGCAGCAGATTTGTTAGACCTAGCATCCTTGGCGTTGTCTCCCCTGTCTTTTTTTGCCTCTGCTTCCCATGTTTTGACTGTGTTTTTGCAGTTTTGGGCACTTTACCACTGCTGACCAGTGCTAAAGTGCAAGTGCTTGTTTGTGTATTTGGCTTTTCCATGATTGGCATTTTTGATTTACTAGTAAGTCCCTAGTAAATCAAATGCTACTAGTGGACCTGCAGCACTGGTTGTGCCACCACATGAGTAGCCATGTAAACATGGCTCAGACCTGCCACTGCAGTGTCTGTGTGTGCAGCTTTAAGCTGCCAAATCAACCTGGCAAGTGTACATACTTGCCAGGCCCAAACCTTCGCTTTTTATATATGTAAGGCACACCTAAGGTAGGCCCAAGGTAGCCCCATGGGCAGGCTGCAGTTTATGTTAAAGGTGGGACATGGACTAATGTGTTTTATATGTCCTAATGGTGAAATACTGCCAAATTCGATTTTCACTGTTGCCAGGCTTATCTCTCTCATAGGATAACATGGGGACTGCCTTTAAATATCTGTAAAGTGCAGTTTCCCTTTGGGAGCAGATAGAGATGTGGAGTTTAGGGTCTCTGAACTCACAATTTTAAAATACATCTTTTGGTAAAGTTGTTTTTTAAATTGTCAGTTTGAAAATGCCACTTTTAGAAAGTGGGCATTTTCTTGCTTAAACTATTTTGTGACTCTGCCTGCTTGTGTATTTCCTGTCTGGGTTAGACTGACAGTTGGGCTGTTTGTGAATCCCCTCTAGGCAGTGATACAAAGGGAGCTGTGGTGTAGCCTGCCTATCCTGATGGACCATCTGGGGTAGAGTAGAGGGAGAAGTGGTCACTTAAAACTGAATGCGATGTGCCTATCCTCACACAATGCAGTCTCCAACTCCCTGGGGTGAGTCAGGGACTAGGCCTGGGCAAGGCAGGATCCTGTAAACAACAAAGACTTTTCTTTTAAGTTGTGCATCTTCAAAGGCAGAAACGGCTATAAGTATTGGACCCAAAACCCCAGACATTAGATTACTTCAGGAATTCAAGAGGAATCTCTGCCAGGTAGAGGTCCCGCTTCAATCCATACGCAGGAGAAGAGCTGAATAGCTGAAGGAGAAGTGCTGCCCCTGCCTGTGACTGTGCTTTGTTGGGCTATCCTGCAGTTGCCGCTTCTGCCTGAGAAAGGGGACAAAGTTTGGACTTTGTGGTATATTCCTGCCTGTGAGGTATCTTCAAGGGCTTGGACTGAGCTTGCCCCCTGTAGTCACAGGGCATTCACAGACTTCCTCTGCCAGCACCTGGACTCTCTGCTGAGACTCCTGCCCTGCCAAGTGGTGCCTAATCCAGTCCCTGGGCCTTTGAAAGGAGAAGCTGGTGGAAAACCAAGAAAAAACAAGTGCACTGACTTTGGACAACCCCAGACTGATGCCGCTGCCGGATTCCACGATGCCACCTGCAACTGAAGCCCTGGTCCTCACTGGAGAGTGATGACCCTGCAGGTCGGACTCCGTCACAGCCTTGCTGAAGTCCATGACTCCCTGAGTCCCTAAGTGCTGTGTCACCGATGTCCGTGACACCCGACTTCACTGCACCATGCTGTGACCGCCAGATATCGACCCCGCCAGAAGTGCGTGGATCCAATGCTTTGCACTGATGCCATCTCACCTCCACAGCAAGGACCCGCACCTTGCGCCAACGCCTGCGCTCCTTCATTCCGCAGCAGTGATACAGACGCCGCACAGGATTCAGTGACGCTTCTATCTCCAACTCCGTGCATCGGCTTGTTTCCTCATGTTCACAAGGTGCTGTACCTGGGGGTCCATGTGACTCAGTGACTAGTGCCATTATCGCCGGATTGTTGGGAATGACTCTGTCACAATGCTGTGATATCTCCAAATCGAAGCACTTGTGTTTCTAAGCGCTGCTTTGAAGTTTAATCTTTAAAAAATCATAACTTTGCTTGTGTATGTTGAAGTTTTGTCATTTTTGTCTGGTTTTACTCAGATAAATATTTGCTATTTTTCTAACCTGGTGTTGAGTGATTTTGTGGTGTTTTTACTGTATTGCTGTGTGTGTTGGTACTAATATTTTACACATTGCCTTTGAGATAAGCCTGACTGCTTGTGCCAAGCTACTAAGGGGGTGAGCAGGGGTTGTCTTAGGAGTGTAACTCCCATTCCTTGACTAGAGTGAGGGTCACTCCTCGGACAGAGTTCTAACTGTCTGCCAACCAGAGACCCCATTTCTAACAAGATCCCATGATCAAATCTGAATACACTTTCTTTGGTCATATCATTTCCAACAAGGGCACACAACCTGGTTACACAACTGAGAAAGACACTCACTTCCACCAGAATAGCTCACCTGGGGTCATTTCTTTAGATGGAGACCTATTGGAAAGTTACAGTAAGTACTTCATTACCTCAGGTTTATCCCTTAGGGATCTCATCAAATAAACGCAGTCATTTTACTGGTCATTTATTGCACCGCTGCTTTATAGAAGATAAAAGAAGACACAGGGGCAGAATTAAGAGCCTCTAGTGCCTCCTTGCGCCACATTAGTGTATTTTTATATGCTAATGTGGCCCAACGAGGCAAAAATTGCGGCACCATATATACAAAGTGACGCAATGCATGCATTGCATCACTTTGTAACCCTTTGCACTACATTATGCCTGCACCAGGCATAATGTATGCAAAGGGGGCGTTCCCTTGTTGGGGGGGAACAATAGAAGATTTCTTTGCATCATTGTTTTTAGCACTTTCAATGCCTGCTCAGAGCAGGCATTAAAAGGGGGCACACCATTTTTTACAATAGGCCTCAAAGGGCTTTGCAAGGTTAGCGTCAACATTTTTTATGCCAATCCTGCAAAGTGCCAAACTAGCGTAAAGAATTATGACACTACTACCCTAACTACCACCATGGTGCACCGTATATTAAATACAGCACACATATGGTTGCATTAATGGGGCTATGGGGTGCTAGAAAAGTGGCGCTGCACTGGGTGCAGCACCACTTTTCATAAATCTGTCCCATTGTGTCTGCCAACTACATGGCAAACTTATTTGCTCTGAGCTCACTCTCGATGCAAGGCCAGTGTGCCTAGGTTACATTTAGACCAACTCAAGCAAAACAAAATGCCAGATGGATATCTGCTTGAAAAATAGTCCTGTTTTCATCAGGAGTTTGACAGACTCAGAAGGCATACTTCCCAACCAAGAAACAGAGCATGGTTGTGGTGTGTGAAAGTGAGTTATTGAACACCGTTCCATTTAAAGCTTGATGGAGACCCTTTCAACATCCCTAATTTACTTATCCTCCTCTCTCAGTATGACTGTTTTTGCAGGTTAATTGGCTCTGCCTAACTTGTAACAAAACTGTACTTCTAAACCCTTTTAATCATGCCCCATTCATGCCACATTTGTCATTAGCCAAAGAATGTTAGAAACACCTCAACCCCTACATCCTGGGGGTTAAAACATGACATTTTATCTTTGGTGGTGCTCTTTCATTTATCTGTCTGGTAAATGCAGTCTTAAAAACTGTAATTGATTACCTTTATCTTCTGGAAGCTGTGCATTTGCTGTTAATCTGGTCCCAGAACATTGCCCTAACAGTAGTCATGGCCTTTAATAGCATTATTTCAATAGTATACACGTTGATCTCTCCACTACATCTCTTTCAAACCTCCAAAGTCCAAAGCCAGGTAACTCTCCTACTTTTTAGCCAGAAACAATATGACCACATCAAACCATGTCCCCAGAACTTTCAAGCAAAGAGCATTCTTCAAAACACTTGGGCCCTCATTACAACCCTGGCGGTCAGTGGTAAAGCAGTGGTAAAACCGCCAACAGGCCGGCAGAAAAAATTGAATTATGACCATGGCGGAAACCACCAACATAGACAGCCACTTTAACACTCCCACCGCCATGGCGATACAAACAAACAGCCAGGCGGAAGACAATGTACCGCCCACACTGTTATGACACACTAATCCGCCACCTTTTCCGGGGCGGATTCAACGTGAACAAAAACATGGCGGAAACAGGACTTGGAAGGGAAAACACCCACCTCTACACAGCCCACGAGGAACCAGGACGCCATGAGCCTGAACTCCAAATACTCCCTGCGATGGTCTTCCTACTCGCATGGGCAGCAAAAAAACGATGGATTAAACCCAGATCTGTGACTGGGGGTGAATGTTTGACAATGTTCAGCATTCCGTCCATCACTCGTTGTTTTTGCATTTGTCGCCCTAAGTGGGAAGGGTATGCCCAGATGTGGGTCCCGTGCTTCCCATGCCACTGGATTCAAGCTAGCCTGGCTGATGAGGGGTGAAACCCCGAAACCGGTCCCAGGATGCTTGTTTCCAGTCCAGGGAAGACCTGGCCTAGCAGTTCGGGCTGGACTGTTCCCATGGGGAACAGGGTCAAGACTGATTTGCATATGGCTGGGTCCAAACTGGAATGGCATGGGCAGCAAAAAAACGATGGATTAAACCCAGATCTGTGACTGGGGGTGAATGTTTGACAGTGTTGAGCATTCCGTCCATCACTCGTTGTTTTTGCACTTCCTACTCCTCTACCAGGAGCACGACCCATGGCGGCGACGACCACAGTGAGTACTGCACCTACAACACAGGGGAGGGGGAGGGAAAAGAGAGTGACACACACACACACACGCAACATGCAACACCCCCACCCCCACCCTCACCCACAACAACACACACACCAATACATGCTGAAACATTACATTTACACCCCCCCACCCCCCTGGAAGAACGCAAGGACAAAAGGAAATGATTGTAACCATTGTAATCAATAAACATCCATTAGTCAAAAATATATATACACTATAAACAAATATGTATACCAAGAATTCAAGTCCAGGTACTGCACCTATATAGTCCGTGGACCACTGGGCCCAAAATGCATGAGCGAGGCCCACACTTGATACCCGATCGAAACGGAGAGAACATTGCAGGTGCATCAGATCGAAATAAAACAGGCACCTCAGGGGGAAGGGAAGGGGGGCACCTCAGCCGGATGAGTGCACAACGCCACCTCCACCAGGAGGCTCCATGCCCATTGATGTATCCTGGGGAGTGCAAAGCCACAGTCTCTCAAGTCTCTCCAGTGGGTGGTTTGCCCACTGCTTTACCTTGGGGAGTGCAAAGCCACAGTCTCTCAAGTCTCTCCAGTGGGTGGTTTGCCCACTGCTTTATCCTGGGAGTGCAAAGCCACAGTCTCTCAAGTCTCTCTAGTGGGTGGTTTGCCCACTGCTTTATCTTGGGGAGTGCAAAGCCACAGTATCACAAGTGGATGCCTTTCTCCACTGGTTCTGGAGGGGGCTTTGTGCCCAGAGTGCTCCATCCTGCCAAGGACAGAGGTTGTGGATGCCTTTCTCCACTGGTTCTGGAGGGGGCTTTGTGCCCAGAGTGCTTCATCCTGCCCAGGACTGAGGTAGTGGATGCCTTTCTCCACTGGTTCTGGAGGGGGCTTTGTGCCCAGAGTGCTTCATCCTGCCAAGGACAGAGGTAGTGGATACCTTTCTCCACTGGTTGTGGAGGGGGCTTTGTGCCCAGAGTGCTTCATACTGCCAAGGACTTAGGTAGTGGATGTGATACTCCACTGGTTCTGGAGGGGTTTTTGTGCCCAGAGTGCTTCATCCTGCCAAGGACTGAGGTAGTGGATGTGAATCTCCACTGGTTCTGGAGGGGGCTTTGTGCCCAGAGTACTTCATCCTGCCAAGGACTGAGGTAGTGGATGCCTTTCTCCACTGGTTCTGGAGGGGGCTTTATGCCCAGAGTGCTTCATCCTGCCAAGGACTGAGGTAGTGGATGTGAAACTCCACTGACGGTGGGGCAACATCGAAGCTGCCCAGGCCCCTGGAACTGACCACCAGCCTCGTACGAATTACCACTGGGGATGGCAGCCATGTCTGCGGTGGTGCCTCTGGCTCAGGATGTCACTTGGCCGCTGGCGGTGCTTGCGGCGGGGTCAGTAGCGGCGGTGCTTGTGGCGGTCATTGGGGCAGCGGTGCTTGCGGCAGTGCTTGCGGCGGTCATTGGGCCGGTGGTGCTGGTGGCGGCATCACTGACTGCGGTGCAGGTGGCTGGCTCACTGACCGCTGTGCTGGTGGCTGGCTCACTGACTGCCATGCTGGCGGCGGTGTCAGTAGCGGCGGTGCTGGTGGTGGGCTCACAGACTGCGGTGCTGGTGGCGGTGTGAGTAGCGGCGGTGCTGGTGGCAGGCTCACTGACCACGGTCCTGGTGGCGGTATCAGTAGCGGCGGTGCTGGTGGTGGGCTCACTGACTGCGGTGCTGCTGAAGGGCACAGTGTCTGCGGTGCTGGTGAAGGGATCAGTACCTGGGATGCTGGCGGCGTTGTCCGTGGCGGCGGTGCATGTGGCGGTGGCAGTCTCGTCCGCCGTGCAGGTTGGCGGCGACGTTCACTTGCCTTTCTTTTTCAGGCCCTTGCCCACCTTGGATGGTGACGCAGCTGTCTTGCCACTCCCAACTATTGTCTTGGCTGAGCCCTTGGTGGCAGATGTTTTGGCCTTCTCCCTCCGGGATGTGGGCAACTTCTTCAGTTTTGGAGGTGGGGGAATGTCCTTGGACTCGCTCCTTGGGACACTGGCAGCCCTGTTGCTTGGCGCACTCCAGAATCTGGATATTGCTGGGACCACTGTGCCCGGTGATGTGGTGGCTGAGGTGCTGAGTTGGGACCTGGAAAGGCGGGCCCTAGGGGACGGATGGGGTGGGGGGGAGCTGTAGGGAAGAGGTCAACATTTGAGAGGAAAAGCTTTTTTGACACACTGGGACTGGTAAATGGAGGGGGTTTGGGAGTGGATGAAGTGGTAGTGGTTGTAGGAGGTGTTCGTATGCTGACTTTGGGTTAAGGTGCATGGGCTGGAGGCTGTCGTGAGGTGGATGGCTGTTGGGTGGGTGTGTGACTGCGTTTGTGTAGTATGGGAGGAGGGCCCACAGACACACTGGGATAGGACACAGGGGATGTGTGAATGGTAGTGGGGGGGTGAGTGCACATGAGCGGTGTGTGGTGATCGGTGTGCTGGTGATGGAGGTAGTGGCTGAAGATGTAGTGCATGCAGGTGTGAGTGGAGACGAGACTGGGAGGGAGGAGGGAGACGTGGAGGAGGGGGACACAGTGGAGGCAGTGGATGTTGGTATGTGTGCACAGGTATGATATTTAAGTGAGTGCTTGTGGGATGTGTGGTGCTTATGTTTGCCAGAGCCACCCTTGTGTGTTGAGGTGTGTGCATGCTGGTCTGATGGTGTGCTTGAGATAGGCTTAGGTACTGGGGATTCGGTCTGGGTGGAGGAAGTTGGAGTGGGAGGCTGGAGACAGGGACAATGGCTGCCATCAGTGCAGTTTCCAGAGCCTGAAATGCTCGCTGTTGGGCTGCCTGGCCAGAATGAATGCCCTCCAGGTCTGCATTTGTCTGTTGCAACTGCCTCTCTACACCCTGGATGGCATTCAGAATGGTAAACTGCCCAACAGTGAGGGATCTCAGGAGGTCCATAGCCTCCTCACTGAGGGCAGCTGGGCTGACTGGGGCAGGGCCTGAGGTGCTGGGGCGAAGGAGATGCCCACCCTCCTGGGTGAGCAGCCACGGGACACACGCTGAGGGGCTGCTGGGAGGGCAGTGCAGGTAGGGGGGTGGCGGCTGTACCTGTAGAAGCGGTGGGCCCGCCACTGCAAGGGAGCTCCCATCAGAGGAAGAGTCAGTGTCGCTCGTCTCAGCTCCTGTCCCCGCCATCGAGCTCCCCTCGCCCTACGTCCCACTGGTGACTTCAGACTCCATTGTCACTCCCTCCAGGGCCATGTGGGATGCAGCTCCCTCCCGGTCTGGTGGCACAGCTCCTCCGCCTGATGATGCTAATGCACACAAGAACAGGGAGACCACAAAAAGGGGTGAGGGAAGAAAGAAGAAAGACATGTTCAGTGCAAACAATACCCATACTTTCGGCGGACACTACAGACACAGCAGCCCTCTGCACTACGCCATGTACTTAGAGTTCCCTAATTAATCACAGAGATATGGGGTACACAGCCTATGCCCGATTGCTGCACACGTGGAAGTCACAGGAGCCTGACTAGGTGGGGATGGGGTGCCACTTAGCCTGCCTCACAAAGGGTCCTTGCCTACAAAGCTCGCCCTAGCCTAGGGAACCCACTGCCCAGCTCTCCCACCCAGACACCTCCAATGCGCGCAGAGTCAGATGGATGTGACTGTTCTTACCCCCTTGTGGCTGCTGTGATGCCCTCAAGCTCCCATCCAACTCCGGATACGCCCCCACCAGGATCCAGAGCATCAGGGGGGTCATGGTGCGATGGGCACCCCTCCCACGTTAGGAGGCCATCCTCAGCTGGGCCTCCGCCATCTTCTTACTCCAGCGGTGAATGTCCTCCAATCTTTTACGGCAGTGGGTGCTCCGTCTGTGGTGGACCCCCAGGGTCCAGACGTCCTTGACGATGGCATGCCAAATATCCTTCTTCTGGTGGGCACTGACCTAGAGGAATAGTACAGGGGAAAAGGATAAACTTTAACCGTCCGGACCGTCACAGTCATTGTCCCATGTTCCCACCCTTGCCCTGACGCACATACATTCACCGTCCAATCATGCAGTCCTCATCTCCCCCCGTATCTTCCATCCACACCACTCCAAACAGGCATTGCCCATACAGCATGCTCACAGTGTACTCACCTGTTTGTCTGGAGGACCGTAGAGAAGCATGTACTGCACTAGTTTATCCAACTCCTCCGATGTGAAGGCAGGGACCCTTTCCCCAGACACATGAGCCATCGTCACTTCCAGACTGAGGTCACAGCAGCACTTGCAGTGTAGGTCCTCTCCTGTCGAAGATCAGGTATCAAGTGAGTGAACAGACAGAAAATGGCGGTCATGTCCGTGGCGGTGCGTACCATCACCGCCGGCGAACATCGTCATTGGCTCCTGGAACCCATAGGGCCCAATGTTAACCAATGCAGGATTGCGCCGCAGTCTTCGACCGCCTAACGCAACGGTGTAGAACGCCAGCGCAGTTACCTCATATCCCCTTGTCCCACATTACAGGTCAGGCAGCCGCCATTTCAGGGGGGAAACTGGCATTAATTTTTAATGCGTCACACATATATAGGCCTTGCATATACACAGAGACAGGCACATAGCGTATTGACAAATGTGTGCAATAAAATGTTTTTTTTACTACCTCAGTGTTGGTTGACTCTGTGCTCGCTGTTCTCCTCCATAGGGCACGTCCGCTGGGGCAGGTGAGGAGATGGCGACATCCTCCAGTGTACAGACCGCTGGTGGACCTGTTGACAATGGAAGAGAGACATGTAATAGTCACCTACAGACTTGATCGTGCCACAATCCAGGAACTGTGTGCCCAGTTGGAGCCAGACCTGATGTCAGCTATCCGCCATCCCACAGGAATCCCCCCTCTAGTGCAGATCCTGTCAGTACTCCATTTCCTGGCAAGTGGGTCTTTTCAAACAACAGTGGCCATAGCATCAGGGATGTCCCAGCCTATGTTCTCCAACGTGTTGCCTGCCCTGATAAAACACATGCGCAGCTACATCGTGTTCCCTCAGGTGGAGGATTTGCCTACAGTGAAAGGTGACTTCTATGCCCTCGGACATATTGTAGGAGGCTGGCCTGGCTTGTAGTGGGTACCAAGGGGTACTTACACTCTGTACCAGGTCCAGTTATCCCTTATTAGTGTAGAAGAGGTGTTTCTAGCAGCTTAGGCTGATAGAAGGTAGCTATAGCAGAGCAGCTTAGGCTGAACTATGAGACATGCAAAGCTCCTACTATACCACTTGTGTCATATGCACAATATCATAAGAAAACACAATACACAGATATACTAAAAATAAAGGTACTTAATTTTTATGACAATATGCCAAAAGTATCTCAGTGAGTACCCTGAGTATGAGGATGCCAAATATACACAAGATATATGTACACAATACCAAAAATATGCAGTAATAGCAAAAGGAAGTAATGCAAGCAATGTAAAGTTACAGTAGATTGCAATAGGAGCACATAGGTATAGGGGCAACACAAACCATATACTCCAAAAGTGGAATGCGAACCACGAATGGACCCCTAACCTATGTGAGCTTGTAGAGGGTCACTGGGACTGTAAGAAAACAGTGAGGGTTAGAAAAATAGCCCACCCCAAGACCCTGAAAAGTAGGTGTAAAGTGCACCTATATTCCCCAGAGAGCACAGAAGTCGTGATAGGGGAATTCTGCAAGGAAGACCAACACCAGCAATGCAACCAAAGTGGAGTTCCGGATGAGAGTACCTGTGGAACAGGGGGACCAAGTCCAAGAGTCGCAACAAAGTCGAGATTGGGCAGATGCCCAGGAAATGCCAGCTGAGGGTGCAAAGAAGCTGCCACCGGATGGTAGAAGCTGTGGATTCTGCAAGAACAAAGAGGACTAGGAACTTCCCCTTTGGAGGATGGATGTCCCATGTTGGGAAGAAGCTTGCAGAGGTGTTACCATGCAGAAAGACCGCAAACAAGCCTTGCTAGCTGCAAGGGTCGCAATTAAGGTTTTTTGATGCTGCTGTGGCCCAGGAGGGACCAGGATGTCCCCACTTGGATGAGGAGACAGAGGGGGTGCCCAGCAAGTCAGGGAGCCCTCACAGGAGTAGGCAGCACCCACAGAAGTGCCAGAACAGGCACTATGAAGAGGAGTGAACAGGAGCTCACCCGAAGACACAAAAGGGAGTCCCATGACGCCAGAGGACAACTCAGGAGGTTGTGCACTGCAGATTGGAGTGTCGGGGACCCAGGCTTGGCTGTGCATGAAGGAAATCCTGGAAGAGTGCACAGGAGCCAGAGCAGCTGCAAATCACGCGGAACCCAGCAATGCAGTCTAGCGTGGGGATGCAAGGACTTACCTCCACCAAACTTGGACTGAAGAGTCACTGGACTGTGGGAGTCACTTGGACAGAGTTGCTGAGTTCCAGGGATCACACTCGTCGTGCTGAGAGGTGACCCAGAGGACCGGTGATGCAGTCTTTTGTTGCCTGCGGTTGCAGGGGGAAGATTCCGTCGACCCACAGGAGATTTCTTCAGAGCTCCTAGTGCAGAGAGGAGGCAGGCTACCCCCAGAGCATGCACCACCAGGAAAACAGTCAGGAAGGCGGCAGGATCAGCGATACAAGGTTGCAGTAGTCATCTTTGCTACTTTGTTGCGGTTTTGCAGGCGTCCTGAGCAGTCAGCGGTCGATCCTTTGGCAGAAGGTGAAGAGAGAGATGCAGAGGAACTCGGATGAGCACTTGCATTCGTTATCTAAAGAATTCCCCAAAGCAGAGACCCTAAATAGCCAGAAAAGGAGGTTTGGCTACCTAGGAAGGAGGATAGGCTAGCAACACAGGTAAGAGCCTATCAGGAGGAGTCTCTGACGTCACCTGCTGGCACTGGCCACTCAGAGCAGTCCAGTGTGTCAGCAGCACCTCTGTTTCCAAGATGGCAGAGGTCTGGAGCACACTGGAGGAGCTCTGGGCACCTCCCCTGGGAGGTGCAGGTCAGGGAAGTGGTCACTCCCCTTTCCTTTGTCCAGTTTCGTGCCAGAGCAGGGCTGGGGGATCCCTGAACCGGTGTAGACTGGCTTATGCAGAGATGGGCACCATCTGTGCCCATCAAAGCATTTCCAGAGGCTGGGGGAGGCTACTCCTTCCCAGCCCTGACACCTTTTTCCAAAGGGAGAGGGTATAACACCCTCTCTCTGAGGAAGTCCTTTGTTCTGCCTTCCTGGGCCAAGCCTGGCTAGACCCCAGGAGAGCAGAAACCTGTCTGAGGGGTTGGCAGCAGCAGCAGCTGCAGTGAAACCCCGGGAAAGGCAGTTTGGCAGTACCCGGGTCTGTGCTAGAGACTCAGGCGATCATGGAATTGTCTCCCCAATGCCAGGATGGCATTGGGGTGGCAATTCCATGATCTTAGACATGTTATATGGCCATGTTCGGAGTTACCATTGTGACGCTGTACATAGGTGGTGACCTATGTCCAGTGCACGCGTGTAATGGTGTCCCCGCACTCACAAAGTCCGGGGAATTTGCCCTGAACAATGTGGGGGCACCTTGGGTAGTGCCAGGGTGCCCACACACTAAGTAACTTAGCACCCAACCTTTACCAGGCAAAGGTTAGACATATAGCTGACTTCTAAGTTACTTAGGTGCAGTGGTAAATGGCTGTGAAATAACGTGGACGTTATTTCACTCAGGCTGCAGTGGCAGGCCTGTGTAAGAATTGTCAGAGCTCCCTATGGGTGGCAAAAGAAATGCTGAAGCCCATAGGGATCTCCTGGAACCCCAATACCCTGGGTACCTCAGTACCATATACTAGGGAATTATAAGGGTGTTCCAGTATGCCAATGTGAATTGGTGAAATTGGTCACTAGCCTGTTAGTGACAATTTGGAAAGCAGAGAGAGCATAACCACTGAGGTTCTGGTTAGCAGAGCCTCAGTGAGACAGTTAGTCATCACACAGGGAACACATACAGGGCACACTTATGAGCACTGTGGCCCTGGCTAGCAGGGTCCCAGTGACACATACACTAAAAAAACATATATACAGTGAAATATGGGGGTAACATGCCAGGCAAGATGGTACTTTCTTACACAACCCCCCCCCCCCCCAAACGAAGGACAATAAGACTAGCCATGGCCTGATGAGTCTTCATTGTCTAAGTGGAAATATCTGGAGAGTCCATCTGCATTGGAGTGGGTACTCCCAGGTCTATGTTCCACTGTATAGTCCATTCCCTGGAGAGATATGGACCACCTCAACAATTTAGGGTTTTCACCTTTCATTTGTTTTAGCCAAAGTAGAGGTTTGTGGTCTGTCTGAACAATGAAGTGAGTGCCAAACAGGTATGGCCTCAACTTCTTCAGTGCCCAGACCACAGCAAAGGCCTCCCTCTCTATGGCAGACCAACGCTTTTCTCTAGGGGTCAACCTCCTGCTGATAAAAGCAACAGGTTGAACCTGGCCTTCAGAACTGAGTTGTGATAAGACTGCCCCTACCCCTAATTCAGATGCATCAGTTTGAACAATGAATTTCTTGAAGTAACATGGGCTTTTTAGGACAGGTGCAGTGCACATGGCCTGTTTGAGCTCCTCAAAAGCTTTCTGACAGCTAGCTGTCCACAATACCTTTTTAGGCATTTTCTTAGAAGTGAGGTCATTAAGAGGGACTGCTATGGAGCCATAGTTCTTTATGAACCTCCTGTAATACCCAGTGAGGCCAAAGAAGGCTCTCACCTGGGTCTGGGTTGTAGGGGGAACCCAATCTATGATAGTTTGGATTTTCCCCTGAAGTGGCGCAATCTGTTCTCCACCTACAAGGTGTCCCAGATAAACCACTTTCCCCTGCCCTACTTGGCACTTTGAAGCCTTGATAGTGAGGCCTGCCTTTTGCAGGGCCTCCAAAACTTTCCATAGGTGCCAGGTGATCATCCCAGGTGGAGCTAAAGACAGCTATATCATCTAGATATGCTGCACTAAGAGCCTCCAACCCTTGCAGGACTGTATTCACCAACCTCTGAAAAGTGGCAGGTGCATTTTTCAAACCAAAGGGCATTACTGTGAATTGGTAGTGTCCTCCAATAGTAGAAAATGCAGTTTTTGCTTTAGCATCCTCTGATAACTTGATCTGCCAATACCCTGCAGTCAAATCAAAGGTGCTTAGATACTTGGCAGATGCCAGTGTATCTATGAGCTCATCTGCCGTGGGTATAGGGTGAGCATCAGTTTTAGTTACCTGGTTGAGACCTCTGTAATCTACACAAAACCTCATCTCTCTTTTCCCATCTTTAGAGTGAGGCTTTGGTACAAGCACCACAGGAGAGGCCCATGGACTTTCAGAGTGCTCAACCACTCCCAGTACAAGCATTTTCTGAACCTCTTGTTTTATGCAGTCTCTGACATGGTCAGGCTGCCTATAGATCTTACTTTTGACAGGCATGCTGTCTCCAGTATCTATAGTGTGCTCACACCAAGAAGTGGTGCCTGGCACAGTAGACAAGAGTTCAGAATACTGACCCAGGAGATTTATGCAGTGGTCTTTCTGCTCAGCAGTAAGACAATCTGCTAAAACTACACCTTCCACTAGAGCATCTTGTTCTGTGGAAGAGAAGAGATCAGGGAGAGGGTCACTCTCTTTTTCCTGTCCTTCATCTGTTGCCATGAGCAGGGTGAGATCAGTCCTGTCATAGTAGGGTTTTAGGCAATTGACATGGAGGACCCTAAGGGGACTTCTGGCAGTGCCCAAGTAAAACCAAGTAGGTGACTTCTCCCTTCTTTTCAACAATAATGTGGGGTCCACTCCATTTGTCTTGGAGTGCTCTTGGGGCCACAGGCTCCAAGACCCACACTTTCTGTCCTGGTTGGTACTGAATCAGAACAGCCTTCTGGTCATGCCATTGTTTTTGGAGCTCTTGGCTGGCCTGAAGGTTTTTACTGGCCTTTTTCATGTACTCAGCCATTCTGGATCTTAGGCCAAGTACATAGTCCACTATGTCTTGCTTAGGAGCTTTTAAAGGTTGTTCCCAACCCTCCTTTACAAGTGTTAGAGGACCTCTTACCGGGTGCCCAACTAGGAGTTCAAAGGGGCTGAAGCCCACTCCTTTCTGGGGTACCTCCCTGTAAGCAAAAAGGAGGCAAGGTAACAGGACATCCCATCTCCTCCTGAGTTTTTCAGGGAGTCCCATTATCATTCCTTTGAGAGTTTTATTAAACCTCTCTACCAGTCCATTTGTTTGTGGATGATAAGGTGTGGTGAATTTGTATGTTACACCACATTACTTCCACATGGCCTTCAAGTATGCAGACATAAAGTTGCTACCCCTGTCTGATACCACCTCTTTTGGAAAACCCGCTCTGGAAAAGATTCCCAGGAGGGCTTTTGCCACTGCAGGTGCTGTAGTGGTCCTTAGAGGAATTGCTTCAGGATATCTTGTGGCATGGTCCACTACCACCAAGATAAACCTATTGCCTGAAGCAGTAGGAGGGTCAAGGGGGCCAACTATGTCAACGCCTACCCTTTCAAAGGGAACCCCAACCACAGGCAGTGGGATAAGGGGAGCCTTTGGGGTGCCACCAGTTTTGCCACTGGCTTGACAGGTGACACAGGACTTACAAAAATCTTTTGTGTCCTCTGACATTCTAGGCCAATGAAACAGTGTTACAAGCCTTTCCCATGTTTTAAATGCCCTAAATGTCCAGCCAAGGGAATGTCGTGGGCTAGAGTTAGGAGGAACTCTCTGTATTGCAGGGGAATGACCACCCTCCTGGCTGCTCCAGGTTTAGGGTCCCTTGCCTCTGTATACAAGAGGTTGTCCTCCCAGTAAACTCTATGTGAGTCACTGACATCCCCATTTTGCTGTTTGACAGCTTGCTGTCTTAGACCCTCTAATGTGGGACAGGTTTGCTGTGCCACACTCAGCTCCTCCCTGGCAGGCCCCCCTCCACCCAAAAGCTCAGCAGTGTCTGCTTCCAGCTCCTCTGGTGAAGGTTCTGCACAGGGGGGAAATTCTTCTTCCTCAGAAGTAGAATCATCTGTAGAGGGAGGGATAGTAGGTAGGGATATACCTTTACTAACCCATGCTTTAGGGAGCTCTTGGTCCATTGTTCCAGGATCCAAGTCACCCTGCCTTTTTTGCTTTTTGGCCTGAGCCCTTGTCAAAGCAAACATATGCCCAGGAATGCCCAGCATTGCTGCATGAGCCTCCAACTCCACTTCTGCCCAAGCTGATGTCTCTAAATCGTTCCCTAGTAGACAGTCTACAGGTAAATCTGAGGCAACCACAACTTTCTTTGGACCAGTAACCCCCCCCCCCCCAGTTGAGATTTACAACAGCCATGGGGTGGCTAAGAGTGTTGTTATGAGCATCAGTCACTTGGTACTGGTGACCAAGTAGGTGTTGTTCAGGGTGTACCAGTTTCTCTATTACCATGGTAACACTGGCACCTGTGTCCCTGTAGGCCTGAACCTCAAACCCATTTATTAGGGGAAGTTGCTTGTATTTATCCATATTAAGAGGACAAGCAACCAAGGTGGCCAAATCAATGGCACCTTCAGAGACTAACACAGCCTCTGTGGTCTCCCTAACAAGACAAACCCAACTAAATTACCAAAAGTGAGCCCAGCTACTCCCTTGGTTTGGCTATTAGTAGGTTTGCTCCCACCACCACTGCTATTACTAGGGGCACTAGGTGTAGCAGTAGGGGTTGTGGTAGTGGGAGGCTTGGTGCTTTTCTTTGGACAACTGGCATCAGTTGTCCAATGGCCTTTTACTTTACATAAATAGCACCATGGTTTCTTTACTTGATTAGAAGAGGATTTGGACCCACCACCCCCACCAGAGTGTTTTTGTGGGCCTGATGAAGACTCATTTTTAGATTTGACCCCACCCTTGTCTGAAGACTTACCATCCTTCTTCTTGCCATCCTTGTCACCCCCTGTATGAACTTTTCTGTTCACTCTTGTTCTGACCCATTTGTCTGCCTTTTTTTCCCAATTCTTGGGGAGATGTCAGATCTGAGTCCACTAGATATTGGTGTAACAAATCAGACACACAGTTATTCAGAATATGCTCTCTCAGGATCAGATTATACAGGCTTTCATAGTCAGAAACTTTACTGCCATGTAACCACCCCTCCAAGGCCTTCACTGAATAGTCAACAAAGTCTACCCAGTCTTGTGAGGACTCTTTTCTGGTTTCTCTAAACTTAATCCTGTATTGTTCAGTGGTTAAACCAAATCCATCCAAGAGTGCATTCTTCAAAACTGTAAAATTATTGGCATCACTTTCCTTCACAGTAAGGAGCCTATCCCTACCCTTTCCACTGAAAGATAGCCATAGGATAGCAGCCCACTGCCTTTGAGGGACCCCCTGTACAACACAGGCCCTCTCAAGTGCAGCAAACCACTTGTTAATGTGATCCCCCTCCTTGTAAGGGGGAACTATCTTATGCAGATTCCTAGAATCATCCTCTCTCTTTCACAGGATTACTATCTGGAATACTGCTGCTACCACCATGGGGTCCAAACCCCAACCTCTGTCTTTCTTTTTCTAAGTCTAAAGATTCCCTGTCTAGAGCCAGCTGTTGCTGTTTAAGCTTCAGCCTGGACTCTTCCACTCTCAATCTATTGAGCTCCCTTTCTAACATTCTGCCATCAGGGTGGGTGGGTTGGGCATGCTTTGACATAGAAGAATGATGTGAATGAACAGAGGGAGACCTGTCCCTAACAGTTGGCACCCTAACAACTTGGCCTGGAGGAATGACATCCCTACTGTGATGAGAGCTCACATTAGTACCAGTTATGCTAGGTGGTCTGCTAAGGGGCAGTTTGGGAAGGTTACCATCTAACACTCTTACTGGGGGTGCCCCAGAGTCAGAGTGTGAACCATCTCCTAACTTCTCAAAGGATGTGCCAGCTAAGGCCTTATCATTCTCAATAAGCATGTTAGATAACAATTCTCTAGAGGGATTCTTCCTTACCCCTAAAACTCTATCAATGCAGACTCCTCAACCCTTTCCAGCTAAGGTTGTCATAAGCTGAGCTGACCAGATCAAGAGAAGGTCCTACATCAGACATGATAGAAAAAGGTTTAGGGACAGAAAAAAGAAAGAAAAAGTTTCAGGACTTTTTAAGGAAACAGAAAAAACCTTTTCAACTTTTTAGAAACTTTTTGAAAGATTAGAGGTACTTTTCAGCACTTAGCAAATAGAGTAACAGAAGAAAAGCAAAACTTTTTGGTTAGGTGTACATACACTGAACTTGTTTTGTATATTTTTCTCTTACGAAAAGTACAAAATGACAAAGTGGTAAGTAGTTGCAAGTACTTATCCCACCGCTGCACAACCAATGTAGGAGGCTGGCCTGGCTTGTAGTGGGTACCAAGGGGTACTTACACTCTGTACCAGGTCCAGTTATCCCTTGTTAGTGTAGAAGATGTGTTTCTAACAGCTTAGGCTGATAGAAGGTAACTATAGCAGAGCAGCTTAGGCTGAACTAGGAGACATGCAAAGCTCCTACTATACCACTGGTGTCATATGCTCAATATCATAAGAAAACACAATACACAGATATACTAAAAATAAAGGTACTTTATTTTTATGACAATATGCCAAAAGTATCTCAGTGAGTACCCTCAATATGAGGATGCCAAATATACACAAGATATATGTACACAATACCAAAAATATGCAGTAATAGCAAAAGGAAGTAATGCAAGCTATGTAAAGTTACAGTAGATTGCAATAGGAGCACATAGGTATAGGGACAACACAAACCATATACTCCAAAAGTTGAATGCGAACCACGAATGGACCCCCAAACCTATGTGAGCTTGTAGAGGGTCGCTGGGACTGTAAGAAAACAGTGAGGGTTAGAAAAATAGCCCACCCCAAGACCCTGAATAGTAGGTGTAAAGTGCACCTATATTCCCCAGAGAGCACAGAAGTTGTGATAGGGGAATTCTGCAAGGAAGACCAACACCAGCAATGCAACCAAAGTGGAGTTCTGGATGAGAGTACCTGTGGAACAAGGGGACCAAGTCCAAGAGTCGCGACAAAGTCGAGATTGGGCAGATGCCCAGGAAATGCCAGCTGAGGGTGCAAAGAAGCTGCCACTGGATGGTAGAAGCTGTGGATTCTGCAAGAACGAAGAGGACTAGGAACTTCCCCTTTGGAGGATGGATGTCCCACGTAGTGAAGAAGCTTGCAGAGGTGTTCCCACGCAGAAAGACTACAAACAAGCCTTGCTAGCTGCAAGGGTTACGGTTAGGGTTTTTGGATGCTGCTGTGGCCCAGGAGGGACCAGGATGTCGCCACTTGGATGAGGAGACAGAGGGGGCGCCCAGCAAGTTAGGGAGCCCTCACAGGAGCAGGCAGCACCCGCAGAAGTACCAGAACAGGCACTACAAAGAGGAGTGAACCGGAGCTCACCCAAAGACACAAAAGGGAGTCCCATGACGCCGGAGGACAACTCAGGAGGTTGTACACTGCAGATTAGAGTGGCGGGGACCCAGGCTTGGCTGTGCACAAAGGAAATCCTGGAAGAGTGCACAGGAGCCGGAGCAGCTGCAAATCATGCGGTACCCAGCAATGCAGTCTAGCGTGGGGAGGCAAGGACTTACCTCCACCAAACTTGGACTGAAGAGTCACTGGACTGTGGGAGTCACTTGGACAGAGTTGCTGAGTTCCAGGGATCACGCTCGTCGTGCTGAGAGGGGACCCAGAGGACCAGTGATGCAGTCTTTTGTTGCCTGCAGTTGCAGGGGAAAGATTCCGTCGACCCACTGGAGATTTCTTCAGAGCTCCTAGTGCAGAGAGGAGGCAGGCAACCCCCAGAGCATGCACCACCAGGAAAACAGTCGAGAAGGTGGCAGGAACAGGGATACAAGGTTGCAGTAGTCGTCTTTGCTACTTTGTTGCGGTTTTGCAGGCGTCCTGAGCAGTCAGCCGTCGATCCTTTGGCAGAAGGTGAAGAGAGAGATGCAGAGGAACTCAGATGAGCACTTGCATTCGTTATCTAAAGAATTCCCAAAAGCAGAGACCCTAAATAGCCAGAAAAGGAGGTTTGGCTACCTAGGAAGGAGGATAGGCTAGCAACACAGGTAGGAGGAGTCTCTGACGTCACCTGCTGGCACTGGCCACTCAGAGCAGTCCAGTGTGTCAGCAGCACCTCTGTTTCCAAGATGGCAGAGGTCTGGAGCACACTGGAGGAGCTCTGGGCACCTCCCCTGGGAGGTGCAGGTCAGGGGAGTGGTCACTCCCCTTTCCTTTGTCCAGTTTCACGCCAGAGCAGGGCTGGGGGATCCCTGAACTGGTGTAGACTGGCTTATGCAGAAATGGGCACCATCTGTGCCCATCAAACCATTTCCAGAGGCTGGGGGAGGCTACTCCTCCCCAGCCCTGACACCTTTTTCCAAAGGGAGAGGGTGTAACACCCTCTCTCTGAGGAAGTCCTTTGTTCTGCCTTCCTGGGCCAAGCCTGGCTGGACCCCAGGAGGGCAGAAACCTGTCTGAGGGGTTGGCAGCAGCAGCAGCTGCAGTGAAACCCCGGGAAAGGCAGTTTGGCAGTACCCAGGTCTGTGCTAGAGACTCGGGGGATCATGGAATTGTCTCCCCAATGCCAGGATGGCATTGGGGTGGCAATTCCATGATCTTAGACATGTTACATGGCCATGTTCGGAGTTACCATTGTGACGCTGTTCATAGGTGGTGACATATGTCCAGTGCACGCGTGTAATGGTGTCCCCGCACTCACAAAGTCCGGGGAATTTGCCCTGAACGATGTGGGAGCACCTTGGCTAGTGCCAGGGTGCCCACACACTAAGTAACTTAGCACCCAACCTTTACCAGGTAAAGATTAGACATATAGGTGACTTATAAGTTACTTAAGTGCAGTGGTAAATGGCTGTGAAATAACGTGGACGTTATTTCACTCAGGCTGCAGTGGCAGGCCTGTGTAAGAATTGTCAGAGCTCCCTATGGGTGGCAAAAGAAATGCTGCAGCCCATAGGGATCTCCTGGAACCCCAATACCCTGGGTACCTCAGTACCATATACTAGGGAATTATAAGGGTGTTCCAGTATGCCAATGTGAATTGGTGAAATTGGTCACTAGCCTGTTAGTGACAATTTGGAAAGCAGAGAGAGCATAACCACTGAGGTACTGGTTAGCAGAGCCTCAGTGAGACAGTTAGTCATCACACAGGGAACACATACAGGGCACACTTATGAGCACTGGGGCCCTGGCTGGCAGGGTCCCAGTGACACATACACTAAAACAACATATATACAGTGAAATATGGGGGTAACATGCCAGGCAAGATGGTACTTTCCTACACATATCCCCAACATCATAGGTGCCATTGATGGGACACATGTGGCCTTGGTCCCCCCCCCCAGGAGTGAACAGGTGTACTGAAACCGGAAGAGCTACCATTCTATGAATGTGCAGATGGTGTGTTTGGCCGACCAATACATCTCCCATGTGAACGCCAAGTTTCCTGGCTCATTGCATGACGCTTAAATTCTGATGAATAGCAGCATCCCTTATGCGATGGGGCATGTCCAGAGGCACCGTGTGTGGCTAATAGGTGAGGACAAGGACCCTATACCCTGTGAATAGTTGTCTGGGGTTTTCCCTAAGGGTTAGTGTGTGTCTAACAGTTGTCCCTCGACATTTGCAGGTGACTCTGGCTACCCCAACCTGTCAAGGCTACTGACCCCAGTGAGAAATCCCAGGACAAGGGCAGAGGAACACTACAATGAGGAACATGGGCGAACTAGGAGAGTGATAAAAAAGACCTTCGGCCTCCTGAAGGCCAGGTTCCGGTGCCTCCATATGACAGGTGGTTCTCTGTACTACTCACCAAAGAAGGTGTGCCAGATCATCGTGGCCTGCTGTATGCTGCACAACTTGGCTTTGCGACGACAGGTGCCTTTTCTGCAGGAGGATGGTCCAGAAGGAGGTCTTGTGGCGGCTGTGGAGCCTTTGGACAGTGAAGAAGAGGAGGCAGAAGAAGAGGACATGGACAACAGAAACAACGTGATCCAGCAATACTTCCAGTGAGACACTGGTAAGAAGACATCACTGCCTCCTACATCTGATAAAATTGTTAGCCCTATCATCTGTCTGTCACTTTCACCCAGTGTATGTACCCTGAATTGTCACTTTGCCTTTCCATTTCACAGATATGGCTCCCCCTGTGTGACCTCTGCTATGTTACCTCATGGACTAGAGCTGTGTGACATAGGTATGTTGACAATAGAATGGACATTGCTATTTTCCTCAGTTATTGCAAATACACATTTGTGAAAGCACAGACTGACTCCAGTTTGTTTTGTGATTCAAGGGTGTTTATTTAAGTGCTAAATAGTGGAGGAGGTGGTAATATGGTCAGGGGTGATGGTGGAGGAATGTCCATGGCAGAGTCCAGTTATTTGTCTCACAGGTGCACTGTCCAAAGGGGCATAGGATGTGGCGCTAGGGCAGTTTAAGGATGGACAGGGTGACAAAGTGGGACAGAAGGATGACATTCAGGGTGGTCTCATTTCTTGGTGGGGGTCTTGGCATTGTTCTCTGTCTTTGTCCTGGATCTCAGGGACCGCTTGTGGGGTGGTTCTCCATCTGCAGGGGGTGGGGTGCTGGTGTCTTGGTCCTGTGGCGGTGCCTCCTGTCCACTAGCGCTGTCGGAGGTGGTGGGCAGTTCATCGTCCAGGCTAGTGTCAGGGGCCCCATGTTGTGCCACAGTGTCCCTCCTGGTGTTCACAAGGTCCTTCAGCATCCTTACAATGGCGCCCAGGGTGGTGTTGATGGACTTGAGTTCCTCCCTGAACCCCAAATACTGTTCCTCCTGCAGCCACTGGGTCTCCTGAAACTTGGCCAGTACCGTTGCCATCGTCTCCTGGGAATGATGGTACACTCCCATGATGTTGGAGAGGGCCTCATGGAGAGTGGGTTCCCTGGGCCTGTCCTCCCCCTGTCGCACAGCAGACCTCCCAGTTCCCCTGTTCTCCTGGGCCTCTGTCCCCTGAACCGTGTGCCAACTGCCACTGCCCCCAGGTCCCTGCTGTTCTTGGGGTGGTTTGTGTGCCTGGGTTCCCTGTAGTGGTGGACACACTGCTGCTTGACATGTCCTGGGGACAGAGGTATGGGCCCGCTGGGTAGGTGCTGTGCTGGTGTTTCTTGAGGGGGGAGGCTCTATGGTGGCCTGTGACTGTGTCAGGGGAACCGACTGTCCCGAGGTCCCAGATGGGCTGGGTCGGTCATCTAGATCCAGTTGGACAGAGCTGCTGTCATCACTGTGGGCCTCTTCTGTGGGGGGGGGGGGGTGGACATGCCTGGAACCTCCTGTCCGGTGACGTTGGGTAGTGGTCCTCCAGGGGTGCAAAGGCATCATTATTGCATCTGTGTGTGCCATGGTGTGCAATGAGTTGGTGACCCTGTACCCCAGTGCTTACATTCTTGTGTAGGACCTTGTGTGATAATTGTTTTGGGGTCTGTGTGGGTATCTGAAGTGGACATGCTTTGGTGATGGGTGTCCATGCTTTATTGTTGCATGCAGGGCTTGGTGTTGGGATGTGTGGTTTGTGATAATAGGACATATGTGAGGAGTTGGAGTGATGGGGTGAGGGCGAAGGTGGGGGTATGTGATAGCATGCAGGTAGGGTGGGGGATATGGTAGTTAAAGATTTGACTTACCAGAGTCCATTCCTCCTGCTACTCCTGCGAGGCCCTCCGGATGCAGTATAGCCAAGACCTGCTCCTCCCATGTTGTTAGTTGTGGGGGAGGAGGTGGGGGTCCGCCGCCAGTCCTCTGAACTGCAATGTGGTGTCTTGAGACCACAGAACACACCTTCCCCCGTAGGTCATTCCACCTCTTCCTGATGTCATCCTGTGTTCCCGGATGCTGTCCCACTACGTTGACCCTGTCCAGGATTCTGTGCCATAGCTCCATCTTCCTAGCTATGTAGGTGTGCTGCAACTGTGATCCGAATAGCTGTGGCTCTACCCAGATGATTTCCTCCACCATGACCCTGAGCTCCTCCTCAGAAAACCTGGGGTGTCTTTGCAGTGCCATGGGGTGGTCTGGGTGATGTGTGAGGTGGTGTGTGTTGTGATGTCTGAGGGGATGTGTTTGTGTGTGTTGTGTAAGGTGCGTGGATGTTGTGTGAGTGATGGTGTTGAGTGCCTGTGGATGCTAGTTTGTTGATGGTGGTGTCTCTCTCTGGCCTTCTATCGCAATTCTGGTTGTAAGGGTTTGTGGGTGATGTGGGTGTGTGTTTTATATTGTATTGAGTGTGTGGGAGTGGTGTGTGTATGTGTATCAGGTGTGTGTATTTCGAATTGTCCAATGTGGTTGTGTTTTGTAAATGTGTGTGTATTTTGAGCGCGACGGTGTGTACCTCCAATGGAATACCGAGGTTGAAAGACCGCCGTGTGGATTCATGGGTCGTGATAGTGTGGGCGTATTCTTGTTGGCGTTACAGTGAAGGTTTTGTTATCGCCAGTTTATCACTGAGCTTTGGTGTGGCGGACTTGTGTAGGTGTCTGGATTTTGGCGGATTCTGAGCTGTGGGTCATAATAGCTGTAGCGGAATTCTGCTGCTGCGGCGGTGTGTTGGCGGTCTTCTGCACGGAGGTAAGTGGGACTTACCGCCAGTGTTGTAATGAGGGCCTTGGTCTAGTCTATAGTATACTCAATGAGCATACACCAGACTGCCTTGCAAAACTGTTTGTTTCCTACTAACCAGTTAGAAGCCTCATGTCTGTCAACAAGTGCATACCATTGACTCAACTGTTTAGGTACTGGAGATATAGGTGGTCATTCTGACCCTGGCGGTCTTTGACCGCCAGGGCGGAGGACTGCGGGAGCACCGCCGACAGGCCGGCGGTGCTCCAATGGGGATTCCGACCACGGCGGTAAAGCCGCGGTCGGACCGGCACCACTGGCGGGGTCCCGCCAGTGTACCGCGGCCCCATTGAATCCTCCGCGGCGGCGCAGCTTGCTGCACCGCCGCGGGGATTCCGACCCCCCCTACCGCCATCCAGATCCCGGCGGTCGGACCGCCGAGATCCGGATGGCGGTAGGGGGGGTCGCGGGGCCCCTGGGGGCCCCTGCAGTGCCCATGCCACTGGCATGGGCATTGCAGGGGCCCCCGTAAGAGGGCCCCTACATGTATTTCACTGTCTGCTGCGCAGACAGTGAAATACGCGACGGGTGCAACTGCACCCGTCGCACAGCTTCCACTCCGCCGGCTCGATTCCGAGCCGGCTTCATCGTGGAAGCCTCTTTCCCGCTGGGCTGGCTGGCGGTCTGAAGGCGACCGCCCGCCAGCCCAGCGGGAAAGTCAGAATTACCGCCGCGGTCTTTCGACCGCGGAACGGTAACCTGACGGCGGGACTTTGGCGGGCGGCCTCCGCCGCCCGCCAAGGTCAGAATGAGGGCCATAGTGGCCAATTTTCCCATAACTAGAGTTCTTCACATTGGAATTCAAATGGTCCTCAGACTTTCCTCTTCACTCCCACATTTGGATTATTTTAATCTTCTACACAAAAGCTATCATCAGATCAGCTGTTTTCTATGTCCTGTCTGGTCAGACACAGAAGACTGTTCATGCTATTTTACCGATTTGTTTTGGACTGTGTGCTTTCAAGGCTTTGCCACTTGGTTGGGTCGCAGAATATGTCCAGACACTGTTCCCACCAACCCCTTTTATATGTACTATCTCCCAAAGTGCACTAAGGCCACCTTACTGTGGTAAACAGCTGTGAGGAAATGGGTGTATTATATGGTGTGGTTGTGAGACCATCACTGTGTAATACACTACCAACCCTTCTAGGAATAGACAGGTTTCATTCGTCAAACCTTACTAAATCCTGGGTAGCTGTGGCTTCAAGTAATCAGGCTTCAACAAAGGAACACGTGTAAAGCATGTAAAATAGCACCAAATCAAATGGAAAAAGAAACACAACTCTCAAGACGTCCAACAGCAAGTTGTCAAAATAGCTTATATTTTATGAATGTATAGACACCCAAAAGTAAAACATCCACCAGAGGTTCCCGGAGATATAGATTTTACAATGAATAATAAATAACGAATTTTCACTTAACCATGAACAAGCTTTGGCAAATTCATCGAATTTGACACTTAGAAATGTATTCAAGTAAACTTTGGTAAAAGAGGAATGCGGTTAGATAGAGTTACTTTGGGTGACTAACTTCGTAAGAAAGCCAGTCAAGGAAACCAACAAAGTCTGAAGAAACAGTTGCCTCAGAAAGAAAAACGGTCTTCAGTCTGGTTCCAGTGTTAGTGATCCCTTGCCATTAACTTGTATGGAGTGAGCCTGATGCAAGGGATACAGGATGCTGGAAATGCTCAAGAATAATGAAGTTGCTGTGTGTCTTCCTGGGGGCCACTTCTCAGTCTATGGTCCTGGAGAGTCGAGTTTGGCCACAGAGGTCAATGTCCCTCAAAGTTCTTTTTGGTCCAGCAAAAGTCCAGTCATCACTCTACTGGCCACCAGGCGCAACAAAACCAATGTTTCCCTTCTTCTAGTGATATCTCTCCTTGAGGGTGACTAAGCTGCACACTGATGACTCTCTCGGAGCCAGCAGACTCAGGTGAAACTTTTATGTGTTGAGTCACAGTCTCTTGGGATCCACTGTGACGAGGAGCGATGATCCGGTGATCTGGACTACCAACCCGCCCAGGCAGACTTTTTCAGCTTTTGTGGTCCTGTGCCACAAACCAGAAGTCAGCTAACTGACTCTTGGAGTCTCTAGGTCTGGGCTTAGGGGGCTTTATTTTTCCATGAGCAGGACACTGAAGGTAATGTTCTTTCCTTCACTAGCCCAAGGAGCAGCAGATGCAGTCCAACTTCGATGCAGCATCTTCTTTGCTGGTCCCAGTGTCAACAGGGCAGTCATTCCTCAGTCGTTTTCTCCAGTCCAAGCGAGATCTGAGTTTTGGGTGCCTGGGGTGCCCATTTTATTCCCAGAAAGTGCCCTCAGGGAAGATCACAGTCACTACTCAATAGGCAACTTCGTTCCCTCACACTTGATGATAACTTCCTGTAGAGTGTGGCATCTAGCTATTCTAGAGTGCTCTATTCTGCCCCCTCCCAATATGACCGAACCCCACTCTTGGTTTGTAGAGCTCAGTAGACAATCCACAGATGTGGCTACCCAGTGTCTACACACCCAGGGAAAAACTGGTTTGGCCAGTGTTCTTCCTCTCTGTCTCTAATTTCAACCGGTCTACCCAAGAAACACAGCAGGCCGTTGCAAGTGTGTTCACCATTTTCCCTTTAAATGCAGCCTTCCTTTTGAAGCTCACCTTTTGGGCTAACACCCCATATGGCTTCCTTCCATGAGGAGGTGACTCCTCCTGCAACAACAGGCCTCTATTGTTACCTGTCCTGGAAGCCATTGACACGTCCCTTCAGGTGGGCAGAAGTCTGTCTCGTGGCCAGCCTCAGCAAATGGCCACTGGAAAACTTGAGCAACAGGGTAACAACTCTCTGAAAGTTGCATGTAGCAACAAGTTACATAAAATGTTGATATAGGCATCAAGTCAGGATTAACGTAATGAGCTGTTTGATACCTTGAAATACCAACTCTGTTAGTCCCATTCAGATGTTAGCACAGCTGAGTTGTCAGTATGTAACTCTGTACTCGCCATTGGGCCTACCAGACTCTCTCACAGTAAAAACGGCAACGGCAGGTTTTTACTGTCAGAAAATTTTAAACACATGTTCTCCTTTTTAAAATAATGCAATCTGCCTTAGGACTAGATAGGCCTTCAATAGGGGTGACTTACACACATTAAAAAGGGAGTATGGGCTTTGCCATTACCTAAAATGGCAAAGTTGAATTAGCAGTTTTAGACTACTCTACCTGCCTGCCGTGGCAGGCTGGGAGTCATGTTTTACCTTGTCCAACTCAGGGTGGCACAAAAAGTGCTGCAGTCGGTGAGGGGACAATCTAACTTCCAGGCCCTGGGTAATTCTCATACCATATACTAGCGACTTAGAAGTAAGTTAACTTATGTCAATTGGATACAGGCTAGTCAAATATACATCTTTAAGGGTTAGGCACTGGCACTGAGGTCTAGTTAGCAGGCCTCAGTGCACTATCAGAGTTGAAAAGCACCAGCATCAGTCCAAAACATTGGTCATGCCCATACAAAAAGAATAATTTCCTTACAGTAACGCATTAAAAAATATATAAACATTTAAATAAATAAAATAAAAATAAAACGTGTAACAGGTTGCTAGGCAATGTCGACCATATGTGGCAACCTCCATTTGTAAAATACTCACCTTGAAAAGGAAGATGGGGTATATGCCATATAGACTAAAACTTATAAATAGCACACACAAATGAGTAAGATAATAGTTCTGCTGACTATATCTCAAGACACACTCTCTTGCCGTGGCATGCTGGACTCCACTGGCTGAGGAGAACATCAATTTTCTTTTGTGTCAGTCCACCCCAAAAAGATTTCGTAGACCAAATCAGCAAGTGCTTAAGAAACATGACAAAATGCAAGGTAAGGAGAATCTTGTTCTGTGAGATAAAGACACTTCTACACCACCAGCATAACTGTGTGGGATTTACTGTGAAGAACTGACGACATTCCAGTACAAGTTGAAAGGTAGAAAGAAATCTTTGTAGCAATGCATGGGATCCTGCTGAGGGATTTTAGGGCAGTCAACCCAAAACGAGTGAGCCAAAAAGTGACTACTGCTCATGGGAGTTATCAGCGCACCATGGAGATACGCTGCTGGGAGGAAAAATCTGGTTTCCAGACTCAGAACCACAGTCAGAGTAACAATAAAACCATGTCAGATGTACTAAAGCACAGCAAATTCCACTCATTCAGTGAAGCTACTGATGTCTGAGCTTTCAAGTGTGATATGGTCGACGAAGGCAGCATATTTCTAAGTCCCACTGTACTCTGGTCAATATCTACTAGCAGACATTGATGAATACTCCAAATTTCCTTTGGTCCACAAACTTTCTACCAACTTAGTGGTAGCTGTACTGGCTGCACTTCACATGTTCTCTGTTTGTGGTGCTACACATGCTTGGCTCCATGGAGAAATGTCCCTCAGATTTGATATTAGGATGAATAAGGACGGCACAATGCCCATAAATAGAGTCCAACCACTCAGTGGAGCATGAGTGCATTACTGAAACACTGTGATGAAACACTGTCTGAATCACTAATGCCAGGCCCCCTCCTTAGCACCAAGCCCAGTATAAATGGTCTCACCACTTCAACAACACTGCAGAAAGTGTGACACTTCATTCCAGTATACGCTAATGCAGTTTACTGTGGTGGGGAACCATGGTGTCTGCTAAGTTGAGGAGATGATCTGTCCCACCAAAGTGTTATGCTTCATGCGGATGACATTGAAAATAAGCCACTGCCCAGTGACAGCAATGAAGATATAGACTTTCCCACACTTAGAAAAGACACTGTACCATTTTGCTTATTGCCCAGAAGGCAGAAGGGGTGGCGTGAAAGGAAAATGCGTGGTTAGCCAGAGGAAGAAGCTAGGAGAGATGAACTAGAGGGATAGCTCCTGACAGGGTAGAACAATGGTAATAAAGAATACAATGTATTCCTGTCTCTGACTCTGGTCATGGTGGAGTGGAGGAGGATCCAATCGCCACCAGGACAGATTTGTTGCCTCTCACATGCCTTAACCCTCCTGTTTTAGGCGTAATAAACTGCCTAAATTCGGGTGGTTTATTAGCCATGGGGAGTTCATCGTCACTGGTGTTTTGGCATTGCAGACAGCAGGAGTTTAGGGCCTGATATATTAAATCCATTTACACTTGCAAACCCTGAGATTTGCAAAACTGAAAGATTTGTGAACACAAAAGTGTTACATGTAATGTACTAAATCCATTTTTCTAGTTCGAAATTAATTTCTGATTCGCAAAATTGATTTTTCCATCCATTTTGTAGTTTAATTAGGAAGGGGTATGAAAGGGACATTCCCTACGATTTAACACAATTATATGTATTAATGGTTTGCAACCGTAATTAAAGTCACAAGCTATTGATCAATTACTGACACCTCAAAGGAGGTGGAAAGTGATTCCCAATAGAGAAAGGGAGACCTCCCCCTTTGTGAATCCTTTTCAGGCAATCTTGGGGAGAACAAGCAGTGGTCCAGGTGACCACAGTCTGCCTTTCTCCATGTATTGCCAAGTAGAACATATTTTTAAAAAAATCAGCACTGATTCCTTTAATGAACATGGAATGCTTTAAAAACGTTTCAATTTGGAAATGTAATCACAGAGATTGTGGGCTGCTATTACTTCTGGGCCATCATCACTGTTTTTGTAGCAATTAATAGGGGTTCACAAGTATGACCTGCTACAAAATGTTTCATTCGGCAAGCCCTTCTGCAACCTCCTGCAATTGAGGCTTTTGCGACGTGACCTATAATTAGGTAGGGTATTGCAAAATCAGATGCAGGTCACAAACAGAGGATTGCCAACATCCTTGTACTACTATCCAGTTCATTTTGGCTAGGTTTGTGCATTATAAATACCACAGACATTTATAAATTCACAGACACATATATACACTGAAGTGAGCATATTGAGCAGGGGTGTTACTTCTGCCTGTTTCACAGATGGTGAAAGAGACATATAATTAAAGGATCAGGTGCGATATCGCTGAATGGCAAAGGGAAAGTGTGAAACAGGAGAAGCTGCGTTGAGAGAGGGAACCCGAGACCAAAGTTTTGTGGATGTTGTTTTTCAAACTTTGTGCAAAAATAATGAGAAAACTGCGTTTAATATAATTTAGGACAACTTTACCTCGGTCATCTATTTTGAATGTTACACTGTGGCACGCCGTATGACCTTTTCTTCCATTTATTCTCTGTATAATAAGGGTTCTATTAGCCTTGTACACACGATGCAAATGTACCTTTCCAGGGAAAAAATCGACGGTCCCAGACTGGATGACATACAATGTAACAAAATCATGCTTCATCTGAATACCTGAGCTTAACCTTGTAGAATGGTGAAAGAACAACCAAATGTATTCAGTAAAAAATGTTTCTTCCCACTTACTTCTCATAGGTCAAAAGCCTCTGAACAATGTACCCATGTAGTGAATGTGTGAAACTTTTTGTAACTTTTTGTTTAAAATCCTATTAAAAAAGCATGATTTCTCCGTGTTGTGAGGATTCCCTTTTCCCATCCTTTTGAAGGAAATCGAACCTGGATGCAGGAGCCCTTGAGCTCTTTGATTACTAATATTTGATTTGTCTGCCATTAATGCTATTGAATGACAGCCCAGTTTATGCATTTCCGAAATTGACTTACTTTAAGTAAATCTTCAAACTTTAGACCTTGTCTTTCATTCTTTCTTCAGAAACGCTTTCCACGCTATGACCTGAAATTTTAAAAACTATTTGCACAAGAGACAGGTTCAGCGGAGAGCACTAAAGTCCATTAGTGATTCCACTGATCCCAGTCCAAATATTGGTGTGCATTAGAAAGAAAATCTGATACCGGTTTGCGCGCTGGCAGGATCCTGGTCTGATACCTATCAGGAACCAGATGAAGCAGAAACTATTCCAATAGGGCCGATGGTATGAAAAGTGGAGTGATTTTTTTTTTCTTTTGTTAAGTGTTAGGGTGATTTTATCAAAGAGCTTCTGTGGGTGTCCTCCTTCCTAGAAAGAGTAGAGGGCTTCAACAAATTGTTTATGACATTAAGTATGGCTGATGTATGAATCTGCTTAGCTGAACAACCACTTCTGCTTTGGATGTTATACACAGAATTTATTTCTTTAGCTTCTTGATGTAGAGTGTCAAGACCCTAGGCACTGGGTGGCTGAGCGCTTAATAAAGCATGGCACAGAAAATAACACTGAGCAAGCAAAAATATAACTTGTTATGCTATATTATGCAGATTTGTAGAGCACATTATTACCCAGGAGGGTATCCTGGAGCTGAGCTGGTGTGATTCTAGGCACACCAAGGGTCTAGTCGGAGTATTCGAAAACACAGGGCTTGAGCTTCTTGCTGAATTAAAGGAGAAGGCTCTTATGAGTATTGGCCGGTCGCTCCATGCTTTAGGTCCAGACGTTTAAGCATTCAGAATGATATTGGTATCTTTGATGTGCATGTTTGGGGAGATGAGTTCAGAATGGGGTGTACACATTATGAGAGGTCTTTCAGCCATTTAAGGTCCCTTTTAAAAGAGGAGATTGACATGACCTGAGGGATATATTCCTATGACCTGACATATTACATGCAGAAATTTGAAAAACCTTAACGCCTTGGGCTTTCAATCAAGAGGCACTTTACAATCAGAGTTTTTGCTTTGAATAACATCTGAGCAATTGATTCCTGACCAGGAAACACTTATGGGAGTTTGCAACTCAGGTTTTGTCTGGAACTGTACAGTACTTTCCATGCCCAAGGCTTACTCTCCTAAAGTTTCCATGTCCTTTCTTCACACCAGAAGTTAGATATGCTATCTACAATCTATTAATAACCCCTTCAGAGATTGGTATGCCCGTGTTGTTGCAGCCTGCATTAGTTTCTCAGAAATATTCTTTTTTCCAAGAGCTCTTCTGCGCTCCTTTTTAGCTTTATAACACTCCTCTCTGGGACCTATCACCACTGCGCCTTCACGCTTTGATTACAGACTCCTTGAACTTACCTCTACCTTCGGTCTGGCATCAATGCTAAGTGTATTATTACTGGGAAAGCATTCAGTGTAGAATAAGAAGGTATACATTTATTTCATAATAATCCATTCAACTTGATCAGTGCATCTTCCTGTTTTTCACTAAACCCGCAGTATGAAATCTTCCTTTCTGACCACCTCACCAAAATACACAATCCTATTTGGTCTATTAGATGCAGAACCTACCCCCTAGGCTTTTGGACTTGAAATGGTCCAACTCTATAGAACAGCATGTATCAAATTCACATGACCAATAAAAACCTGAAGTCCCGGGTATTTCAATCAGCATGAATTATTAAAAGTATATGCATAACGACTGTCAACTTGTGTCAATTTATTACAGTTACCCCCACCACCTCCCTGCCGGGGTTGATAAAGGATGTACGATATTTCCTGTATCCTCAAAGAATAGGGATGGAAAGGGCATTGTAAGCAGCTTTTCACTCCCCAGTCTTTTGCGTACAAAAACACCAGTCATATGAAATTGTAATTCTGGCTAACCGGTCTCTCTGGACAAGTCTCCATGCCCAGGCAATATGGTCACTCATCTGAGGCCTACAGTGTCTTATCACCAGGGCAACTACAGTATCTTTTGCAAATACCACAGACTATCATTGTGGAGTGACTTCCATCTGCATGTTGCCACTACCCTCCGCCTCCATTGATTCAGGCCAGTCTGTAGGAGCAACACAAAAGGGCAGAGTGCTGAAACTTTTCAAACGCTCACCCCCATAACAGATCTGGGTTCAATCCATTGTTCTTTTGCTCACAATGCCACCTCAGTTTGAACTCAGCCATATAAGAAATGAGTCTTGACTTTGTCCCCCATGACAGCAGTCCAGCCCGAACTGCCAGGCCAGGTTCTCCCTGGACTGGAAACAAGCATCCTAGGATCAGTTTTGGGGTACCACCCTTCATCAGCCAAGCTAGCATTACTCCAGTGACACAGTAAGCATTGGGCCCACGTCTGGGCATGCCCATCCCACTTAGGGCAACTTTAGAAACACAAAAGGATGATGGACTGAGTGCTGAAAACTTTTCAAACACTCATCCCCAGTCACAGATCCTGGTTTAATACATCATTCTTTTGTGCACCATGCCGCCCCAGTTATACCAAGCCATATGCAAATCAGTCCTGACCCTGTACCCCATAGGAACAGTCCAGCACAAACTGCCAGGCCAGGTTCTCCCTGGACCACAAACAAGCATCCTGGGACTGTTTGCACAGTATCACCGTTCATCAGCCAGACTAACTTGAATCCAGTGGCCCAGTGAGCACGGGACCCATGTCTGGGCATACCCTTCCCACTTAGGGAAACTTTGTAAACACAAAAGTATGTAGGAACTCCAGGATGTTTTGATAAAGAGTCTTCCACATTGTTCATTGTGTCATGTTTGCAGATCGTTATTCACAGGGCTCTCCAGAGGCCATTCACATGGATACTAGTTTTCCACCTGTGCCGTAACTCGCATCAATTTGATGTCAAATATGAGAGGACTCCACAGGTCGGGCCCAGCTTTATCTCACATTTCCAATCAAGCCAACCCATCCTCAAGTATATCAAAGAAATAGCTCTATGTCAAGCTACAACTTTCAGATGTGCATGTACTGGAGCTCATAGCGCTGGGATTTTGCTTCAACCCAACATAGGATTTCCTCTCTGTTTCGACATTCTTGGTATAGTCGGGTTATATTGTTATTGTGTGATTTTTGAAAGTCTGCTGTGGTGCAACTCTAGCTACTTCCAAGGTACAGTCTTGGTCTTTGCAATTCCGAAAGTGTGCCATTAGAGCCCAAGGGGGAGCACTCAGCTAGGGCTGTGCTGTCAAATTTATCTGTTCCCTATTCATTACAAACATTTCTGATCAGGCCACAGGCCTAAGCTCTTGGTGGAACCATCCTTCCAGAAAGGATCCAACAATGCTACCTTCCTCCGACCAGGGGAAACACCAAAAATGTAGATTATTGAAGAGGGAGTTATTTTCCTCATCGTCTATTCTGTGACCTAACATCCTTGACACCATTGTCACTTTAGCCATTTAGCACTAGGTTTAACTATATCAATACAGCCCCTGCAGGGCTGCCTGTGAGCCATGAATCGCTGTCAAAGGTTTTGCCCTTGTGGGTTCCTCCAGTGATGTCTCATGAACCCTCCAAGATTCCACTTGCATGCAGTTCTTTGTGGAAGGGCCTGCAGCATAGTGTAATGGATCATGATGTTGTCCTGTTGCAGTTTTGCCAATCTATCTTTAACAAGGGCTGAACCAGAGCAGGCCATCCTCCCAATGTGCGCTTTTCACAAGTCAGGCCTCAGGTGTCCCCTCCCGCACCCCTTCTGCACAAGCAAAGTCCACTTGTCCCAAGCAACCAAGGGACTGTGAGATCTAATCCAGCAGCACTGGAGCCATGATGTGATGGTCAGAGCCCCAGACAAGATCAATTGGTGTTACCTCGAGTCCAGGAGCCCACTGCTCAGATTATCCTCTGAGCCACTGGTCTGAGCAGCACTGGCTGGAGCAGGTCAGCTCTGTCAAGACCTATTAGTGATCCAAGAGCCACTCCATTCTAGGCCAATTACCACCACTGGGGGATCTCAGGGCCAATCGACCTTAGAGTGCTGTCTTCAGAATATCCTGGTGCTCCAGCGCCATGTCACAGGAATTTCACAGATAGACATATTCCTCTTCCATATCCGTGTGGCCTGTGACTGCTAGCAGGTTGCTTGTTCCCTTTCCAGATGGGCTGTGATCCAGCACCATTCAGTTCTCAGGGCCGCATCCAGGGGTGCTTCCCTCCAACAATAATCACTGCCTCACCAGAGGGGCCCATTTGCCACACAGAAGCCATTGGCCACATACCACCCCAAGAGCACAGGCACAAGTCCTCCAGGGCGAAAGGTAAGTTTTTTCCAGTGCCACGGTACCACTTCACAGAGACTTCCACAGACCCTTCATAGTGTTCTAATATTTTGTTGTGCCCCAGGTGGGTCACAGTAAGTCACACTCTGAGGGCTGCCCGACGTTGGAGTCTCCCACGTCACTCCCCCAGCGACGTAGAAGGCCATCGGTCAACCCATCCCAGCAGCCATTGCACTCCTCCAGTCCATGCCCAGGTGGCAGTTACACTTCATAGTCTCAGGATTAGGACACTCTAGCTGGGGAAATTATTTTATTAGTAATCTGGTTGAATTATGACCAGATGTTTCACAGGATTCTGTAGGATCATACCTGGGACAGCTGGAGCACCTAGTGTGTGTGTCCGGTCAGGTAATTTGTGAGGGAACACCCCTACATATTTTATGTATGGGTCAAATTTACACATACAGTATAGACTGCCAAAGCTCATCGCCAAGAAACCTGCCTACTATCAGGGCACAAGGTAGGGGAGAATTGCCTCTTTTCAAAAGTGCCACACCATTAATTCTAAGGCCCGTCAAACTTTTTCCCATATGCAGATCTTGTGCCCATGATTAAACTAGAGTGCCAGAATAGATTTCTAGGTCAGGCTTCTCCAACGAGTAGCTCATGAGCTACTGATAGCTCTCTAACTACCTGTCAGGAACAATCCTGTGTGCATCCCAGCCTTCTAAATTGTAACCTTGAATGAATTAACATATGTATGACACAATTGTGTATTTTAAGACAAAAGTATGTGTATTTTCAGAAGTCATAAGCTGATGTTTGGCAAAAAATGGCTGAATTTCCAAAATATATTTAAAGCTGATTTTTGAGTTATAAATCTTGTGTGAAGAAATATGATTACTTTCATGCCAAGGGCACTACACAGTGGCTGGCTAGAATTACCTACGTATATGTATTCCAAATTGACAAACCCTCAAGATGAGCTGAGGTGATCACTGCTGGTAATCTTGCATATGTAATCGCACCTGATGTTGTCACTATTACAACACTCATAATATAAGTAATTGTGATGATCTTCATTGAACATAAGTGTCTCTGAGTCCACAAAAGGTTAGAAAGCCATGTTATAGGTAAACAAGAACGCCTTAATTTGAAAGCAGTTGTTCTGAGTATATAAAGAATACATAGGTATTTGGGATTTTTACAAATAATTTAGCGATTGGCATCCTTGGTCTCCTCTCTACGGTATGGCCAGATCATTATGCTATTCTTTTTGACCTGTGCATCCACTACCCCGCACCTACTATGAAAGCCCCGCCCAAAACATTGGCAATCCAGCCTTGGAATAACGTCCAACTGTTGCAACTTAACAATTTGCTAGTTGATTCCTTCCCAGATCTTTTGACCCTGAAGAAGCTTCAGCTTGTTATTCCTCCTGGTTAGACTCTGCTGCCCGTACCTTGGCCCCTGTTAAACTAATCAAATCAAAAAGACATAATACTACCACCCATGGTTTTCTGAAAAACTCTATGCCAAGAATCAAAGTTGCAGGTATTAGGAGAGAAGATGAAGACTTGGTTATAGTGAGGCAGAGAAGACCAAGTACAAGAATTGCCTGGCTAAATAAAAAGGCCTTGATTGCTACGGAAACAGTGGTATATTATACCAATAGCCCCTACTGATGTTACAATCTGTTCCGGCCAACCTTTTTGCTGGCTATGTTCTTTCCAAAGGAAAGTGGAAGATGTATATAGTGACTTTGTCACTGTAAACTCACTTAATTCATCCCGAGATACATCCAGTGCCCTAGCCAACAGACCTCTTATTATGGGGTTTAGGCCCCCTACAGAAGAGGAAATAATACATCTCATTCTTTCCACCAACTCTGGGTCGCCACTTGACTCTTGTCCCCTAAAGTGACAAAGTTAGCAGCTGAGACCATTGCCCCACCCTCTTTAATATATATATATCAACCCAACTCCTTTCCAGTCCCTTGGGAAAAAGTCTATGTGCTTCCCCTGGAACGCCTTGCTGGCATAGGGATTACTAGGGCAGCCTAGGGCCTCCAACAGTCATCCTTCTCCCATCGCCCTCAGGAGGCATTTCTCGGCAAATTTATTTCCCCCTCATTTTTCTATCCCCTGCGGCGTTACGCAGGGTTCTTCCCTCAGTCCCACTCTTTTTAATGTCTATGTTAAGCCTCTGGCTTGTTTAATCAGATCCTATGGCTTTTCAATTACTTCCTATGCCGACGACATGCAAAGTGTTGTCTCTTTTGCAAGAACAAACCCCACTACTGGGATCAGATTTTGCGACTGTATGCCATTAGCACATGGATGTCAAAAATTGCTTAAGACTAAACTCAAACAAAATAGAAATGCTACTGTTTGGCAAAGATCCTTCATTTTGGACAGATTTCTGCTGGTCAGAGGAACAAGGTCCCCTACCAGTCTCTAAGACACACAATCTGGGAATCCTGCTCCACAATAGACCGTCCTTTGCTGACCATGTAAGATCGGTAACCTCTTCTGCTTTATTTATGCTCAGGATCTTAAAAAAGATTCTACCATTTATCCCAGGCCACCTTTAGAAACCTGCCATTATCTCCTTGGTCATGTCCAAGTTGTACTATTGCAATGTTCTTTTACTCTATGCTAAACAATCAGTGTCAAACAAACTTCAATCTCTGCAAAGCGCCTCAGCTCTTTTACTCCTCAACTTTCCAGTCTCTGATCAAATCAATAAATTGCATTGGCTTCCTGTAAGGCACATCATTGTCTTTAAAGCTCTCTGCATTACATATAACGCACTGAAAAATCAAGTCCCTACTTTATTTAAGAATAATATTAATTAGTATAAACTGGGCAGATCACACAGGTCTGCATCTTGTATGTTTTCTTCAGTACCTAGATACAAGCAACTTACCTGGGGAGGCAGAGGTTTCTTTAGTGGAGCTTGCAAGGCATGGAATGCTTAGCTCATCTCTGAAAAGCCATCAAATGTTGGCTTTTCACAGAGACCCTGGATTTATCTCACCCTTAGGTACCCTGCTTGGAAGTACTCCGAAAGTCTTTCAGCCTAGCACCTAGACACCCTTGGCTATTAGTAGTGCTCTATAAAAATTCAGAACATAGCATAGCATAATAAAAATAGCACCTAAAAGATCAAAGCATTAACCTGGGACTTCTAGTTGTGCAAGACTGGTCAAAGTAGAAAAATTTGTCAGACTGCATTAGAATGTGAGTCGGAGACTAAAAGTGTAATGGGCCTGGTCGGCCCTTAGCTTCGGACTTCTGAAATTTCAACAAAAAGTCTCTGAGAAGGTAGAGGTTCAGTGGTGCAAGGCTGCAGCTAGTGTTCGAACAGGAGGTTTTGTTGTCGGGGAGCCACTGGATGAAGTTGCAGTGAAGCTTTCTTTGCTCAGACTTAAGGCCTGACTTAGATATTGGTGGATGAGTTACACCACAGTGATGGTTATCCCGTCCACTGAAATCTAAATTCTATAGAATATAATGGGATTTATATTTTGACAAATGGGATATCCACCACCGTTGTGACAGAGTGACTAGTTCGCCAATATCTAAATCAGCCCTTAGTCTCTGTTTTGGAGATTGAAAATCTCCAGCAAGGCGATCCTGGAAGTTTCAGTGGATGAGAGCTCATTGAGGCCAAAAACTCTTTGGTAAAGGACCTGTGGGTGGGATTTGCTGCTGCAAAGAAGAATGTATCGGGAGCTGCCCCAAAGTTAGATTGACCGTCGATGCAACGTAGGGGGATAGATGAGCAGGTTATTCCCTGTCTCAACTCGTTTCTCAGAACAGATTTTAGTCAAAAACTTTCTAAAACCCAAGTTTTGGATTTTGGCTATCTGAACACCTTTAACACCACAAACATGGATTGAGGTCTGGAGGGGCACCACTTGGTGGTTTAGGTCTCACTGAGGCTAGGTCCGTGTGAGGGTTCAAGATGGTTGGTGACTTTTCTGTCCCTGAGGCTCTGATCAGGAAGCCAGCCAACTACCCTTTAGGGTCACTCTGGTAGTCCTGGATTTAAGCAGGACAGATCTCTGAGAGTACAAGAAAGGCTTCAGGTAGCAAAGATGTCCTTTTAGGTACGACAAAGCAGTCTTGTGGAGTACACAGCAGGCCACAGCAGCAGGCAATCCTTTGAGAGTCCATCTGCAGGTCCAGGAAGTGAACTGAAGAATGGGTCTGAGGGTCCTATTTTTATACCTGGTGCCTTCATTGAAGTAGGAAAATGTTCTGGGAAATTCCCTTTGAAGTGCTTGAAGTTTTCTGCTTCCCCTGCCTGGCTCTTCATTAACAATGCAGGAGTGGGAAGTCCTTTGTGTGAAGTCAGAGCACAGCCCATTCAGTTGCAAGTGGGGCAGTGCCCAGCTCTGCCCCGTCCAGTGATGGCCCAACCATGCATGTTTACTCGCTCTATTGTGTGGCTGTCTGGAAATAATAAACTAAGTCAACCTGCCAACTACACACAGGTGGATTTTGAAAATGGTACCTTTAGAAAGTTGGTATTTTCTTGCTCTAACCATTTGATGGCTGCCAGCATTTTGTTTTAATTTTGAATGTGACATATTTCAACAACATGAAATTAGGTTACTGGTTGAGGGGGGCGAAACTCTACTCAAGCTGCAACCACAATCCTTGTCAGGATGAAGTCACATGCAAACCCCAAACGAACCTGTGCTCAACCCTCTGGTAGTTTTGCAAAAAGCAGTCAGGTTTAACTTTGAAGCAATGTGTAAAGTATTATGCAGGAATTCAAATAGTAATACAAAAAACACAACACAACACAAGAACAATCCAGATTATCAATCAATCAATCACTTCATTTGGTCCAAAAAGGCAATAAAAGGTAAGTACAAATAAAACACATGATTAAGTCATACAGCATGAAGATAAAAAGGAAAACCAGGTCAAAATAGAATTGACAAAATTAGTTAAAACAATTTTAGAAAGTGCAACTGTATTATCAGCTTGAATTTTATAAATACAGTATAATTATCAAGTTAATTATCTATTCTAGGTAAGCACGTCCCTGCGTTTTATTGCACGTTGGATAAAAGTTGCTGCCATTATGCATATCCCGATGGAAGACAATGACTGTACATAATAAAGAGCTTGCTTGTGTAATCTGAATTTTGCTCTTCTAAAGAGAGGGTAACCCTGTTTCACTGAGGAGGAGTTAAGGGTCATGGTGGAGGGAATTGTCAGGGTAGAGCCACAGCCGTTTGCAGCACAGTTACACCAGATATCCATTGCAAGGAAGATGGAGCTATGGCGGAGAATCGTGGACAGGATGAACATCGTGGGACAGCACTCAAGAACAAGGGACAACATTAGGAAGAGCTGGAACGACTTACTGGGAAAGGTACGTTCCATTGCAGCAAGGCACCACCTCGCCATACAGAGGACTGGCGGTGGACCCCCACCACCTCCCCCACAGCTCACAGCATGGGAGGAGCAAGTACTGGCATTATTGCATCCTGAGGGACTCGCTGGAGAAGGCGGAGGACTGAACACTGGTAAGCAACATTTATCACCCCCCTACCTGCATGCCATCTCACACCCTCACTCCCATCACTCAACTACATCCCACACACTGCACCTACACATATGACTAACTCCAATGCCAAGCCATGCATGCTATACCAATGCATGGACAGCCCTCCCAGTCATGCATGGGCGCCCATCACAAAAGCATGCACAGAATAGGGAAACTAACAATCCCACAATACATCACTATACACAAACAAAAGGTGGCAAGGCAACAGCAACCATAGAGAGGAAGCCAGGGATGTGCAATATGTCATACACATGAAGCATAATACATCACTTACATCCCCACAGGTGCCCCAGCCAATGTCAGTGGATAGGAGGTGCCACGACTATCCAGTACCCCAACAGAAAATGTCCCCAGTGATGACAGTAACTCTGGACTTATGGATCTGGATGACCAACCTGGCCCATCAGGGACCACTGGACAGCCGGTCACCCAAGCCCACTCACAGACCACCACAGAGCGTTCCCCATCAGGATCCAACATCACAGCACCCACCCAGCGTACCCACACCTCTGTCCCCAGGACACGTCAATCAGTAGTGTGCCCACCTGTACAGGGACCACAGGCCACACCTTGCCCCCAAGACAATTGAGGACATGAGGTCAGTGGTAGTGGACACACTGTACAGGGGACAGAGGCACAGGCCAACAGTGTCACTGGGAGGACTGCTGTGCACCAGGAGGAGGACAGGGCCAGGGAACTGACTCTCCAGGAGGCACTCTCCGAAATCCTGGAAGCCTACCAACATTACCAGGACAAAATGGACCAGATCATAGACAACATGCAGGAGAACAGGCGGCTGCAGTAGGAACAGTATCAGGGGATAAGGGAGGACTTGCAGGCCATCAACACCACCCTGATCTCCATAGCAGGGGTGCTGGCAGACATGGCCAACATCATGAGGGAGGCATGAGAACACCAGCGGGCCCCTACCACTAACCAGTCCATCGACCAGCCCTCGACTTTAGCTGCCGTGAGTGGGCTGGAGGTCCCGTCACAGGACCCACAGGCCACCAGCATCCCCACCCCTGCAGAAGGTGAAGCACCCCCCAAACATTCCCTGCGACCCAGGCAGAAGCCAGAGACACTTGCCAAGACCACCACCAGGAAATGAGACTCTCCTGATTGTCCCCCTTGTGTCCCACATGGTCACCTTGTCCAATTTGAACTGCCTTTGCTCCCCTTCCTATGGCCCCTTGGACACTGGACCTGTGCTACAAACAGACTCGAACAATACCCTGGACTTTCCTCCATCATCACCCCATTCCATTGCACTTCCTCTCAATTTCTTAGCACTACAATAAACACCCTTGGACACAACTTGACTACTTGTATGTCATGTGTTGAAAATCTGTATTCTTGGAAACAGTGACATCCATTGTAAATGTACTGTACATTATGAGAGCATAGAAATAATGATCTGTAGCTGGCTGTAGTCAGCAGATCAGTACACAGTTGTTATATCACGAACATCTGCAAAATGACAAACCATAGGTGACAGTAAGTAGAGGTAAAAGGAAGTTAATGCCATCTTGCCACACCCACACTGAATACACCATTAGTCATAGAAATGTTAATCTGCACTGTCTCACCTTTGAGTCATTGGAAGTGCTGATGGATTACTGATGTTTTGCTGTCCTCATCCTCAGCCTCTTCATCCTCCCTGTCCTCAGGGTCCACTGCTGTCACAGGGGAATCTCAAGTCTCCTCCTCCTGCAGAAAAGGTACATGTTGTCTGAGGGTCAGGTTGTGAAACATGCAGCATGCCACTAGTATCTGGCAGACGTTCTCGGGTGAGTAGCACAGGGATCCACCTGTCAGATGGAGGCACCTGAACCTGGCCTTCAGGAGGCCAAAGGTCCTCTCGATGATCCGTCTGGTTCACCCATGTGCCTCATTATAATGTTCTTCAGCCCTTGTCCTGGCATTCCTCACAGGGGCAGGCACAATAGGTTTCGGTAGCCAGAGTCACCTGCAAGTATTGAGGGTCAACATTTAGCCACACACAATCCTACGGGGTTGACACCAGAGGCATACACTAACATACAATGGGTGGGGACCAACGCTCACTCATTAGCCAAATCCTGTGCCTCTGTGGTTGGGCCATCACATTAGGTATGCTGCTACTCCTCAGAACAAAGGCATCATGCACCAACCCAGGATACTTAGCATTGAGATGAGAAATGTACTGGTCCGCTAGGCATACCATTTGCACATTCATTGAGTGGAAACTCTTATGATTCTAGAACACCTGTTCATTCTGACGAGGAGGGGACGCAATATGTGTCCCATCAATCGCACCAATAATATTGGGGACATGTCCCATTGCATAGAATCCGGCCTTCACAGTGGCCAAATCTTCCACCTGGGGGAAAGCTATGTAGCTACACATGTGTTTCGCCAGGGCAGACAAAACTCTTGCCAACACGATAGAAAACATTGGCTGTGTAATTCCTGATGCCAAGCCCACTGTCACTTGGAAAGAACCAGTTGCCAGGAAATGGAGCACCAATAGAACTTGCACAATAGGGGGGATCCCAGTGGGATGACGGATAGCTGTTATCAGGTGAGGCTCCAACTGGGCACACAGCTCTGTGATTGTGGCCCTGTCCAGTCTATAAGTCAGTATTATGTGCCTGTCTTTCAATGCAGCCAAGTCCACTAGAGGTCTGTACATGGGGGTATGTCTCCACCTCCTATTCATCCGCAGCGGTATGTATCTAAGGGACACAAGAGTGAGTAGGACGTCACAATTGGAACAACAAAACCACAACGGCAGTCCACATGGTGCACTGATGTATTGGAACAGTGTAAATGGCGAAGTATGTGCCAATCTAATCTTTGACGCAGTTATTGTTGATAGGCCTGTTTCCCCCCCTTACATGGTGACCACTTGTCCTGTATGGAGGGACAGGTGGAAGTGAGGTAATTCCGCCGATGTTGGGGGTCGTGGCGGAAGGCGGTCTTGCACCACTGTGCAATGCCTCATTGGATGATATGGGGCTCTATGGAGTACAGTGGCCAATGGGGATCTATGCTGGCGGTGATGGTGTATACCACCGCAGACGTGACCACCATTTTCTATCTGATTCCTCACTTGTTTCCGGACCTTCAAGAGGAGAACACCTACACTGTGTGTGCTGCTGTGCCCTGTGTCTGGAACCTACATGACCCGTGTGACCGGGGAAAGGGCCCCAGCCTTCCCTTCGGAGGAGTTGGAGCGACTGGTGGACGGAGTCCTACCCCAGTAAGGACAGCTGTATGGGCCTCCAGACCAACAGGTGAGTACACTTTGGGCATGATGCATGTTGGAAGTATGCATGGAGATGTGTGTGCAAGCATCGTGTAAAGGGGGAGGCTGGGTGAGAGGAATGTCTAGCGGAGGGGTACATGTAGTGCGCTGGGCTATGTGTGTGCCAATGATGAAGAAAACGGGTATGGTGGCCCATTTGTGTGACAGGCTGGACAGTTTGTCTAATGGTGTTCTACTGTCTGTATTGCCTCTGCAGGTCAGCGCCCATCACAAGAAGAGAATATGGTGTGCCATTGCCAAGGACGTGTAGACCCTGGGGGTCTATGGCAGGTGGAGAACCCACTGTCGGAAACAGTGGGAGGACCTGAGACGCTCTGCATGGAAAACTGCGGAGGCCCAGCTGGGGATGGCTTCCCAACGAGGAAGGGGTGCCCGTTGGACCCTCACCCACCCCGATGGCCTGCATACTGGCAGTGGCCTACCCTAAGCTTGTTAGCAGTCCATTTCAGCCACAGCATTGTGGGTCCCAGGAGTGCTGCAGTTGACCATGTGTGGTCCTCATCTTGCTTTATTGACTAGCCAGTGACACCCAGCTGATCCTCCCCCTCACCAAGGACTCCGCCAAGACCAACCTCCACGAAGGAATGAAGGCCATTACCGAATGGATGAAGAGCAGCTGCCTCAAACTCAATTCCGACAAGATGGAAGTCCTCATCTTCAGCTACACCCCTTCTGACTCCTGGTGGCCTGCCACTTTCGGAACCACTCCGACTCCCACTAACCACGCACGCAACCTAGGATTCATCTTGGACCCCTCACTATCCATGACCCAGCAGGTCAATGCCATCTCCTCCTCCTGCTTTAACACCCTCCGCATGCTCTGAAAGATCTGCAAATGGATACTCACCGAAACCAGAAGAACAGTAACCCAAGCTCTTGTAAGCAGCAAACTGGACTACAGCAATGCCCTCTATGCAGGAATGACGGCCAAACTCCAGAAGAGGCTGCAACGCATCCAGAACACCTCCGCACGCCTCATCCTGGATATCCCCTACCACTGCCACATCACAGACTACCTGAAAAAACATGCACTGGCTCCCAGTCAACAAGAGAATCACCTTCAAACTCCTCACCCATGCTCACAAAGCACTGCACAACACCGGACCAGAATACCTCAACAGATGACTCTCCTTCTACACCGCGACCTATCATCTCCGCTCCGTCGACCTCGCCTCGCAACCGTCCCATGTGTCCGCAGAACTACAAACGGAGGTAGATCATTCTCGCACTTCGCTGCCAAAATGTGGAACACTCTTCCCACCCACCTGTGCCAGACCAAAGACCTCCTTACCTTCAGGAAACTTCTCAAGACCTTGCTGTAGCAGCACCATCGCCCCCCTTCTTCCCCATCCCCTCCTCAGCCCCTTGAGACCCTCATGGGTGAGTAGTGTGCTTTACAAATTCCTTATTGATTGAGCCATATCACTGGTAGTGCTATGCATAGTGCTTAAGTCTGTTCCCTGTTTGTGACGGTGATGTGCATTCCAATAGTGGTGTTGGTGCAGTCGTTGACCAAGTGTATCCTTTGTCTCCCCCCCATTCTTGTTTTGTTATTTTGTCCTTGTGTGCATTAGTATCATCTGGTGGAGGAGGAGGGGCACTGACGACAGAGGGAGCTGCATCCCACAGGACCCAGGAGGCAGGGTTCATGGACGCCGAGGGAACCAGTGGGCTAGAGGGCGAGGGGAACACCACAGCAGAGACTGGAGGAGACAACACAGACTCAGATACCTCCTCCAATGGGAGCTCCCTGGTGGTGGTGGGCACCTCTGTGACCACCCCAGCTGCAGGTACAGCCGCTACTCCGTACCAGCACCGCCCTCCCAGTAGCCTCTCAGCGAGTTGCCTATGCCCGCTCACCCAGGAGGATGGGCATCTCCTTTACCACTGGCACCTCAGGTCCTGCCCCAGTGAGTCCTGCCGCCCTGAGTGAGGAGGCTATTGACCTCCTGAGATCCATCTCTGTAGGGCAATCAGCCATTGTTAATGCCATCCAGGGGCTGGAATTCCAGATGCAGCAATGTAATGCATTCCTGGAGGTCATTCATAGTGGATTGGTGGCCCAACAGAGATCAATTCAGGCTCTGGCCTCCCCTCTGATGGCAGCCATTGTCCCTGTTTCTACCACCCCCCTCCAACTACCATTTCTCAGTCCCGTTCTCCTCAACCCCAACCGATCCCAGGCAGACGAGCATGCACACAAGACAACACTCAAGAGTGGCACAGGCGGACACAAGCACCACACTTCATCCCACAAGCACTCACACAAACACCACACAGTTGCAGACACAACCACATCCACTACCTCCACTGTCTCCCCCTCCTCCTCCTCCTCCACCTCCCTCCCAGTCATGTCTCCACACTCACACCTGCACGCACAACATCAACATCCACCACCAGCATCACCACACCAAGCAGCACACACACCTCACTAGCAGACATCTCCACAACATCCATCCACATGTCCCCTGTGTCCTCTCCCACCATGTCTGTCCCCCACTTAAAGGACAAAAATTCAAGCACTCAAACACCCAACAGCCATCCACCTCACATCAGCATACAGCCCATGCATCTGCATTCAAGTCCAGCAGAAATACACCTCCAATAACCACTCCCTCAACCTCCACTCCCATTCCTCCTCCCGTTCCACCATCCCTAAGAAGCTCTTCCTTGCCCAACCTGACCTCTTCCCTCCCCATCCTGCCCATAGGACCAGGGTGCCAACCAGCCAGCCCAGCACCTCAGCCAAACAGTCCACCGGGACAGTGGAGGCACCTCCTAGTCGTGGAGGCAGGACAGTGAGGGATTCCACTCTAACAGCCAGAAAGGGGAAGGAGCCCACAACACCTACAGCCAGGAAGGGGAAGGAGCCCACAACAAAAGCCCACAACACCTAGAGCCAGGAAGGGAAAGGAACCCACAACAACTATAGCCAGGAAGGGGAAGGGGAAGGAGCCCACTGCAACTACAGCCAGGAAGGGGAAGGAGCCCACAATACCAACAGCGAGGAGGAGGAAGTTGTCCACACCTCCTGCAATGAAGGGAATGAAGCCCTCAACTCCATCAGAACCTGGGAGGGTGAAACCACCAACACCACTTCCCCATCTATGGTCACGGAGCCATCACCATCAGCAGAGGCAGCCCAGGAGGCACACTCACCTGTTGCCACAGAGCAGCACTCCCCACCAGCTGAGGCAGTGCAGCTATCACCGCCAGCAGAGTCAGCCCAGGAGGCACCATCACCTGTTGCCACAGAACAGCACTTCCCGACAGCTGAGGCAGTTCAGCTACCACCACCAGCAGAGGCAGGCTATGAGGCACCATCACCTGTTGCCACAGAACAGCACTCCCCACCAGCTGAGGCAGTGCATCTATCACCACCAGCAGAGGCAGGCCAGGAGGCATCATCACCTGTTTCCACAGAGCAGCACTCCCACCAGCTGAGGTAGTGTAGCTATCACTGCCAGCAGAGGACATGTAGGTCACCCGCCAGGGACTGCTGCACAAAGGGCCCCCTCCAGAACCAGTAGGCATGTTCCGCAGCTCAGAGACTGTGACCTTGCACTCCCCAGCAAAGAGAAATGGGCATGGACCCCCCTCCAGAACCAGTGGGCATGTTCCCCAGCTCAGAAACTGTGACCTTGCACTCCCCAACACTGAGAAATGGGCATGGATCCCCCTCCAGAACCAGTGGGCATGCTCCCCACCTGAGAGACTGTGGCCTTGCACTCCCCAGCAAAGGGTAATAGGCATGGAGCCCCTTCCAGAATCAGTGGGGAATTCCCATATTAGGCTAAGGTAACCCCTCCATCCCCCTGAGGTGCCTGCCCACTTGCTAAATGATGCCCTGCAGTGTTCTCTCCAGATGATGTCAGGATACAAGTTGGGCCTTGGACTGTGCCCTTTGGCCTTGTGTGCCCTTATGACTTTGGACTGGGCATTGGCCCTTTATGAACATTTGTATATATTTGGTTTGTGTGGTGGGTTTTGCTATGTTAATACATTGTCAGTTTGTCAGTACTTCTGAAATCTGGTCCTTGTTTTATTGTGCCTTGTGTCATGTTTCGTGTGCCATTGTTTTTCCTCTGCAACTGGTTGTGTGTATGGTGTGTGTGTGTCTGGTGTGTGTTGTGCATGTGTGTGTTTCACTCTCATTTTCCTCACTCCCTCCCTTGGGTGCTGGGTGGCTGTACTCACCGTCATTGTCTTCGTCGGCTTTGGTGTAGCAGGTGAAGCATCACGTAGAAGATCATCGGAAAGACTTGCAGTTTGGGTTCTATGGTGGCTAGTTCTTCACTGTGTCTCCGATGGTGAGTCCTTTCACTTCTGATCTCTGTTTCCGCCATACTTTTGATGGCGTTGGTACCGCCCCGGAAAAGGTGGAGGTTTTGTGTGTCTTAATATGGTGGGCGGTACTTTGTCTAGCGGTTGGTGTGGTACATTGGCTGTCTATGGGAGTTATCACCGCCATGGTCGTAATTTGGCGGTACTTACCGCCAACCTGTTGGCGGTATTACAGCCACTTTATCACTCACCGCCAGGGTCATAATGAGGGCCTAAATTCGTAATAAATAGCCAATAGGAACCATGTGCAACTGTCGTCTAAAAGCACCCAGAGATATGGGAAGGATGGGACTGGTGTTACTTTATTACTGTTACCACAAAACTACCTATTTCTGCTTGTCCTGCACCCATAAGTCATAATATGGGTTTTAGAATGTTTGGCAGATAGTTCCAAGCTGTTCATAAAGGCGTTTCAGCAACCCTAACTTAGTTCTGGAGACAAGGACAGCTTCATCGAGTTCCAACACTTGGAACATCAGCCTTAAAACTGACATGTGCTGTTCCAGGCCATTTCTATATAACATCAACAAAATTGGCGCCAAGATGCACTCTTGTGGCATGCCACGGGAAACCTGAAAGGGGTCTGTATCTCACACTGGTGGTGACCTCACAATGTAGTTGCCTTTAAAAATTAACTATGTTATCCTCAACCCCCAGTTCCATCATTAAAGCCCAACGCTTACTTTAGTAAACATGGTCAAAATCAGATTTAAAATCCATGAAGGCTAAATATATATTTCCTGATTTAGCTAAGGTGAATAATTATTGAATGCACATTTAGACACTGCTTGATGGTGCCTAATCCTTGTCTAAACCCATGCTGGAAATTTGAAATAATACCGTTTTCTTTGGCCCAAACTCAAGATGGTCTAAAATAAGTCTGCCCATTATCTTCGCCACGTAGTTAATTAAATAGAAGGGGCAGCAGCAATTATGGTCACCTCTGCCCTCGTCCTTGAGAATGGACACAGTTACTGAATATGACCATGATTTGGGTGGCCCTAACTTTCTGACAGCATTCAAAACATTGGTCAACATGGGATCCCAAAAGCTGATGTTAGCTTTAAAAAGAGTAACTGGGACCCAATTGGGTCCAGGCACTTTGCCCATAGGGCACTTATTAATTGCTTCAGTAACTTAATGCATTTACATTCTAGGCTCATTTAGTGGCCGGATGTCAACCAGCTGATCAAAAGGATAAATGTGTGATAAAGTGTTGCTAGACACCTCTTTAAAGTGTGTAACCCAGATGTCCAGAGCGATCATAGTTGCAACAACAACCACAACTTGTTATTTAAAAAAAAAGACTGTTAACTACCTTCCAAAAAGATCATCACTCTTTCTGTTTACTAGCCATAGTCATGATCTCACTTTTTCTATTAGCAAGAGCTACCCTGTGATCCCTGCAGCACTTCCTAATGAGTTCTGTGTTTCGAGGTATCATTATGACTGATTTCAACAGCTCTCCGTTTGCCTTAGAGCCCTTCAGATCCAGTAGCAGCTCGCCAGGGTTACAGGGGGTGGGGCAGCTCGTGCAGGCGATGGAGGAATTTTAATAAACTTTAAAAAAAATAAGCTTATCTGCACTCCACTGCGCCGCCGCTCCAACGTCTTGCAGTGCAGTCACAGGCTCCTAGCCTGCCCTGCGGCCAATCCTGACACTGCTCAAAGCAGTATCAGGATTGGCTGGGAACACCCAGGCAGGGTGCTCCCAGGCAGACTGGGAGCCTGTGTGTGCTCTCTCCAGCCTGGCAACACAGTACCAGGCTGGTGAGAGCACACTGTGTTTGTGTGTTTGCCCTGAGATGGCCAGCCAAACATACATACACAGTGCACTCCCCTCACCGCTCGTCATCCCATGGCCCTGCCCCTTTCACAACAAAGAGATAATACATTGTTTATTATCCCTTCGTTGTGAAAGGTTTGCAGCTTCTGATGCTGGTGGAGGGGGAGACGCTCCTCCGCCATAGCGGAGGAGCCGCCACTGTTCAGATCAAACCATCTGCAGGGGCTCTCCTGGTCATTAGCTATTCAACGGGTTAACAGTGCCCTAACCGATATGCCCAAAGATTTAAAACATTTAACAATACTGGTGGAAGACTCTTCATCATTCAAGCACATAACTATAGCTTGCGTGTTACGTGGAACTATATTTCCAAAACTTTGGATTTGTCAATCCGTTCCTACTTCTGTAAGATGCCCTGATTTCTGGAAGACACTAGAGGTAAGGGCATTCTACAAGGCTTTGTGTATGATTTGCTACAGGTAAATAAAAATATCAAGTATATTATGATCACTGAATACATTTTCCTGAACCTCATAATGGGAAAGCAAGCTAAGCAAATTATCAGAGAACAAAATAAAATCGATAATACTAAAACCATCTCTTCCAGTGCATGTGGGTTTTAAAAACAATGAATCCGTGAATGAGTCAAGTGTGAAGCATACGCGATATTTGACAAGTTCAGTAAGTGCATCACCATAGAGTTTATGAGTAAAGTGAGCTAGCGGAGCATTATGCACATCAACCAACCTTCAAACGCCAAGACCAGCCCGGTTACAGCATCAGAGGTAAAAAAACACCCATCTACAATAAGAAAAAGGGTCACCTCACAATTGAAATGTGCTCTCACTGGCTCTCTACTCACAGAAATGACAATTTCATAATTTTGGACACCAAAGCTATTATTTTAGTAATTAAAAAGCAATGTTCACCTGGCATGGAGCGTTAGCCAAATCCTCTGGAGAGATCTAGAGGCAAGATCTGTTTTGACAACATAACCAGGGAATGTGGTTAATATTAAGGTCAATAGCCCTCCTCTGGGCCTGCCACAAATCCCCAGTATTGCCACTGTACAAAAAGATATATAAACTTCCAGATACCAGTGGTTGATAGACCAAACCTCTTATAGGGAACCTACCGTTCCTCCATATTACCAAAAACAAAAGTAGGATTTCTTATGATCCTGATCTCTTTAGCAGAGGATTTGCTAGTGTTATTGCAAATGGGCTGAAGAGGTGGCAGAGTTGAAGCTGTTTTGAGGATACTCTTAGCTGGGGCAACTGGATCTTTTTCCTCTAAGCTGGGGGCGAAACACACAATAGTTTCAGACGTTTCTTGGGACCTGACAGCTCGCCCTCTTTAATTAAAAGAGATGCATCCGATAACTCAATTAAAAGAGATATTAGAGGCTCTTTTATTTAGGCTGCCCGAATTAGGCTCAACTGACCTTGAAGCTGACAATGGGCTGACTGTAACACTGTTATTGCTTGTGGTGACTCCAGAGGGATCCTTGTTGACTCTTGTAACAGTGTTAGAGCATCAAGATCATGTTCAATAACCCCAATGGTATTAGTGAGGAAATTAACAATAGAATTAGTTTCAGGCCTTTCCTTACCTGTGTGATGCTGTATCGTTCTTTTAGCCAGGGTTGCTTAAAAGAAAGGAACAGCAGATTTTCCGGCAAAAGAGCCAGTGAAAAGAGAGGTGGCACAGCCCAGCCTCTTCTGGGCTCTGATGGGCCAGTTCTTGGCCTAGTCTTCACTCGTGTTGGTTCACAGTCAACTCCTGCACACATCCCATATCGTGGGCTTCCCTCAGCGCTTTAAAGCACTCCAGTCCCGAGGGAGCTCCTCCTTGTAGGCTCCAATGCTGGCTGATGAGTGATGGAGTTTCTCCCGATGTGGCAAAGCAGTGCATCCTGTGTTGCAGGCTTCCCCCAGCACTTTAGAGCACTTTGGTCCTGAGGGAGCTCCTCCTCCAAAGCTCCAGTGTTGGCGAAGGGGGATGGAGTTTCCCCTGATGTGGCAAAATGGTGTATCCCACATTGCGGGCTTCTCCCAATATTTTAGAGCACTTGTATCCTGAGGGAGTCCCTCCTCCTAGGGTTCAATGCTGGCTGTTGGGGAATGGAGTTTCCCCTTATGTGACAAAGTGGTGCAATGTTGTCTGATGATAGATGAAGTTTCCCCTGATGCACCAAGGCAGTGGGTACCACATCATGGACTTCCCTCAGCACTTTAGAGCACCTGATTCCTGAGGGAGCACCTCCTCTTTTGCTCCAATGCTGGCTGACAGGAGATGGAGTTTCCCATGATGTGACAAAGCGGTGTGCACCCACATTAGAAAAATGGAGCAAATAAAAAAAAATAAAACAAGACCAAAATAACAAAAATCCAATCAGTAGAATAGGAGGTATGCAATTTTGAAGATTTCAGTCATAGTGTGAAAAGCACAAATTGCCAACCAGGGTTATCTGGTTGTGCTAGATGGGAACAAAGTCACAAGTTCAGGACATCCAAGATGGAGCATCAGCCACTACAGGGACACTACAGAGACCCAGTGAGGCCCACTAATCAAAAGTACCTTAAGTCCTGGTTGCAGAGTGTTGCAAGGTCCCATGCCGAGGATGCATCACGCAACTGAGGAGATGTGAGGTCTCGCTCAGATATGTGTCACGCAGCATCAGTTCCTGGGATCTGTGAGGCTGTGATGTGAGGTCCTGCATTGTTGTCAAGGAGGCTGTTGACGAGGGTACTTGCAATGTGAAGTTCTGCGTTGAAGATTTATCATGCACCTGCTTGTTCTGAAGAAGTTGCAGAGCTTGTGATGCAGAGACCTGGGTTGTCAAGGTTGCCATCGACAAAAGGCCTGCGATGTGAAGGCCAGTGTCAAGGATGTGTCACACAGAGATGGTTCCAATGAAGGTGCGGGCAGCGAGGGTGATGTGAAGTCCTGGCAACGGGAAAGTCAATGCAGCAAAGGCGATACATTGGTTCTGCTTGGGGTTGCGTCGTGCAGCAGATAAGTTGTGTCAGTTCTGCCTGATCTACATATGGACTGGCAGAGCACCTTCAGGCCAACGTCCAAGGGACCAGGACTGGAGTGGCAGCACTTGGAAGGTAGAACTCGCAGTTGTAGAGTCCAGATGCTGATTACAAGAGTCTATCCCTTGGAGTCACTCTTTTGGTCCTGAGTACAGGTTGCAGGTACAGTCCTTCTTACGTAGGCAAGAGAGCAGCAGAGCAGGGCAGCAGGTTAGGACAGCATGGCAGTAGTACTTCAGGGCAGCAGTCCAGCAGAGTGGCAGTCTTTTCAGCAGCCCAGTAGTCCTTCCTCCTGGCAGAGTCTTCCATTTACTGAAGAGTTGGTGTCTAAGGTCCGATTTTATACCTGGCACCTTCTTTGAAGTGAGAGAAGCTTCTAGAGGATTCCCTTTGAAGTGCTCAGGTTTCCTGCTACCCCTGCCCTGGCTCCAGGCTAACTACAGGGGGTATGCAATCTGCTGTTGTAAGGCAGGACAGACACAGCCTATTCAGGTGTAAGTGGAGCTGGACCCACTAAGCACACCTAAGCTCACTATTGTGTGTGGCTGTCTAAGAGGAATACACAAAGATCAACTGCCACCTACAAAGATTCAATAAGCACGAGTTGAAATATCACTTTTGCAGGGTTAAAAAGAGTTTTAAATATTAGAAATCACAGTTGTCTCTTGATTAAACAAAGTACCTGGTTTGCGTAAAAAATAACACGCAGGGGAGGAGATCTGTGGAAAAATAGATCTTCTGACGCAGCACAGACAATACGTTGTTTCTTTCCACGCTGCAAGAGGCTTGTGTCATTTTTCAGCGCGCAGTCTTGGTTCCTCACTACGATACAGGGATCTTTTTGACACCCAGGGACAATGCAGGGAAATCTTGGGCACGCTGGAAGGAGTCACAGCATTGTGTCGATGCAGTAGGGCTATGGGTCAAATTTTCTGTTGTACGGCAGGCACTGCATCGATTTTCCAGTCGGGAAATCGGCTGTGTCATTCTGGTTCGGCTGTGCATTGATCCGGTAGGGTTGTACGTCAAATTTTCTGTTGCAAGGCAAGCGCTGCCTCGAATCTTCACTCAGGAAGTTGAGTTACATTGTTCCAGTTCGGCTGTGCGGTGATTTCTCGGTCGCAAGACGGCTGTGCATCATTTCCGGCAGAGCTGGCTATGCGTTGATTTTCGGCACACAAGGAGTTTCCTGAAGAGATTAAGGCCCTCATTACAACCCTAGTGGTCAGTGATAAAGCACGGTAATACCGGCAACAGACTGGCAGTAAAAAAAAATGGAATTATGACCACGGCGGAAACCGCCAACACAGACAGCCACTTTAACACACCGACCGCTACGGTGGTAGCAACAAGCACCCCGGCGGTAACCGCTAACAGCCAGGCGGAAGACAATGTACCGCCCACCCTATTACAACAAGCGAATCCACCACCTTTTCTGGGAAGGTACCAATGCCATCAAAAGCACGGCAGAAACAGTGCACAAAAGGGAAACGACTCACCTCTGGACACTCAAGGAAGAACCACAACGCCATGGAGCCTGAACTACAGGTGTTTCCCATGCTGGTATACCTCCTCATACACCAGGAACACGAACCGTAGTGAAGACAACCACAGTGAGTACCTCACCTAGCACACAAAGGAGGGGGGGAGGAAAAAGAGATTGACACACCCACACAACACCCCCACCCACAACACCATACACACAAACAGATGCGACAACATTAAATATCCTCCCTGTACCCCTCAGGAATAACACAAGGACAAACGGAAGTGAGTAAAGTCAGTGTAGTAATATGCATTTCGAGAAATACGTCCTTAAAGCACAAAACAGTGTCTACAATATATACAAATGGAGGGACAATGCCCAGTCCAAAATGTCCGTGGCCCACAGGGCCATGTCACATAGGCCAAGGCCCCACTTGACTCCTGCCTCAATATGGAGAGAACACTGCTGGGGCATCAGGTCAAAGATACACAGGCACCTAAGGGGGAAGGGGAAGGGGGGGCACCTCAGCTGGGAGATGGTACAACGCCAATGCTCCTGGAGGGGGATACATGCCCTCTGCTTGGTCATGGGGAGTGCAAGGCCACAGTCTCTCAAGTGGGTGGTTTGCCCACTGCTTGGTACTGGGGAGTGCAAAACCACAGTCTCTCAAGTGGGTGGTTTGGCCACTGCTTGGTACTGGGGAGTGCAAAGCCACAGTCTCTCAAGTGGGTGGTTTGCACACGGCTTAGTCCTGGGGAGTGCAAAACCACAGTCTCTCAAGTGGGTGGCTTGCCCACTGCTTAGTCCTGGGGAGTGCAAAGCCACACTCTTTCAAGTGGGTGGTTTCTCCACTGGTTCTGGAGGGGGCCTTGTGCCCACTGTGCTTCATCCTGGCAAGGAGGGGGTGAGTGCATGCCTTCTTCCACTGGTTCTGGAGGGGGCTTTGTGCCCAGTGATGCAGATCTTGGAGGGTGCAAAGTCACAGTCTCTCACCTGGGTGTCACACCTACAGTTGTTGCAGGGGCCTGGGCGCACTACAGCCCATGGAGGCACGACTACACACTGTCCGCCAGCGGTGACGGCTGCTCAGTGGTGGCAGTAGCGGGGGTGGTGGCGGTGCTGCTAGTGGTGGGTGGAGGCTCCAGCCCTTCCCCTGCAGCCTCGGACAGCTGCCCACTGGGGCTGCTGCTGCTGGCAGTGATGCTGGCAGTGGTGCTGGAGACGGTGCTGGTGGTGGTGCTGGCGGCGGTGCTACCTGTGGTGGGTGGAGGCTCCAGCCCTTCCCCTGCAGCCTCAGACGGCTGCCCACTAGCGCTGCTGCTGCTGGCAGTGGTGCTGGTGGCGGTGCAGGTGGTGATGCTGGCGGCTGTGCTGCCTGTGGTGCGGGGAGGCTCCAGCCTTTCCCCCGCAGCCTCGGATGGCTGAAGTGCCATGGCTGGTGTTGTTTGTCCAGATGCTGCTCCAGCATCAGGCTCCATATCCATCCTGCCTCCGGCGTCTGTGCCTTTTTCATTGCCCTTGGCAGCTGGTGTTCCCTTCCTGTCCATGGCAGCTGGTGGTGCTTCCTTGCGTTTGCCAGCTGATGGTGCCTCCTTGCTTCTGCCAGCTGGTGGTGCCTTCTTGCGTTTGCCAGCTGGTGGTGCCTCCTTACTTCTGCCAGCTGGTGGTGCCTCCTTGCGTTTGCCAACTGGTGCTCCCTTTTTGTCTTTGGCAGCTGGTGCAGGCACACTGGCTGTGTGGACGGGTCTCTTCACAGTGCCTCTCACAACTGCAGTGGCTGCAGAAACGACCGTGGCTGTGGACTGGGTGGCTGAGGTGCTAGCCTGGGTCCTGACCACCCTGGCCTGAAGTGAAGGACGGGGGGAGGGGCAGTAATAGGTCAAGGGTGGAGAGGAAAAACTTTTTAGGGACACTGGGGCTGGAAGAGGGTGAAGGTTGGGAGTGGAGGAAGAGGGAGTGGTGGTAGGAGGTGTCTGTCTGCTGTGTTTTGGTGCAGGTCCATGGGCCCGATGCTGTCGTGAGGTGGATGGCTGTTGGTTGTCTGAGTGCTTGCGTTTGTGTACTTTGGGAGGAGGGGGCACAGACTCAGTGGGAGAGGACACAGGGGACATGTGCATGGATGTGGGGGTTGTGACTGCCAGTGAGGGGTGTGTAGTGATAGGCGTGATGATGATGGAGGTAGTGGATGAGGATGTAGTGCATGCAGGTGTGAGTGGAGATGCTACTGGGAGGGAGGTGGATGACGAGGAGAAAGGGGACACAGTGGAGGCCGTGGATGTTGGTGTGTCTGCATCTGGATGGTGCTTGTGTGAGTGCCTGTGGGATGAAGTGTGGTGCTTGTGTTTGCCTGAGTCACTTCTGTGTGTTGATGTAGCCGGCAGACGGATGTTCCGGCTACAGGAAGAACAGAATCGGGTACGGAGTCCCGATTCTCCCTCCCTGACGACACCCTGCCCGGGCGTCATAGCAACGTAGGCACCGCCAGCTTCGCAGGGAACCCAGATATCCAGGTTCCCGAAGCTGTAAAAATAGAGAATGGACTACGCGCGCAGCGCATAGAGGAGGAGGAGAGAGACGCCGACAGGGTCGAGAGAACGCCGAGAGGAGAACCTGAGGAAACAGAAGGAACACCGAAATCGAGAGAAGCCCTGAACCCAAGCACCCAAGACCGGATTGCAACAAAGGAGGAAGCAGAAGAGCGGGAACTCCGCCACGTCCCAGGAGGGACGTGGCTCAACCAGGTACGGTCCTATATTAAGGACAGTTTCTGGTTAAAAGGGAGAGGGACGCCAAGAGAGGAGAGGGGAGGGAGACTACAGGGAGAGGGGAGGGGGTTTATAAGGAGAGGAGAGGAGGAGAGGGACTCTAGAAAGGAGGAAGAAGGACATTAGGGAACAGGAGCCCTATAGAGGGGAGGAATTATAAGACTGGGAACTGAGAGCATTAGAAGGAAGGAACTAAAAGCACTAAAATTAAGAACACCCCAGAAATAAAAACCTGTCACTCCGAAGACACTCAGAGGTGACTACTCCTTTACATTCTGACTTACAACTCGTCACTCTATCCTAGGGGATGTCTCTCTCTCTCTCTCTCTTTCTCTCTCTCTCTCCATCTCATTCTTTTTATAGTGTTAACACTAAACGTACATCAGCAAACCCCAGACTCACCCATATCTCCATTCCTCTTGTTTCCTGTATACCTGGGAGTCCCACGAAGAGTACCTCCGCCGGTCAAGAGGAAACCTGGGAAAAAGAGAAAAGACAACTTAGCACGGAGAACCCACAAACCATTTAACTCTGAAGACTATCTCGTACCTCTAAAATTAAATAAAGTCATCATTCACAGCCTGCCCGAGCCTCATAGTCCTTATTATCGCCACACCCACTGCCACAGTTGATTTGGGTGCATGCTGGTCTGAAGGTGTGCTTGGGATAGGCTGTGGTTAAGGGGAATGGGACTGGGTAGAGGAAGTTGGAGGGGGGAGGCTAGAGACAGGGACAATGGCTGCCATCAGGGAGTTGGTCAGAGCCTGGAATGATCTCTGTTGGGCCACCACACCAGAGTGAATGCCCTCCAGGAATGCATTTGTTTGTTGCATTCACTATGTTGCCTGCCCAACAGATATGGATCGCAGGAGGTCAGTAGACTCCTCACTGAGAGCAGCAGGGCTGACTGGGGCAGGGCTTGAGGTGCCTGGGGTAAAGGAGATGGCCACCCTCCTGGGTGAGCGGGCACGGGAAACACGCTGAGGGCCTGCTGGGAGGGCGGTGCTGGTACGGGGGTGGCGGCTGTACCTGTTATTGGGGTGGCCACAGGGCTGTCCGCCACCGCCAGGGAGCTTCCATTGGAGGAGGTGTCACTGTCAGAACTGTCCCCTCCAGTCTCTGCTGTGGTGCCCCCCTCACCCTCCGTCCCACTGGTGCCCTCACCGTCGGTGGACTCGGCCTCCTGGGCCATGTAGGATGCAGCTCCCTCCGTCACCAGTGCCTCTGCTCCTGCACCAGATGATGCTAATGCACAAAAGGACCGGGGGACAAAACAAAAAGGGGGGTGGAAGAGACAGAGGATACACTTGGTCAATGCCAGCAACAACACCACAGTTGGCATACACAACACACAGGGAACAGCCCTGTGCACTAGGCCATGCACTACAGTTACGATGCTAGTCACCAGGCCATGGAGTACAATGCCGAACGCCAACAGCAGCACACCTGAAACCCACAGGACCCTGCCCAGTAGTAGATGCCCACTAGCATATTTGGGGTTGGAGTACATCAGACCCTGCCCATCATGAAACCAAACCTGCCATGTTCCTCCTGGCCTAGGGGCACCCACAGACCCACATCCCCCACCCAGATAACACCTCAACACTCGCAATTTTCTGATTCTGAAACTGTACTCACTCCTTTGTGGCTGCTGTGATGCCTTCAAGCTCCCATCCGACTCCAGATAGGCCACTGCCAGGACGCGGAACATCAAGGGGGTCAGGGTACAACGGGCACCCCTTCCTCATTGGGAGGCCATCCCCAGCTGGGCCTCTGCCATCTTCCTTGACCAGCGGCGCAGGTCCTCCCACCGTTTGCGACAGTGGGTGCCTCGCCTGTCAAAGACCCCCAGGGTCCCCACGTCCTTGGAGATGGCACGCCAAATACACTTTTTCTGATGGGCACTGACCTGCAGAAAAAGATACATAGAAAAAGTTATTACTCATACCGAAAGGCCTGTTACACTCAAGGCCCACCATATCCCTCCCATTCCCTTACGTACAGACATTGACCACCATACATGTAGCACTCTGCCCAGGACCCCTCAGCCACCCTCTCCTTACACGAGGCTTATACACACAGCACTCCATGCAGTCATGTCCCATGCATCGTGCTCACAGTGTACTCACCTGTTGGTCTGGAGGATAGAGGACCATAAAGTAAACAGTACTGGGGTAGGACCCCATCCAACAGTCTCTCTAACTCCTCCAAAGTGAAGGCTGGGGCCCTTTCCCTAGACACTCGAGCCATGGTCGCTTCCAGACACAGGTCACAGCAGCACTTGCAGTGTAGGTCCTCTCCTGTTGAAGGTCAGGTAGCAAGTGAGTGAACAGATAGAAAATGGCAGTCACGTCCGCAGCGGTGTGTACCGTCACCGCCGGCTTACATTACCATTGGCTACTGGAACCCATAGGGCCCAATGATAGCCAATGAGGTGTTGCACGGCGGTCATCTACTGTATCCCGCAACGGCGCACAACATCAGCAGAATGACCTTGTTTCCACTTGTCCCTCCACACAGGTCAGGCGGCCACCATTTCAGAGGGAACAGGCCATGACACCTAACTGCGTCACAGTAGACATAGGCACATTTATGGAACTACACGTTTATGGAACTACACGTTCACATACTGTTTCTGTCACAACATGCAAGGCATTTTACTCTGAGGATATGTTTGAATATGACCATCTGCTCACTGTTTTTCACCCTAGAGTTCAACCACTGAGGATGAATACCCCCATGTACAGACCCCTGGTGGACCTGGCAACAATGGAGGATAGGCACATTATCCTCACCTACAGACTTGATAGGGCCACAATCCAAGAGCTGTGTGCCCAATTGGAGACAGACCTGATCTCAGCTATCCGTCACCCCACTGGGATCCCCACTCTTGTGCAAGTCCTATCAGTGCTACATTTCTTGGCAAGTGGCTCCTTCCAAGCAACAGTGGCCATGGCAGCAGGGATGTCACAGCCTATGTTCTCAAATGTGCTGACCAGAGTGTTGTCTGCACATATGAAACACATGCGCAGCTACATCGTATTCCCCCAGGTGGAGGATTTGGCCACATTGAAGGCTGGATTCTATGCACTGGGACATATCCCCAACATCATTGGTGCTATTGATGCTACACATCTTGCCTTTGTCCCCCTCTGGAGAAATGAACAGGTGTACAGAAATTGAAAGAGCTTTCACTCTATGAATGTGCAGATGGTGTGCCTGGTGGATTAGAACATCTCCCATGTGAATACAAAGTATCCTGGGTCTGTGCATGATGCCTATATCCTGAGGAATAGCAGCATCCCACATGTAATGGCTGAACTCCAGGGGCACAGGGTGTGGCTAATAGGTGAGCCCATGGTCCCCACCCAGTGTCTGTTGGTATATGGGTTGGCCCTATGGGTGAGTGTCTGGCTAACAGGTATCCCTCGATATTTACAGGTGACTCTGGTTACCCCAACCTCTCATGGCTACTGACCCCAGCGAGGAATGTCAGGACAAGGGCAGAGAAACGTTACAATGAGGCACATGGGCGAACAAGGAGGATCATTGAGCGCACCTTGGTCCTCCTGAAGGCCATGTTCAGGTGCCTCCATCTGACTGGTGGATCCCTGTGCTGCCCACCCAAGAAGGTCTGCTAGATCGTCGTTGCATGTTGCATGTTGCACAACCTGGCCTTGAGACGTCAGGTGTCTTTTCTGCAGGACAGTGAGGCTGGAGATGGTCGTGTGTCAGCGGTGGAGCCTGTGGACAGTGATGAAGAGGAGGCAGAGGAAGAGGATGTGGACAACAGAACAACTTTAATTCAACAGTACTTCCAGTGAAACACAGGTAAGACACTGTAACCTCACCATCCATTGCTGTTTTGTGAAGTGAATTTTCTCTGGCTGGCTGCTGTTCCCACTACAAAGGCCACTTATTGTACCCTTTAACATGTCTATTTGCAGATATTTATGCCCTCCTGTGGCTCCTGGTGTACTGACTGCTGCTCCCTCCTGTGGCTCCTGGTGTATTGACTGCAGCACATTACAGGTCATAGCTATGTATACATCACTGTACAGTCTATTTGCAATGTCTACAGATTGTTAAATAACTTCATCCTTAAATCATTTTACATACTTGTTTTTTCCAAGGGTGTTTATTTCAGTGCTGAGAAGTAAATGGGGATGTGCAATAGGCTTGGGTGGTGGTGGAGGAAAGTCCAGGATAGGGTCCAGTCTATTGGTATCACAGGTGCATTGTCCAAGGGGGCATAGGAAGGGGAGCAATGTCAGTTCAAGGTGGACAGGGTGACAGAGTGGGACACAAGGGTGACAATCAGGGGAGTCTTATTTCCTGGCGGGGGTCTTGGCAATGTTCTCTGGCTTCTGCCTGGATTGCAGGGACAGTTTGCGGGGTGCTAGTGGCCTGGTGGTCCTGTGGCGGGGCCCCCTGTCCACTAGCGGCAGCGGAGGTGGAAGGCTGTTCATCGGTGTGGCTAGTGTCAGGGGCCCGTTGGTGTGCCACTGCCTCCCTCATGGTGTTGGCCATGTCTGCCAGCACCTCTGCAATGGTGACCAGGGTGGTGTGGATGTCCTTCAGGTCCTCCCTGATCCCCAGATACTGTCCCTCTTGCAGCCGCTGGGTCTCCTGCAACTTGTCTAGTATCTGGCCCATGGTCTCCTGGGAATGGTGGTATGCTCCCAGGATGTTGGTGAGTGCCTCGTGGAAAGTCGGTTCCCTGGGCCTGTCCTCCCTCTGTCGCACAGCAGTCCTCCCAGCTTCCCGGTTGTCCTGTGCCTCTGTCCCCTGAACCGTGTGCCCATTGCCACTAACCCCAGGTCCCTGATCGTACTGTGTTTGTGGGGTTGCCTGGGGTCCCTGTAGTGGTGGACACACTGCTGATAGACGTGTCCTGGGGACAGTGGTATGGGCGCGCTGGGTGGGTGCTGAGCTGGTGTTTCCTGAGTGGAGAGGCTCTGTGGTGGTATGGGACTGTGCCTGGGTAACTGACTGTCCAGACGTCCCTGATGGGCCAGCTTGGTCATCCATATCCAGGCTTGCAGAACTGCTGTCATCACTGTGGGCCTCTTTGGGTGGGGGACTGGATGTTGCTGCCACCTCCTCTCCGGTGATGTTGTGTGGGGGTCCTGTGGGTATGTAAAAGCAGTGTTATTGTTACTGCATGTGACATCTAGTGCATTGGTATGTTCCCCTCTATGGTTGTTATTACCAAAGCAGCTTTGGCTTGTGTGAGTTGTAATTTGGTTGGCTTAGTGATTGTCACTACTGTGCATGCTGTGGTGATGGGTGTCCATGCAGGGCTTTGAGTGGTGTCCATGCATTGTTGTTGCATGCAGTTCTGGGTACTGGGAGGGGTGGGTTGTGATGGTGGGGTGTATGTGAGGTGGTGGGGTAATGGGGGAGGGTAGGGGTGGAGGTATGTAATGGCATGCAGGTAGGGAGGTGAAAGTAGTAAAGATTTGACTTAACAGAGTCCAGTCCTCCTGCTACTCCTGCCAGGCCCTCAGGATGCATTATTGCCAAGACTTGCTCCTGCCATGTTGTTAGCTGTGGGGGTCCACCGCCAGTCCTCTGTACTGCTATCTGGGGCCATATGTACTAACACATTTCCCCATAGACACAGAATGGGTAAAAACCTTTAATACATCTGGCCCCTGGTGTCTTGCAAACACAGAACGCACCTTCCCCTGTAGGTCGTTCCACCTCTTCCTGATGTCATCCCTGGTTCTTGGGTGCTGTCCCATGGCATTGACCCTGTCCACGACTCTCCGCCATAGCTCCATCTTCCTAGCAATGGATGTCTGCTGCACCTGTGATCCGAATAGCTGTGGCTGTACCTGGATGATTTTCTCCACCATGACTCTTAGCTCCTCCTCAGAGAATCTAGGGTGTCTTTGTTGTGCAATGGGTGCAGTGTGAGTGGTGTGGGCGAGAGTTTGTGGGGTGATGTGTTGGGGTGTGTGCTGTGAGGTGCATGGGTGGTGTATGGGTGATGGTGTTCTGTGGCTCTGGTTCTGTGGGTGCTCCTGGCGTGTCTCTCTCTCTGTTGTAAATTGTTTGTAGTGGTAAAGGGTTGTGGGTAATGTGGGTGTGTGTTTTATAGTGGTGTGGGTGTGGTGTGTGTATGTGTGTCAGGTGTGTGTAGTTTGAATTGTCCAATGTGGTGTTGTTTTGTATGTGTGTGTGTATTTTGATTGCAGCGGTATGTACCACCAATGGTTTACTGTGGATGAATGTCCGCTGCGTTGATTCGTAGGTCATAATGTTGTGGCCATATTTCTGTTGGCGTAACAGTGTGGGTTTTAGTACCACCATTTTATCACTGACTTTTGGGCTGGCGTACTTGTGTGTATGTCTGTATAGTGGTGGATTTCTATGTGTGGGTCATAATACGGGTAGCAGTATACCGCTGTGGTCGAAGTATGTTGGCGACAGTAAACCTTCATAAAACAGGGGGCAAGCTCCATCCAAGCCCTTGAAGAGAACTTCTCAGCAAAGTCAGAGGGAAGCAGGGCAACAGCAGGGCAGCAGTCCTCAGCAAAGCAATCCAGATGAGTCTTTTGGACAGCTAGGCAGTTCCTCTTGACAGTTTGCAGGCTCAGGTCCAGAAGTGTCTGAGTTGGTGGGGCCAGGGACCCAGTTTATTATACCCAAAAATGCCTTTGAAGTGAGGGAGACTGTCAAAGAGTAGTTTTGATGTGCACAAGTTCCCCCTTCAGTACAGGTCTGTCTGTCAGGGTCCCAGTAGGGGGTTTGGCAGTCCATTGTGTGAGGGCAGGCCACTAGCATTTGAAATGTCAGTGTCAGGCCTTCCACCTTTCCAGCCCAGGAAAACCCATTCAGTATGCAGATGAGTGCAGGTGTGACTGAGTGCCCTGCGTTTGTGGTTGTCTGGAAGAAATGCTCAAGAAAGCTGTCAACCAGACCAGCCAGGACATTGATTTGAGAAAGGCTGTAAGGCACAGATGGATTCTAAGTGCAGAGAAATGCTAACTTTCTAAAAGTGGCATTTCTAAAATAATAATACAAAATCCAACCTCACCAATAAGCAGGATTTTCTATTACCATTCTAGCCATACTAAATATGACTTGGTTACCCCTTTCTGATCAGAATCTACCACTCAAACAGTATATAAGCATAGTCCTGATGCTAATCTCTGAAAGGAGCAGGCCTCACAGTAGTGTAAACGAATTTAGGAGTTTTCCACTACCAGGACATATAAAACACACATGTACTTGTACTGCCTTTTACCAACATAGCACCCTGTCCTATGGGTTACCTAGGGCTTGCCTTAGGGTTTACTTACTTGTAGAAAAAGGGGAGTTTAAGACTTGGCAAGTACTTTTAAATGCCAAGGCGAAGTGGCAATGAAACTGCACACACAGGCCTTACAATGGCAGGCCTGAGACATGGTTCAGGAGCTACTTATGTGGGTGGCACAACCAGTGCTGCAGGCCCACTAGTAGCATTCAATGTACAGGCCCTGGGCACATGTAGTACACTTTACTAGGGACTTATAAGTAAATCAAATAGGCCATTTGGAAATGAACCAATGTTACCATGTTTAAGGGAGAGAGCATATGCACTTTAGCACTGGTTAGCAGTGGTAAAGTGCACAGTCCTAAAACCAGCAAAAACAGTGTCAGAAAAGTGGAGGGTGGCAGGCAAAAGGTTGGGGGAGGACCACTCTGAAACTGTCAGGTCTAACAGCAGGAAAATAGAGTTGGACTAAAAAGCTTGCGATTACTTGACCTGAGGGATTCCCAATTTCTTCATATATTTTTGATAATGTTCAACAAATAAATTCTCAATTGCTTGGCGATCTACTTCCAGAACGCCTGTTTTTTGATTCTTAATCTTAACAACATTGCTTCTTATTGTATGGGACCGAGTAATTTGCACTGAAATCACCCTCCTTACAGCATTGTTGACTGTAGGTTTTGGTACTTATTACTTCTTTTTCTAACAAAAGTTTCCAGAGCTCTTTAATAGCTGTTTCTCTATCTAGATAACTCAGCCTTCAATTTAATCAATGCAATCTGACCTCAGCTAGCTGGGGGGCTGCTATAAAATTCTGAATCTTCTGAATTCTCAATCTTTTTAAGGGTGTTTTTAGAAGATATATTCTCGCCTCCCAAATATTCTCTAAGGAGGAGATGCCCTTGTATTCTTAAAAGAAATACCTAAGTCCTGTTACCCTTTCGTCCACAAACATTTCCCTTGAATGCAATGATTTATTAAATGGCCACCTATATGAAAGAACTGCTACTGATGCAAGGGTAAACTCTAGCCTAGTAGCTGTTAGTTCAGAAAAGCACATAGGTATATGCAAGGTTGTTACTTGATTTAAATAATTTACTATAAGAACAAAATCAATCCTAGAGGCTGTTTGGAAGCGGGCGAAAACAAAGCGGCTCAAATTCAAAAGGCACCGCGCTCCATGTACCGGTGCTGCCGCTGTGGGCGAGCCAATCCCATAGAAAATTGTATATGCCAAAAATTAGCAGTGCACTCCATCAAGGGGAAAATAAATCTTGTTTTTATTTCATTTCAGGACTGGAAACAAAAAGAACAAAGCGTTTTTATTTAGCATGTTTATTTTTATTGAGGAGAGGGGTAAGTGCCCACCCTCCTCAGGGCATTTTTTAGCCCAGGGCACTCCAACCCTCAAAGTGTGAATTATTTTTGTAGGAAGTAGGGGAAGGGGACACCCCCACCCAGTCCAGGCTGTTTGTGGCCACTGGGACCCTAAACCCTGAGGCCCAAAGTATTTTGTGGGGGAGAGGGACACAGGGCCCCCCTCCTAGGGCTGCTTTTGGCACCCGGAGACCCAATCGCCCTGGGGTCTACTGTATTTTTTAAGGGGAGGGGGCAGCACAGCCCCCCCACTCCAGCCTTTAGAAGGCCCTGGGGACTCCATCCACCAAGGCCACTATTATCTTTTAAAGGGAAAGGACCACCTGTCTCCCTCCCTGAGAAAATAATGGCCCTGGGGTCCCCATACCCTGGCGCCGACCAACATGCTGTGTCCGGGGTGGGATACCCTCAAGGACACAGCAGTTTCACAGCCCACAACAGCACAGGCAAGGGAACTTGTGTTTACTTCTGTCTGGTGGAAGCATTTTTTAAGCTCCCCACACATAAGAGCAAACACAAAGGCGGTCATTCCAACCTCGGCGGTAAAAGCCGCTTACCGCCAGTCAGAAGACCGCCATAACACCGCCGCGGTCGCGGTAAACCGCCACGGTCATTCTGACCCACAACAGGCAAACCGCCAAAATTCCGACATCCACAAAAGTCTGCCACACCAAAGGTCAGCGATAAACTGGCGATGACCAAACCTCCACCGTCACGCCAACAGAAATACGCCCATGCCATTACGACCCACGAATCCACGCGGCGGTCTTTCAACTACGGTATTCTATTGCCGCGGTCGAAATACACATACTCGTACAAAACACAACCACATTGGACTATTCGAAATACACACACCTGAAACACATACACACACCACTCCCACACACCCAATACAATATAAAACACACACCCACATCACCCACAAACCCCTACGATCAGAAATTCAGAGAGAAGGCGAGAGAGAGACACCACAGTCAACTACCAAGCATCCACAGGCACACAATACCAATACCCAAAGAACTTCCACGCACCTCACACAACACACCACTAAATAGCACCCCACCTATCACTACACACTCCACCCCACACATCATCCACACCACCCCATGGCACCTCAAAGACACCCCAGGTTCTCAGATGCTGAACTCAAGGTCATGGTGGAGGAAATCGTACGAGTAGAGCCCCAGCTGTTCGGGACACAGACGCAGCACACCACCATTGCCAGGAAGATGGAGCTATGGAGCAGAATAGTGGAGAGGGTCAACGCTGTGGGACAGCACCCGAGAAATAGGGACGACATCAGGAAGCAGTGGAACGACCTACGGGGGAAGGTGCGTTCCATGGTATCAAGGCACAACATCGCGGTACAGCGGACTGGCGGCGGACCCCCACCTCCTCCCCCAGATTTTACAACATGGGAGGAGCAAGTCTTGAACATCCTGCATCCTGAGGGCCACGCAGGAGTCAGTGGAGGAATGGACTCTGGTAAGTCTCATCTTCACTACTTCATCCCCCCCACCCCACCTGCATGCCAACTCATACCCCCACCCTTACCCCCATCACAACTACCCCTTGCAAATGTCTCACCATCACAACCCACCCATCCCAACACTTAGCCCTGCATGCGGCCCCAAAGCATGGACACCCATCACCAAGGCATGCCCAATGCACATACCCATCACCCCCCCCAAAATACCAAAATACCATCACAACAGCCCCCACAAAGGAATGCCAGCACTGGGGTACACGGGCACCCACCCATTGCACGCCATTGGCACACACAGAAGCAATAACCATACTTTTATACCCCTGCAGGACCCGAATGCCAGGTCACCGCGCAGGAGGGTCCACAAATGTCCCCTCCACCCCCAGAAGAGGCTCACAGTGAGGACAGCAGCTCTGTCTCCCTGGATCTAGATGACCAGCCTGGTCCATCGGGGACCTTGGGACAGTCGGTTCCCCTCAGACAGGCACAGGTCACAGCAGACCTTCCCCCCTCTGGGAACACCAGCACAGCACCCACCCAGCGGGCCCATACCTCTGTCCCCAGGACACGTCAATCAGCGGTGTGTCCACCACTACAGGGAACCCAGGCTAACCCACCACCCAACACCAACAGGGACCTGGGGGCAGTGGTAGTGGGCACACGGTCCAGGGGACGGAGGCCCAAGGAAACAGGGGAACTGGGAGGGCAGCTGTGCGACAGGGGGGGGGCAGGCCAAGGGAACCCACTCTCCACGAGGCCCTCTCCTCCATCATGGGAGCATACCACCGCTCCCAGGAGACGATGGCGACGGTCCTGGCCAGGTTTCAGGAAATCCAGCTTCTGCAGGAACAACAGTATATGGGGTTCAGGGAGGAACTGAGAAACATCAGTACCGCCATGGGTGCCATCATAGTGGCCCTGAATGAGTTAATCTCCACATTGCGGACCACTGTGGCACCTCAAAGGGCCCCTGACACTAGCATGGACCAAGAACAGGCTACCACCTCCGCCGGCGCTAGTGGACAGGAGGGCCCGACAGAAGACCAACAGGCCACCAGAACCCCACCCCCTGCAGAAGGAGAACCACCCCGCAAGCGTGCCCTGAGATCCAGGAAGAAGACAGAGTAACATGTCAAGACCCCCGCCAGCAAAGGATACCGCCCTGATTGTCATCCCACTGGCCCACATTGTCACCCTGTCCAACCTTAAACTGCCCCTGCTCCATTCCCACAGGCATTTGGACAATGCACCTGTGAACCTGATAGTCTGGACTCTGCCATGGACAATCCTCCACCATCACCCCTCACCGATTTGCAACCACCCATCCAAATTAGAGCACTTGAATAAACACACTTATTGCACATAAACAATCTGGAGTCTGTCTGTGATTTTAACAAATGTATTAGACATGACAGTGCCAAAATTGTTATTCACATTGTGATGCCAACAAACCGCTGTCACACAGCTGTAGTCCATGGGGTAACAAAGTAGATGTCACGCAGTGGGGCCCACAGCTCTGAAAACGGAAGGGAAAGTCACAACACAGTTACCATACACTGGGGGAAAAAGTCAGACAGTAGAGAGGTAGGAGTTTTTAAGTAAATGTAATATGCCGGTGTGTACTCTTACCTGTGTGTCACTGAAAATATTGCTCTATTACTGTGTTCCTGTTGTCTATGTCGTCCTCTCCGGCTTCCTCTTCTTCACTCTCCACAGGCTCCACAGCTGCTACAACACCACCATCTGGACCATCCTCCTGCAGAAAAGGCACCTGGCGGCGCAAAGCCAGGTTGTGAAGCATACAGCAGGCCACGATGATCTGGCACACCTTCTTTGGTGAGTACATTAGGGATCCACCTGTCATATGGAGGCACCTGAACCTGGCCTTCAGGAGGCCAAAGGTTCGCTCGATCACCCTCCTAGTCCTCCCATGGGCCTCATTGTAGCGTTCCTTTGCCATGGTCCTGGGATTCCTCACTGGGGTCAGTAGCCAGGACAGGTTGGGGTAACCAGAGTCCCCTAATAGCCACACCCGGTGCCTCTGGAGTTGACCCATCACAAACGGGATGCTGCTATTCCGCAGGATGTAGGCGTCATGCACTGACCCAGGGAACTTGGCATTAACATGGGAGATGTATTGGTCAGCCAAACACACCATCTGTACATTCATCGAATGATAACTTTTCCTGTTCCTGTACACCTGTTCACTCCTGCTGGGGGGTACCAAAGCCACATGTATCCCATCAATGGCACCTATGATGTTGGGGATATGTCCAAGGGCATAGAAATCACCCTTCACTGTAGGCAAATCCCCCACCTCAGGGAAAATGATGTAGCTCCTCATGTGTTTCAGCAGGGCAGACAACACTCTGGACAACACCTTGGAAAGCATAGATTGAGACATCCCTGATGATATGGCCACTGTTGTTTGAAATGACCCACTTGCTAAGAAATGGAGTACTGACAGCACCTGCACTAGAGGGGGGATCCCGGTGGGTTGGCGGATGGGTGACATCAGGTCTGCCTCCAGCTGGGCACACAGTTCCTGTATAGTGGCTCGGTCAAGCCTGTATGTCATTATACATGTCTTTCCTCCATTGTCGACAGGTCCACCAGCGGTCTGTACACAGGAAGATTCCTCCATCTCCTCGCATTGCCCAGCGGACGGTGCCTAGGAAGGACAACAGCGAGCACAGAGTCAATCAACCCACAGGTACGTTCCCACAGCCTGCACACAACATGATTCACTATGCATTGAATGGTTTGTATGAGTGTTGAGGAAAGGCCTAGGTATGTGTGACGCAGTAGAAATTAAGCCATGTGGGCCTTTGAAATGGCGGCTGCCTGACCTGTGAAGTGTGACAATGGGATGTGAGGTCAATGCGCTGGCGTGGCACACCGTGGCGGTAGGCGGTCGAAGACCGCGGCGCAAAGCCGTATTGGTTAACATAGAATCCTATGGGTTACACGAGCCAATGACGATGTGTGCCGGCGGTCGTGGTACGCACCGCCGCGGTACGCACCGCCGCTGGCGTGACCGCCATTTTCTATCTACTTAATCACTCGATACCTGATCTTCCACAGGAGAGGACCTACACTGCAAGTGCTGCTGTGACCTCGGTCTGGAAGAGACAAAGGCTGCTGCGACTGGGGAAAGGGCCCCTGCCTTCACTTCTGAAGAATTGGAGAAACTCGTGGATGGGGTCCTCCCCCAGTATGCGCTACTCTACGGTCCTCTAGACCAACAGGTAAGTACACTGGGAGCATGCTTTGTGGGCAATGCCTGGGTTGAGTCGGTGGATGAAAGATGGTGGGGAGGGGAGCGATTGAGGCATGCATCAGACGACAGATGAGAGCATGTGCCACATGGCAAGGGTGGGGATGGGGGGCCACTCACATCAAGCATGCAGAAGGTGATGATTTTTTTTCTCCCCCTGTACATGTCACATAGGTCAGCGCCCACCAGAAAATCGCTATTTGGCGTGCCATCGCCAAGGACGTACGGACCCTGGGGGTCCACAACAGACGGGGCACCCACTGCCGGAAGAGGTGGGAGGACATCCGACGCAGGAGCAGGAAGACGGCGGAGGCTCTGCTGGGGATGGCCTCCCAACGTAGGCTGGGTGCCAGTCGTCAATTGACCCCCCTGATGTCCCGGATCCTGGCAGTGGCCTACCTCGATTTGGATGGGCGCGTGAGGACATCACAGCAGACACAAGGGGGTGAGTACACTCTCATTCTGGTGACTTTGTGCGCAGTGGAGGTGTCTGGGTGGGGGAGGTGGGCTGTGGGTATCCCTAGGCCAGGACGATTTCTGTAGGCTAGGCCCCTCCGTAAGGCATGGCCCTGTGCCCCCGCCCCCCACCTCTGTAGGGTGCCAAGTACAGCTATTCATGGCCCAGTGTCATCTATGTGTGCAGTCGTCGTCCATAGGCTTGTAGGCCATGTCCCACGGATTGCGTAGTTGACCCCAAGTGCGCAGCGTAGTGCAGGGGGCTTCTGTGTCTGTCCTCTCCGCCAACGGTAGCGGTAATCCATGCACTCAACATGTCTTTATTTCTCCCCCCCCCTTTTTTGTGGTCTTCCTGTTCATGTGTGCATTAGCATCATCAGGCGGAGGAGAAGTGGCATCGGAGCACGAGACAGCTGCATCTCACATGGCCATGGCGGGCCATGCAACTGACTCGGATTTCACCAGTGAGACGGAGGGCGAGGGGAGCTCCACAGCGGGGACTCGTGCTGATGTCAGTGGCAGCGACTCGTCATCTGAAGGGAGCTCACTTGTGGTGGCGGCAACATCCGTGCCCCCCGCAACAACAGGTACAGCCACCACCCAGCGCACCAGCACCGCCCTCCCAGCAGCCCCTCAGCATTTGCCCCGTGCCCGCTCACCCAGGAAGGTGGGCATCTCCTTCGCCCCAGGCACCTCAGGCCCTGCCCCTGTCACCCCTGCTGCCCTCAGTGAGGAGGTCATTGACCTCCTGAGGACCATCATTGTTGGGCAGTCTACCCTTTTGAATGCCATCCAGGGTGTAGAAAGGGAGGTGCACCGGAGTAATGCATACCTGGAGGGCATTCATTCGGGTCAGGCTGCCCATCAGCGATCGTTCAACGCTCTGGCCTCAGCACTGACTGCAGCAATTGTCCCTGTCTCTAGCCTCCCCCCTCCAACTTCCTCCACCCAGTCCCAATCCCCTGTACCTCTGCCTATCCCAGACACACCTACAGACCAGCCTGCACACACCTCAACACCCAAGGGAAGCTCATCCAGACATAAGCACCACACTTCACACAAGCATTCACACAAGCAACATCCACATGCAGACACACCAACACCCACTGCCTCCACTGTGTCCCTCTCCTCCTCGTCTCCCTCCTCCCTCCCTGTGACGTCTCCACTCACACTTGCATGCACAACATCTTCAGCCACTACGTCCATTACCAGCACACCCACCAGAACACTCCGCACACGTGCAGTCACCACCCCCACTACCATTTACACGTCCCCTGTGTCCTCTCCCAGTGTGTCTGTCACCCCCTCTTCCAAACCACACAAACGCAGGCAGCCACCCACCCAACAGCCATCCACCTCACGACAGCCTCCAGCCCAAGCACCTGCACCCAAAGACACCAGACTTCACACTCCTACAACCACATCCTCTTTCTCCACTCCCATACCCACTACACCTAGCCGTCCCTCTCTTTCCAAATTGATTTTCCTTTCCAAACTTGACCTCTTTCCAATAACTCCCCCACCCCGTCCATCGAATAAGACTGCAATCAGCACCTCAGCCACCACCAAACCAGGACCTATCAGGACTGTTGTCCAAGGACTGTGGAGTCACCCACCCTCAAGGGCAACTAGTTCTGGTAGGAGCCAAGGCACGGCCAGCCCACCCCCGGAAAAACACCCAAAGATCACCAGTGCCCGGCGCGAGAGGCCAAGGACACCAGGGACCAAAATCCCTACCCTGGCTCCGTCTGGAAGTGGGGTGCCACCTGGCACACCGACAAAGGTGGGAAAGGGCCACAGATGACCAGGGAAGGGTGGGAAGGGCAGCACGCCCGACAAGTCCGGCAGCAGGCCAGCTGCCCAGGAGGGCCCCACCAGCCCCATCCCAGCTGCCCAGGAGGGCCCCGCCAGCCACAGCCCAGCTGCCCAGGAGGGCCCCGCCAGCCACAGCCCAGCTGCCCAGGAGGGCCCCGCCAGCCACAGCCCAGCTGGGCAATGAAGGAGCGCCAGCCACAGCCCAGCTGGGCAATGAAGGAGCGCCAGCCACAGCCCAGCTGGGCAATGAAGGAGCGCCAACTCAAGCACCGCTGAACAGGGCAAGGACCGCTGAACAGGGCAAAGACCGCCAAGGCAAGCACCGCTGAACTGGGCAAGCACCGCCAAGGCAAAAACCGCTGAACAGGGCAAGGACCGCTGAACAGGGCAAGGACTGCCAAGGCAAGCACCGCTGAACTGGGCAAGCACCGCTGAACAGGGCAAGGACCGCCAACTCAAGCACCGCTGAACAGGGCAAGGACCGCCTAGGCAAGCACTGCTGAACAGGGCAAGCACCGCTGAACAGGCAAGGACCGCCAACTCAAGCACCGCTGAACAGGGCAAGGACCGCTGAACAGGTCAAGGACCGCCAAGGCAAGCACCGCTGAACTGGGCCCTTCATCACAAGCACCGCTGCACTGGGCCCTCGATCTCAAGCACCGCTGCACTGGGCCCTTCATCTGAAGCACCGCTGAACTGGGCCCTTCATCTCAAGCACCCCTCCGCTGGGCACCGCCGTCTCAAGCACCGCTCCGCTGGGCACCGCCGTCTCAAGCACCGCTGCACTGGGCCCTTCATCTCAAGCACCGCTCCGCTGGGGACCGCCGTCTCAAGCACCGCTGCACTGGGCCCTTCATCTCAAGCACCGCTGCACTGGGCCCTTCATCTCAAGCACCGCTCCGCTGGGCAACGCCGTCTCAAGCACCACTGAACTGGGCCCTTCATCTCAAGCACCGCTGCACTGGGCCCTTCATCTCAAGCACCGCTCCGCTGGGCCCTTCATCTCAAGCACCGCTCCGCTGGGCACCGCCGTCTCAAGCACTGCTGAACTGGGCCCTTCATCTCAAGCACCGCTGCACTGGGCCCTTCATCTCAAGCACCGCTGCACTGGGCCCTTCATCTCAAGCACCGCTGAACTGGCCCCTTCATCTCAAGCACCGCTGCACTGGGCCCTTCATCTCAAGCACCGCTGCACTGGGCCCTTCATCTCAAGCACCGCTGAACTGGGCCCTTCATCTCAAGCACCGCTCCGCTGGGCACCGCCGTCTCAAGCACCGCTCCGCTGGGCACCGCCGTCTCAAGCACCGCTGCACTGGGCCCTTCATCTCAAGCACTGCTGAACTGGGCCCTTCATCTCAAGCACCGCTGCACTGGGTCCTTCATCTCAAGCACCGCTGCACTGGGCCCTTCGTCTCAAGCACCGCTGCACTGGGCCCTTCATCTCAAGCACCACTGAACTGGGCCCTTCATCTCAAGCACCGCTGCACTGGGCCCTTCATCTCAAGCACCGCTGCACTGGGCCTTTCATCACAAGCACCGCTGTACTGGGCCCTTCATCTCAAGCACCGCTTCGCTGGGCACCGCCGTCTCAAGCACCGCTGCACTGGGCCCTTCATCTCAAGCACCGCTGAACTGGGCCCTTCATCTCAAGCACCGCTCCGCTGGGCACCGCCGTCTCAAGCACCGCTGCACTGGGCCCTTCATCTCAAGCACAGCTGAACTGGGCCCTTCATCTCAAGCACCGCTCCGCTGGGCACCGCCGTCTCAAGCAACGCTGCACTGGGCCCTTCATCTCAAGCACCGCTGCACTGGGCCCTTCATCTCAAGCACCGCTGAACTGGGCCCTTCATCTCAAGCACCGCTCCGCTGGGCACCGCCGTCTCAAGCACCGCTCCACTGGGCACCGCCGTCTCAAGCACCGCTGCACTGGGCCCTTCATCTCAAGCACCGCTGAACTGGGCCCTTCATCTCAAGCACCGTTGAACTGGGCCCTTCATCTCAAGCACCGCTGCACTGGGCCCTTCATCTCAAGCACCGCTGCACTGGGCCCTTCATCTTAAGCACCGCTGAACTGGGCCCTTCATCTCAAGCACCGCTGCACTGGGCCCTTCATCTCAAGCACCGCTGCACGGGGCCCTTCATCACAAGCACCGCTGAACTGCGCCCTTCATCTCAAGCACCGCTGCACTGGGCCCTTCATCACAAGCACCGCTGAACTGGGCCCTTCATCTCAAGCACCGCTGCACTGGGCCCTTCATCTCAAGCACCGCTCCGCTGGGCACCGCCGTCTCAAGCACCGCTGCACTGGGCCCTTCATCTCAAGCACCGCTGAACTGGGCCCTTCATCTCAAGCACCGCTCCGCTGGGCACCGCCGTCTCAAGCACTGCTGCACTGGGCCCTTCATCTCAAGCACCGCTGAACTGGGCCCTTCATCTCAAGCACCGCTCCGCTGGGCACCGCCGTCTCAAGCACCGCTGCACTGGACCCTTCATCTCAAGCACCTCTGCACTGGGCCCTTCATCTCAAGCACCGCTGAACTGGGCCCTTCATCTCAAGCATCGCTCTGCTGGGCACCGCCGTCTCAAGCACCGCTCCACTGGGCACCGCCGTCTCAAGCACCGCTGCACTGGGCCCTTTATCTCAAGCACCGCTGAACTGGGCCCTTCATCTCAAGCACCGCTGAACTGGGCCCTTCATCTCAAGCACCGCTGCACTGGGCCCTTCATCTCAAGCAACGCTGCACTGGGCTCTTCATCTCAAGCACCGCTGAACTGGGCCCTTCATCTCAAGTACCGCTGCACTAGGCCCTTCATCTCAAGGACCGCTCCGCTGGGCACCGCCGTCTCAAGCACAGCTGCACTGGGCCCTTCATCTCAAGCACCGCTGCACTGGGCCCTTCATCTCAAGCACCGCTGCACTGGGCCCTTCATCTCAAGCACCGCTCCGCTGGGCCCTTCATCTCAAGCACCGCTCCGCTGGGCAACGCCGTCTCAAGCACCGTTCCGCTGGGCACCGCCGTCTCAAGCACCGCTGCACTGGGCCCTTCATCTCAAGCACTGCTGCACTGGGCCCTTCATCTCAAGCACCGCTCCGCTGGGCACCGCTGTCTCAAGCACCGCTCCGCTGGGCACCGCCGTCTCAAGCACCGCTGCACTGGGCCCTTCATCTCAAGCACCGCTCCGCTGGGCCCTTCATCTCAAGCACCGTTCCGCTGGGCACCGCCGTCTCAAGCACCGCTGCACTGGGCCCTTCATCTCAAGCACCGCTGAACTGGGCCCTTCATCTCAAGTACCGCTGCACTGGGCCCTTCATCTCAAGCCCCTCTGCACTGGGCCCTTCATCTCAAGCACCGCTGAACTGGGCTCTTCATCTCAAGCACCGCTGCACTGGGCCCTTCATCTCAAGCACCGCTGCACTGGGCCCTTCATCACAAGCACCGCTGAACTGGGCCCTTCATCTCAAGCACCGCTGCACTGGGCCCTTCATGTCAAGCACCGCTCCGCTGGGCACCGCCTTCTCAAGCACCGCTGCACTGGGCCCTTCATCTCAAGCACTGCTGAACTGGGCCCTTCATCTCAAGCACCGCTCCGCTGGGCACCGCCGTCTCAAGCACCGCTGCACTGGGCCCTTCATCTCAAGCACCGCTGAACTGGGCCCTTCATCTCAAGCACCGCTCCACTGGGCACCGCCGTCTCAAGCACCGCTGCACTGGGCCCTTCATCTCAAGCACCGCTGAACTGGGCCCTTCATCTCAAGCACCGCTCCGCTGGGCACCGCCGTCTCAAGCACCGCTCCACTGGGCACCGCCGTCTCAAGCACCGCTGCACTGGGCCCTTCATCTCAAGCACCGCTGAACTGGGCCCTTCATCTCAAGCACCGTTGAACTGGGCCCTTCATCTCAAGCACCGCTGCACTGGGCCCTTCATCTCAAGCACCGCTGCACTGGGCCCTTCATCTTAAGCACCGCTGAACTGGGCCCTTCATCTCAAGCACCGCTGCACTGGGCCCTTCATCTCAAGCACCGCTGCACGGGGCCCTTCATCACAAGCACTGCTGAACTGCGCCCTTCATCTCAAGCACCGCTGCACTGGGCCCTTCATCACAAGCACCGCTGAACTGGGCCCTTCATCTCAAGCACCGCTGCACTGGGCCCTTCATCTCAAGCACCGCTCCGCTGGGCACCGCCGTCTCAAGCACCGCTGCACTGGGCCCTTCATCTCAAGCACCGCTGAACTGGGCCCTTCATCTCAAGCACCGCTCCGCTGGGCACCGCCGTCTCAAGCACTGCTGCACTGGGCCCTTCATCTCAAGCACCGCTGAACTGGGCCCTTCATCTCAAGCACCGCTCCGCTGGGCACCGCCGTCTCAAGCACCGCTGCACTGGACCCTTCATCTCAAGCACCTCTGCACTGGGCCCTTCATCTCAAGCACCGCTGAACTGGGCCCTTCATCTCAAGCATCGCTCTGCTGGGCACCGCCGTCTCAAGCACCGCTCCACTGGGCACCGCCGTCTCAAGCACCGCTGCACTGGGCCCTTTATCTCAAGCACCGCTGAACTGGGCCCTTCATCTCAAGCACCGCTGAACTGGGCCCTTCATCTCAAGCACCGCTGCACTGGGCCCTTCATCTCAAGCAACGCTGCACTGGGCTCTTCATCTCAAGCACCGCTGAACTGGGCCCTTCATCTCAAGTACCGCTGCACTAGGCCCTTCATCTCAAGGACCGCTCCGCTGGGCACCGCCGTCTCAAGCACAGCTGCACTGGGCCCTTCATCTCAAGCACCGCTGCACTGGGCCCTTCATCTCAAGCACCGCTGCACTGGGCCCTTCATCTCAAGCACCGCTCCGCTGGGCCCTTCATCTCAAGCACCGCTCCGCTGGGCAACGCCGTCTCAAGCACCGTTCCGCTGGGCACCGCCGTCTCAAGCACCGCTGCACTGGGCCCTTCATCTCAAGCACTGCTGCACTGGGCCCTTCATCTCAAGCACCGCTCCGCTGGGCACCGCTGTCTCAAGCACCGCTCCGCTGGGCACCGCCGTCTCAAGCACCGCTGCACTGGGCCCTTCATCTCAAGCACCGCTCCGCTGGGCCCTTCATCTCAAGCACCGTTCCGCTGGGCACCGCCGTCTCAAGCACCGCTGCACTGGGCCCTTCATCTCAAGCACCGCTGAACTGGGCCCTTCATCTCAAGTACCGCTGCACTGGGCCCTTCATCTCAAGCCCCTCTGCACTGGGCCCTTCATCTCAAGCACCGCTGAACTGGGCTCTTCATCTCAAGCACCGCTGCACTGGGCCCTTCATCTCAAGCACCGCTGCACTGGGCCCTTCATCTCAAGCACCGCTGAACTGGGCCCTTCATCTCAAGTACCGCTGCACTGGGCCCTTCATCTCAAGCCCCTCTGCACTGGGCCCTTCATCTCAAGCACCGCTGAACTGGGCTCTTCATCTCAAGCACCGCTGCACTGGGCCCTTCATCTCAAGCACCGCTGCACTGGGCCCTTCATCACAAGCACCGCTGAACTGGGCCCTTCATCTCAAGCACCGCTGCACTGGGCCCTTCATGTCAAGCACCGCTCCGCTGGGCACCGCCTTCTCAAGCACCGCTGCACTGGGCCCTTCATCTCAAGCACTGCTGAACTGGGCCCTTCATCTCAAGCACCGCTCCGCTGGGCACCGCCGTCTCAAGCACCGCTGCACTGGGCCCTTCATCTCAAGCACCGCTGAACTGGGCCCTTCATCTCAAGCACCGCTCCACTGGGCACCGCCGTCTCAAGCACCGCTGCACTGGGCCCTTCATCCCAAGCACCGCTGCACTGGGCCCTTCATCTCAAGCACCGCTGAACTGGGCCCTTCATCTCAAGCACCGCTCCGCTGGGCACCGCCGTCTCAAGCACCGCTCCACTGGGCACCGCCGTCTCAAGCACCGCTGCACTGGGCCCTTCATCTCAAGCACCGCTGAACTGGGCCCTTCATCTCAAGCACCTCTGAACTGGGCCCTTCATCTCAAGCACCGCTGCACTGGGCCCTTCATCTCAAGCACCGCTCCGCTGGGCCCTTCATCTTAAGCACCGCTGAACTGGGCCCTTCATCTCAAGCACCGCTGCACTGGGCCCTTCATCTCAAGCACCGCTCCGCTGGGCACCGCCGTCTCAAGCACCGCTGCACTGGGCCCTTCATCTCAAGCACCGCTGCACTGGGCACTTCATCTCAAGCACCGCTGAACTGGGCCCTTCATCTCAAGCACCGCTCCGCTGGGCACCGCCGTCTCAAGCACCGCTCCACTGGGCACCGCCGTCTCAAGCACCGCTGCACTGGGCCCTTCATCTCAAGCACCGCTGAACTGGGCCCTTCATCTCAAGCACTGCTGCACTGGGCCATTCAACTCAAGCACCGCTGCACTGGGCCCTTCATCTCAAGCACCGCTGAACTGGGCCCTTCATCTCAAGCACTGCTGCACTGGGCCCTTCATCTCAAGCACCGCTCCGCTGGGCACCGCCGTCTCAAGCACCGCTGCACTGGGCCCTTCATCTCAAGCACCGCTCCGCTGGGCCCTTCATCTTAAGCACCGCTCCGCTGGGCACCGCCGTCTCAAGCACCGCTCCGCTGGGCACCGCCGTCTCAAGCACCGCTGCACTGGGCCCTTCATCTCAAGCACCGCTGCACTGGGCCCTTCATCTCAAGCACCGCTCCGCTGGGCACCGCCGTCTCAAGCACCGCTCCGCTGGGCACCGCTGTCTCAAGCACCGCTGCACTGGGCCCTTCATCTCAAACACCGCTGCACTGGGCCCTTCATCTCAAGCACCGCTCCGCTGGGCCCTTCATCTCAAGCACCGTTCCGCTGGGCACCGCCGTCTCAAGCACCGCTGCACTGGGCCCTTCATGTCAAGCACGCTGAACTGGGCCCTTCATCTCAAGCACCGCTGCACTGGGCCCTTCATCTCAAGCACAGCTGAACTGGGCCCTTCATCTCAAGCACCGCTGCACTGGGCCCTTCATCTCAAGCACCGCTGCACTGGGCCCTTCATCTCAAGCACCGCTGCACTGTGCACCGCCGTCTCAAGCACCGCTGCACTGGGCCCTTCATCTCAAGCACTGCTCCGCTGGGCACCGCCGTCTCAAGCACCGCTCCACTGTGCACCGCCGTCTCAAGCACCGCTGCACTGGGCCCTTCATCTCAAGCACTGCTGCACTGGGCCCTTCATCTCAAGCACAGCTCCGCTGGGCCCTTCATCTCAAGCACCGTTCCGCTGGGCACCGCGTCTCAAGCACCGCTCCGCTGGGCACCGCCGTCTCAAGCACCGCTGCACTGGGCCCTTCATCTCAAGCACCGCTGAACTGGGCCCTTCATCTCAAGCACCGCTCCGCTGGGCACCGCCGTCTCAAGCACCGCTGCACTGGGCCCTTCATCTCAAGCACCGCTGCACTGGGCCCTTCATCTCAAGCACCGCTGAACTGGGCCCTTCATCTCAAGCACCGCTCCGCTGGGCACCGCCGTCTCAAGCACCGCTCCACTGTGCACCGCCGTCTCAAGCACCGCTGCACTGGGCCCTTCATCTCAAGCACCGCTGAACTGGGCCCTTCATCTCAAGCACCGCTGAACTGGGGCCTTCATCTCAAGCACCGCTGCACTGGGCCCTTCATCTCAAGCACCGCTCCGCTGGGCCCTTCATCTCAAGCACCGCTGAACTGGGCCCTTCATCTGAAGCACCGCTGCACTGGGCCCTTCATCTCAAGCACCGCTCTGCTGGGCACCGCCGTCTCAAGCACCGCTGCACTGGGCCCTTCATCTCAAGCACCGCTGCACTGGGCCCTTCATCTCAAGCACCGCTGAACTGGGCCCTTCATCTCAAGCACCGCTCCGCTGGGCACCGCCGTCTCAAGCACCGCTCCACTGGGCACCGCCGTCTCAAGCACCGCTGCACTGGGCCCTTCATCTCAAGCACCGCTGAACTGGGCCCTTCATCTCAAGCACCGCTGAACTGGGCCCTTCATCTCAAGCACCGCAGCACTGGGCCCTTCATCTCAAGCACCGCTGCACTGGGCCCTTCATCGCAAGCACCGCTGAACTGGGCCCTTCATCTCAAGCACCGCTGCACTGGGCCGTTCATCTCAAGCACCGCTGCACTGGGCCCTTCATCTCAAGCACCGCTGAACTGGGCCCTTCATCTCAAGCACCGCTCCGCTGGGCACCGCCGTCTCAAGCACCGCTCCACTGGGCACCGCTGTCTCAAGCACCACTGCACTGGGCCCTTCATCTCAAGCACCGCTTAACTGGGCCCTTCATCTCAAGCACCGCTGAACTGGGCCCTTCATCTCAAGCACCGCTGCACTGGGCCCTTCATCTCAAGCACCGCTCCGCTGGGCCCTTCATCTCAAGCACCGCTGAACTGGGCCCTTCATCTGAAGCACCGCTGCACTGGGCCCTTCATCTCAAGCACCGCTCCGCTGGGCACCGCCGTCTCAAGCACCGCTGCACTGGGCCCTTCATCTCAAGCACCGCTGCACTGGGCCCTTCATCTCAAGCACCGCTGAACTGGGCCCTTCATCTCAAGCACCGCTCCGCTGGGCACAGCCGTCTCAAGCACCGCTCCACTGGGCACCGCCGTCTCAAGCACCGCTGCACTGGGCCCTTCATCTCAAGCACCGCTGAACTGGGCCCTTCATCTCAAGCACCGCTGAACTGGGCCCTTCATCTCAAGCACCGCTGCACTGGGCCCTTCATCTCAAGCACCGCTGCACTGGGCCCTTCATCTCAAGCACCGCTGAACTGGGCCCTTCATCTCAAGCACCGCTGCACTGGGCCCTTCATCTCAAGCACCGCTCCGCTGGGCACCGCCGTCTCAAGCACTGCTGCATTGGGCCCTTCATCTCAAGCACCGCTGCACTGGGCCTTTCATCTCAAGCACCGCTGCACTGGGCCCTTCATCTCAAGCACCGCTCCTCTGGGCCCTTCATCTCAAGCACCGCTCCGCTGGGCACCGCCGTCTCAAGCACTGCTCCGCTGGGCACCGCCGTCTCAAGCACCGCTGCACTGGGCCCTTCATCTCAAGCACTGCTGCACTGGGCCCTTCATCTCAAGCACCGCTCCGCTGGGAACCGCCGTCTCAAGCACCGCTCCGCTGGGCACCGCCGTCTCAAGCACCGCTGCACTGGGCCCTTCATCTCAAGCACCGCTGCACTGGGCCCTTCATCTCAAGCACCGTTCCGCTGGGCACCGCAGTCTCAAGCACCGCTGAACTGGGCCCTTCATCTCAAGCACCGCTGAACTGGGCCCTTCATCTCAAGCACCGCTGCACTGGGCCCTTCATCTCAAGCACCGCTGAACTGGGCCCTTCATCTCAAGCACCGCTACACTGGGCCCTTCATCTCAAGCACCGCTGCACTGGGCCCTTCATCTCAAGCACCGCTGAACTGGGCCCTTCAACTCAAGCACCGCTCCGCTGGGCACCGCCATCTGAAGCACCGCTGCAATGGGCCCTTCATCTCAAGCACCGCTGCACTGGGCCCTTCATCTCAAGCACCGCTCCGCTGGGCACCGCCGTCTCAAGCACCGCTCCGCTGGCACCGCCGTCTCAAGCACCGCTGCACTGGGCCCTTCATCTCAAGCACCGCTGCACTGGGCCCTTCATCTCAAGCACCGCTCCGCTGGGCCCTTCATCTCAAGCACCGTTCCGCTGGGCACCGCCGTCTCAAGCACCGCTCCGCTGGGCACCGCCGTCTCAATCACCGCTGCACTGGGCCCTTCATCTCAAGCACCGCTGCACTGGGCCCTTCATCTCAAGCACCGCTGCACTGGGCCCTTCATCTCAAGCACCGCTCCGCTGGGCCCTTCATCTCAAGCACCGCTCCGCTGGGCACCGCCGTCTCAAGCACCGCTCCGCTGGGCACCGCCGTCTCAAGCACCGCTGCACTGGGCCCTTCATCTCAAGCACTGCTTCACTGGGCCCTTCATCTCAAGCACCGCTCCGCTGGGCACCGCCGTCTCAAGCACCGCTCCGCTGGGCACCGCCGTCTCAAGCACCGCTGCACTGGGCCCTTCATCTCAAGCACCGCTGCACTGGGCCCTTCATCTCAAGCACCGTTCCGCTGGGCACCGCCGTCTCAAGCACCGCTGATCTGGGCCCTTCATCTCAAGCACCGCTGAACTGGGCCCTTCATCTCAAGCACCGCTGCACTGGGCCCTTCATCTCAAGCACCGCTGAACTGGGCCCTTCATCTCAAGCACCGCTGCACTGGGCACTTCATCTCAAGCACCGCTCCGCTGGGCACCGCCGTCTCAAGCACCGCTCCGCTGGCACCGCCGTCTCAAGCACCGCTGCACTGGGCCCTTCATCTCAAGCACCGCTCCGCTGGGCCCTTCATCTCAAGCACCGTTCCGCTGGGCACCGCCGTCTCAAGCACCGCTCCGCTGGGCACCGCCGTCTCAATCACCGCTGCACTGGGCCATTCATCTCAAGCACCGCTGCGCTTGGCCTTCATCTCAAGCACCGCTGCACTGGGCCCTTCATCTCAAGCACCGCTGGCCCATTGTCGGAAGGGGCAGTGCCGCAACTGTGTCGGGCAGGGCTGCACGAAGCACTCTGGGCACCAGTCCCCCTCCAGAACCAGTGGACACTGTCATCCATTTGAGAGACTGTGGCTTTGCACTCCCCAGGATGGTACAGTGGGCAAGCCACCCACTGTATGGACTTGAGAGACTGTGGCTTTGCACTCCCCAGGATGGTACAGTGGGCAAACCACCCACTGTAGAGACTTCAGAGACTGTGGCTTTTCACTCCCCAGGATGGTACAGTGGGCAAGCCACCCACTGTATGGACTTGAGAGACTGTGGCTTTGCACTCCCCAGGATGGGACAGTGGCCATGGAGGCCCCTCGTGGATCTGGCGTCTTGTACTCATGTGGCTGAGGTGCCCCCCCTTCCCTTCCCCCTGAGGTGCCTGTAGTTTTTCTATCTGATGGCCCTGCAGTGTTCTCTCCGTTGGTGTCAGGTATCCTGTGTGGGCCTTGCCCATGTGATTTGGGCCCAGTGGTCCACGGACAATGACAGCTAAAATTAACGGACTTTTAATATTTATGTATATATTAGTTTTAAATGTGTGATATTTTTATATGCCGATAATACAATATATTCGACTGTTTATGATCATTTCATTTTGTCTTTGCATTCTTCCGGGGGGTTTGGGGGTTGTAACAGTGATGTATTGCTATGCATTGATGTGTGTGTTGTAGTGGGTGAGGGTGGTGGTGGGTGTGTAGCGTATGTGTGCCCGTAATATTTTCTCCTCCCCCTCCCCTGTGTCGTAGGTGCAGTACTCACCGTTGTCTTCTGCGCCGGCGTTCTGCTCCTGGTAGAGGAGCAGGAAGACAATGGCTGGTAGGATGTGTAGTTCGGGTTCCATGCTGTCCAGATTCCTCGTGGGGTGTATGGAGGTGAGCGTTTTCCGTTTGAAATGTCTGTTTCCGCCGTGTTTTTATCGGCGGGGCTACCGCCCCGGAAAAGGTGGCGGATTGGTGGGTTGTGATAGGGTGGCCGGTACATTGTCTCCCGTCTGTCTGTTGGCGGTGACCGCCGCGCTGTTTGTTTGTCCCGCCGTGGCGGGCGGAGTGTTAAAGTGGCGGTCTCTGTTGGCAGTTTCCGCCAGGGTCAGAATTCCATTTTTTACACCGCAAGCCTGTTGGCGGGTTAGCCGCCGCTTTAACACCGACCGCCAGGGTTGGAATGATCCCCAAAGTCTGCGTTCAGCAGATGGAAGCTTAAAAAATGCTCTTGCTTGCTGGGTCTAGACTTTTGATCTGTTTTCCTGCCTGCACTGACGCAGGCAGGGAAACAGATCAAGATATTGCACCTGCCCAGAAGGAGCAGCATAAAAAGCTGCTCCCTGCAGGTGGGAGCAATGCTGACTCCTGCAGCATGCAGGGAGCTGGCTGGGGGCATGGGAACCCTGAGACCCCCATTTCCTCCTAACATTGTGTATGGTGGGTGCCTTGGGTGGCTACCAGAGAACCCAACTGAATTAAGTGTAGGTCTCAGGGGATGGAATCCCTGAGGACAGAATAGGCTTTGGAAGGGGGCAATGTGCCCCCCTTCCCTTTAAACTAAAATAGGCTCTGGGCAATGGGGTCCCAGGGCTTAATAAGGCTCAGAGAGGGAGGCCATGTGCCCCCTCCCCTATGAAACACAGAGGACCCTGGGGGATGGGTTCCCCGGGGCCTAATAAGGCTTGAGGAGTGTGGCCACACTATCCCCTCCCATTTAAAAAAAATAGCCCTGCAGGATGAGGTCCACAGGGCCTAGTAAGGCTCAGGGAGGGGGTTCACATTGCTCCCTCTCCTTTAAGGTACATAGGGCCTTGGGAGATGGGGTCCCCAGGGAGAAAATAGGCTCAGGGAAGGGGGCATATGGCTCTCATCCCTTTTAAAATACATAGGCCCTGGAGGATGGGGTCCCTGGGGCCTAATAAGGCTTGAGGAAGGAAGCCCTGTTGCCCCCCCCTACTTTTTTTATTATATTTGGCCCAGGACAGGGTCTCCGGGGCTCCAGAAGGCTTGGGGCGAAGCACCAGGTGCCCCTCTCCCACCGTTAATTGCATTTGGCCACGGAAGATTGAGTCTACGAGCCCAAAGGCAATGCTAAATGTAGGGTTAGCTGCCTGCAGGGCTGGGCAGCAGGTTCTGGTCCAATAGCCAACTCCCCGCCACACATGGCTGAAGACCCTGTGCAATATGGGATTGGTTGCTTTCGGGGGGGGTAGAGACAGGACCTGGCTGCAGGCCAGTTCCTGTGGCCAGCGCCCCGCCACATACGGCTTAAGACCTTTTGCAGTATGAGATGGGCTGCATGCGAGGTGTTGCCAGCAGGCCTTGCAGCAAACCCCCCCACCACCCATGGCTTTGGGCGATACACTGCGGGGTTTGGATTTACATATAGTAATGAAATATTAATTTACATTTTTTTAAACTGGAAATTCACAGAAAAAAATGAACTGTTAAAGAACTTTATAGTTAGGTGAAATGTTTGGTAATAATATTAACATTTCAAACTCTAAAAATCACAGAAATTCACCAGTTATAGTTACAATAATCTCAAATAACTTTAACTTGAGCCTAAGGTAGCTATAACGCATGTCCTTGTCATGCATTGCTAATTACCATACATATTACTTCAATCTTGACATCATCTATGACATCATCAATAATATCACTGCAACATTTATAGTGAAATTATTGAAGAAAAAACTATGGGCCAGATGTAGCAAACCATTTGCGACTCGCAAACGGCGAAAATCGCCGTTTGCGACTCGCAAACGTGGGTTTGCTATGCAGAAATGCATATTGCGAGTCGTTACCGACTCGCAATATGCATTTCTGACTCGCAAATAGGAAGGGGTGTTCCCTTCCTATTTGCGAGTCGCAGTGGGATGCAATACCATTTGCGACCGCGTACGAGGTCGCAAATGGCATCGCAGTTACCATCCACTTCAAGTGGATGGTAACCCATTCGCAAATTGGAAGGGGTCCCCATGGGACCCCTTCCAGTTTGTGACTGGACCCAAAAATATTTTTTCAGGGCAGGGAGTGGTCCAAGGGACCACTCCCTGGCCTGAAAAAATACCGAAACTAAAGGTTTCGTTTTTTTTTTAAGTGCAGCTCGTTTTCCTGTAAGGAAAACGGGCTACACTTAAAAAAAAAAAAACTGCTTTAATTAAAAGCAGGTCACGAACATGGAGGTCTGCTGACGTCAGCAGGCCTCCATGTTAGCGAGTGCCTATACTCGCTATGGGGCCGCAATTTGCGACCCACCTCATGAATATTCATGAGGTGGGTCATTGCGACCCCATAGCGAGTTGCAGTCGGTGTCTGAGACACCGTACTGCATACGAATTTGCGAGTTGCAAATTGCGAGTCGCATGGACTCGCACTTTGCAATTCGCAAATTCGTCAGTTGCTACATCTGGCCCTATGCATTGAAGGGGCAAGAGTTATAGTCTACCCTAGATTGATGCACTGTTTTAAAGCCCAGTGGGCATGTAAAGCTGAGATCAACTTCAGAATCCGATGGAATCCAGGTCTCGTAATAAAAAGAAAACCCTACTTATTGGATTCTAAAAGGAGCCTAATCTCCGAGGAATGTTTGACAAGGTAGTGCGCATTCATTAAACCACATTTTGGTGTCTTTCTAATAGACTGGAGGAACAAATATCACCCAAATCTTCCAACAAGCATATCTGGAAGAACCTACTGTTGTGTTGTGAAGCTCATCCCAAGTTTGAGCTTCCCTGTCAACTCTATTGGAACTGGGAGCATGGTTGCCACTGTGTGCAGCCAGTGTGCGTATAGGTGCAGACGGGCTTGCCTTTGGTGCCCTTTTTGATACCTCCTCTTTGAGAGCCCAGACACCTCCAATATGGTAACCACAGCTGCCAAGCATTAAAAGAGAAAAAAAGACTCAGACTTGTGATGTTATAAATGGGAAGTACCTGAACCGGTTTCCAAAAAATGTACAACTTCACAAACAAAATAACTTCAATGTATGGTGCTGTGTGGACGTGCTCCCATTCCTTTTTTATACCTCCCCTCATAGAGTGGAGTAGAATGTTTTAGAGTGGAGTAGGGTGAAGTAACATGTCAGAGAGTGGAGTATCTTCAAGTGGAGTGTTACAGAGTACGGTGAAGGTGAGTGCTGTAGAGTGGAGTGCCATCTCAGATTGTATAGTGACGTATCAAAGAGAGAAGTTGAATGGTGTATTGTTGAGTGTCATACAGGTTAGGACAGTGCCGTAAAGTGGATAGGCATAGAGTGGAGTAGAGACTCATAGAGTGGCATTGAGTGCAGCAATGTTGATGAGTGGAGTATCACAGAGTGGAGTAAAGTGTTGGACAGTGGAGTGGTGTAGAGCAGAGTATAGTACAGATTGGGATATAGTATACTAGAATGGAGTATAGTGGAGTACACTTGAATGGGGTAGCGTAGAGTGGAGTAAAGTGTCATAGATTGGAGTGGCATATAATAAATTATAGTGGTGTGGAGTACAATAGAGTGGAGTGACATTGCATACAGTCAAGTAAAGTGTCATAAATTAGGGTAAAGTAGACTGTAGTGTGGTGTTGGTCTGTATTGGAAGGTGATGTAGTCTACAGTAGAGTGGCATATAGTCTAATTGCTTTTTTGTAGAGTGGAGTGGTTTACAGTGGTGTAGAGTGTTGTTCAGTGGATTGCCATACAGAGTTATAGAGTATGCTGTCATTGCGTGTCATAGAGTGGAGTGGCGTATAGTATAGTAGTGGGGTAGATTGGAGTACTGATTCAGATAGTGGAATAACGTGGGGTGCAGTGGCATGCAAAGCGCTGCGTACATTGTCATATAGTGGACTAATATATATAGAGTAGAGTGTTGTACAGTGGCATAAAATATGTTACACTGTTGCACAGTAGAGTCAAGAGATATAGACAAGAGTAAAGTAATGGAGAGTGGTATACAGTGTACTAGAGTGTTGTAGAGTGGAGTTGTATAGAGTACAGTAGTGTTTGAAGCAGTGGAGCTGTGTAGAGTGGATGGTTGTAAAGTAGCATAGAGTGAGACTCGTACAGTGGAGTGAAGTCGAGTGGAGTGGTGTGTCTATGGTAAATTACAATAGAGTGTACTGGTGTGCTGTACAGTATAGTCGAGTGGAGTGTACTGTTGTACTGAAGGTAGTAAACTGTTATAAATTGGAGTGGGGTCCGGTACAGTATTGTAGAATGTTGTGTCCTATAGAAAAGTATTGTACAGTGGAATAGAGTGTTGTACATTGGAGTGTACAGGTATAGAGTGGAGTATTGAGTTGGACAGTGGGGTGTAAGGGACAGAGTGGAGTAGAATGTTGTAGAGGGCCATGAATTATGGTAGACTTTTATGGAATGAAGTTATATAGAGTGGAGGAGAGTGCCACACAATACAGCGGTGTAGAGTAAAGCGCTGTACACTTTAGTGGTGTAGAATGGATTACCGTAAGCATACAGTGGTATACTATCCCTTGCAGTGTTGTGGAGCGGCATAGAGTGAAACAGTATAGAGAGGAGTGGTGTACAGCGAAGTGGCATAGAGTAGACTAGGGTATAGTAGTTTAGCGTGGAGTGGGATAGCATACATTGAAGAGGTGTAGCGTAGAGTTGAGGAAATTGTTATAAATTGGAGTGGCGTCTCATACAGTAGAGTGGAGTACTGTCTCATACAGTGTTCAAAACTGTCATACAGTGGAGTAGATTTTTGTACAATTGAGTTTATGGGCATAGAGTTAAGTGCAACTTTTGACAGTGGAGTGTACTGGCATGGAGTGTAGTAGAGTCTAGTAGAGTGACACAGAGTGTAGTAGAGTTTTATAGAGCGTAGTTTTATAGAGTGTAGGAGAGTACACTGGAGTGGTTAGGGTGAAGTAGCATACAATGGAGTGGCATACAGAGAAGTGACTTAGACTGGAGTGGTGTATTTTGGAGTGGGGTAGAGTGTGAAAACATATAGTTGAGTGGCTTACAGTGGAATGTTGTAGAGTAGAATAGCATATACTGGAGTAGCGTACAGTGGAGCGGCATACAATGAAGTGGCATATACTGAAGAGGCTTAGAATGGAGTTTGCAGGCAGTGTAATAGCATAAAGTGAACTTGGGTAGGGTGGAGTTGTTTACAGTGTTATAGAGTAGACTGGAGTGCAGAGTATTGTACAGTGGAGTGGCATAGAGTGTCTGTTGCAAAGTCATCTTTTTGCCCTGTTCATCCCATTTTTTGTTGCTAATTGGTGCTGATGATAATTGACTTTTGACTGTGCCCTGGGCTCTGTTAGGTGACCCAGGCCAGTGCTATGTTAAAACACACACATGTAGTAGAGTACACTAGGTATTAGGAAACCCTTCCAACTGTCCTGACAGACCATGTAAGTCCCTAGTATATAATAGGAAAAGGGTATACAATCTGCCTATAAGCCCCTAGTATATAATAGGTCATGGAGATTAGAGGCCCAGCAGAAGTTCTGCACTTGCATGTATGCACTTCTGTGTGCTTCCTGTCCTTTAAAATGCGGGTCTGCTTTGCAGCCTGTCTTTAAAAGTTAAATTCCTTTCAATATCCATGACAGCCCCTATCAGTCCCTAGTAATAAATGTGGCAAGGGGTGCCAACTACCTATAAGATCTTAGTATATAATAGGGCATGGAAGTAGAGGCTCAGCAGAATTGCTGCCCTTTGCATGTGGGCACTGCTGGAGGTTTTCTGTCCTTATGAGCGAGCGCAAAGTGCTCCGTCCATTCTGTAATCTCTCTTTGGGCTTCAAACCACGCCCATGTCACACCAGTCACTTACATTGGTTCTTGGGCTTGCCTTTTTAAAATCCGCTTGCTTTCATTTGTGAAAGGCATGCATACTTCATGCACCGGTGAACTACTAAAAACATGCGAGGCTCGATGTTTTCAGCCTGGGGTCCGGACTACTTTATCTGTTTATTTTTCACGCAGTGCAATCGCGCTGCATTTAACATAGCGCAATTGTGCTGCGTTTTTTTTTCTTTGCAACCCTAATTTCTCTAACTCGAGCAAATGCGAGACCCGTTGCATTGAAAATGCTTGTTTTTAAATGCAGCCTGGCTCTGCATACTGCATTTAAATAGAAATGGTGTCCCAATTCAACTTTGGTGCTGTGGGCACTTTAAATGTGATGATCTACCCTATTTTCACATATTAGGTACCCCCAGGGTCTCCCCTAGTGATCCCAGGGGCAGGGGGTCATGTAACTATAAGCAAGGGCGCTATAAAAGATGTTTTATAAACCCTGGTTAGGGAAAAACTGATCATTTCATTTTCACCAATTATAGATACTGGTCTTCATAGGCTGTCATTGCTATATTATATTTCATGGTAATTACAGTAAGGAAAAGTGCAGAAAAGTCATTCACTGACTTAAAAGATTTTTTTTTAGAAATGCAGCAATTTGACATTGGTGAATTTATCACAACTTGTACAGAAAATAAGTTATAAGGCTTTTCTCTCTCTAAGCCAAATTCCAGCCGGCTGAAGGTCCCCTCTGATTGGTCAGTGCTAACAGGATCAGCAGAGTTGCTTGATTGAATGATAAGTGGCTTTACATGGGGGAGCCAATCTGCTAAAGGGCAGCTCGGGGCTTCACAGAATGCCAGAGCAGCGGGAGGGGTAATAAAACATACAGCTTCAAAGGAGAGCAAGACCACGGGGATCGCCAGATCGCCTAACCCCCACTTTCTGGACCTTTCAGCCAGATACCAGGGTTAAGGAAGGAATTTGCAGATGTTGGGAGGAGGAGAGCTATGGAAATGTGCCACACTGGAGGATGGTTTAGTCAGTTCTTACTGCTCTGCTGGAATTGCAGACATCATGGAGTTTGGAAGAATGGTGCTTTCTGGGACAGGAATATGCCACACTTTGGAGGAAGCGGTCATGCATCTGGGCATTCTATTGGTTGGGTGCCCCCCCTTCCTGATGCCCAGGAGCTGGGAATAAATATGTGAGAGGTGCATAGCCTCTCAGATCTGCTGCCTTAAACTACAAGAGAAAGAAGAACTGCCCTGCTGGAATCTGGGTCTGCACCCTTGGTCTGTACTTCTGAGTGAACTGTGTCTGCTGCACAATCTGGTATGACAGCTCTGGGGTCAGTGCCTTACTTCAGGATGGACTCAGGAGTGGACTCCCTGCAGCTAGAACCTGCATCATCCCCAGCAAGAGACCCCAGCCTGGAGTGCATCCAGTGGACATTTAAGGATCTGGCCAGGTGCATTGTGGGAATTGTGGCCCAACCTTTCAAGGACCATCCAGGAGATTTCAGACCCTTGGATTTGTGTTTTGGACCCTCTGTACCTGCAAGGAGGACTTCAGGAAATGCCTCCTGAAGATTGCAGAAGTTTGGAGAATTTTGGCAAAGTTGACGCTTTGTGCTTCGAAACACTAGGAAGTGTTTATTCTTTAAAAAATGTATACCTCCGGTTCCACGACCAGCCAGGAGATTCCAGACCCTTGGATTTGTGTTTTGGATCTTCTGTACCTGCAAGGAGGACTTCAGGGAACAACTCCTGAAATTTAGAGAATTTTGGTAAAGTTGGCACTTTGTGCTTCTACGCGCTATAAAGTGTGTATTCTTTTAAAAATCATATCTCTGGTTCACTACATTAGATTTCTGTCATTTTGGTGTCTATTTGCTCATAAAAATATAACCTTTTATTATAAATTTGTATGGGATTTTTATTGTGTGTTTTGTCTCACTTATTTACTGTATTGGTGTTTTTGAATGCTTTACACTCTTATCTCCTAAGTTGTGCCTGCGTTCTCGGTTAGCAAGGGTTGAGCAAGGGGCTAATTTACTGAGACCTTTACTGAGCCTATATTTGGTTAGTGGCTTATTGCCAGTGGTAGGTTCATACTTACCACTACCAATAACCCACTCTCCAACAGTGTCAGAGTGTATATTGGAGTAGCATATAGTGGAGTGGTGTGTAAAAGCATGGTGTAGACTGGAGTGACAGAAAGTGGCGTAGAGTGTAATAGCATACATTTTGAGTGGTGCACATTGGAGTGGGGCCCAATTGAATAGTGTAGACTGAAGTAGCATACAGTGGAGTGGCACACTGTGGCATAGCATAGAGTGCAGTGTCATACAGTGGAATGGCATAGACAGGAATAGCATATAGTGAAGTAGCATATAGCGGAGTGTCATACAGTGGAGTGGCAGCCACTGAAGCAGCATACAGTGGAGTTGCCAATAGTGTATTAATGTAGAGTGGACTGCCGTAGAGTGGAGCTGTGTACAGTGTGGTAGCATAGAGTGGAGTGGCATAGAGTGTTGCACTATGGATTGGCATAGAGTGTAATAGTGTACAGTGGAGTAGCATACAGTGGAGTGTTGTTAGACCTGACATCCTTAGGCTGGTCTTACACCAAGACATTTTGCCTTTTACCTCCTGTTTTGCTGCTATATCTTTTCATTGGCCTAAGGACTCTGAGCACTTTACCACTGCTAAACAGTGCTCAAGTGCACATGCTTCTCCCGTAAACACTGTAACATTGGGGTATCCACAATTGGCATACCTAATTCACATATAAGTCCATTGTAAAGTGGTATACCACAGAGCCAGGGCTTGTAAATTAAATGCTATAAGTGGGCCTGAAGCACTGATTGTGCCACCCACCTAAGTAGCCCTGTAAACATGTCTCAGGCCTGCCACTGCAGAGCCTGTGTAGGCAGACTCACTGCCACCCCAACTTGGAATTTAAAACCTATTGCCAAGCCTTAAACTCCCCATCTCCTACATATATGTCACCACTAAAAGTAGCCCTAGGTAGCCCAAAGGGCAAGGTGCCACGTAAGTAGAAGGCAGGAAATTTACTTTTAGGTTTTTCATGTCCTGGTAATGAAAAACTCCCAAAGTCATTTTCTATTACTGTGAGGCCTGCCCCTCTCCTAGGTCAGCATTATGAATTCCTTAAAATAAGTTTAAGCTGTAATTCCTGATCTGAGAAGAGTACCTGCATCATGTTTAGAATCATTGGAACAGCAATGATAAATTATCTTTACTGTTAAGGTTGGAATTATTCTTGCTAGTTTATAAATGTCACTTTCAAAAAGTAGGCATCTCTCTACTGTCACTGTTCTGTGTGTCTTCAGCATGTCTCCAGTACACTTCTGACCTGGGCTAGGTGACAGTTACACTTGTGCATTCCCTTCAGACACCCACAACACAGGATACTCAACTGTATCTGCATTCATCTGCATACATATGGGTGTTCCAGGGGAGGAGGTTGGGAAGGGCTCACACTTACACTTCAAAATGGGCTGATCACTTCCCACTGATAGTCTGCAGCCAGGGCTGAGCTGAAAGGGGGACATGTGCACTTTACAGAATCCTTTTGAAGTCATTCCCTACATCAAAGGTACTTTCTACTATAGGTATTGGGTGTCTGACTCACTTAAGGTAGTACTGAAGTAACCTGCTGGAGTAAAGACTGCTGTGTGCCAAAATCATCATCTTGCCAAGACTGACTGTTCCTAAGGGACTGCTCTCTGTCCTTGTTCCTCCCTGCTGCCTCCTGATCTCTGCCCCGTAGCCCAGGACTCAACTGCTAACCCTAGAGTGACTCCAAGGGCTTGCTGACTTACCTCCGGTTCTACTAAGAGTCTCTGGGACATCACAGACCCAAAGTGGCTTTGTTGCACTTGGCCATCTGCTTTCATCAAAAACCTTGAGCATTTTTTTTTTCACTTTGCTGCCCGCTTTCGTCAAGAACCACATGAAGGTTTGTTGCACTTTGCCATCCACTTTCATCAAAAACCCAGAACGGCTTCATTGCACTTTGTGGCCAGCTTTCATTAGAAACCCCAAGTGGCTTCTTTGCAACTTGCTGCCCTCTTTCATCAAAACATGCAGCGCAACTTCCCTGCAGTCCACCTCCTGCTCTCTCAAGGATTGTCGAGCGGCTTCCCTGCAGGCCTGTTGCCTGCTTACCAAGGATTACACAAGCGGCCCGACTGACAGCCTCCCGCCCTAAACTTCAAATCCTGTGACCGCAGCAGTGACTTTTCCTGATACTGTCCCCCCCTTAAAGTGTTCCCGCAGTCCTAACTTCTTCCTTGTGACTACACAGAGGAAAAGCCTTATTCGAGGGCATAACCTTCAGCCACTATCAAGGGAAAGTGCACCCCAGATACTCCTGTATTATATTGAGAAAAAGCACACACACACAGCAGATTGCACGGCATCACCATTTTTGTCCCATAACCGATTATCAGCACTGTTTTGGTTTAACCTTGAAAAGTGAATCTCTAAAGATTGATTGATTGGATTTTTTTACTTTTGGTCTCAATTTATACAGATAAACAAACTTTATTTCCCTACACTTGTGTGGAGTCTTTTGGTGGTGTAACCATTGGGAATGTGGTGTGTCTGCTACACAAATACTTAACACATTGCCTTCTAAGTTAAGCCTTCCTCCTTTGTGTCAAGCTACCAGAGGGTGAGAACAGGTCAATTTAGGTTGTGTATTTGACTTAACCTAACTAGGATTGTGGTCCCTAAGTGGACAGGGTGCCTACCCCTGCTAACCAGAGTTCCAATTTTTAACGAGTGGCATATAATGGAGTGGTGTAGACTAGAGTGGCATACACTAGTACGGGGTAGGTTGTAATAGTATACAGTGGGGTGGCGTACTTTGGAGTAGAGTCTAATTGAATAGCGTAGAATTAAGTGGCATAGAGTGGAGTGCCATACACTGGAGTGGCATTGAGTAGAATAACACACAGTGCAGTGCCAACAGTGGAATAGCTTACAGTGGAGTGTTGTACATTGGAGGGGGATAATGGAGTAGTGTACAGTGGTATTGCATACAGTGTTGTAGCGTAGGGTGGAGTGGCATAAAGTGGAGTCTTGCTAAGTGGAGAGGCATAGAGTGGAGTGGCATAGACAGGAATAGCATATAGTGGAATTACTACAGGGGTATGGCATATGAATATTTGTGAAATTTAGCAGCAATGTAGATTGTGATGTGCAGAGCAATGCAAAACAGTGAATTGTGCTGCCTTTCATTTCTCCAGATTTACCAATCAATGCAGGGCCATGCATAGTGGCCTTAAGTTCCTTTGTAAATCTGACTTAAGTATTGCAATGCCCATGTGAAACCATGAGTGATGCAAGGTTACCACAATCCAGTAATGAGTTTAGGCCTTAGTTATATTTTAGGTGATGGTATACTGGGATAACTTTCCAGTATAGTTTGGTACATGGTTATGCCAACTTTTTGAGAATGAAAAGGCCTTAGATATAGGTAAGTAGTAGGTCCCTACCTTTTACCACTTTTTTTAAATGGTAATAGGTAGGGGAATGTATTTTTTATATATTTTTAAATAAGTGTATGGCCATGTACTTTGGTAGTTTCAAAAAACAGTAAAATTCCGTAAACGTACCGCTGTAACACATGTCACCAAGGTGAAGTGTCTTATAATTTGATAAATACTTACCCTACTTAACTGCAGTATCCAAAAAGCACAATCTACTGCACCATAATGTATAACCCTGCCAAATTTCATGTAAACCCATTCAGCTGTTTTTGTGCTAGGCCAAATACCATAGTCTATGGAAAATGCATTGGTGGAAAAAAGGGGTTTTGAGACCCCTTTTATCTTTGAACCATCTGAAGAATCACCACAAACATTGACATCATCTCAAAATGCAGAAAATGCTGTAGGACTAGAAAAGTTTGTGGTGATTAATCAAATTGGTGGACAGTTATTAGAGAGGGGATATCTGAGGAGTTCCTATCTTTGGTAATACTAACTTGCCCTGCAGAGTGGCAATCATATTTAATGTGATTTCTTTCTTTTTATCTATTGTATTTGTTTATTGGTTAACATAATCCTGTGACCATAAATGTATCTTTTAGTTGTTCGTGTAGTAATTCTGAAAGTCTAGTTTTTTGGGGGCTTCCTTGCAACTTTTAGCAGGATTGTGCTACATATGAAGGCCAAAGTGAATGAGAGGCAATCATTGTTATTGTTCTGAAAACTGAGATTATTGTTTTTTACATAGTGTCCAATTATCATGTCCTCCAAATGGTAGGTTTTGTGGCTCACTACTGGGGCAATTTTTCATTTTGTTGCACAGGAGTGCATTAGAAAGATGTTTTTTGTTTGGCTTTTTGAGCCACTTTTATTTTATGAGCCAGAGAGCAATCAAAGGAAACTTATGTATTCTATTTGTTATGTATTTGTTTATATGTTGCCATTAGCATGTCATCATTAATGGGTTTTTCATTTGTTCATGCAGTAAATCTGAAACTTTACATATGCAGTTTAGTTTTTTTTTTGGGACTTCCTTGGAACTTTTAGTAGTATTGAGCTACAAGATATCACAAAGTTGAAAGACCTTATGACTTAACATTTATTTACTCTACTTACCTGCAGTAGACTACAGAATAATCTGTGCCACCTAATATGTAATACTGCCAAATTTGGGGGGCTTGGCCATGCAGCGATGGAGTGAGGAGCGCTCCTTCGGTGCTCACGCTAATCCTCCCCATCCATGCTCATCCTGCTCAACAATGGACTAGGAGGCCACCAGATGTTGCTATCTGCCCCCTGACTCCTCCCCGAACCAGTGCTAACAGGAGGGATCCCTCCCCAAATTGCAATAATGGTACACCCCAGATCGTGCTGCCTGAGCCATTCAGCGGGAAAGATGGCGGCTGCGGGCTAGATTCGAAGGCCACTTGGGAAGGAGAGCGGCGTGCATCAGGGGCATTCTGCAGCAGATTTTGGGAGCAGCCTGCTCTCATCTGCTGATGTACCTCCAGGGGCTGAAAGTGACTAGCTGGTGAGTGGCCTGCTGTAGAAGTGGAGAGCGCGGCACTGGAGGGCTGCTGGCCTGGACGTGAAGCCAGCCGATTGCCTGTCTTCCTTTAGGAGGGCCATTTGGGTGTGAGGTCTACTTGAAATGCGCTTCCCTCCTCCTAGCCTGCAACACCAACAGCCTGCCAAGGGATTGGTCCCCTACGAGTATGGCCGGGAGGGATCTGACAGGAGCTAGGGCCCTCGCTTCGCCTCATAAGGTTTGCAGTATCATTGACAGAGCGAGGCACAGGGGAACTGCTGGTGGAGCTGATCCTATGGAGCCTTGGGACAAGTGCAGATGGCAAAAATAGGTCCCTAAGGAGATGACTCATCACACCACACGACCCTTGAGACACACTACAGGCAGAGGAGAGTGCTTTTACCCTGCTGTGCAGGAATAGCAAGGAGGAAGCTCCATATATTCACAGGGCACCCTCCGCAGTGAGTACCACACACTTTCTCCTGCTGCGACGTACTAGACCTTGTTCCCCCTCCACCTGTGGGGTCTAGAGTGTCTTGAAGGTAGGAAGTGAAATGAGGGCCAGGGGCTAATATCCCTACAGCACTGCATAAACTGAGGCACAGCAACATAGCTAGCTGCTGGACGGCCAGGGCCTCCATTGACGCTGCACAACTGGCACTGCTGACCGATGAGAAGAAAATGCCCCAATCCCTACTGTTGTTGGCATCATTAATTAACTGGGAGTGGGAGGCCAGTGGGGCAACCTTCGAAGCACCTACACTACACTTCTGCCTTGGTGCTACCCCTCTGACAATTGCACTTGGAGGGAGGCACTGTGCACAAATCAATGGTATTGTGAAATCTAGTGGCATCTCCTACCTAACAGTCCTTGACTCTTGGCTCCCTGCTGGATTGATTGACTGGAGAACCCCCCAAGGCACTTGTCCTACTTGGGGAGATTGAGCTGAGAAGACCGGGTAACCTGGGCCTCATAATGGAGCCATTGGAAGCCAGAGAAAAAGTGGCAGAGCACATGGAGCGCCTTTGGTACCTCGATTACAAGGCTCACATGACCAGGGCCCACATATTGTGAGACCGCACCGGCACGCTACTGGCCTGGCTAGTGAACCCAGCTAAATGGACCTCAGTCATTCTAGAAATTGAATCTAATGCCAGTCACAAACAGAATAGGCAAGTGGGCATTAATAAAAGGTAAAAAAAACTATGACTCTAAACTCTATTGTAACTCACTAATTTGTTATATGATGGACGTAGACACTTGTTTGACACCCCTTACATTTCCAACATTGCCTCCTGGGGAGGCCGAGGCCTTGGGCCTGGAGATTGCACTGTTGGAGGTTTGAACTGCGATAAAAGCCATGGCCAAGGGAAAAAACCCAGACACTTGGCTTTCAGCAGAGCTGTATGTTATTTATGTGGAGGATCTGGCTCATAAATTGGTAGACTTTTCTAACACAGCTAAGAGAACAGGCTTGCTGCTGCCTTCTACCTGCGAGACCCTGATATTTCCTTTACTGAGGCCTGGGAAACCTGTACATGATAAAAGAGTCTACTGACCCATTTCAATGCTGAGCATTGATTATAAGATACTGAGCAGGATACCTCTCCCATATGTCCACGCTGGTATATCCAGACCAAGCAGGGTTTATTCCAGGCTCGAGCACCAAGAGTAATATATGGAGGCTGATCACATTACTAGATGATGACACATATGATCATATACAGGCAGTTATATTTGCGGGGGTTAGAGAAGAAGGCCTTTGATAGCCTGGAATGGGCCTTTTTCTACACAGTCATGAGACGCTTCTGGCTGGGTGATGACTTCAAAGCCTAGACTAAGTTCCTATGTTGGACGCACAGCCAGAGTGCGCATGGGAGGTTATGTGTCTGAATATTATCAGTTGGGCAGAGGGACCTGGCAGCATTGCCCACTCTTGCCCATACTATTTGCCCCAGTGATGGAGCCATTAGCAGCCCACTCTAGGACAGGGAGCCACTACAGGGGCATCGAAAGCAGAGAACAGACACATTACATCACCCTATGCACTGTGATCTTTTTGCACAATTCAACAGGGATGTTAGAATGCGCCTGTGAACTCTTGGATCGTTTTGGGCTGCATTTGAGACTGAGAGTTAACTGGTGAAAATCACGGATGTTCCTAACAATGAGAGACCGCTGCCAGCCGCGGGATGTGTTGGGACTGCAATGGGAGCCACATTGCTTCCAATATCTGGGAGTAAAAAATGTCCATGACTGCATATATCTATTAGAAAGCAATATAGGGGAAGTGATCAGAGATCTTAGACAGAGCGTAGAGTTTTAGGGAACGTTTCCCCTTTCCGTGATGGGAAGGGTTCCACTATAAAAAATTATAGCACTTCTGTGGCTGCTACACTACTTTGTGGTGTTGTCATTGTGGATGTCCCGGGCCACCTTCAGGGAAATTGGTTCCATTATTACAGTCTTCCTCCGGAGAGTGGGCCACCAATGAGTGGCTTTACCTACCTTACAGAGACCAGTGGCTGATAGGTCTAGCAACATCAGATTTCAAGAGTTACTATTTGGCAGCAAAACTCCAAATGGCTGACACAGTGGGTGGCAGGTATAGGGACACCTGGTTGAAGATGAGACCTGAAATTCCAGATGCCACCACACCAATTAAAGCACTCATAACACTTCAGCACCCAGGTGTGAAGGACTCAGAGGAGTTCAGGGTACTGAGCCAACGCTGGGCTCGTTGCTTGCAGAAGACTAAGACCCCAATATGCGCCGGGTATACCTGTGACATACACAGACATGCTGCAACATGGTGGGAGCTGGCGGGGCTTGGGAGAATGGGTGGAAGCAGAAGCGTCTATGTTGGTCGACCTATTCGAGGCTGAGACACTCCTCCCCTTAGAATTCTGAATGACATAGTACCTGCTCATAAGTGATTTCTTATTACATAGAGTGGTGATGGCAGTTGTCTGTAAGCATTGGGGGACAGGACTTGAAGAGCCACAGCACCATAAAACTTGCCAATACATTATCACATCAGCTTGTACTTTTATGGCTGTCACTTGCTCATATGGATCAATAAGGGGGAATCTGTTGCTACCTCTGACCACTTTTCAGATTAAGTGGGAAGCAGACTTGAGGTGTCTCGTACCTGACATGGATTGGCCCAAAATATCAGAAAGGGTACCCAACGTGTTCAGAAATGCTTGCTTTGAGCTGATACATTTTATATGTGATACCAGGGCAAATCTGACACGTAGATAAATTAAGCGATACTTTGATATCTCAAGTGACAGATGTCCAAGATGCATGAAGGAGGGAGCTGATTTCTTATATATGTTTTGGGTGTGCACGACAATCATACCCTATTGGGAGGAAATAACTATTAAGAGAGGTCCAATGCACCCCACAACATTGCCTCTTAAGCTGGTTCCCACACACTGCTAAGAAAGGCCATGAGCATGTTTCAGGACCTGTCATTCCTGCTTGCAATGCAGGGAGTTTACTGGAAATTGGAAAGCTCAGAGTGGTACCTGGGTGGGAGTATGCAAGGGGAACTCGAGAAATGGGCTGGCTATGAAGGAGCAGTGCAGTTGGGAGAGGCTAGAGGTGGGCTGGGCTCCATGGAAATGGCTGGGGCCTGGAAAGCGATTGTGGACAGCTCGAGGCACCCAGATCCCTCATCTCCAGGGATCCAGGCTGGCACCCTCCAATAGCCAGCACTTATTGCATAGATTCTAAGCATCTCTACCTCAAAGGTCATGCATATCAAACAAGGACTAGTCCCTCATTGATTGCAAATGTTTGTGATAGCCACCAAGATTAATAGGGAACATTAGACCACACCTTGCCTACACCATTATCAAACACAGATAACGGGAGCCACGACAGTCGTGTGTGAACATTGGGTGAGTTAGCAATATTCTAGCAGTACTGGTGAATCTATCATGAGAACTATACAATTATATGCTTTGAAGTTTTCAGAGATGTTTGATGGTTAATGTCAATGAAAAACAATAAAATCCAGCTAACGGTTTTTGCGCTATGCAAAATACAAAAGTCTACAAAAAATGCATTAGCTTTGAGCTTGTTTTAAGACCCCCCTTTTTTTCTTTGTACTCTCTTGGCCAAACGCTATGAAACTTTCAGCCCACTCCAAATGAAATGGGGGCAGCATGTCTGTAAAGTTTCAAGCACATTGGTCAAACGGGTGCAAAGTTATAAAGGAACAAAAAACAGAAAAATCCCTATCTCCCTTACTGCCACTCTGTCAAAAAAAATATATATGAATGAATATATATGAATGTATATGTATATATATATATATATACATATATATATATATATATATATATATATATATATATATATATATGTATATATATATATACATATACATTCATATATATTTTTTTTGACAGAGTGGCAGTAAGGGAGATAGGGATTTTTCTGTTTTTTGTTCCTTTATAACTTTGCACCCGTTTGACCAATGTCATATATATATATTTGTTTTGTTAATAACCTTGTTGCCATTGCCCCAATCTTAACAACATTTTCAAAACTAGTTTGCCAGTCACTTCAGCTGCTGTCTAGATAGTTTTGGGGGATCAGTCAAGTGGGGCGGAAAGAAAGGGAGTGTCCCAACACATGTTTCCCATGCAATTTCCCATAGGGAGGTTAGACACAACTACTGCCTGAACTGTAGAATGAAATTACAACAAATTTAACAAAACACTAGATCTTGGTCCACAAAAAGTCCTTCTTGTAATTTGGTGTAAATCTGTTCAGTAGTTTTGGACTTATTAAAGTAAATATATTTATGTTCATCTAGAGACGCAGATCCTTGTGCCAATAGCAATGTCATGAGTGGCTGGCCGCAACCTGACAGGAAATTTGGGGCTGCCATTTTGTGTTAAAGGACATGGTTCCCAGTGTGGAAAATGTAAACGTGATAGAAGGGGTCCAGGTACAGGTACCCTGACACATGGGACTATTGGAGGGGTCTGTGAGAGACCTCTCATGGGCAAGAAATTGTCCAAAAATGATTTTTCCTTGAGTGTGCAATGATCCCTAAATCCACCCACATCCTCATGGATTTGGGTGGATTCAGATGGACATATGGATCCAGATCGAATTAAAAAAAAAAGAAAAAAATCATACACCCACCAACAGACTCACACACCTACTCACACACTCACTCACACACTAACACACTCACTTACACACCCATGCAGCCACTCACACACCCACTCACAGGCATACAAAACCACTCACACGCCCATTCACAGATCCACACAGCCACTCACACACCCACTCATGCACTTACACAACCACTCCTACTCCCATTCACACAATAATATAGCCACTCATATACCCACACAGTCACTCACACAACCACTCACACAGCCACTCACAGGCAGAGATATACTTATACAAATTGCAATAGCATACGTTTGTATTGAATGTGTTGTTGTTTTAGTATTGAATGTGTGCAATATAACTAGGAGATCCTTTATTTGTCCAAGTATTCCCAACGGATCCGCGGATCCATAAAATGAATAAAAAAAAAAAAAGACTAGGTGCATTACATTTATAGACTACATGTTACCCTATCTTAATTTTTACATTTTTTGTTTTAAAAAATATATTAAGAATACATATGTGTGAATAAAATGTATTTATAAACTTTTGAAAATGTATATTAGTAAATTGAACTAATGGATGAAATTGTGGTACAATTTATATTTAAAAAATGCTGAAATTTACAAAAAAAACAAAGGTGACTGGGACAATATAGTTAGGAAATAGCATAAAAAACGTAGAAATCCACTGAAAAAAACAGTTACAGGGATGTTATAGTTAGGAAATAGAATTAAAAACACCTTAGAAATTCACTGAAAAAAAGCAAAACAAAGGTTACAGGGAAGTTATAGTTATATTCAGATAATATACCTACATAAAATCATAGAAATTCAGCAGTTATAGTCATAGTTATTGCAAGTAACTACAATTTATGCATAAAGGTAAATATAACTCCCACCTTCGTCATGCACTCCTAATAATCCCATATACTACATCACTCGTGACATCTTCTAAGACATCATTAATAATTATTACTGCCACATTTGCAGTGAAATTATTGTTGAGAAAACTGTGCATGGTTGGAGTCCGAGTTACTTTAGGACACAAATGAAAATTATGTGAGAGAACTTTCACTGCTGAATTTCTATGTTTTTTTGTGTGTAAAATCTGAATCTAAATATACCATCCCTGTAACCTTTGTTTTCTTAGTGAATTTCTAAGGTTTTTAATTTCTATTTCCTAACTATAACGTCCCTGTAACCTTTGGTTTTTTTAAGTGAAAAGATATATAAATATATTTTAATTTATTCACTTCACTGCAAATACGAAGGTTACAGGGACTTCATTGAAAGGTTCACATTTTACTCCCACAAAACTATAGAAGTTCATCAGTTACAGTTATATGTATGTCAAGAAACTATAACTTGTGGCCTAAAGTAACCTACGGGCACAAGTTATAGTTTCTTCAGATAGTATAACTATAGGTATAACAATAACTGCTGAATTTCTATGGTTTTGGGTGGGTAAAACATGAACTAGCTATAACAACCCTGTAACCTTTGTTTTTGTCAGTGACTTTCTACTTTTTTAACATAAAGTAATATATAATTGCCATACATAAGTACAACAACCACTGCGTGTGGCCTTCAGCCGTGTGCAGTAAGGGTTGGCCTGCAGCAAGGCCCGGTGGCCGTGCGTGGCAAGGGTATGGTGTGAGAGTGTGTGAGACTCTGGGCTTCGGATCTGCGGATCCTGGCCTAACTATAACTATATATATATATATATATATATATATATATATATATATATAAAGCCTACTGGTGGTCGCCACTAGGTATTTAGGACCTTGTTTCCATAGAAGAAGGGCTTCTTGGCGTGCCTATATCACTGGCACCGTTTGACAAATCTTCAGGAAATTTTACAACACAAGTGTGCCTAAGAATCTTGGTTTGCTTGGGAAGTTTCAGGGTGATCTGGCAAGTGGGAGCTGAGAAAAAGGGGGGTAAAAAAAAGTGCACTTCCCATGTTAATTCCCATTGGAGGTTTGAACATGACGATCAAGCAGCTCGGACGCGGAACGCTTAGGTGCAGCAAGGAGATGCCGCCTTTGGAGTAATAATGACTATAAGGGGAAACACCCCTCAGCATGTTCCCAGACCAGAGGCCATCTGCCTTGTCTACATAGGGCCATACTTCTAAAGTTTAAGCAGGTATGCCCCGTGTGCATTTTAATATTTACTTGCTCACTGTCTAGCATATCTATCTAGCCCCTCACGTATTAGGGATCCTTGACCCTGAAGAATACCCCAGACCATTTAGGCCAGTGGTTCCCAACCTGTGGTCCGCGGATACCCAGGGGTCCGTGACACATTCCCAGGGGGTCCGCAGGCCTGAGCTGGCAGGAAGAAACCTCTCCAGCTGGGGCCTCTCAGAAACACGAGCGTGTTTTTCTATTCATTACTTTATTTATGCAGAAGTTTAAAAAGCACTGCAAATTCATCCACCAACTTTCACACAAAAAATAAAAGCGTCAAGAGAACTCATGTGATTAATGTTCCTTCAGGAGAGAGATGGGAGGTTTGACTAGTGGCAATTTTGACTCATCTAAGGTAGTGCAGAGGGTTAACATGCCTGCTGCAAAGAACGTATATTATGCAAAGAACAGTATTTTATGTGCATAGCACAGTGTATTACTGCTTTTGTGACAGATTATTTTGTCACTGTGCATTTCATAAAGTACAATCGTAATGTAGCACAGTGATCTATGAACTGTGGTCAAAGAGCTGCATGCAACCTGCATGGCAGAAATTAGAAAGTTGTGTTTTTACCCAGTCTTTCATTATCCTAATGCTTGTAAAAAATGTTTGCTTGCATAGACATACATTCTTATTATTAAAGTCAATGCTAACCACAGTGTTATGTTCTGAATCCAGAGTTTGCACGTCTCCAAAACAAGCACACTTAGAAAATGCCTACCAGTATAGATGACATGTGAATCCTACACTTTGTAGTCCACTGTAAAGCGCTCCGACACCCTACAGTGGTATGAGAGGTGCTATTTAACAAATGAATTACATGTGACAGAGAGGTTATGGAGAGAAGAGAGGTCCTTATGGTTGTACTTCCTTTCCCCAGCACATTTATATGTGAGAAAGCTTCTCAGATCGTATGTACCTAAAAATATAAACAAATGGCTTGGGAAACGTGGAATCTGAGCAGAGGATTCTGCTTCCCTACATAAAACCAAACATTGAAAAGTTAATCATCAAGATGCAGTATCGACATTCCCATTAAAATCTTTCGATTTTTGTGCATATTTTCAAAATAAAATAATTATATCTTTAGTAATTTGAGTATTTGTTTGGTGTGTTCTTGTTTGGGTATTTTTTGCGAACTACTGTTTTAATTCTTGAAATTTAAATTGTACAAATTGCGTGGGGGTCCCCGCTTTCAACAGTGATTCAGTGGGGGTCCTCAGGAGTCATAAGGTTGGGAACCACTGATTTCTTCTTAGAGAGGGAAGAAACATGTTGGTCCCCACTTTTCTCAGACACTTTGAATCATAAAACTCAAAGGTGTCCCCACTGTTCTTTTAACCTTACCTACAAACACCTACATTAAATTATTATATCTAATAGGCAATTTGCAAGGTAATTTTATTATCTATCTCACCTTTCAACTGGATCCCTCAATTTATCCAGCAAGATAACATTTCAGCACACCCTCAGAGTTCTTTTAACAATGAGGTTGAGTCCACTCAGGTAATATTATCTTACCTGGGTGGGGCTAGGTGGTCATATGATGAAGCATGACACTGTAATGTGTGTGAGACCACCTAGTCCGTAAAGGGAACTCCCTCACACACCTAACTGCCACCTTCACCTCCTATGTCCATAAAGGCGATCGCCTAACCGGCGAACCCTGAGCCCAAATAGGCTACAAGAGGCCTATACTTTACTTTCTCCACACACTTTGTGTTTGAAGTTTTGAACATGACTATAACCCAAACCATTGGACAGAATTACACCAAATTTGACATAAAGGTAGCTTTTGGTACACAGATGATGCTTTTTATTATTTGGTGTAAATCCATTTAGTAGTTTAAGAGAAATTGAAAATTAAATTTGTATATCTAGAGGCGCGAATATCCGATCTCGTGCAGAGATCTGATTGCTGTCAAGAATTCAGCCAGTATGTGTTGGCAGCCATTTTGAGACTCGGCTTCAGCTGAGCCTTAAAAAAACAACAAAAATAAGAAAGAAAGAGGAGCAGGGTACTGTTACTCTGCCCCACCAGCTTGGGTGCAGTGGTCCCTCAGAGACCCCTATCCCAGGCTAAAAAGCATTTATTTAAATCATGGTGAAAATCATGAATATTCATGAATTTTGCCATGATTTAAAAAAAAAAAAGTAAGAGTGGTCTCCCTCACTTGCTTTTAAGTGCGCCATGGGGGGCCAGGTCCCGGGGGCCTTGCAGGCAAAAACTAGAGAGCTTATAGGAGCCCTGGAGACTGCCATGGGCTACATGTAAAATTATGTGGGGCCAAGCGGCCACACAGCACCCCAGAGACCACCACCTCCTCAGGGCAAGATACTTTTTGGATAATAGAGGGGGTCATGTGGACCCCTCGGACCCTGGGGACCACCACCTCCCTGGGGCAAAGTGCTATATTGTGTGCTGTAGGGCTGCACATCTCCCCCAGGGCCCCAGGGACCACCACCTCTCTGAAACAAATGCTCTTTATTGTATGCAGGGAGCCCACCTGGCCCTCCGTGTCCCAGGGACCGCCACCTCCCTGGGCAAATGCAATATAAGGAGGGGGGACCCCTTCTGCAGCAATTTTTGGCCCTGGGGGCTGCCGGTTCCTGTTACCTCACGAGGTACCCATCCTCTGGAGGTAGCTGTTTGCTTTTTCTTGGTGGGAGCTGACAGCTCTCATCAAGCAAAAACAAACATAACTCCGCTTTCAGCAAGCGGGAGCCGTCCAACAGCTAACATGCATGCAGGGAAAGAGATAAAAGCATTGCTCCTGCAAGTAGGGAACTGCTGTTTACAGCAGCTCCCTGCTTGCCCAAGCAATGCCGGCTCCCACAGGAGACAGGAGCTGCCTGGGACCGCGGAGGCCTTGAGGCTCCCACCACGCTTCCTATACACTTACACTGGGTGCCCTCAGTAGAACAGGGACACCTATTAAAATAAGCCCTGGAGGGATTTTACATTTTAAATTTTAAATTAAGGGGGTCATTCTGACCCTGGCGGTAAAAACTGCCAGGGCCAACGACCGCGGGAGCACCGCCAACAGGCTGGCGGTGCTCCCATGGGCATTCTGACTGCGGCGGTACAGCCGCGGTCAGAAACGGAAAACCGGCGGTGCACCGCCGGTTTCCCGCTTCGCCGCCATGGGGATTCCGAGCCCCATACCGCCATCCTGTTCCTGGCGGTTTTGGCCGCCAGGAAGAGGATGGTGGTATGGGGTGTCGTGGGGCCCCTGGGGGCCCCTGCAGTGCCCATGCCAATGGCATGGGCACTGCAGGGGCCCCCGTAACAGGGCCCCACAAAGATTTTCAGTGTCTGCCATGCAGACACTGAAAATCGCGACGGGTGCAACTGCACCCGTCGCACCCCTTCCACTCCGCCGGCTCCATTCGGAGCTGGCATCCTCATGGAAGGGTGTTTCCCGCTGGGCTGGCGGGCGGCCTTCTGGCGGTCGCCCACCAGCCCAGCGGGGAACTCAGAATAACCGCGGCGGTCTTTTGACCGCGCATCGGTATTCTGCCGGCGGGACTTTGGCGGGCGGCCTCCGCCGCCCGCCAAGGTCAGAATGAGGGCCTAAGTGTTTTGCCCCAGGGAAATTGTGGTCTCCATGGCCCGGCGGTCCGTGTGGCCCCCCATAAAAAAATTCAAATAGTCCTGGGGAGCTGGTGGTCTCCGGGGCCCAGGGCGGTCCGCACAGACCCCCCTAATTGTTTTAAAATGTAGTCCCGGGGAGTGGGTGGGCACTGGGGCTTGGGGAGTCCATGTGGCCCCCCTATAAATAATTTTGAAATAGCGCTGGGTAGGTGGTGGTCCCTGGGGCCTGGGAGAGTCTTTGCAATCCCCCTCTATAAAAATGAAAAAAGAGCCCCAGGGAGGTGGAGGTCCCTAGCGTCTGAGGGGATCCACATGGACCCCCATAAAAATGTTTAAAATAGCCCCATGGATATGTTGGCCCCCATGTCCCAGGGGAGTGTTTGTGACCCCTCTACATTTTTTTATGCAGCCCTGGGAAGGTGGTGGTCCCCTGGGCCCAGGTGGGGGCTGTGCAGCCCCTTATATAAATATATTTATATCTACCTTAGGGAAATGGTGGTCCCTGGGGCCTCCAACTATTTTATCAGGTAGCCCCAGGGAGGTGGTGGTCCTGGGGCCCTCTTTGGCCATACATAGCTGGCATTTGGAGTTTAAAGGGTGATGAATGCAGGGCCTGCAGCCAAAGCTTGCTGTGCACAGCTGAAGATTGTGTGTGGCATGGGGCTCGCTGGTTTTAGAGGACTGGTCACAGGGCCTGGCCACAGGCCAGGTCCTGTAGGCAAATCCTATCGCAAGGTGCATGGTTGGGTGGCTATAGAGGGTTGCATGCAGGGCCTAGCCGCAGGCCCTGCAGTCAACCCCTTCCACGCATGGCAGAAGGCAGTGTGTGGTGCTGGGTTGGGTGGTTATAGGGAGTTGGCCGCAAGGCTTGGCCTTGCTGGAAATTAGACCTCAGCATTTTTAATATATGCAGGGGTTTATTGTGAGAAAGTTCCGGTTAGGAGTGTGGATTTATTCAAATACATGGATGTTATTTGGAAGGCCCACCTATCTTTCGGAGGGAACGCTTGGGCCCACTATGATGAGGAGTTCAGGCAGGGGATCCGGAAACTAAATGAGGGGAAATAGACAGAGACTTGTGGCAGCAGATGATGGGACCTGTGAAGTTTGGCAAAACAGTATACACTGCTAGCAGTTTCCCAATAGTATATTGGCCCTTTCAGGGACGTCCTACACAGCAAAAAGTCAAAGAGGAGCTCTGGGGTCATCCTGGGACTTCAATAAGAGTATTTGCACCAGGAAATATTGTAAGTTTAAACACAAATGTTCAAAATGTGCAAGGAAACACCCCCTGCTGCAGTGTTTCAGTCACATAGGGGACCCAGAGTGCCCACACAGGGAATACCTCAGGACAATGGCAACAACAAACAGGGGGCAGGGGGGTTTCAGAGGTGTTCAGGGGGATCAGGGGCTGGGGGAAGGGCTCATACTGTGCTTAAAATGCAGCGACTGGCCCATTGGCTGCAGTTCTACTCCAGAAGGAAAGATGCACTTATTCTACTAGACGGCTTCAGACAAGGCATTAGAGTAGTATATGATGGACCGAGTAAAGACATTGGGCAGAGAATTTGAAATCCACCAGAGTACATCCACAAGTCATGCAGGAGAAGCTTCAAAAAGAAATGAAGGAAGTTAGGATGGCAGGCCCCTTTCATGACTAGCCTATTGAGAATTGTATTGTATCCCCAATTGGAGTGGTTCCTAAGAAGGAACCAGGAGAATTCTGACTTATACAGAATTTGTCTTGGCCGGCAGGTTTTTCAGTTAATGACTTTATAGATGAGGAGTTGTCATCAGTGTCCTACTCATCTGTTGATGCAGCAATGACATTGGTGGAACAGGCAGGTCAAGGTGCACCAATGGCAAAGAGCAATATAAAGTCAGCTTTCAGACTGCTGCCAGCACGCCCAGATGACTTTCAATTGCTTGCCATACAAATTGGGTAACAATGGTACATGGATAAGACACTGCCCATGGGTTGCTCAATATCGTGTGCACTTTTTGAGAGCTTCAGCTCTTTTTGGAAATGGCTCTTTACTTGGTCTTCAGGCCATATGCAGGTGACTCACTATTTGGACGACTTTTTCTTTGTCACAAACTCCAGTTTTGCAGGCTGCCAGAAGTTGCTGGTAAGTTTTCAGGAGCTCATGGAGGACATGGGGGTGCCATTGGCACCAGAGAAAATGGTAGGAGCAAGTACCATAATTTCCATCATTTTTGGGAATAGAGCTGGACTTTGAAACTATGGAGGCTCACCTTCCGATGGAAAGGAAGCTGTGTATGCAATTGTTGCTGGATGCTATGCTAGCTAAACCCAAGGTAACATTCAGGGAAGTCCAAGTCCTCTTAGGTCATCGTAATTTTGCGTGTAGGGTAGTGAGAGCAAGGGAGGGCCATTTGTAGGCATCTGGGTTTAGTTGTTTCAGGCTTAACCTTATCCCATCACCCCGTGAGATTGTCTGCAGGAGTAAAGGAGGATTTGCACATGTGGCGTGCATTTTTGGACTACTTTAATGGTATCCTTATACAGGCTCCTTTGGAGATTGAGTAGGGTGTGTAGATATATCATGATGCTTCTGGTGGAGTGGGCTTTGGGATCTTTTGGCAGGGTTTTTGGTGTGCAGAGGAATGGCCATCTGAGTGGAAGGCTTGGAGCCGCAGGATTGCCTTTTTGGAGCTTTTCCCTTTAGTTGTGGCAATAACTATCTGGTCCCAACTATTACAGCATGTGAAAGTATTATTTAGAGTAGACAACATGTTGGTGGTACATGTAATAAACTGACAACCTGCAAGGTCCCTCAGTTCCTCAAGTTACTGAGAGTGCTTGTGCTGACTTGCTTGTGGTATGATATTCTCTTTTGGACAGAGCATGTCCCAGGGGCGAAAAATTACATTGGGGATGCTTTGTCTCATTCACAGTGGTAAATGTTCCATGGACTTACTTTAGAGGCGGACAGGCAACGGATAAAGATACCTTCATATTTCTGGAAGATAGGAGGAACAGGATGCTGCAATTGGTGTTAGAGTCTCTGGCAGAGTCAACTAGGAAGAGTTATGCACAGGCATGGTCAGAATTTCTCACATCAGGGGCAAGGAGAAGATCATCAGAATTGGAGCACATGGAGGATGTGGTGTAGTTTTTAATAGGTCTCATCAACAAGGGTCTCTCCAGGGTGGCAATAGTAGGCAAGCTGGAAGGGGCAGTCCGTGCTTCATTTTTTTTCTTAATTTTCCCTGGAGCCGTGGATCCTCTGCGAATCACAGCAAAAATAAATAAAATGACTTTTAGCTCTAGGGGGGGGGGATGGTCGCTCTGGGAGCCCAGCGCCAGGACTAAGGAGTCAGGGTGACGCTACCCTGGCCCCTTGTTTTTTTGTTTTTACTATTTTTTGTGGGACTCGGCTGAAGTCACGTCCCAAGATGGCTGCCAACACTTCCTGGTTTGAAGTGTTGGTAGCCAATCAGAACTGTGCATTTCCCTGCATGAGCTCATCCTTTTTTACATAGTTGTTGCGGCCAGAGATAAACAAATTTAGTTTCTCTTTAATATCTCCAAAACTACTGAAAGGATTTTCACCAAATAAGCAAAAGCACAATCTGTGTACCCAGAGCTAGCTTTGTGCAAAATGTGGTGTAACTCTGTCCAGTGGTTCCGCTGTAGTCGGGTCTAAAGTTCCTTTGGGAATTAACATGGGAAACACAACTCTTTTGCCCCCCCCACCTTTTCTTCTTGGGCCCTGCTTAACAGATCACTACAGAACTTTCTGTGTGCAACAAAAATCACCAGGGCACTTTATTTTGGAAAATGTTTGTGAAGATTCATCAAACGCTGCCAAAGATATAGCCTAGTCAAAAAAAGCTTTTTATATGAAAACATGGTCCTAACTATAGCTACCTAGTGGCAACCACCACTAGGTCATAGATATACATACAAATATATATAAAAAGCTCCTGTTGTTCTTTCAGCACTCCCCTAGTGATCCATAATGGGCGCAGGACCCATTTCAATGTTACACCAAATAAAGTTCAGATGCTGGCACTCCAAGCAACTGGAATGTTTATTTAGCCCAAAAAAACTCCTTGTCAAAATTTCAGATTTTCAAATTTCACATGCAAAAATAGGGCAACGCGTTTCAACCATCACGGTCTTCTTCAGTGGCCCAAAAAGAAAGAATTTCAAACTCACCATGGCCCCTCCTACCCTAGGTATATAACCCCTTACTAGTCATAGACATAAAATACATTTTCAATAAATTCTTTTTTTTCTCCTCTTCTTTTTATCTTTTCCTTGTTTTTTTCTTCTTCCTCCTTTCCTCCCTCAAATAAATCCTACAATATATACAAAATAAATTTGCAAAATTTCCACATGACCAATGATTTAATGATCTATACACTGCTTTAGCAACATTTTGATTCAATTTCCAAATTGTAAACAAACATCATGATAATTTTCATATTATTTGTAGGGTGACCACATTTGCAAAAAAGATCATAACCAAGTCAGATAAAGCCTTAAACGGCGTTAACACCCATTATCCATCATCTCTCATGTCCGGAAAGTGTTGATTAACCAATATGTACAAAAAGTTCAGCGTCCTTATTTAAACCCCAGGGATGTCGACTATTCAGGCGAATAATGTACTCGGATTCCAATTTTCTCAGTTTCCTTTCTCTGTCGCCACCCCTTGGGGTACCTAGCACCCTATCTATTCCAAAAAATGTAATTTTATTTATCATTCCTGCATGTACCAAATTGCAGTGGCGAGCCACCGGGTAAGTTACATCATTATTTGTAATTGCTCGCCAATGTTCCAGGATCTGTTTCTTTATGGGAAAGATAGAACTACCCACATATTGTAGCCCACCTTGGCACACTATCACATAAATTGCAAAGTCTGAATTGCAGCTAAGGAATTTTTAATTTCTCTCTTCGTCCCCTGTTGGTAATACATAGTCTCTGCGATTCACACTATGCCTACAGGCCTTACATTTTGTGCATTTAAAGAAACCTTGATGTTTGTCTAAAAAGGTCTCCCTCCTTTTAAATGAATAACTATGTACCAGCATATCCTGTAAGGAACTGCTTTTTCTGTAAGTTATTCTTGGATGAGGACTAACTAATTGCCCAATCACCTTATCTGCCTTTATCAGATGCCAATATTTAATCAGAATTTGTCTCACTTCAGACGAATACGCACTAAAGGTAGTTATAAATCTCAAGGTATTCGTATCAATCACCTTCTTTTTTGGAACCAATAAATCAACTCTCTGAACTCCCGCTATCTTACGACATGTGTCCTTGATAACTCTATTCGGATACCCTTTAGATCTAAACCTGTGAACCATTATTTCTTGCTCCCTTTCAAAACTCTGAGGTGTACTACAGTTCCTTTTCACTCTAAATAGTTCCCCATAGGGTATACTCCATTTCACACTTGGCGGGTGGTGACTATGGGCATATAAGATACTGTTTCCTGCCGTCCTTTTTCTGAACAGTCTAGTATGAAGGGTACCTGCTTCAACCCTGACCTCAACATCTAAACATTCCATAACCTGTTTGTGTGTTTTATATGTAAATTTGAGATTCAGGTCATTCCTTGGTAACCAATTCAAAAAGTCACATAACAATGATTCAGGACCATCCCAGATTGCAAATTTATCGTCAATATATCTTGTCCAAAAAATAATATGGTTAGACCATTTTTCATTCTTGTCCACCATCACATGCTGTGTTTCCCACCACCCCATAAAAAAGGCAGGGATAACTTGGGGCAACGCAACTCCCCATCGCAGTCCTATTGATCTTCATACAGGAAAAAAATGTATTCCAAGCAAAATCTTAACATTTTCAAAAGCAATTCAGAATAGTCAAACAGTCTCATAGGTTTATCCCTAAAAAAGTGCTTACAAGCCCCAATGCTCAAAACATGTAGGATACAGGTATACAATGATACAAAATCTATAGTTACCATAATATAATGAGGTTTCCAAGGAATATACTGTATTTTTGTTATAAAATCCATGGTGTCTCTACAATATGAGGCCAGACTGAATACATAAGGGCATAAGAAGTGATCTAAATATATTGAGGCATTCTCTAAGAGACCACCTTTCACTGATACTATAGGTCATCCTGGGGGGTTACAGGTATCCTTGTGTATTTTAGGTAACATGTAGAAACAAGGTGCTAAAGGTTTCCTAAACAGCAAAAACATAAACTCATCATCTGAAATCAAACCACTGTCTAAACTCTCAAGGAGCAGATCATGAAACCTAGTTATTGATGCTCTGTATGCTGTCACCGTTGATGCTTCATAACAATTAGAATACACCAATTGTCTCCTTGCTTCCTTTTGATATTTTTGCAAATCCCATAATACCACATTACCCCCCCTTATCAGCTGGTTTATTCACAAACAAAGTTGCTTTATTCAACAAAACTATAGCTGCTCGTTGACCTGGTGTGAGATTCTGTGCAAACACATCATGAGTATTATTCCATAGTCTGACTAAGTCAAAAATCATGGCTTCATGAAAGGCATTAATATTATCATGCGGAGTAGTAGGATTACATCTCAATTTTAATTTTAATTTGCTTCCACTCATATTTCCTGTTTCCAAACCCAATTTTTGCAATAACTCAGTTTCCGTGTCCCACGTTCTTTCCCCTACTTCCAATTCTCTCAAGGTAGCTAGACCCTCAATGTCACTAATAGTCAATTCAGAAGATTTATCTGTATCATCTACATTCAGATTTACTTCTGCAATTTAACTTGATCTTTCTGTCGTGCAAAGATTTTCATTAACTTCAATTTCCCAACAAATTGAAAGATATCAATACTTGTCTTAGTGTAATTAAAATTGGCTGTCGGACAGAAAGATAGGCCTAATTCAAAAACTGTTCATTCATCCTGAGGTAAGGAATGATAAGAGGTATTAACTATAGTGAGTTTATTTTCATTACTTATCTCTTTCTCCTGTTCTGATGTGTGTTTCTGTCATCCAATTTTTCGCTTTCTTGCTGCTGTTCCACCTCTTCTAATCTTTGTGCTTCTCCACCTTCTCCCCTGCCTCTTGGGGGCTTTCTTTGTGGTCTGTGATTCATTTGTAAAAAACGATATTCTTCCATGGTTGTAAATGGTTGCCCTACCACTGTGCTAGAACCTGGTAACTCCTCAATATCAGATATGTTCTTCACACTGGATTCCGACGAGGACATCCCCAGTCGTTTTAAAGCTTCACCTTGTCGAAAATCCTTTCTTGCTTGATCATACCTTCTGCCAAACGTAAGAATACGGCCCATTGTGTAGTAATGTTTGTCACGTATACATTTTCTCCTCTTCCTCAATTTAATTTCTTCTTCATACTTCTTGAGTCTTTCCTCCATGTCTTTATAAAACTTCTTAATCTCATCTTCTGCCTCATGCTTCTCTAATGCTGCCCTCAAATTTCCAATTTCCTCACTGGTTTGTGTCAATTCTATGGCTGCATATTTTGATAGGTGCTCCAACATACTTTTACACGTAGCTGCCATTAATAAGGACCATTCTTCTAACAATTTGGGATGCGGGTTAACATGTGTGGGAGTAATGTGTATTCTGAGACCACGTGGAACCCTACCTACCTCAATATAGTTATTTAAAGAAATTACTTCCCAGCTTCTATTTCTTTCTTTTTTACAGAACCTCTTCAAATGCCATATTTGTTGCTTCAGGGGCACAGTCCCCTGTGATTCTCCATCTTTGCCCCCATATGCCAAAAGTGTAGAACTCGTAAAATTTTCATCAAATAAGCTACATGCCTCCTCCATTCTCAGACGTATTGCCTCATTCATTATGGACACAATAATATGGGAGTTCCTTCCACAACCATAAAACTGCGAAATATCATGTATTAATCGCAGATGGTCTGACTGTTAGTCTTAAAAATATTTCATAACAGCCATCAAGATATCTCCACAAACTATTTGTTAGAGACTTGTTAATATCCTGTATTTTTTCACGTGCAGTGCCAGATTCTCAGTTTAACTGCTGACATAAATGTCACTTTATATACAGAAACAAACGTAGAGATATTGTTTAAAAGAAATCCAGTCTCCAGTGTTATTACCAGATTCACACAACAGAAAAACCGCGTAGGAAGAACTTGTATTTATTGCTGAAATCAATAACTAATGCCTGTCCCGTGTCCTTTCACACAGCAAATTGCAAATTAATGTCTCTTTGTGCACGAAAAATGGAGAGAAAAGATAAGGCTGTTTACCATTTGACTGCTGATATTAATGTAGCTTGGTGCATGGAGGCCAAGAAAGAGAATATCATTTAAATATGCCTCAATCTCTGCGCTTGTAAAAATCACAAAATTCCAACCGTACCCAACGGCTTCCATCTAGTTTCACAAGTCGGTCACGCCGAGGAGAACTCCAGCACACAAACAGCTCACATCTGTTACTGAAATCCACAACCAATGTCCATCCTGTATTGTTTCCACAGCAAGTCAAAGTTAATGTCTCTTTGTTCTTAAAAAAACATTAGGATAATTTTTTTTAAAACATTTATCTTGGGTACAGCCTGCTTTTGTCACCGCGCTGGGTGCTCTCACCACTCACACGCCGGGCGCTTCAACAGAGGAACAAAGAACAAGTTCAGCACGCGGAAAAACAAAACTCGGCATTTCCGCTTAAGTAAAAGTCTATGACTTTCGCCAGCATCGGCAAAGGAACGCCGTCAGGGAAGAAAGTGTTTACCTTGTATCTCTTTGTAAATTTCAACAAGTCAGACGTTCCTGTCACAAGGTCAATAAACAAAGAAACAGTTGCAAGCCACCCTCCGGTTACGGGACGGAACCTCTACTCGCTTGTAAATAATCCAACTGCTGTTTAACTTCATTTATGGTTGAAAATGTGAGCTGCGGGCCCCAGGGAATCCTTAAACGACTTGAAAAGCTCCTGCTGTTCTTCCTGCACTTCCCTAGCGAGGTTGGTGCTCCATAATGGGCACAGGACCCATTTCAGGATTACACCAAATAAAGTTCAGACGCTGGCCCTCCAAGCAACTGGAATGTTTATTTAGACCAAAAAACTCCTTTTCAAAATTTCAGATTTTCAAATTTCACAAGCAAAAACAGGGCAACGCGTTTCTACCATCACGGTCTTCTTCACTGGGGAGAAGGTGGAGAAGCAAAAAGATTAGAAGAGGCGGAACGGCAGCAAGAAGCGAAAAATTGGATGGCAGAAACATACGTCAGAACAGGAGAAAGAGATAAGTGATGAAAATAAACTTACTATAGTTAATGCCTCTTCTCATTCCTTATCTCAGGATGAATGAACAGTTCTTGAATTAGGCCTATCTTTCTGTCCGACAGCCAATTTTAATTACACTAAGACTCGTATTCATATCTTTCAATTTGTTAGGGAATTGAAGTAAATGAAAATCTTTGCACAACAGAAAGATCAAGTTGAATTGCAGAATGTAAATCTGAATGTAGATGATACAGATAAATCTTCGGAATTGACTATTAGTGACATGGAGGGCCTAGCTACCTTGAGAGAATTGGAAGTAGGGGAAAGAACATGGGGCACAGAAACTGAGTTATTGCAAGAATTGGGTTTGGAAACAGGAATATGAGTGGAAAAAATTAAAATTAAAATCGGGATGTAATCCTACTACTCTGCATGAAAATATTGATGCCTTTCATGAAGCTGTGATTTTTGACTTAGTCAGACTATGGAATAATACTCATGATGTGTTTGCACAGAATCTCACACCAGGTCAATGAGCAGCTACAGTTTTGTTGAATAAAGCAACTTAATTTGTGATTAAACCAGGTGATAAGGGGGGTAGTGTGGTATTATGGGATTTGCAAAAATATCAAAAGGAAGCAAGGAGACAATTGGTGTATTCTAATTGTTATGAAGCATCTACGGTGACGGCATACCGAGCATCAATAACTAGGTTTCATGATCTGCTCCTTGAGAGTTTAGACAGTGGCTTGATTTCAGATGATGAGTTTAAGTTTTTGCTGTTTAGGAAACCTTTAGCACCTTGTTTCTACATGTTACTTAAAATACACAAGGCTACCTGTAACCCCCCAGGACGACCTATAGTATCAGCGAAAGGTAGTCTCTTGGAGAATGCCTCAATATATTTAGATCACTTCTTATACCCTTATGTATTCAGTCTGGCCTCATATTGTAGAGACACCATGGATTTTATAACAAAAATACAGTATATTCCTTGGAAACCTCATCATATTATGGTAACTATAGATGTTGTATACCTGTATCCCACATGATTTGGGCATTGGGGCTCATAAGCGCCTTTTTAGGGATAACCCTATCAGACTGTTTGACCATTCTGAATTGCTTTTGAAAATGTTAAGATTTTGTTTGGAAAACATTTTTTTCCTGTATGAAGATCAATGGTACATACAAAAAACCGGGACTGCGATGGGGAGTTGCTTTGCCCCAAGTTAGGCCTGCCTTTTTATGGGGGGGGTGGGAAACACATCATGTGATGGTGGACAAGAATGAAAAATGGTCTAACCATATTATTTTTTGGACAAGATATGTTGACGATATATTTGCAATCTGGGATGGTACTGAATCAATATTATGTGACTTTTTGAATTGGTTACCAAGGAATGACCTGAATCTCAAATTTACATATAAAACACACAATTAGGTTATGGAATTTTTAGATGTTGAGGTCCGGGTTGATGCAGGTACCCTTCATACTAGTCTGTTAAGAAAAAGGACGGCAGGAAACAGTATCTTACATGCCCATAATCACCACCCGCCAAGTGTGAAATGGAGTATACCCTATGGGGAAATACTTAGAGCGAAAAGGAACTGTAGTACACCTCAGAGTTTTGAAAGGGAGCAAGAAATAATGGTTCACAGGTTTAGATCTAGAGGGTATCCGAATAGAGTTATCAAGGATGCATGTCGTAAGATAGCGGGAGTTGATATGAATACCTTGATATTTATAACTACCTTTAATGCGGGTTCGTCTGAAGTGAGACAAATTCTGATTAAATATTGGCATCTGATAAAGGCAGATAAGGTGATTGGGCAAGTAGTTAGTCCTCATCCAAGAAGAACTTACAGAAAAAGCAGTTCCTTACGGGATATGCTGGTACATAGTTATTCATTTAAAAGGAGGGAGACCTTTTTAGACAAACAACAAGGTTTCTTTAAATGCGCAAAATGTAAGGCCTGTAGGCATAGTGTGAATAGTAAAGACTATGTATTACCAACAGGGGAAAAAAACAAAAATTCCTTAGCTGCAATTCAGACTTTGCAATTTATGTGATAGTGTGCCCATGTGGGCTACAATATGTGGGTAGTTCTATCTTTCCCATAAAGAAACGGATCCAGGAACATTGGTGAGCTATTACAAATAATGATGTAACTTACCCAGTGGCTCGCCACTGCAATTTGGTACATGCAGGAATGATAAATAAAATGAAATTTTTTGGAATAGATAGCGTGCTAGGTACCCCGAGGGGTGGCGACACAGAAAGGAAACTGAGAAATTTGGAATCCGAGTACATCATTCGCCTGAATAGTCGACAATCCTTGGGTTTATACAAGGACGAGGAACTTTTTGTACATATTGGTTAATCAACACTTTCCGGACATGAGAGATAATGGATAGTGGGTGTTAACGGACGTTTAGGGCTTTTTCTGACTTGGTTATGATTTTTTTTGCAAATGTGGTCATCCTGCAAATGATATGAAAATGATTATGATGTTTGTTTACAATTTGGAAATTGAATCGAAATGTTGCTAAAGCAGTGTTTAGATCATTATATTATTGGTCATGTGGAAATTTTGCAAATTTATTTTGGATATATTGTAGGATTGTTTTGAGGGAGGAAAGGAGGAAGAAGGAAAAAAGAAGGAAAAGATAAAAAGAAGAGGAAAGAAAAAGAAAACAAAATATTTCTTGAAAACTTCTTTTATGGCTATGACTAGTATGGTTTTATATACCTAAAGTAGGAGGGGCCATGGTGAGTTTGAAATTCTTTCTTTTTGGGCCAATGAAGAAGACCGCGATGGTTGAAACACATTGCCCTGTTTTTGCTTGTGAAATTTGAAAATCTGAAATGTTGACAAGGAGTTTTTTGGTCTAAATAAACATTCCAGTTGCTTGGAGTGCCAGCATTTGAACGTTATTTGGTGTAATATATATTTCAAGATGCACATATGTGGAGTTGCACATATGTGGAGTTAAACATAGAAGGCCTGCACTTACTTACCTTTCAATACTTTGTCCTTCAATATTCTGCCCATTATATTTGGTCCCATAGACATTCCTACCTCCTTATTTTGGGAGCACTCCTCCTTGCTACACGCTAGCATAATTTTGACTAACATTTTTATTCTATTAATCTTATTTGACTGTGTTTTAAAATATATATTTAATATCTTCGATGGATTAACAGATCTCCCAATTAGCCAAGGCTGTTGCCTCAGTAGGACTTGCATATGATGCAAAATATATTGGATCACACATTGAATTCCTCCAGTATCCAAAGGGAACCTTTCTATGTGGTAGTAATGTTGTTAGTATATTTGCTATTAGGGTCAAGTTTGATATAGTTTTCAATTATTTGTAACCTTAGAATTTGTTTCTTGTGCAGGGTTGTTTAGAGTGCCAGTCCGTAATGTGGAGTATTGGTGGGGCTGGCACACATACATGCACACTCTTCTACATATGTGCACACATACACACTGCCATCCACATACACACCGATCCATTTACAAAGACACACATACACCCATCATTCACAAGCACTTATAGCCACACACCCATTCACAGCATGCACACACAAATACACAAACATTTATATATGCACGCACCCATCCCAATTTTTTTTTTTTAAACTTACTGGGCTAGCGGTAATCTTACAAATGGCAGGAGGAGAGCCTCTGTGGTTTCTGGAGGCTTCAGGGAAGAGATAATAGGAAGATCCCAGCGCCTCCTCTCATTGTCCGACCTTGACATGGGTCTGCCAACAAGAGGAGGACCTTCTGTTACTTGTCACAGAGTTGGATGGAGTCAGTGAGACTTGCTGAGTCCACGCTATTCTTTGATGAGCATCATTGATGGACATTTAGCCTGGGAACTTCAGGGCTTAAAACTGAAGCAACTGATTATGAGTTTATTGGTGCTGCCACCCCTAGTCATAAGAGGGAGGACCTCACAGTGCTTTTCTGGGCTTAGAAGGTCTTACTCACAGGGCTGTGAAAGATTCAGCCCAGTCAATTACGGCTCAGGGTCAGGCAGCCTGGCATCAGGGCATTTAGCACATGTACATCTACTGGCTGACAGACCAGAACATTAAGAATATCTGTCAGGCTGACCTTTGCTCAGCCTGACAGACACTTTTCTTGTGTTGGAAAAAAGTGGCGGGCATTTCTCCTCCACCCTTAATGACAGGCTGCAACAGTTTTTTTATTTAACATCAGAGTAGTCTATGCAAACCTAAAAACATTAGGCTCTTGGATTCCTAAGAGAATCTCTTGCTCTAACTTTGTCAAACCATGGAAAATGTAAGTGGCGTTTTCTTAATTTTGCACTGAGTATTTTCCTTATGGAGACTGGGGGAATGTTTCCAAACCCATGCCATGCAGAACAGGTAAGGTTTAAAGATACTGATGGATATTATTCACTGTGGATAAGGCTAGCCTAGCAGCAATTGCCCGAAATGTGAAAATCTCCAAAATACTGTGCACACCATTTAATTTATTAACAAATGCAAACTTTACATTTATAAAAAGCCTTAATAACTGATCGTCAACACCGTTTGTACTCTGTACAGATAAGAAAGCAGATATAAATAATAATGTGCACAGCCTTATCGACAAAACCTAACAGCTGCCACATGATAAGAAAGTAACCTAAGAGCAGACTGTGAAAAGGAAAAGAACAGGAGGTGCTTTCTTGTGCTTAGATAAAACCCGAGATTCTGTGGAGCCCTTTGGATGCAAAGCTCCATATAAACCTGGGAGTCAAATTGAAATAGATGGTATTTATGATTTTTTTTGTACTCTTGAAAACGAGCGAAATCGTCCAAAATGACGATGACAATAGCAGTCCTAGTCTGAAATCTCACGTATCATTTGAATTTATAGTAAATTTAAAATAATCTGTAGCTTTGCATCTCTTGCAGTTCCATCATAGGCTTGCTCTTAGTGTCATAGATATCATAGCAAGAAATACGTAAAGCAGCATCAAGCAAATCTGTAACATTGGGTATACCCTGTAAATTAAAAGGAAATAAATCTAAAACCATAATTTCGTTTGTGCTTGACTAGAACTTTATTTTTTTAAGACTCTGATTAGCTCGCCACATAGGTAGGCCTCAATAGTTCAAGTATACATGCTGCGCAAGGGTTATTTTAAAATCGCATCAGCTAGCCCTATGAAATCCACTGCAAAGAACGGAGAAAATACCCAAGTGTTGCTCCACATAAATGATCAAACATGCAAGGAACACGCCACGGAATGTTTAAACACTGGTGAAGGTTGCATGCTGACTGCCTGCCAGCACCAGTCTTCCCAAAGCATTCTGGCAGATGACATAACGAATAATATGTATACTTGACATCAGTCAAGTTTTTGCCACCCTGTTACATCAAGTGCTGGATACGTTTGGATCTGTGTTTTCTGTTACTTTGCACTCATCGACAGGGAGCAATCCATTAGTTTAGGGTACTTGTCAAGCTTTTTCAATATTTCAGGTCCTATACTCCCTCACACCGCAGGTTCTATCTCCAGGGTGCGTCAGTCCAACAGCCTTTAGAAAATGTAAAAGGTAGGGGATGGGAGCACGTACCTGTCTGTGCCCCTCCTCACCATGCACTGTGGTAAGTGCCATGCTGAATGTTTACATTCATAGACAGTCAAGTGTTTGCCACCCGTTATTGTCACAGCAAGTGCTGATATCCTTGGATGCGTTTTGTGCTAATTAACACTCGTTTGCAAGTAGGAACACTTCCATTTGGGGATGCTTTGCATGCAGCTTTAAGCATATTTCAGCAGCATTTTAAGACTTGGGTGCATAAGGCACCACAAACCAATAGACATAGACTATATTTAAGGTTTGGAAGGTATCTCGCAAAAAACACGTGTTTATATCGTTGATGCTGTGCACTCACTTCCTTTTCTTAATGGTGCTGTGCATTCACTTCCTTTGTTTAATGGTGCTGTGCATTCACTTCCTTTTGGTAACGACCAGTGCTGTCTCCTGGGCGCCAAGGTCCCTTCAGGGTCGTGCAGGACAATCATATCAATAACAAGTTCTCTGATCACCCTAATATAAAGTGAAGCGATTGAGCACGAACGAAAACGCTTCATTACAATATGTAACAATACCAATACGAAAATGTCCAATTGTGTAATTTAATTTAGCTTGTGCAAATCCAAATATGATATTTGAATTTATATTAGATACTGGATTCTGTAATCGGTGTGCAACTGTACCCACAAACTATAGTATCTTGTTTGGAGTTCGTCATGTTAAAGATGTCTCTGCTATAATACATTTGTCATTTTCAAAGCCAACAGCTGCTTCTAAGCATTGAGCCATGTGCTAATAAAATACCTAAAATAAGTGATTAAAGAAAAATAGCATACCGAGTAGCCAGTCCCCGTACTCATCGTACCTGCAGGATGCACAATTTTGAGATCTGAATGCAACATGTGGCCTTCAGCCAGGGCATTGCGCCTTCATGCCAGCTGAGATGCAGCATAAACATATGGTGTATACTGCAGGAAATAGTTTCTGTGATTTTAAGTAAAATTTAAAAAATATACAAAGGCATGTATTCATTAACTTTGGAGTCATTATCAGCAATAACTGAACAGTGCATTTGATCCATTGGATCAAAAAGATAAACTAAAACATAAATTAAGAAGTCAATTTAGGGATGATGGCAGAATGTTTGCAAAGAATAGCTTTTGGGAGGGATATTGACTGTTCCACAGCAAAAGGCCACCACACAGTAAAGGCTCCTATACTTTGAGCCCAAATCCAGACCAACCCTACCTGCCAGAAGTGTACAAGAGAAATGTCTGCGAAGAAGTATTTTGGTGGAAAATGCCACCATGCACAGCATCATCATTTGTATGAACAGGATGATGACAGACCAACTTTGTGAATGAGGCCAGGTGGTAGTGAAAAAACAGTCACAGTATTAATGGCTCTTATTGTAACTTTACCGGCAAATGCAGACCTCAGTAATTTTGAGTCAGTCTTACTGTCAACGTGTCCTGACAATAGGATGATGTAATCCAGCTGATATCATTTTATCCTTACTGTCTTAAACATAAACCGTGGGGTGAGTAATTCTGTTGATTTCCATGTTCAGCACATTGAGTCATCATATCTATTGTGATTCAGCAAACCTGTGCTGTTCCGAACTAATCCACCCTGATGGCCCTTCTCATATTTCACTAGCAGATAGATCTGACTGGGGAACACTAAAATTACGTTCTACTATGTTTGCTAAATACCAACTGATGGTATTGAGTAATCATTATTACAAGTCTGGTCTTTTGGTGATATATATATTAATGAATAACAAAATCTGTATTTGTCTCTACCTTAGGCCACCAACTTAAATAATGCTATCTGTTTCTCATTTCAGTGATCTCTTTGCGCAGCGTATGCACTGAAACTTGGCCAATTTGTGCTGTGCTTGTTGTGTTCGGTCTGGTACAGGCAAAGAAACTGTTCACAGGGATCTGTAGAAAAGCTACCTAAGTAATAGTCATGAGACAGGACTTGTTCTTCGAATTATTGATACTAGCTTCTAAAGTAAAGACAGAGGACATAAAGGGTCAGCAATCACATTTGCAAAGTACCTGTGATGCAACAATGTTCCCTTAATAAAGCCTGGTATGCAAAACCTCCAAAAATCCACATTGTGATAGGATTAAGGGTGAGTATATATTAGCCCACAAAACTTCTATCTGCTCCTGTGATGTCCACAGCAGTCATTCACACAATTGAAACTTTCCCTCGTGGACAGCTTCCAAAATGTGAATGGGTACTGACTGACAAAGAGCATTCACAAAACGTCCCTTTGCTGTTTTTTTCTGAGACTCCCAAGGAATCTCAGCGCTGACTGACATTGTGAGCCTGAAAGACATCTTTGACACACACTGGCAACTATATGCATTGTCTTAAAACAAACAAGAAGCAACAGTGATTTCTCGGGTGCACATCCCTCACAAATTGAGTGCTGTACTATAAGGCCAACAGTCGTGCTCTAACACTATAGCACACCCGTTGCCGAGGTGTGTGAGTATGGAAACCTAGAGTGCTCCCAGGCCGGTTAATCCAACAAGAAACATGACAGCGGAGCACACACTATTTAAATATCTTTGTTACCGTCCTAATTCAAGTCCTTTTATGCATCCATTTATATACCCCAATAAATTCTAATTCTGAGTTATTGTAGTAATCCAAGCATGTTACCATCTAAAACCCCTACAGACATTCCGGTCTGTGGTATATATTCTTTTACTAGAACCCAACACTACATATACATTTCACATCATATAAACGTATTACGCATTCCATTATTTGTACGTATTCTGATTACAAATACAATTATTTGCTGATTGCCTTGATGTTGCTTTTTTAAATAAAAGCACAGTTGTTTTGATGAAAGTTCGTAAATATTTTGTCGTTGATTCCTCCTGAAAAGTCTTTCAAAAGTGGTCGGGCCCGTAAAAGTTAAACTATTCTGTTAACCCCCGATATGATTTAATTTGTATTACAGAGGTTATCACGGCACATTTTATTTATAAGTACATTACATTCATGTAGAAAGTGCCCGAACACCTCTTTAATACAACTTTAATTTTGTAGCATGTTGGTAGTAGAGTATAAAATAAATAAATATAAGAACACTTGTCATTATCTTGAGAAGCTCATCCTCCGGCCTTGTGCACAACTGAAGCCCTCATTCTCCAGCCTGCCGCAGCCTGACCAAGATATGCATGCTGGGAAATAGCACCCTAGCCAATCCAAGCACTGCTGTCATGCTGATTTTAATACCAAACGACATAATAGCAGTGGCAGGACTGGCTGGGTCAAGGAAGCACAACGCTCCATCTGAGATCGATGGGGCTGCTTCTTTGCTATACCGGCTCCCTGTTTGCATTGATTATGGAAGCCTGAGCAGGCTGCAGCATAATGACCAGCTAATCTGACATGCGCAGCTCACTTAACACAGCCTCATATTCAGTCCTCGCCAGGAGAGAGAGCTCCTCACCCTGCCCCTGCCTTAAAGGAACCGAGGCCCATATTTCTACTTTTTGACACTAAACTGCGCTAACGCAGTTTTGTGTCAAAATAATTAGCGCCGGCTAACGCCATTCTGAAGCGCCATGCGGGCGCCGTATTTATTGAATGACGTTAGCCGGCGTTAGCCGCCGGCGCCGTCTGGTGTGCGTTAAAAAAAATGACGTACACCAGGCAGCGCCGGCGTAGGGGGATATGGGGCTTGGGCGTCAAGAAATGGGGCAAGTCAGGTTGAGGCAATTTTTTCGCCTCAACCTGATTTGCGCCATTTTTTTTCACTCCCAACCCCCATAGAAATGACTCCTGTCATGCCCCCTTGCCCAATGGCCATGCCCAGGGGACTTATGTCCCCTGGGCATGGTCATTCGGCATAGTGGCATGTAGGGGGGCACAAATCAGGCCCCCCTATGCCACCCAAAAAAAAAAAAAAAAAACACTTACCTGAACTTACCTTAATGTCCCTGGGATGGGTCCCTCCAGCCTTGGGTGTCCTCCTGGGGTGGGCAAGGGTGACAGGGGGTGTCCCTGGGGGCATGGGAGGGCACCTCTGGGCTCCTTCAGAGCCCACAGGTCCCTTAACGCCTGCCTTTTGCAGGCGCTAAAAAACGGCGCAAAAGCGGCCGTATGTCATTTTTTTGACCCGCCCACTCCCGGGCGTGATTTTTGCCCAGGAGTATAAATCCGACGCACATGCCTCGGAGTCGATTTTTTAGACGGGAACGCCTACCTTGCATATAATTAACGCAAAGTAGGTGTCCACGCAAAAAAATGACGCAAACTCCATGGACTTTGGCGCTAGACGCGTCTAACGCCAAAGTATAAATATGGAGTTAGTTTTGCGTCGAAATTGCGTCAAAAAAAACGATGCAATTCCGGCGCAAACGGAGTATAAATATGCCCCCGAATTATTAGCAATATGGAGGTTGTCCTATGGATGAGCCACCCCTGGATGTATTAATGTTTTACTGATTACTAAAAAAAAAATAGTAATGCTTTCGCAAACTGGGTGGGGCCTGTAGTGATGGTGGTCAGGGTAATGTGACGATGCTTCATGAACTGAGCTGGCAACGTTGCTTGGAGGAGAACTCCCCTGCAGGTATCCGAGTATGATACTGACTGATGCTTTATTGACCTGAGCCTGTGCCCAAAGTGAGGATGCATCTGTGTGTGTGTGTGGGTGTGTGACATCACAGGGCATGCTCGGTGAATGATGTATTGCATTCCTTCCAAGGCTCAATTAAACCAAGATGACAAATGGGATAACCAGTGTCTACTCAAGAAAGCAACCTCACACAACTCGACTGCAGAAGTTTCTTTATGTCACAGTCACCTACATTCGTAGACATCCAGCCTCTTGGATCTTCAGAGGTTTTACTTCAAGTGGAAGGGACAGCCTTTCCTCTCAGACTGAATGGCAGCAGGTATCAGGGATTTGCTGAGAGATCTCTACTCAGGATGCTGGTGTGTGCTTCCTGGTGGGGCCCAACTAATGTCTCTGGGCTCCCCGGGTGTCCAGTTCACTATGTGGTCATCTACCAGAGAGCTAGGAAGCCACTCGTCAGCCATTTCCTATCAGTTGGAGTACCACTTCCAGAAAGCTGAGACATTCTGCATAACTTTGTTACTCCTCACTCAGCTCCATTTCATGTTTCCAGTAAGCCACTTGAAAAGGGTTTTTCTCAAATAGGAGACAAAGTGGCATATTTAGGCGCCCCTACAGCCTCCTTGCACAACATTAGCACCATTTTATGTTATGCTAATGTGCCCCAATGAGGCCAAAATCCCCATGCCATATTTACAAAGTGGTGCAATGCATGCATTGTGCCACTTTGTAACCCTTTGCACTACATTATGCCTGCATAATGTATGCAAAGGGGGCGTTCCCCCGTTGGGGGGGGGGCAAAAAAATGCCTCAAAGAAATCTAACAGATTTCTTTGCGTCATTTGTTTTGACTCTTTTAACACCTGCTCAGAGCAGGCGTTAAAAGGAGACACACCATTGATTACAATGGGCCTCAATGAGCTTTGAAGGATTAGTTTCACATTTTTTTACTCTAATCATGCAAAGCTCCTGACTAGCGTAAAACATTCAGACTCAAGTTCCCTAATTACTGCCATGGTACGCCGTATTTTAAATACAGAGCACACACGGAGGCGTTAGGGGTACCCTAAGGGGTGCAAGAAAAATAGCGCTGCACTCTGTGTAGCACCACTTTTCTTTAAAATTCCCACCGGCCTGTCTGTTGCGTGTAGTATGAGCTAATTTCCCACTTGAATACCAGACTTTCTGTCTCCATGGGCTTGACTGGTTTTAACACTGTTACGATCTTGAGGACGTTGCCTAGCGTGTTTGTCCATGGCTTTTGGGGACCACGAACCAGGAAGAGGCATGATGCCCTCCCTAACAATGATATCCATGAGTGCCCTGTGGGCGGTGCTATGCAAACTGCACCTGTACACACCAAGGATATTAGTGATGACATTATCAATGCATTTTCCTGTTGCCCCACGGCCATTCTATTGACCTTATTCTCTGTTTACAAGAGACATTCAACCATGCTGTTGGCCTAAGGCCAGCAAGACATGTCCTTCCTGTGTGTTATGACTAGCAAATCCAAGTATTTTCAAAATTTGTGGCCCTGGAATGGAGGCCAATTATCCCTTTTTAGCATTAAGAGTATATAAAAAATGGCAAAGATCGTGTCTAGATAGTGTCCAGTATGGTCAAAATTTGTGCTCGCTACAAATTCCACTACAGGAAACTTGGGCCCATATTTATACTTTTTGATGCAAAACTGCGCTAACGCAGTTTTGCGTCAAAAAAATTAGCGCCGGCTAACGCCATTCTGAAGCGCCATGCGGGCGCCGTATTTATTGAATGACGTTAGCCGGCGTTAGCCGCCGGCGCCGTCTGGTGTGCGTTAAAAAAAACGACGTACACCAGGCAGCGCCGGCGTAGGGGGATATGGGGCTTGGGCGTCAAGAAATGGGGCAAGTCAGGTTGAGGCAATTTTTTCGCCTCAACCCGATTTGCGCCATTTTTTTTCACTCCCAACCCCCATAGAAATGACTCCTGTCTTAGCAAAGACAGGAGTCATGCCCCCTTGCCCAATGGCCATGCCCAGGGGACTTCTGTCCCCTGGGCATGGTCATTGGGCATAGTGGCATGTAGGGGGGCACAAACAGGCCCCCCTATGCCACAATTTTTTAAAAAAAAAAACACTTACCTGAACTTACCTTAATGTCCCTGGGATGGGTCCCTCCAGCCTTGGGTGTCCTCCTGAGGTGGGCAAGGGTGACAGGGGGTGTCCCTGGGGGCATGGGAGGGCACCTCTGGGCTCCTTCAGAGCCCACAGGTCCCTTAACGCCTGCCTTTTGCAGGCACTAAAAAACGGCGCAAAAGTGGCAGTACGTCATTTTTTTTTGACCCGCCCACTCCCGGGCGTGAATTTTGCCCGGGAGTATAAATCCGACGCACATGCCTCGGAGTCGATTTTTTAGACGGGAACGCCTACCTTGCATATAATTAACGCAAAGTAGGTGTCCACGCTAAAAAATGACGCTAACTCCATGGACTTTGGCGCTAGACGCGTCTAACGCCAAAGTATAAATATGGAGTTAGTTTTGCGTCGAAATTGCGTCAAAAAAAACGACGCAATTCCGGAGCAAACGGAGTATAAATATGCCCCTTGGAGTATGCATAAGACACTACCAGCACATGACGCCAGTCGGATAGGGACCCAAAGTCTACACTAAAATCATGCCAAGGTCTTTCACGGGGGCTTCTGTGAGGATTAGTGCTGGTCTATCAGTGGACAGCTTGTCTATGTCAGAGTCCATCACAGGGAACCAGCCTTTGCTTCTTAACCTCACATTGTCTTCTTTGTCCCTTGATGTTTTGTGAGGGCAGCAGCTGATGTCTCACTTGTCAAGAAACCATAATCCAGTATCTTCTCAAATAAATTCCTCAAACCATGGGTGCAGAGTTCATAATGGGCATTCCACAGCACTATTAGGTCATGCTGGTATGTGTCATCATGGCCGCTGATTTTCAAGAGGAAGTCCTCCACTTGTACAAGAGTCCACTGCTCTTGTCTTTTGGAGGCAAGGATCAGCCTAGTTCTCTTCAGCAATATTGTCAATCTGTATTTTGTGAGGGCAGCCAATGTCTGTTATCCAATTGATGTAGTTTTCTGCCACACCCGTGAGATCTTGTGCGATGTTCAGACCCAGCCTGTGATGCCTTGACAGAAAGTTTGTGGTTTTGGCTCATGCTACCATGTTTTCAACAGTCAGTTGATATTTGGGAGCTGGAGGTCACCCTTCTCGATGAGATCAGTGGTTTGTGATCCATGATGACCTTGAACAGCTGGCCATACAGGTACCAATGGAAAGGAGTGCATTTCTTTCTCAAAGTGGGTGCACATCTTTTCAGTTTCAGCAAGAGCCTTACTTGCGAAGGCTATTGGCATCCACTAATTACTGTTGACCTGTGGCATGAGCACCACGCCCTTTCCTATCAGACTGGGGTCCACAATAAGTTCAGACTTTTTGGCTGGATCAAAGTATGACATCACTGTGCTTTGAAGGAGATCCTGTTTGATGGCTTAGAAAGCGGAGTCTTCTCCTCAGCACCATGTCCAGGGGATGGGTGATTTCATTAGACGCTGTAGCGGACCTGTCAAAGTTGCCAGGTTTGCCAGGATTTTTCAACCCCCTCTCTGGTGTCGGCCGCTGGTCGTGACCCACACCAGGGTGGGTGTGCGGGCGTCCGTCAGTGACCGACGCCTGCACCAATAGGGTTTATAAACATAAAAATAGTATTTTTATTTATTTATGAAATATTTTAATGATTTTTGCATTTTAGATTAATATAACAATACATGTTATTAAGTATAACATTACTGTTAATTGTGAACCTCACTTTTAATAATTATCAATGCATAATCCAAACATTCATTTTTTTACTTTATCTGGGAATTTAGATTTTTAATTTTAACTTGAGAAAAATAATTTGAACTTACTTTTATATATTCATATGAAGTAAATATTGATTTTAAAATGTAGCTTTTAGTATTGTGACTTTTTTTCTTTAGTTCTACATTTAAAATAAATATATACAATTAATTTACATTAATATTTAACATAAAATATTCTTACATACTTTTTCACTTTTTTGTGTACTGTACCATGTGGAGATCTCCATAGTCAAGCTGGAATCTTCATATGATGAAGTATAGGGGAAAGTAAAAATGTTGTGTCACATCTGCTTGTGTTGTTGAGTTCTACTAAACAATCATGGCTACTCTCTCTCTCTACCACTCTACCAGTTCCAAGAAGTGAAGAATGTTCTTTCTTGAACGGAAGACTGCAACTGTTACTAGTTCTTTACATAATGAGTTCCCAGATTAAAATGGATGATGACTGTTCTCACTGCTTCCTGCTTTCTATTTCCAGTCTCTACCGTATAGAAGAAAGTCTGAACCAGTCTTCTCTGCATTGCAATGCACTGAAAGTATTTTTCAGCAAGTTCGGTACCCAATTAGCCTTTATTTTTGTCACTTGAATCTTTGATCATTTTCAGTACTCACAATTGAAGCTATGGGCCATATGTATGAACACATTTTCCCATAGACATACAATGGGTAAAAACCTTTGATACATCTGGCCCTAGGTTCCTTTATGCGTAATTTAAATTTAGTGTTGCTGTGTCTCCAAATATTTTGACCCTTCCATCAGAACAACCAACTACATGTCTTTTTAACAAATGCTACTGCCCTGTCACTGACTCATGCATGCACCATCAGTGTAGGAGTGGTCTTAGTTCATGCTCCCGTTACCCTCACATTAGATTTGCATTTGATTCTGCCTAAATCCCACAGTTGGTGGTTGAATGCTTCATGGTTCAAATCGGAGGAAGAAAAAAACAGACTGAGAACCCTCCTTAGGGACTACCTGATGCTCAATGAGCTGACGCTACCTGCAAATGAATCTGATCAGCAGCAGGGAAGGCATGTCTATGAGGTATCCCAGTGACAAAAGCCAATATTGCAAGATCTAATGCTGCAATGCAGAAGACAGCATTAGAAGCTGAAATACAATTCCTCCTGGAGAAGTACCAAGGCCGTCGCACCCCGGCCTGTCTGAGGAGTCTTATTGTAAGGAAGTTTGAACGTAACCATTTTTTCACTTTGGTGACAGAAAAAGCATTCTCCTGCATTAGGCTGAATGCATATAAACACAACAAAAAAGCAGGACCTCTATTTTCAAAGCAAGTGAAGCAGAAGGAACCACAGTCCATGATTCCTTCTATTTGGAAGGCCTCTCAAATCATCCTGGCTCATCCACTCAACATTGTGTAAGAATTCCTAGTCTTCTAGACTGTACTTAATGCTGCAGATTGCCCAGTTCATACCACACGAGAACAATTGTTCATGTGCAGACTTCTCACTTTCCTTGGGAATGACTGAGAGGATCTGGAATTGGCCATTTCAGAGGAATAGGTCGCAGAGGTTATCAATACTTTGAATACAGCCAAGATGCCGGGGAAGACAGTTTCCAACCAGAATTCTATAAAGCCACCAGAGCCCAAACTGTCCCAATCCTTGCGACAATGCTACAGGAAGTTGTGTCCAGCAACTGTCTCTGACCTGAATTTAATATAGCGTAAATTTCTCTCATTCCGAAACCAGAAAAGATCCCCTTGGCTGTTCCAATTACCATCCCATCTCACTACTAAACTGTGACATGAAAATACAAGATAAGGTTCTGTCCCCCCTGCTGGGGCATGTGATTAGGTCTTTGACACACAATAGCCAAGTGGGTTTTGCCCCATACAAGTAATCTCTTGCATCATTTTGAACACTGGTGCATCTCACCTGGTCTACTAAGGTTAAGAAAAACTGCTGCCTTCCCTAGATGCTGAGAAGGCATTTGATCATGTTGAATGGCCATAGCTGTTCCACACCATGGCCGGATTTGGAATTGGACCTAGGTTCATTCAAATGGTCGAGTGCCTATTTTCATCCCCCATGGCAGTGATCAGCTCTAATGGCATCCCTCCTGATTCAATTTCCATTACCCGAGATATGAGAGGTACCAGACAGAGTTGCTACCGTCTTCCCCCCTCTTTTCTTGGCTTTAGAACCTCTGGTCATGGCCATGAGATCCTCGGCACACATTTGAGGCCTTTTGACGAAAACAAGTGCATTGAAACTCCTATTGTATGTGGAAAACACCCTTCAGACTCTGGGCATTCTTGATGCGACGATATCAGCTCCCATGACTCTTGTTGATTTCTTTGCCCACTTTTGCTCACTTTTTGGGCTACAAGATTAACTGGTCTGATATGGAAACAATCCCATTAACTTCCCAGACTTAGGAATGCTTATTATCTCAACAGCTGGCAACATGGCTCCTGCATGGTCTGAGGTATTTGGGGGTTTTGTGACACAGGGACATTCATGTTATGGTAAGAAACAACATTCCCCCTCTCTTGGATTCCACTACATTTTGTCAAAAGGTCAGCACATACGCTATCTTTATGGGGGCGAGTCCAAATGGGCAAGTTGGTGACAGTCTTGAAGTTTAACTACTTCTTTGGTGTCCTCCCTTTTTATATACCAGCATAGTCCTCGGATTTGTTTGAGTTCCTTTGCCTTCAAGTCTGGGATCTACTAAACTATATGCCCCCACATCCTCTCGGGCCTGCACTTTCCTCATTTTCGAACTTACTACAGGGCTTAACACTTGTCATAGATGGCATACCAACTTTGCGGCAAAGCAAATTGCCTCTATGGGTCAAGATCGAACAAGATCTTTCTAATGACATTCCAGACTTCATGGTTTTGTATGCAGATCCACGGGCATCACAAGATTCATGTAATCCAACGCTACTAGAGATTAATGTGGTCTGGAAAACAACCCATGCCCTCCTGCACAAAGACAGCTATTTACATCCAAGTGCATCGCTGTGGCATGTGGATCCATTACCATTGACCACTCACTACTGTCTTGGTCAGATTGTAAATTTGTGGGGATTCCGTAGATATGCCCTCTACTGTTCGAGGGTCATCTAAAATCTTTTGACAGTCTCTCTACATGATTCCACCTTTTATGCTTCTACTTCTGGAGTGATGAAGTTTGAGCTGGCGAATGTGGGAAGGTATACTGTGGCTGAGCTCAAACAATTCTGCCAGGAAAGGGGGCTCCCCACCAAGAAGGGTACCAAGAAGCTGGAGCTTCTGAAAGTTATGATGGCTTGGTAGGAGGACCACCTGTCACTGACAACCACATAAGAGCAAGAAGCTGAGGATGATGAGGAGCAGGATCAGGATCTGGACATCAGCCCTGAAATGCAGTCTCCAGAGGAGGGGGAGGACCTGCCCCCTGCATTGGAATTGTGTGCCAGAACAAGAAGCAGTATTTCATCACATGGCCTATCCCTAGAGGAGCTGGCAGACAGGAAGGCAGAGAGAGAGATTCAGTTGCAAATGGAGGAAACACTTGCTTTTGGCTCATGAAAGAAGCCATAAAGAGCTGGAACTGAAGGTAAAATTGGCAGACGCTAGCAGTAGTGGCAGCATATACACAGTGCCTGAAGAGTACAAGAAGGTATGCATACTCAAGCATCTGGTGCCCAACTATGTGGTAGGGGTTGACATAGATAAATGGCTTGCCTCATATGAGGTAGCTGTAAAGGTACACAGAATTCCAGAGGATCAGTGGGGGGTGGCTTGTGAGAACACATGCTTTCAGTGCAGAGCGACACACTGCTTTCAGTAGAAAGTGAGGACCAAAGCAGATATGCCCCTATGAAAGCCATCCTTGTCATCAAATTTAGACTCATCCTTGTCACAAATGTGCCTGAGTCTGTTCTTATTGAACATGTTTTCCCACTTATATTTCTTTGTGTAAATTGATTGCTAATAAAATATATCTTGTGTTGATTGAACTGTGCATATTGGTATGATTGTTCTCCTGTATACGTACATATATGTTTTTCATCTCTTCATTATGGACCATTGTTATTGATGGTTTCCCTTGTTGTGCAAACAATTCTCTGGACTCGATTACAAACTGATTACTCACTGGCATAACTGTTGCAGCTCCTTGCCTCTCATAACAGAGTTATGAGAGAAGCTCAAATGAAGTTCTGCTTCTTTGAGATTTTACAAGACTGGCACTGGTCACTGGTTAAATTGCACAGGGCATGATCAACTCCTACGTCGGATTGCTGACAATGTCACAGCCAAGACTGCAATATGCTACACATTGTCTGGTCCTGCCTTTCGGTCTAGAATGTCTGCAATGGGGTAAATTGCCTTATTAAAGACACTCCTGGCTATACTGCTTCCCTCCAAACTTCAATGGTGATCCCTCATGACACCCGGTTATTGCAGTTTCGTAACTCACACAATTTCCACTGGATTACCTCTATTTTTCAGAGGCCAAACTATGCGTATTCTGTCGGTATTCAATGCCCAATGTTCCAACTCAGGAAGACTGGTGGCTGGAGAGTGTAGCACGCACAGCTGCACATGAATGTCTGATCTTTTGTTTGAATGATCAGGAACACATATTTACCTAATATGGGGGTTCCCTTATTCTTGAAAGAGTATGATAGCCTTAGCTCAAGACTTCCAACTTTTTCTTGATTTCAGGCCTACACTCCTGCTTTTGACACATCATACACTCTCTTAGACTTGTTAATGCGATAGCTACACTTTTAGTTTCCAATTGGAGAAGGGGACTCCACTGACTTCTCATTTACCCTTTTGAAGGGCGACATCCTAGGGTTCTTATACACATTTTGTATATTGGCCTTAGGGCTACAGTTTAGCATTATGTCACATGTACTCTGGATTCTAATTACTCTATTCCACTTTGTTCTTTTGTACCCATTCCCTTTGATGTGATTTGTCATTCTCTTTTCCATAAGATTATTTCTACCATTATTGGGTGATATCTACTGGCACCCTTTATGCCCTTTTTATTCGTTTTGTGAAAGTTCGATGGAAATTGTGAATGCATTGGCTGTCATATAATGATGTACCTGTTCACGATCTGGTTAGAGCTTTCCTTTAAACTGACTTTTATACATTTATGATGTATACTATGTTCACAGTTTATTTGAAAATTCAATAAAACAATATTTAAACTTACAACAGCATGTGGGGTCCTTTGCCCAATTTAAATCACTGACCCAGAAGGTCATCCTATTTATGAAATTAAGAAGCTTCTCTGCAACCACTGAAAAAAGAGAATACATAACCCTCAACTGTGGAAATCTTTTTTCAGTAAGGACCACTTAATAGGATATCCACGTGTTTCATCTTCAATTGGCCTTTCCAGTGTAGAAGCTTCTTAATTTTGTCCTCAACCAACCCACTTTATCCTGAAACTTGAGTAATACAATGCTGTTGAGTGTCTTACTCTCTTCTTTATACATTTAACGCCAACATCAAAATGAAAATTAGGCAATGGAAACAGCTCAATGCTACCATGGCCACCATTGCAGAGGTGCTGCAGGGCCAGTACCACAGCCAGCCGGAATCCTCCACCCAACTGCAGGCCCCTTCCACTAGCCAGGACAATGCCCTGCCATCCACATCCACATCTGCAGCTGCTAGTAGACAGGTGGTAATGCCAGAGGACACACAGGACACCAGCACCCCTACCCCTGCAGCCCAGCTTCCCCCTCATAAATGTGGCCTCAGACCCAGACATCCCTGAGAAACACCAGCCAAGACAAGCCCACCTCCAGGAAGTGACTCTGCCCTGAAATGTCTCCCTGGTGTGCCACTGAGCTACCTTGTCGACATGCCACTGCCATTTCACCATCTTCCAATGGGCCCATGGACTATGCCCCTGTGCCACCAACAGCTGTGTAAATGTACATGAGTATATTGTTCACCATGTGCCCACTCCCTTCCACTGTCCCATCACTCATGGATATTTTTACTTTTAATAAATACACTTGTGCACACAAAATATCAGTCCTTCATCAATATGAGCAATCAAATGTAAATATGGATATATTAGCCTGTTTACATCATAATGCTGTTTTTATTGCATGAGGGGGTCTAACAGACTGCAGTGTTTGAAGTATGTCACATTGTACATTCAATTGCTGTAACACACATCTTCTTTTTCTTTCATGAAGGTCACACATCACTGGTAAGGAACACCACTGCACTTTGCACATAAGTCACCCTGAAACAATGCAGTAAACCCATTGGCATCATAGAACAGTACCTGAGAGTCACCGGAAGTTTAGCTGGGTCCTGGTGTTGATGTCTTCCCCCTCCTCTTCCCCATCACTCTCATCCATCTTCTGAGGTGGCAGGGTTTGTTGGACAGCATCCTCCTCATCCAGTAGTGGGATAGCTTTCCTCAAAGCCAAGTTGTGCCGCATGCAGCAGGCCACCGCTATCTGACACACCTTGTCAGGGACGTAGCACAGGGATCCTCCAGAGAGATGGTGGTAGTGAAATCTTGCCTTCAGTAGTCCTATGGTCCTCTCTATCACCCTCCTAGTGCAACCATGTGCCTCATTATAATGGATCTCTGCATATGTCCTGGGGTTCCTCACAGGTGTCAGGAGCCATTGCATGTTTGGGTAGCCAGAAACCCCTGGAAAAGTGGACGAAAGAGGGCTGAGACACCCACTATCTACTTGCATACAGCCTGCCAGTCAGCTATGCAACTGATCCAGTGTCATACACACTCATCTATGAGCCAAGCTCTGTCCCCCTGTATTTGTCCCATTATGTGTGGCACACTGCTGTTTCTCAGGATGAAGGAGTCATGGACTGATCCTGGGAACCTTGCATTGACATGAGAAATGGACTGATCAGCAGCACACACCAATTGGACATTATTGGAGTGAAAGCTTTTACAATTTCTGAACACTTGTTCATTTACTCTTGGGGGTATGAGTACTATGCGGGTACCATCAATGGCACCTATGACATGGGGGATATTAGCAAAAGCATAGAATCCAGATTTGATGGAGGTGAGATCAGCCCTTTGGGGAAACTGAACATAACTTTGCAGGTGTTTCACGAAGGAATTGAGAAAATTAGACAGGATGTAGCTGGACATTGGCTGAGATACACCAGCTGCCATGTCCACTGTCACTTGGAATGAGCCTGTGGCCAGAAAATGTAGCACAGACAGTAACTGCACAGCTGTAGGGATGGCATGGGGATTCCTATTAGCTGGCATCAGAACAGGCTCCATTTGTGCACAGAGTTCCAGTATTGTGTTTCGATTCAGCCTGTAAGTGATGAAGATGATGTGCCTTTCCTCAGTGGTGGCCATATCAACCAAGGGTCTGTAAACAGATGGGGCCCTCCCTCGCCACATGGGTCTGTACCTTTGGGGGTGGAAGAGAGACACATTAAGTTGCAATAAACACTTCAATTACAATAGTCTTCCAATCATCTTGTACATGCAACACTATTGTCCCTCACACAGACTCAGAGAACTTGCTAATCCTGTCAGGATAATGTCTGGTAGGGTGTGTATATTTCAGTGCATCACAGTGTAGCCACACTTCCCACTATAATTCTATGAGGAGGATCACTGATCATACCTGTACTCGACGAAGGGGCGAGGGAATGGAGCTATGGATTGGGACCCCAAACAGAATATGAGGCATGGTGGATATAAAGTGACAGCCCCCTGCCCTACAGGTAGTGTAGGAATTGACTTCATTCCACTGGTGTTCACCGCCGTACACCTCTTCATTGGATAACATTGGCTTCTATGGAGAAGCAGGGCCAATCACGATCAACACCGGCGGTAAATACCGCCATTTTGCAATGCCCTTGACACTTGACTCCTGCACCTCGAGAGGGACGGAACTCCACTGCATGAGCTGTTGTGTCCTGACTCTGGTCCTTAAGATGGCACGTGTTACAGTGGAACGGGCCCCGGCCTTCACGGCAGAGGAGCTGGAGAAGCTGGTGGACGGAGTTCTACTGTATGGGCGACCAGAGGCTCAGGTATGTTGCTATTTGACCTCCATGAATGTGTGAAAATGTGGCTGATGTTTTTAGGTATTTTTGTTGGCTGTGTGGATGCTTACCCATGATGTGTCTGGCAGTTGTTGTCTTGGCTATTGTCAAAATGTGTGTCTCCATGGGCCTTTTTGGGTCAAACTGGCATGGCATTTGTGTATGGGGCACCCACACTGACTTCTGTTTCTTTACCCTGTGTGTCTCATGCAGGTCAGTGCCCATCAGAAGAAAGGACTGTGATAAGCCATCGTCAAGGAAGTGCAGACCCTGGGGGTCTACAACCGGCAGAGCACCCACTGCAGGAAGCGGTGGGAGGACCTGCAGCGCTGGGCCCGGAAGACAGGAGAGGCCCAGCTGGGGACAGCCTCCCTACGTGGGAGAGGTGCCCGTCGGACCCTGACCCCTCCCCAATGGCCCGCATACTGGAGGCGGCCTATCCCGATTTGGATGGGAGCTTGAAGGCAGCACATCAGCCACAAGGGGGTGAGTACCAACACTTTTGTGATGCTACTATGCTGAGTGTAGTTAGGTGTCATAGGGTGCATGCAGTGTAGTGCCAGGCCCATAGACAGGTGTGTCCCTGCAGACCTGCCCCCCTCTACGTCTGTGGGATAGTGTCTTTAGGTAGATATGACTGGGAATGTAGGCCTGTGAGGGGTCCCCTGTTTGGGCAATTGGTTTAGATGTAGCCTCATGAATTAGCAGATTTGTTGTCTTGGCATTCTCTTTCATTGTATCCCATTGCAAAGTGTATTAGAGTGGAGGTACAGGATGGTCATGTAGTGTACTGTGGGATCATGCCTGGCATTCAAGGGCACATTCATGTGAAATATTTGTCTGCTGGGGGTTAGTGCCTGAGATGGGTGACTGTGTATGTGTGCCAACAGGTATGTTTGATATTGATTTGACATACTTATTTCCTGTATTGTCCCACCTTGCTCTTATGTCCTTGTGTGCTTTAGCATCATTTGGTGAGAGTGCTGAGGCACCGGTGAGTGGGGATGCTGGAGCCCACAGTTCCCAAGAGGCAGAGTCCACAGATGCCAATGGGACCAGTGGGTTGGAGGGTGAGGGGAGTACCACGGGGGAGGCAACTGCCACTGGAGGTAGTGACTCTGACTCCTCCTCCGATGGCAGCTTCCTTGTGGTGGCAGACCCTACTGGGCCTACCCATTTTCTAACATCTTCCGCCACCCCATACCATCAATGCCCTTTCAGTAGCTCCCCAGCGAGTAGCCCGTGCCTGCTAACCCAGAAGGGTCCTTCACCACAGGCACCTCATCTCCTGCCCCCATTAGCCCTGCTGCTCTCACTGAGGATGCTATTGAATTCCTGAGAAGCATCTCTGTAGGTCAGGCAAACATTGTGAATGCCATCCAGGGGCTGGCATCAGAGATGCAGCAATGCAATGTGTTCCTGGAAGGCTTTCATGGTTCCATGTCTGGCCTACAGAGATCTTTTCAGGCTCCGGCCTCCTCTTTGATGGCAGCCAGTGTTCCTGGTCTTTCTGTCCCCCTCCCACCACCTCTACCCCTTCCAGCACCCCACTCCCTTCTCCCTTCCCAAGCATACTTCGAGACAGCCATGCACCCAAATTAAGACTCAAGAAGCAGTCAGCCAAACACAAGCACCACATGTCCCACCACATGCAGGCACACATTCAACATTCCAAGGCAGACACAGTGACATCCACTTCCCCCACTGTGACCACCCACCCTCCTCCCAGGACACAGAAACGCTCAAAGACATCCACTCCACACACATCAACCAAACATGGACATAGTGTATAGGCACCTGCATCCAAGCACAGCAGACCTACACCTCGTACCACCACTCCCTCAGCCTCCACTCCCAAACCTGCCTCCAAGACCCCTCCAGCTGCTCCTCAAAAGTTTTTCCTCTCCCATATTGACCTGTTCAAACCCACTGGCCCACCACATCTCGTCCCTAAACATTCCTTTGGCTTCCAGAAACCCACTCCTTCCTCATCCAAGTCCTCCCCAGTCCGCCCTACCCATCCCCATCCCCTTACCCAGAGAAGAAAAAGGCCTGTGTTGCCCCTGGTCCCTCTGCCACCCCCTGGTCCAGACCCACTCCTCCTCCTCCTCCTCCCAACGGCAAGCCTAAACCCCCTCTGCCTCCAGAGCCTATGCTCCAGACCCCCTCTTCCAAACCTGCGTCCCACCCCTGCCACCCTCTGTCCCTGAACCTTGAGGTGCCTGGCTGCCCCACTGATGCCCCTTCTCAGTGGAGTGTTCCTTTCCATCGTAGGAGTCAAGTCTTGCCCTTGCAAGACATGTTAATGGACTGGCCAATGGCCTTTTTGGACAGTTCTGGATCACTTTAGAAATCAATTGTATTGCCCAGCAGGCGTGTTGTTGCTATGTTGTGCCATTGTGCAGCCTTTCACTGTGGGGGTGTGGTGTGCACAGGTGTGTGCATTGGTGCATTGGTGCATGTATTTGTTGGCTTCTCTCTGGTAAGTACATTTTGTTAGGGTCTGTATGGCTTGGGATGGTGGAAGGGGTTGGGTGTGCATTGCAGTGTGGGTGGGGTGGGTAGGTGGGCAATTGTGCCCTTTCTTCCCTTGTGTGCTAGGCTGCAGTACTTACCGTTGTCGTCTTCATTGGCGGTCATGGTCCTGGAGGAATGTTGCAAGGACAACACTGGTTATTTCCAACTCTTGCTCCATGTCGGCGTGGGCATGTTCTGTGTACCTCTGGTGAGTGTTTCCCTTTATATGTCTTGTTACCACCAGGCTTTGAGTGGCGCTGGTTCCCGTCCCAGAACTGATGGCGGTGTGGTGTTCATACTATGGTGGTCGGCTTGAGATTTTCCACCGGGCTGAAGATGGCCTCCACCATCATCAGCGGTGCTTCCAAGATGGCAGTGGGTGGATGGGACGTTGCCTGTTTCTCCTTTACTTCATTATCTGGCGGTCTGCACGCCAGCCTGTTACCGGTAGTTACCGCAGCCGGCAGCGGTGCGGTGATTACCGCCACGTTCATAATGACCGCCCAAATCATGCTCTCAATTACTATGAAGTCCAACAATATCATTTAGTGAATATCACAGTATAAATACCAATATTAAGGGGCATATCCTATACTACATGAGAAAATCTTGTTATAACCCTCAGTCGTTTAGTTCATTTGTCCGGGAACCCTTTCTCTTAGTCATAGTCCTTCTGTCATCTCCTTCCAAACCATTAGCTGTGTTAACCTTTTTGGATTGTATTAACTATATCATCTGGGTTTTTCTCAGTTAGAAAGCTCCTTTTTTGAGACACTTCTGATTGCTTCTTACCTCTCACTGAGACCCACTGTACTTTTGATACTTAACAGTGTTGAAATCAAAGTTACATCCTGTTCTACTACATGACACAGTCAGGCTTAACTTAGAGGCAATGGGTTGAGTATGCATGCAGTACACAAATAGCAACAGTGAAAACACAACATAATAAAAATCCCAAACCAATTTAGGAAAATAGCGGAAATTTTAATAAATGATGCAACACCAAAACCATCAAAATCTAATTAGTAGAATCGGACTTATGAATTTGTGAAGTTTAGCACCACAATCAATGATCCGGGAGTAGATGGAGTTCTTTTGGGGGTTCAAGACTCACTCAGGCTGGGTCCAAGTGTGGGCTGCAGTTGGTGGGAGCCTGTTATGACTCTGGCTCTGAACAGAATGGCAGTTAAGCTAGCCGTTGGTGTCACTTCTGAATTCCTAGGTGCAGGTAGAGATGCAGGGCTCCACGGCTTACCTCTGAAGGTTCAAGCCAGACTCCAGGCAGCAAAGCAGTCCTTCCAGGTACAGTAGCAGTCTGACAAAGTGCACAGTAGGTCATTGCAGCAGGCAGTCCTGATAGTCCTTCTGCAGGTCCAGTAGTAAACTGAAAAGTGGGTCTGAGAGCCCTATTTTCATCCCTGGTGCCCTGCTCCTAGAAGGTGGGAGAAGTTTACAGAGAGGTTCTTTGAAGTTCCAGGAGTTTCCTTGTCTGCCCTGACTCCTAGCTGGCTGCACTGGCAATACAGGTTTGTTAAGACTATTGTGTGGTGGGAGAGTCCAGCCTATTCAGGTGTAGGTGTGGCTGTGGTTAGCTCCGCCCCCCATCAATTCAGTTAATGGCCCATTCAGGCTCTGCGAATCCCATTATTGTGTGTCTGCCTGGGGTGAATTCACAAAGTTTTAACTATCAGTATACCCAGTTATGTGACCTAAGGAAGGATGCAGGCACAGAGGGCTAAGGGCAAGAAAATGGCAGTTTTCTAAAAGTGGGATTTTTAAACTTGAAATGATAAATTTGACTTTACCATTAGACATAGCTACAACCTCTGGTTTAGGAATTTCAGTTTATGAAATACAATAAGGAATCCCTAATGTTATCCTATGGGAGAGGTAGGCCCCACAGTAGTGAAAAACGAATTTGGAAGATTTTTACTACTAGGACATGTAAAACTTAAAAGAACACGCCCTACATTTTAATTACACAGTGTCACATTGGCTCTTATTATTCTAATGAGACCACTGGATTTTGAGCAGCAAGATCGTCCACGGTGTGGGAGACTGAGTCTGATCCACTGTGGGTGACATCTGTCGCCTTAAATCTGTGTTTTGCTCCAGCTAGCTAGCAGTGCCTCATCTCTACCAGAAGATAGGGATGATTGGGCAGCCGAGCGCATGACATATTAGGCTTCTCAGGGAAGTCATGGTCATTCAGGTCACATCCGGTTATATTGTCACTAGGATTTATGGACTATTTCCTATCTAAGTCATAATCTGAGCACAGCATGTTAACCTCTAATTCTGCCTTTCAGGTTCCCCAGGGAGGACATCAACCCTCATACCTGAGCAAAGGCCTGTAGTCTGCGTTGGCATCTGCAGCGAAGCATTCAGCAATCAGCATACAGTCGTGGTTCCCTGGCTGGAATCTCCCTCTTAACGTGTAATGGGACTAGGAAGTGTTTTTATAATAACACAGCTGATGTTCTAAGAAAATGTCCCTACGTAAGGCTGTGTATTTTCTACAAATGTTGGAGCCTAAACTTCTACCACGTTCACCACAATGTACCAAACTGTAGCTTAGACTGAAGCACAAAGTGATCAAGAATGTCTTGTTTGAGAACACAGTGCTGGGCTAAGCAAAATCAGTTAGATAGATGAAAATAAAACAAGACCGTAAAACTGGTTATTGTAAAACTAACAATGCAAAGCCAAATAAAATACATCTAGGTCAAAGTGCACAGCAGCCTAGTGTGTTAAACTAATGTGTATGGAGCTATAAATAAAATGGCTACACAACAACAGCACCTACTATATGGGCCACCTATCGCCTACCTTAGAGGTGACTTATATGTAACAACAGGGGAGTTTACTTCTTGGCAAGGCATTTTAAATGCCAAGTTGACTTGGCAGTGGAATACTACCTTCAGGCTGCAGGTGCTGGAGGCCCACTGGTAGCATTTAATTTACAGGCCCTGGGTCTATGTTATATCACTCTACAAGGGACGTACATGTAAATTAAATATACCAATCAGGTATATGTCAATCAAATCATGTTTTAGGGAGAGAGCACATATGGTTAGCACTGGTTAGCAATGCTAAAATGCTAAGAGCAACAAGTGAAAATCCAGTAACATTATGAGGAGAAGGAAGTCAAAGCGTTAAAGGTGACCCTGTTGAGAGGACTATTTCCAAAAGGTGGCCTGATTGGTAGAGATTTAAAACACATACCTATATTACTCAAATGCACTGCACCTTTTTTGAAGTCGGCTTCCCAAGTAACTATTTCACAGTTTATTTATGCTCTGTGGAAAGAGATAAGGGTCCATTATGACTTTGGCGAACATAAAAGGCCGTCTGCCAAACTCCCGCGGTCAGGTACCCGCAGTGCGGCCCCCTTGCCACGGGCCCGTTAAAAGTTTCCCGCTAGGCCAGGGGGCGGAAACGGAGTTTCCACTCGCTGGCCCAGCGGGAAATGGCCTACAACATTGACACTGGCTCATAATAGAGCCAGCGCAATGCTGTAGTGCGTAGGGTGCACCAGCATCCATCACGATTTTCACTGCCTGCAAAACAGACAGTGAAAATCACAACTAGGCTGGCCAGCGGGCCCAAGGGTGCTGGCAGTCTAATCTACCAGAGCACCCTGCACCCCGTCTCTGCCAGCCTTTACATGGCGGGGCTACCGCCATGTAACTGCCGACGGAGAAGTGACTCAGAATCCCTGGTATATTATACTGGCAGCACAGCCAGCCCCTCCAGTGGAGGAAAATGAGCAGTGCCAGCAATCAGACCATGGCGCAAGCGCCATGGTCGTAATGTGACTGTCGGACTGCCACCATGCTGGTGGTCTGACCACCACTGCAGCCCTGGAGGTCTTAAGACCCCCAGGGTTGTAATGAGCCCCTTAATCTTATTGAAACAATACAATACATCATTGTTCTACATTGCACTTACACTGTTGCATTATTTCAGCCTTTCTTTCAGTCCATAAAGAAAAAAGAAAAAGTCTTATCCAACACAGAGTTTCAAATCATAATTTCACATTTCCCCAAGATATCCTATACCTTTGTAGTTGACCTTTGTTGAGGAAAACAGTTCATACATAGTAATACTTTTCTTCTTTTTAAATACCGATTCAATGCTGGTGGGTATGGAGACACTCCTCTATTTCTTATCAATTAAAGAACTACTAATCATAGATCAAAAAATATCATATATTTTAATATAAATCTGTTTCTACCTTCCTGACACCACACTATCAATGCCACACATAAATCAAATTAAAATTAAGTCCTTGAAACCCATTCCAGGGAGGTATACATTCATATCCAAATGGGTCGCGTTTTAAGGCAATCCTGCATCATATGTTTTCATGTTCTAGTGGTTTGAAGCCATCCAGTACAGGAATTACTTATTTCAGTTGTAATTTTATGTAATCTCTCAAGGGTTTAATGTAACTAGTTCAGGGAGACATATTGAATATGCCTGAGATTAGATTTATCGGGTAAATGATTATTAGTTCTACCCGTTTCTAAGTTCAAATCATTATAATTCTACCCGTTCTTCGAAGTAACTTCCAAATCTACATCTTCCCATAATTTTCCAGCAGTTTTATGTGATCCATAGGTTGGGTAACTAATCATGTTTGATAAACACGTCCTATGTAGCCTCTTCTGGGTATACACTGAAACATAATCTCAATCATTTCAGTATTTCCTTTCTTTAGAACTCATAGCATGGCTTCTAAACTGCAGAAATTAGAAAACATTACCCTGGAATTCACTCTTCAATAACATCTGAAGTTAACAATGTCTACAACATCATCTTGGTCTTTTATGTCTTCTTCCTACAATCCTTTTTTTACTGTTCAGAACATCAACTAGAGGGAATTGAAGGCAGGTAGGGATTATCCCATAATGGGGTCCATCCCTTTAATTTTTTTTTTAATTTCTTAACCCGCACATTATACGTTTTACTTATCTCAATTAGTATGTTAAAGTTGACTTTCTTAAATATTTTGGGCTGTTACACTTTACTTCATATACCAGTGCTCCATATTTATCCAATATATAATGCATTAAATTGAGAAAATATGCAATTTTTACATCAGGGAAAACTATTTTGTTTGCTTTGGGCTGATAGAAAATAAATTTCAAAATCTGATAAAGACCATAGACCACCTTACCACAGAGTTTACCTTTTGAGATTGGAGGTGTTTTGGCTAACAAGATGAATATGGTAACTCAAATGTGAAGTTTAAAAAAAAAAAAAAAGATTTTTCAAGCTTTCATGGTAAGAACTGGAAGAGAAATAAATGCCTTGTCAAAATATTCATTTTTACGGTTTAGCACTTTTTTTATTGAACAGTAAGTATGCAGAAGTCAACACATATGCCCACATACATCCACAGGCCGATGGGGGAGACGAGCTCAGTCAATGAACTGTAACAAATGCGAAGCATACATACATATTTGTTCATGTGGAAAGAAATTAAGAAAAAAGAAAATGGAGAAAAAAGAACAAAGAAGAAAGAACACCTCCCCACTCTTCTCTCCCCCTGGAACTTTTGCTGTGCAAGTTGTTAACAATGGATGTGTTGCGTAGCTCAGTGGTTCCCAACCTGTGGTCTGGGGACCCCTCGGGGTCCGCAAAGCCTCCTCAGGGGGTCCGCGACTGCTCAGAAAATAAGCTAAAATTAACAGATTAGGTCCCCAGCTTTCAGTAATGGCTTAGTAGGGGGTCCCCAGACTCCAATAATGATTTAGTGGGGGTCCCCGGGATCCAGTAATGATAAAGTGGGGGTCCACAGATGAGAAAAGGTTGGGAACCACTGGCGTAGCTTATTTGTAGCAAAGGAGTCATCTTTGAAGCCGGATATCTTGACCCTCCACCAGCCTAAGAAGACTAAGGCATTTCGGGCAGGTCAAATCTCAGTTGTCCTTCAATAGAAGTGCTATGAAATCCCTGTACTTGTCCCCTCAGGAGTCCATTACTAAGGTCAGTTTTTCCATGCCGAGTGTGTGCCAAGCATGTTGGAGCCACATTGCTTGGGTAGGAACTGAAATATGAATTTTTAAAACATTTATTCTCCCATCAAGGGAAAGAGAATAATATATTGCCAAGTCTCTAGCTTTTTGGCACATTTTCATGATAAAGGAACATAATTTAATTTGTTAAATTTCATAGTCCGACCATTTTTCCCAGTCCCTAGATATTTTCTATCCGGCTCTTTAACTGTCTTTTGATTTTTAGGTGTTTATGGAAAATTAATTCATAATCCCAGCCCCCTAATATACCTCCATAAAAAAATTGTTGTCCACAGATTTTCATTTTTGAGTTGTGTGTTTGGATCATCATAGAAATAATTTAGCTTCGATAGACATTGCTGATCCGGGCCAAATTTTTCTGCACAGCATTTTTAAAAATGCCAGATGTGTTGCGGAGATGATGTAATATTTCAGGAACAATGAGAACTATATATTCTGTTTTGGTTTCAAAACATAGGCTTTGGGGGTCAAGTAGTCTTACAGAGACATAAAATAACTTCTCAAAGCAATCCTTCTGCAGTTTTCCAAAACGGCGTCTCTATAATGATGTATTTGTAATATATTGGTAATTTATTTTAATATTGTTTTTGTTTCAGGTTTTTTGTTGATTCAAATTCAGATTGAAACTGTAGGGTAAAGAGCATCAAATCTTTTATCATTGTAACAGTGCTACAAGTCGTATACATTAGAAAAATCCTGGAAAAAATTGTCAAAAAATAGCAGAAACCAGTCAATCACAATAAGAATCTGAGTCTTCTGAGAAAGGGATGACAACCAAAATCAATGCCCATCCACTTAGAAGATCAATGGCTTTCCCCCTCCCCCTCCAACAACTGAACAGAAAGCAGAGGATCTGCAATGTTTTATCTGTGGTTTAGCTAGAACAAAGGCCAAAAGGATTGATGAAAGAACAAAGTACAGAGAATTTGAGCATCAAAGGACAAACATGTTTTTATCTGCAGTTACCTTCTTCCAAGATGGCGTTTTCAGCCGAGTAGCTAATCTAAACAGGGAGGTGAATGTATTTGCAGCAGATTTGTATGCCCACGTGAACTGCATGCTTGCATACATTTGAAAATATTAATGTACAATGAGCTCCCAGCAGCAACCTAAACACCGCCTTCGGTTCAGTGTGCACTCTTTGAAAAAGCAAATTAAGTTTTAAAGCCACTCTTGAGTGCTGGCTACAGGTCACAATTAGTGAGATCAGAGAAATAATGGTCAACATTAATAAAACTGTATTGATCCATAGTAATGAAATCAAGATTTTTTTTAGTGAGAATGTACAGTGACAGAATTCGTTTTTGTCAGTCTAACAAAAAGAATGAGACACTAATGGTGTTCTCAGCTGAATTGACTCCTGAAGTTCCTGCTGCCAAAATAAGATTACAGGGTGCAGTAAAATCAGCAGGAACCATTTCAGAAACGTCCTGAAAGGTTTGGTTTTTGGACTAAATGACAAATTTTGTGATGCCCCAGAGCTCCTCAAATGATGGGAGTCAACAAAAATGCCTGATGTTAACATTTTTCACATTGATTATTATCAGCGAAGTAAAATTGTTACAAACTAAACTTCTTGATTTTGGAACAGAAGACTACAACATTGATAATGGCTTTGAAGATGTAAACGAATATGTGAAAGACAAACCGACAGCCTCATGCTGTGCAAATATACTGTGTTTACCAAATCTTGTTTTATGAATTACCTCACGGAAAAAAGAAAACTCTGCTACATATGATGACTTCCCATGCAATCTATGACAAGTGAAAAGCTAAATTACTTCCCTAATGATCCAAAAACACATCAACAATGAAAATCTCTGGACAACAATTTATTTTACGGAGGTATATAAAGGGGCCAGGACTATTAATATTCTTTCATAGTTTTCATTTTATAGGTCAAGCCTAGCAGTGCACATGCACTGCCCTCTCGCCATGCTGTAATTTACTCTGTGGGATGTAACCATGCCCATCTCACGCCCATCACTTTCATATCGTTCCTTTGCCTACCTTTCAAAATTCCCTTGCTTTCGTAGGTAAATACTTTACATTTGTCCTGCCTTGAGGCTGTTTGGTCACTGCCTTGGAGACTGACCCTGTTACATGGATTATTGCACAATTGGCCATATACCTCAGTGTGACGCACTACTTTTTTCTTTTGACTCTGCTTTGCGCTCTGAGGCCATATGTTGATTCTTCCTCTTTCTTGTTTTTTATCATGCCACTGTTTCTTTGTTGTGTCTGAGCCCAAAGGCTGCAAGCTGGAGAAGGGGGATCTTTTTTTCATTTTTTTTTCTAAGTTGCTCAGAGGAGCTCTTCACATGCGTACCACTTATGTACAAGTTTAGCAGTTGAAAAATATACAAACGGACACATTATAAACAGAAAAAACACAGAAATCCTCAATATGGCTCTCCGGTACAGTGGGAGAGCCGATACTACAATAATCACTGCACTTGGGAAACTTGCCCCATAATACTCTGCAGGGCATTTATTTTTTGCAAAACATTTTTGCCTATAACTCAGCCTGTGGTGGTCCTACAACAACGGGCCCACCACCAAAACGTTCAGCATGACACACTCTTTCTGTCTCCGGGTCCCCACACTAGGTTGGGGGGCAAAATAATAACCTCTCCCAACATACAGTGTCTCTTCAAGCTCACTCATGGTTAAAACATTTGTTTTACAGCTGAAAGTAGTTTATTCTTTAAGGGCCTTGTTTGTAATATTGTTGCAGTAGGCCGGCTAGGCCTGAAACTGTATAGTGCACTACATTCTCTAGGGGCTAAATATTTGGTTACACTGCATTACATTCTGCCATTCTATTTTCATGTGGTAATGCTATCTAGGGGCTAAATATATGGTCACATGACCATTTTTTTTTTACAAATGCTATTTTTATTGTGGTGCCCTCTAGGGGCTGTTCTAAGCATTACAGTCAAGATACTACAATATTCGCGACACTCAAAAACTCTTCACTGGGTTGGGGGAGACCCCAAAATAACAACCTCTCCCACCATTGAGTGTCTTTTTAAGCTGTCCTGTCTAGTTACACTATCAGCCCTTTTTTGCCCTGCAGAGTTACTATAGGCAGCCAGGTGCTAGCACGTCTGCGCCCGTCCGTGACCAATGCCAGCCACAGCTCAATCCTTCAAGGGAAGACTGTATGAGGTATTGAGTTGAATCGGTTAGGGGTCTGCTTTTCTGTGAGAAGTGCAATCTCTCGTGCCACTGTCACCCTTCACCACCAGTAGTTCATGGCATACATTTCTCCAATTTTAACTAGCACACTACTGATAATAATACACTCTCTCAGTGTGGTGTCACCTCTACCAAGTCTACTTTTGGGGCTTGCTTATTAAATGTGTACGCTATGCATTGGAAGCCGTTCATGTCTAAATTACTGCTCCCCATGTAGGACTCCTCTTGAAATGTATAGCATGTTGCAAAATGAATATGACACACACCTCAATTAATGTACTATTTGTCAAAATAAATATGATAACTGGCAGAGTTAATCTGACTTGAACCCAGACAAATATGAAACCTGACAGAGTGAATTTACTACTTAGTGATTAATATGAATAACTCAAACTCTGAATTGAATAAGCGATATATTGAAATATATATAAATCATACAGAAATAAATATGGCCCTCACTGTAAACAGTAAAGCAATATCTGAAACAAATACAATCTTCATCAAAAAGAAGGGGACACTTCTTGAAATGACAGACATATGCCAAGAGGAATATGACATACGTTGGAATGAACATGACAGATTGAAATGAATATAAGGTACAGAAATGAAAATGTATTATTCTGGAAAGAATAAAATGTGCAATGAACATTACATTCCTCAAAATGAATAGGTTTGCATTGAAAGCAATATGATAAATATTGACTTGATTATGATATGTGTTGCAATGGGTATGCTTCATGTTAAAATTCATATGATGTGTTAATATGAATGAAACATCAATTGAAAGGAATACGACACACGCTCCGATGAATTGACATGCATTGAAATGAATAAGAGCCCCTTTGAAATTTATTTAACATGCCTTAAACTGAATATGACCAATGCTGACATTAAAATGAAATTTGTCAAAATAAATAGGTGATGCTTTGAAATTGATACAATGCACCTTAAAATGAATATTACATAAATTGATATGATTATGACCTATGTTGAAATGGATATGACCCATGTTAAAATTATTATGGCAGGTGTTAAGTTAAATATGACATCCATTGAAATGAATATGACATTCATTGAAAACAATATGACACATGTTAAGATGAATTTGAACTACATTGAAATGAATACTACATCTGGTGAATTTAATATGACCCATTTCAAAATCAAAATGACATTCATTAAAATGAATATGACACATTTTTAAAATTAATGTGAAACTATGGGGGAGATTTAAGAGTCCTGAGCGCCTCCTTGCGCCACATTAGCGTCATTTTTTTAAACGCTAAAGTGGCCCAAAGAGGTCAAAAATTGCAGCGCCAAATTTAGAAAGTGGTGCAATGCATGAACTGCACAACCTTGTAACCCTTTAAGCTACATTATGCATGCGTCATGCATAATGTATGCAAAGGGGGAATCATTTTATTCAGCACTTTTAACACCTGCTCAGAGCAGGCGTTAAAAGGGGGCATGCCATTGTTTTCAATGGGCCCTTATGCACTGTATGGGATTAGTGCCCAAATTTTGGCGCTAACCCTGAACAGTACATCAATAGCATCAGAAATTCTGACGCTATTGCCCCCTACCTTGCGCCATGGTGTCCCGTATTTTAAATATGGCACCCACATGGTGGTGGTGGGGGGTCACAAGGGGCTGCTAGAAAAGTAGCGCAACATGTATTGTAGCTCCACTTTTCTTAAATCTGGCCCTATGTGAGATAAATGTAAAATGCTTTGAAATGAGGAAAGCACGTATCGAAATGAACACAAGCCATGTTCAAATGACTATGACCCCTGTTTCTGTGAATATGGCTTGCATTGAACTGATGTTGATTTGCTTTAAAATTAATATTACATATTGAAATAATATTAAATATTCAGAAAGGGTATAATATGAACAAAATAAATTAACTAAAATTAATATATGTTTTTGACTATGTGCTGCATTCCGTTTTTGTTGGCTTTTGGACTCTGGACACTTTACGACTGCTGACCAGTGCTAAAGTGCATGCGCTCTCTGTCTAAATTGGATTGATGAATTGGTTTATCTATGATTGGTGCTAGACCTGACAGCCTTAGGGTGGTCACTCCTAACTTTTTGCCTGCCTCCCTCCACTTCTTGGAGACTGGTTTTGCTGGTTTTTGGACTCTGCGCACTTTACCACTGCTAACCAGTGCTAAAGTGCATATGCTCTCTCCCTTAAAACATGATGACATTGGCTCATACCGAATTGGCTTATTTAATATACCTGTAAGTCCCCAGTAAAGTGCAGTAAAGTGCACTACATGTGCCCAGGGCCTGTTGATTAAATGCTGCTTGTTTCACTGACACTTCAACTTGGCATTTAAAAGTACTTGCCAAGCCTTAAACTCCCCTTTTTCTACATATGTCATCCCTAAGGCAGGCCCTAGGTAACCATTAGGGCAGGGTTCTATGTAGGTAAAAGGCAGGACATATACCTGTGTAGTTTATATGTCCTGGTAGTGTAGAACTCCTAAATTCGTTTTACACTGCTGTGAGGCCTGCTCCTTTCATAGGCTAACATTTGGCTACCCTCATATACTGTTTGAGTGGTAGATTCTGATCTGAAAGGAGTAACAAGGTCATATTTAGTATGGCCAGAATGGTAATACAAAATCCTGCTGACTGGTGACGTTGAAATGAATATTACAGTTTAAGAAATGCCACTTTTAGAAAGTGAGCATTTCTCTGCACTTAAATCCTTCTGTACCTTACAATCCACATTTGGCTGGGTTAGTTGACAGCTTCCTTGTGCATTTCACTCAGACAACCCCAAACACAGGATGCTCAGTCACACCTGCATACATCCGCATACTGAATAGGCCTTCCTAGGCTGGGAGGGTGGAGGGCCTGACACTTACATTTGAGAGGACAGTGGCCTGCCCTCACACAATGGACTGCCAAACACCCTACTGGGACCCTGGCAGACAGGATGGAACTAAAAGGGGATCTTGTGCACTTCTAAGCCACTCTTTGAAGTCTCCCCCACTTCAAAGGCACATTTGGGTATTTAAACAGGGCCTCTGACCGTACAAACTCAAACACTTCTGGACAAGATACCACTGGTAAAGAAACTCTGAACCAGAACCTGGAACCTACCAAGAGGAACTGCCTGGCTGCACAAAGGACTCACCTGACTGCTTTTCTGCAAAGGACTGTTGCCCTGCTGTTGCCCTGCGGCCTTGCTGCCCTCTGGCTCTGCTGAGAAGTGCTCTCTAAGGGCTTGGATAGAGCTTGCCTCCTGTTCCTTAAAATCTCAGGGCCAAAAAGACTTCCTCCTGCAAAGAACACCTAGTGCGGCAAAAATTAGTTGCACAGACTGACAGAAATGATGCACAGCCTATATCACGGTGAGAAAATCACTGCATGGCGAACCATAATGACGCAGCCCGGCTCCCAAGAGAGGAGGCGCAGCGCCAGCATTGTGACCCAAACTTTGACACACGGCCCACTGGATTGACGCATACCTGAGCAAGAATGACGCAGCCAATATTCCTGCAAGAAGAATCAACGCAGCGCCTGCCGTGTGACAGAAATGCCCCTGCTTCGCCCACCGGATCGACGCAGCTCCTGTGACTTTGTCCTGCACGCCCAGGATTTCTCTGCATTGTCCCCGGGGTGTCTGAATACCCCGGGACCTGAAAAGGATCCAAGTCAGCACAGTGGAAATCAACGTAAAGCCTTCCATGTGTGGAAAATTATTGACACATCGTCTGTGTGCATCCAGAGAAACCGACGCATACCTCCCCGTTATCCACCCATCTCCTCCTCTGCGGTCCCTGGCGGAGAATTTGTACGCAAACCAGGTACTTTGTGCTTTGCAAGAAATACTTGTTGCTTTTTAAAGACTAAAGACTCTTTTTAGCATTCTCTAAAGTGATATTTCAACGTATACTTATCAAATCTTGATTGTATTGACCTGCAATTAACCAGATAAATATTATATATTTTTCTAAGCACTGTGTGGTGTATTTGTGTGGTGTTATACTGTGTTATTGCATGAGTTATTGCACAAATACTTTACTCACTGCCTTCTAAGTTAAGCCTGACTGCTCAGCGCCAAGCTACCAGAGGGTGGGCACAGGAAAAGTTAGATTGTGTGTGACTAGAGTGAGGGTCTTTGCTTGGACAGGGGGTAACCTGACTGCCAACCAAAGACCTCCATTCCTAACAACTGGCATAATTGATTTACTGGTAACTCCTTAGTATAGTGCACCATGTATGCCCAGGCCCTGTAAATCAAATGCTACTAGTGGGCCTGAAGCAGCGATTGTGCCACCCACATGAATAGCCCTGTAACTATGCCTCAGACCTGCCACTGCAGTGTCTGTGTGGGCAGTTTTAAACTGTTGTTTCAACCAGGCAAGTGCACCCACTTGACAGGCCCACATCTGCCCATTTACTACATGTAAGTCACCCCTAAGGAAGGCCAAAGGCAGCCCCATGGCCAGGGTGCAGTGTGTTTAAAATGTAGGACATGTACTGATGTGTTTTACATGTCCTGATAGTGAACTACTGCTAAATTCAGTTTTCACTACTGCAAGGCCTATCTCTCCTCTAGGGAAACATGGAGATTGCCTTGAAATATATTTGAAGTGTAATTTCCCATTGAAAGCAGGTAGAGATGTGGAGTTTGCGGTCTCTGAACTCACAATTTAAAAATACATATTTTGGTGGTTTGTTTTTAAATTGTAAATTTAAAAATGCCCCTTTCAGAAAGTGGGCATGTTATTATTTAACCATTTTGTGCCTCTGCCTGTCTGTGGAATACATGCCTGGGACAGGATGATTGTTGAGCTGTTTGTGAATTCACTCTAGTCAGCCACATAAAGGGATCTGAGGTGTGCCCTGCATATCCTGATGGGTCTTCGAGAGCTAGAATAGTGGGAGGAGCTGGCACTTTCACCTGAATAGGGCTATGCCTGTCCTTACACAAAGCAATCTCCAACCCCCTGGAGTGTGTCAGGGGCCAGGGTAGAAAAGGCAGGGTCTTGTGCACTACTACGACTTCTCTTTGAAGTTTACCTACTTCAAAGGCAGAAATGGGTATAAGTACTGGACCTCTGACCCCACAAAGTTAGAATCCTTCTGGACTGAGGACATTCTGCCAAGAAGAAAAGCTGGATGCTGTAGGAGGGACGTCCACTAAGCCTGTTGCTTTGTTGTGCTTGCCTTCTGCTTCTGTCCTGGGAGTTAAAGAATTGGACTTTGCTTTCTACATCCTACTTCCAAAGGTTCTCCAAGAGCTTGGACTCAGCTTGCCTCCTGTTAAGAAGTCTCAGGGACATCAAAGACTTCATCTGTCAGCACCTGGACTATCTTACTGAGAGTCCTGACTTGCCAAGTGGTGCAAAATCCAGTTCCAGGGCCCTTAGAAATGAGTTCTGGTGCAACCAAGAAGAAATCATGTACATTGACTCCAGAGCAACTTCGGAACGAGCACCGCTATCTGACTCCGCGCAGCTGCCTAGAGCTAAGCTGTGGCCCCCACCGAGTACAATGACCAAGACCGATGCCGCAGGCCTGACGCCACCACAGCACTTGTGAAGTCAACATTAATTTCAAAGTGGCTCATATTCATCTTAACAAGTGTTCTATTCCTTTCAATGAATGTCATTCATTTAAATGGCTGTGATATTCACGTTAACACCTGTCACAATCATTTTAACATGGGTCATATCCATTCAAAATAGGTCATATTCATTTCAATATATGCAATATTTATTTTGCTGTGTATCATATCGATTTCAAAGCATAACATATTCATTTTGACAGGTTTAATTTTAATTTTAGCATTGATCATATTCAGTTTAAGACATGTTGAATTCATTTCAGTGAGCTCACATTTGTTTCAATGCATGTCATATTAGCTTAGCATGTGTCATTTTCCTTTCAATGGATGATTCATTCATATTAACACATCTTACTTTTAACATGAATCATATCCATTGCAACACATATCATAATCATGTCAAAGTATATCTTATATCTTTCAGTGCATGCCGTATTCATTGTGATAAATGTCATGTTAATTTTGATCTTACTCATATTCATTTAAAAACATGCCAAATTAATTTCAATGAAGGTCATATTCATTTCAATTCATGTCATATTCATTTTAACATGCATTATATTTCTTTGAATCAATGTTATGTTTATTTCAATAGATGTCATATTAATATTACCACTTGTCATATTAATTTTAAGATGCAACTTATCCATCTTATCATTTAACATATTAGTTTGAATATGTGTCATATTAATTTCAATGTGAGCCGTATTCACTTTAACAAATGTCATGAGAATTTCAACTGTGGTCATACTCATTTAAAGGCATGTCAACTTCAATTGAATGAGGTTACATTAATTTCAACACAAGCCATATTAATTCTCAGTCATCTCCTATTAATTTCCACATGTCTCATATTCATTGCCATCTGGATAATATTCATTTCAATGCACTTCAAATGAATTGCAACATGTTTAATATTCATTTTTTTGCACATTATATTATTTTCAATGTGCATTATTTTCTTTTCATAATATAATATATTATTTTCAGTACATTATATTCATTTCAATCTGTCATATTCATTTCAATGTATGTCATATTCCTCTTGGCATATATCAGTCATTTCAAGAAATGTCCCATTAATTTTAAAGACTATTGTATTTGTTTTAGTGATTGCTTCATTGTTTGCAGTGAAGGTCATATTAATTTCAGTATAATTGCTCTATATTTCAGAATATTTCTTATTCAATTTGGTGTGTGTGTTATTCATATTAATCACTAAGTAGCATATTCACTCTGCCATATGTGTTATGGCTCAATTCAGATTCACTCTGCGAGGTATCATTATTATTGTGACACATAGCACATTCATTCTGGTGTGTGTCATATTAATTTTGCGGCACGCTATGCATTTCAGGAGGTTTCCTATATGGGGAGCTGTAATTTTGAACAACTTCCCATAGCTATGTGTAAATGTGCACTGCTATCAGTCTCTGACAAAGATGCCAAGAATTTTGACTGAAACTTGGCTATATTGGGACTCTGGGCCTGATATTTTTCAAACCGTTCCTTATGGGTTTGTAATTCACAGAAAGGATCAGGTAGCTGAATGGGGATGTGGAGTTACAGTTATTGCTTGGGCAGACTATTAGTGTAGTATTTCCAGCTCCTACATTTAAGAGGCGCTTAAAATATTCGATTTTGTATTTCTCTTTTCCAAACTTTTTTTTCTCTGACATTCTGATTTACTGACCTCCTTCCTGGTCTGGTCTCAGAATTCCTGCAATCATAGGCTGAGGTAATTTGCCCAGTAACACTCGAGAATTGGAACTTGATTGTTGATATCTAGATTTCCGGACGAGCAAGCGCTGGTTAAAGCTTGCACCAATTTGTTACTCATTCTGTGCACCAATGTGCTACTAATTCTATGCACCAAAGTGGAGAGGCGAGTGTCCTTATTTTTTTTTAAATCTCCCTTTGTCTTTTGAATTACCTCCCCTCCACCCCCAGATCAGACCATTACTTGGTTCTTTTTACATGGAACATGCAGTGCTTAATCTGAGCCTGTAGATTCTGGTGTGGGGGCAACAGTGCTTACTTTTGAGGACCGATACTTATTTTTCTGCCTCAACCATTTCCCGCGAGCAAAAGACACATATGGGAAAGACGGAGGAAGAGAAAACCAAAAAAGCTTCACTAAGGAAGATGTGGTCACCTGGGCCTATTAAGACTGGGGAAGGAGGGTCCACAGCACCCTTTGCCTTATTAATGAAATTTGGCCCCAGAGGATGGGGTAACTATAACTCACAACCACGCCATGCACTGCTACTTACATCCCATGTCACAACTTTCATAAAATGTTGTATAACATAATTAATAACACCAATGCAACATCTGAAACTACATCTTTGATGACAAGACTTTGAATGACATTGTTGTGACTTATAGATACTGTAGGGCACAAGCGATAGTTACTACAGAGACCACATACATGCTACTAACTGCACATGCCACTTTTGTAGTCTTCCAGCTGCTAAATAAGAAATTTAAGGAATCCTTAGGGAATTTTAAAAGTTATTCTAAGATTCATCTCATGCCATGGGTGGGGGCAGGGACCATATTTACTTTGTGTACTGTTTACTGTGTTCAGTGGCTGTGTTTAGAGGCACTTGCTACCATTTTAACTAGAGCTGCCAATTTGGCAGCTGCGGTCTAATCTTTTGAGCTTTTAGTCCAGGCCTGCTACTTATAAACACTCTGGGGTGTGGATGTGTGCTGCAGGCGTGCTGCCAGCATGCCAAAGGTGTGCCACAGGCAAGCCCGTCGGTGCCCATCCACGTCCATTCAGGGCCAGGGTCATAGATCCTGCCCGTTTCCGCCATGTATCAAGTGTACTCTGCCGAGGAGCTGAGGCAGCTCAATAAGGTATCTAGCAAAAACTGTAAGCACACCTAAGCACCTCATATGCTCCCTAGTATCTACAGAGTACAACGTCAGATTTCGGTATCACAAACGCTACTTTATAAACAAGGAACCATTAAAAAGTGCACACCATGCCGATAGGGTCCGCATGTATCTACTTATTTGCAGATCCCTGCTCAAACATTACTTAAAGTTATTCAACTTCCTCGAAGATAAGAAACCTGACACCCTGTTTCTTACCAAAATATGGCTCAGAGAGGAGTCAACACCAGATATAGTAATGTCCCTCTCCCAATGTTGTTCCATTACCAGATGTGATAGAAAGGATAGAAGGGGTAAGGGCATAGCCTTATCTTTAAAGAAGAATTGAAGGGAACTTGTGCACCGATTGAGAAAAAGGAGAGTGAAAGCCTTAGTTTCTTGCTTGACCTGTCCCCCACGTTCACATTTTCAGGCATCCTTATGTATCTTCCTTTGGCCTCTGCCACACAAGTTTCCAAGCATTGCCAGAAATAGCCGCTGACTGCAGTCTTCGGAAAGAAAATTTTATTTTGATATGAGATCTTAATCTACACTTTAAGGTAAGCAGTGATGCAATGGCTACAATGCTAGCACAAGATCTGATGGCACTTCAGTTCAAATAAATCATGGCGGTCCAACTGCCATATTATGACTGTGGTGGTCCTGCCACGGTCGGATCGCCTGCACCGCCAGGATTAGTCGTCCCAGCGGTCTGGCAATCATGGCAGTCCTAATCTGCCAGGGCAGCGCTGCCCTGGGGATTTCAACTTTGCCATGAAAAGGCTGGCAGAGAACAGGTGCAGGGGGCCCCCTGGCCAGCACCGTTGCAATGCTTTGCAAACAGTGAGCATTGCAAGGGTGCTGGTGCACCATACACTCAATAGTATTGCCACTCGCTCGATTACGAGCTCGAGACAATGCTGTAGGGTGTTTCCCACTAGGCCGGCAGATGGAAACTCATGTTTCTGGCCACCGACCTAGTGGGAAACTTGTAATGGGCCCGGTGGGGAGGTAGCCACATTGGCGTCCACCTCCCCATCGGAGTTTCGATGGAGAGCTTAAATCACCTCCCAAAATCGTAATGAGGCCCATAGTGCCTGCACACAGCCTTGCACTTGTATCATATGCTTATGAGATGCAGGTGATCACAGCCCTTGCCCTAGAAACAAGATAGGCATCCACAGAACAAAATTCATACCTAAACATGTCACAGAATGGATGTGAGACAGCAGCTTACTGCTTAATGGCAAAAACACAGGTGTTGGTTGTTGGCAAAAACATTTCAAGGTGGAATGAACTAGCTTGGCCGGAATACCTCAGACAGCGTCCCCAACCATCCCATGCAGTAAAAAATCTAGGATTTGGTTACATGATAAGCTGTCAATGGACATACAAGCAAAGAAACTCTCATGAACATGTTTTGGATTACTGAGAACCCTAAGGAAAGTCATTCAAAGGCTTCCATCGTCATCAAAGAGAGTGGTCACACAGAGACTGATCAGTTCTCATCTCAACTATGGAAACTCCCTCTTCCTGGGAAGTCCCAAGTATGTCATAGGTAGACTGCAGGTCATCCAGAATGCCACTGCACAACCTCTGCATAGACTTCCAAAACACCATTTGGCTGCCCCAGCCATAGCTGCCCTGCACTGCCTTTCGGTGCAGAAAATAATTCATTTTAAGGCCCTGTGCATTGCTCATCAGGCAATACACAGAAAAGGTCTACCCCTCAATTCAGCAACTTCTCATCCTTTACACTCCCAGGAGGCCTTTGTGGTCTGGAAATGTAAAGTTGCTGACAGTGCCCAAGGTCAAAAAGCAAGGTATGGCAGACTCTCCTTAGCATATCTTGTGCCCAAGCTATGGAACAACCTCCCCACTAACCTTAGACTGGACCACCTTCAGAAAACTCCTGAAAATGCACGTTTTAGCCACCTACCATTCCACAACCTAAAGTGCATCTAGCAAACTGGTAGGTATGTCTGTTTCAGTGCTAAAAGGCCTGATTGTGTAGCAATGCACCATACCAAAACTCCTAAACTAGAACTACTAGAGCTAACTATAACTGGTGAATTTTATTGTTCTGCTAGTTTGGAATGTTACGTTGCACTGACATTTTCAACTATAACATCACTTTAACCTTTGTTTTTTCAGTGAATATATGTACACATATATTCACTGAAAAAACAAGTTACAGGGACATTACAGTTAGGCTCACATTTTGAATGTACAAAAGCATAGCAATTCACCTGTGAGAGTTATCTCGAGTAACTATAATTCGTGCCCTAAGGTAACTATAACTCGCGCCTCCACCATGCACAGTTTTTTTGTAAAAATCTTTACTGCACATATTACAATGATATTATCAGTGATGTTATCAAAGATGTCATGAGTTCTGTCATTTGTGGAGTAATTAGTAGTGCATGATGAGGGTGTAAGATATAGTTACCTTAAGGCACGAGTTACACTTCAGATAACTCTAACTATAACAGACGGATTTCTATGGTCTTGTGCATTTAAAATGTGAGCCTAACTATAACGTCCCTGTAATTGTTTTTTTTTTTAGTGAATTTCTGTTTTTCAAAATTCTATTTCCTAACTGTACCATCCTTTTAACCTTTGTTTTTTTCAGTGAAATTCTATGATTTTTTTAACGTATACGTTAATCCAACTACTGCCACGCACAGCCTTCGGAAGTACATGGCAGCAGTTGGACAGAGGGCCTGGCCTGTGGCCAGGTCCTGAGGCCAACCCCCCAATAAAGCACCCAACCTTGCACCATGCACGCCCTTTGCCCGTGCACGAAGGGGTTGCCCACAAGGCCTGGCCTGCAGCCAGACCCTGCGACAATTATCCTAACCACCCAACACTACACTGTGCACAGCTCTTTGGTCATGTGCAGCGGGAGTTGGCTGCAGCCTGTCTCTCTGGGTGTGAGTATAGGTGTGAGAGGGTGTTTCTGGGAGTGGCTGTAAGAGTTCCTGTCTGGATGTGAGAGTGTGTGCATCAGTGTCTTAGTGGGTGGGTCAGTGCCTGCATAGGTCTTTTAGTGGGTGCATGAGGGTGTTGGTGAGTCTGTGAGTGGGTGTTTGAAAGTCTGAGTTGGTCTGTGAGTGGGTGCATGAAGGTCTGATTGGGTCAGTGAGTGGGTGCGTGAGGGTCTGAGTGGGGCAGTCAGTGGGTGCACAAGGGTCTGAGTGGGTCTGTGAGTGGGTACGTGAGTGTCTGAGTGGATCTGTGAGTGGGTGTGTAAGGGTCTGAGTGGGTGTGTGAGCAGGAGAAAGAGATTAAAAGAGAGAGAGAGAAAGAGAGGGAGAGGGAGAGAGATAGAGAGCTTATGGGCTTTGATGGATGATATACTTAGAATGAGATATTTCTGGACAAATTGAAAATAAAAATGTATTTGGCAATTAAAAAGATGAGATCACCTTTCCATACCAACCTTAAACTTTTCAAATTTAAAAGAAATAAAAGGAGGGAAATGATCACGGACACAGCTGGAGTGGAACCCTCAACTGTCAGTGTGAGGGCATGTGGCATTAACCATCAGGCCACAGGTGACTCATTGATAGACTGTTTCTGGACATACCTATGACATGCAACCCACACATGTGAGAGGAAAGAAACGTGAATGTTCCCTTACTAGGAAGGTTTAACATTCAAAACAATAGCAAATAAGCAAACACTAGATACTAGGAGGTGAATCTTCAGCCTAATGAGTGACAATACAAGAACTTGACCATTAGGCCAGCAGTGACTCTGTTCTGCTCTACATCCAACTGTAACCATAACATTTGTACCAAACATCTTGCTGGTCTTACTTGTTGGAGTCATTAGATGGAAAGACTATTGCAATAACAATCTCTTTCTTCCATTCCATTATGGGAAGGAAGAGAGAGAGAGAGGGACAGGACTGTGAGGCAGACTCAAATCCCCTGCCGTTCTCGTTGGCTCCCCATGCCCTGTGGGAGCCGGCATTGCATCCCCAAGCAGGGAGCTGCTTTTAATAGCAGCTCCCTGCTTGCGAGTGCAATGTTTTCATCTGTCTTCCCGGCACGCGTATTTGGTGCAGGGAAGACAGATGAAAACTCTGCTTTCTGACAGCAGGAGATTTTGACTGCTACTATTATGATTCTGTCCAGTGGTTCTAGCTGTAATTGTGTTCAAAGGTCCTATGGGAATTAAAATGGGAAACACAACTTATTTTCCCCCCTTTTTCTCGGCCTCCACTTGACGAATCATCCCAAAAGCTTCTGTGTGCAACAAGAATCACCAGCACACTTTTATTGGAAAATCTTAGGAAGATCATTCAAATGGTGCCAAGTATATAGGTCACCAAATGCTTTTTTAAAGGAAACATGGACCTAACTATAACTACCTATAAATAAATATATACACATAGAGGTCTTCACCTCAACTTCATCCAGCGGCTCCCCGAAGATGATGCTTCCTCCTTCTCGGACACTGCCTGCAGTCTTGTCCCGCTGAACTTCTACTTTCTCAGAGACCTTGTCTTCAAATTCCTTCTCAATCTGAAAGCAAGTGCCCACAGGCCCCATCCACTTTTTGGATCTGACCCATGCTCCACCTTGGTCAGCTATATTTTTTAACTTTGACCCGGTCTCGCATGACAAGATTTCCGAGGTTGGCGCATTGATCTTGTAGATACTAGTTTTTGGTTAAAGATCTATATTATTGAATTTAATGTATACGTAACAAATACAACATCACCAATCTATATCCAATGGCCATTGGGGCAACAACAGTTTGCATCATATGTGAGGAGTGGACAAGGGGGGGCAAGGAAGATAACTCTAAGATGACTGCCAGTGGTGTGTACCACCTAGGCGGTTGAAACTGGAGAACAAGCAGAACAATTGGACTGCTTCCTGTATCAGTCAGACCAGTCAAGCACAATTAGGGTGGGCCCATGTCCGTATTGGTCAAGTGAAGAATATGCAGGTACACGGGGTATGTCAGTTCCCTTAACTCCTCCTACAGGTAACCGACACACAGTCCACAACTCTTATCAAAAAGGGGTAGTGGATCTGTTGCAACTGCTGTCAAATTTTCTATTCCTATTACGTCCCATATCTATTGTAGCCAGTCAGCATATGTTGGAATTATGCCTGAGCCCCACTGGGTGAGCAACAGCTGTTTGGCGGCACCCAGTGCCAGTGTGATGGTGCAACCTTTAGGGGATCTGAGAGGATATGTTTTGCGGGTTCGGGAGCCCCAATAGTACATACCTGGAGAATCGCAGAATGCTTGTCTAGTAATTCTTGTCTATAGCTTGTAGAACAGTCTGCCAAAAGAAATCAGTTTTGGGGCAATGCCACAATATATGCGTAAGTGTACCTTTTTGCTCGCATTGGTGCCACATGTGCTGTTGCTACCTGTCTTCCAGTCAGCAATCCTTGCTGGAGTGTAGTACTGGTAGTGAGCTATTTTTAAAAACAATTCTTTAGTACTTGTGCTATGTGCAGAGACTTGTGCACGATGCAGGGCATTGTGCCATTCTCTATCTGTGAGCGAATGTTCGCACTGCCTCCCACCTATGCCTCGCTGGGGTTTTGGGCAGAACTGAAGGCATGAACACATATATATCAGACAGAAGTCATTCATGAGAGGCATGGGTTAGCAACCATTTCTCAAACTGGGAGGGGGGTCTAATCGAATGGGGCAGATCGTGGGTGAGGACTTCCAATTGCAAACAACCAGGTATTGCCAGCAGGCCACTGTAGGGATACCATATCCCTCTTGAAGCTGGGTAAAGTCCATAATTCCATCCATATCAAAAAGGTTGCAATTCCTTTGCAATTAAATTCTTGCCACTTATGGAAGGAGGACTCGTTCTGAGCAGCCGGCTCTGCAGAGTCCTTTCCATACTTGCACTTTGTCTCAGACTCCGAGTGTGGTTTGCAGAATAGGGGAGATATACAGCCCACCAGGACTGTTTCTTTGGCAACTATGGTATTCTCCAGAGATGCACACTTGCCATTGCTTGGTCAATAAAGGACCAATGTTTCTCAGTGCTTAGCCGTGCCCATTCTACAATATAGCGCAGTTGGCGGCGTGGTAGTAGCTCACCAGGTGAGGGACTCCTAACCCTCCCTGTGGCAGGTATGCTTGCGCCTTTGCAATCCTTGCTTTCTTACCATCCCAGGTGTACTCCCAGGTGAGGCTTTGTAGTTTGTCTAGCAAATTAGGGGGGCTGCAGGGGCAGAGTCTATGTGATATACATCACTTTAGGCAAAAGCGTAATTTGAGCGCTGCAAAATGGCCCAACCAAAAGAGGCCATGTGCCTTCCACCTTGCCAGACCAGAGCAAGCAGTTCTCAGAATCATGTTATAATTACACTCTACGGTGGATGCCAGTATAGGGAATATCTGGAGGCCCAGATACTTAACCCCTTGTGTAGCCCATGTAAACAGAAGGGCTGCCTCCATTTGCCTCAGGCACTGTTTTGGTACAGAATGGACAATTTGTTTAGGTTAGTTGTAAACCCATAGCTTGCTCCGAAGGCCGCTAGCTCTTCCATGACAGCCAGGTGAGAGGTCTGTGGGTGGGACAGATGAAGTAGGTAGTATGTAATTTGCATAAACTGCCAGCTTGTATGATCTGCCTTCCGTAGGGATGCCAAATGTACCCGGATGCTGTTGTATGCGCTTGGCAAAAGGCTCTTCATATAGAGAAAAGAGTAAGGGCGACAGGGGCAACTCTGTTGCCTGCCCCTGGAGATAGGAAATTGCCAGAACAATGTTCCAATCATGCCCACCATGCCTTGGGCGAATCATAGTTACATTGGATCCACTGACAGAACAGTGGGCCCAATCCACAGCGTGCCTGAACCACGTGTAGATATTGCCAGTGCACTCAGTCAAAGGCCTTCTACGCATCTATATGGAGAATTGGGAGCAGTATGTTTTATCCAATAGGTGGCAGAGGCGCTTAGTGTTACTGCCACAGGTCCCATCAGGTATAAACCCAGTCTGCTATGGATACACTAGGTCCTCTATGTATAGGCCAAGTCTATGATCCAATATGCCCATAAAGATCTTGACATCCATATTCAACAGGGTGGTAGGACAATAGTAAGAGCATAGCTGGGGACCCTTTCCTGGTTTGGGAAGGACCGTAATTGTACCTAGTTGCATTGTGGGGTTGAGCCAGCCAGAAGCACTAAAAGCATTATGTGGATGTCCCAGCACGGGAGCTAGTACTGTTCCAAAGGTTTTGTAAAATTCCACCCTACAACCATCATGTCCTGGCACTTTTCCCATCTGGAGGCGTTGTATTGCCAAGAGTACCTCAGTGGGGGTGCTATTTTTATTTAGACTGGTGCTTGCTGTTTGAGGGATTTGGGGCAGGGGATCCTAGTGGTATCACTACTACTTGATCCTACTGGTAATGATACCACTAGGATCAAGCCCATCCATGGTATAAAGATCAGCTTAGAATGATTAAAATTGTTGAAGGATCAGCTCGTTCTGACAGGTCAGGGTGTCAGTAGGCATTCTCAATTCCTCCACCCTCCACTGTACTGCTTGGGAGTGGAGACAGTGGGCCAGGAAATGACCTGCCTTGTTCCCCCAGTATAATACTTTTGTTTCATCCACAATAGGGCATACTATGCCCTGTCCGTACCTAGTGCATTTTTTCATTAGGGCCATAGACAGTCACCACTGTTATCCTATGCCCATGTATGTCAGTGTGTAGGGAGAGAACCCTCCCCCTGGTATCTCAGATTGTGTGTGTAGCACCCACCCTGAAATGTGTGTAGCCACTAGGATCACCAGCCCTGCCCACCTCCCGGGTCCAGAGGAATTATACCGATGATCATACCATCGTGACCTCAGCAGTTTCCAGTCTGTCTGTACCAGATGTGTTTCTTGTATAAGGCGAATGTCACTTTTGGTGTCTTGAAGGAGGGAAAGAAGAGCCAAACTCTTTACTGGGGCACTAAGACCTCTGATGTTAAGACTAAGTATATTTACCATCATGGGAATATTTTGGAGTTGCTGGTACATGTCTGAACTGTCTGCCCAGGAGCCGTGAGGTCCCCCAAGGAGTACCCGCAGGTGGTGTAGGTATGTAATGAGTGCCCAGGGAGGTTGTGGCTAGGGAAACAGGGATAACAGGGGTAAACCTATAACAAGCAATCAGGACAGTTCCCACCTGGGAACAGAGACAAACATGTCTGAGGGGTCCAAATCGGTGAGCCAAGATGTTGTTAATTCGTCAACCATCAGGATGAATGGAGCTCCGTCACCACACTGCTACCAACCACGGCCAGCCACTCATCAGCAATCACGAGTGGGCACTGAGACATTCATGAGTTTCCATGCTAATGACACTCCCTATAGATAGTAGGTAGTCAGTAAAAGCAATGCTGCAAGTTATCAATGACCTGAATACACCTCTGATGCACCATCCTGGTTCTGCAGACCGTGGATCAATGCAGCCCTCTCTTTCTTACTTTCAAGTTCTGAGGGCCTATTTGGTTTACCTCTTTGTGGTCAGGCTTCACTGTGATGTTCTTCAGTATGCAGCTGCAGATCCGTATCTACTCCTGGGGCTTAAGTTCTCCCAACTGCAACAGCATGTCCGGTATTGATTGGGCCTCTTCTAGTGTGTGAATACTTTGTGTTTCTTTCTTCCAGACAAATTGTAGGTGAAAAGGGTGGCCCCACTTGTACCAAACCCTCTTCACTGGAGGAACTCTGTCACGGGGTGGTGGGACCGGCAGTTCTGCAATGTTGCCGAAGAAAGATCCTGGAGTAGTCCTATCCTAAGGCCCTCGAAGTCCATTGTAGTCTGATCATGGACTGCTGACCGAATGGCCTCCCTTTGCTTGTAATAGTGAAGAAAAATGAGGATGTCCTGTGCCTGGCCTGGGGAGCCAACTGGCCATGTGGCTCTATGGCTACGGTCAAGTTGCAGAGTGTCCTGATCTTTAAGAGTCGGGCCATATGGCGCAAAAGGCAAATCACAAAGTTCTCATGGCTCCCAGGCACTGCCTGTAACGGCGCCCTTTGATGCGGATATTGGAGCATTGCGACCTGCTTTCCAAACCTTCCAGCTTATACTATAGTTCACGGTTACTGTCCTGAAGAGCAATGATTTCTCATTGGTGATTATTTACTTCCTCCTCTGGGGCATCGTGTGTCTGCTCCAGTGAGTTAATGCGTTTCCTAGGTCAACGACATCTCGCCTGAGGTCCTTGACTTTTGTTGCCACTTTCTGCTTCAGGGTGGCAAAGTCTTCTCTAAGAACTCCGAAGTGCTGTTCAAGAAATGTTTTTGCTATCAGGGTGTCATCACTCTCTGAGGTCCCTCCCCCCGCAGATGTACCCACTTCCTCAGTCTGTTCTTTATAGGGGTCCATGTTCTGTGCTGGGGTCTCAGCAAAGAGGTCCTTGACGGAGCCTTCCTTTTTGTTATGTCTATGTGAGGCCATTGTATTCAAGGTAAGATTAGTTGTCTGTGGGGGGATAATGTGCTCAGGACCGTGGCAACTACGGTATCATGAAGTCTATCCAGTCAAACAACGTCACCCACAAACCCCTCCTCACCGCAATTGCATCAGTTTTCCAGCCCCAGAGGGGACACACAAGCTAGCGCAGGGTGGCCCCGCCTTATAGGTCCTGGCATCGCCTCTATATGTGGAGGCTGATCCGGCGCTACCTGCTGTGGGGCTACAATTCAAAATGCTGAGCACATCAGCCCTGTTGTAGGTGTTTTCACAAGAGTCCCGATATGAGGTTCAATGTCAGGCGCTGCCATTGCTTGCCATATCAAAGACTGTCCAGACCAGTTCCCACCAAAGCGGCAGGGGCCCCGCCCCACTAAGTGATACTCATAGGTCTGTCCTGGTGTGCGCAGGAAGTGCCAAACCTAATATGCGAACATGAAGGCCCAAGCACTGTCCAGTCCCCTCACTGAGCCCAAAGCATCTTGTCCTTAGTGCCTCAAAACTCCTTTGACTCCTCTGCCTAAGCTGCCACAAACATATAGGGGGTCATTCCTACCCTCGGTGCTTCTGGTGGCATTCTGACCGCGGCAGTAAAGCCGCGGTCAGAAAAGGGAAGCTGGCGGTTTCCGGCCGGCTTCCCGCTGCCCCAGGGAATCCTCCACGGCGGCGCTGCAAGCAGCGCCGCCATGGGGATTCCGACCCCCTTCCCGCCAGCCTGGTTCTGGCGGTTTTCACCGCCAGAACCTGGCTGGCGGGAACGGGTGTCGTGGGGCCCCCTAACAGGGCCCCACATAGATTTTCAGTGTCTGCGTGGCAGACACTGAAAATCGCGACGGGTGCAACTGCACCCGTCGCACCCCTTCCACTCCGCCGGCTCCATTTGGAGCCAGCATCCTCGTGGAAGGGGGTTTCCCGCTGGGCGGGCAGGCGGCCTTCTGGCGGTCGCCCGCCAGCCCAGCGGGAAACTCAGAATGACCGCCGCGGTCTTTTGACCGCGGTACGGTCTTCTGGCGGTTCCCGCTTGGCGGGCGGCGACCGCCACCCGCCAATCTAGGAATGACCCCCATAGAGGCTAACCTGCCTCTGCGCATAAGCGCCGGCTGCTTTTACGGTCTTTCAGCTTGGCAGCTTCTGGAGGTAACACCGAGCGGGGGAGAGACGCTGGAGTCACAGTGATGGCCGCGGGGCTTCTAGATGTGGTGAGTTAGTTAGACCACCCCCACCTCCACTGACTGCTCCTCCCCACCAACCTCAGGTGCTTCCCCTGTTGCACCCTTCCTCAGGTCGGTGCCCTATGGATTCACTGTGCGTCATTTTGTGAATGCTGAGAGCAGCCTGAATCAGCCGTTGTGCCCTCGCTTGCTGCTGCTCGTCTCAGGCTGTTCGTGATTATACCAGCTCCTCGGGTCTCTCCCAGCCACAGATCCACCTAAAATGTTGGTGATGGGGGCGAGATCCAGTCCCAGACAGACGCCGATAGCAGAGCTCCAAAGAAATGCTCCCTGGGTACTAGTTTTTAAATGACTGGATTTTTGTCACTTTGGTGTCAAATAATTTAATAAAATTTACCATATTTTCTAAGTAAGTGTGAGATTTTTTTCTGTTGAGTTTTCACTTTGTTACTGTTTGTGTTCTACATGAATAGTTTACACAATGCCTCTAAGTTAAACATGATTGCTTTGTGCTTAAGCACAGGATATTTTAATGACTCTGACAGAGATTGTGGCTGATGCTTGAGCAGGGTTAACATCCAACTCAACAAACTCATCAGAACTCATATGTTCTCACAGTGGTGATCAGCGGTGGGGTCCAGTACTTGTGTTTGTGCAGTGCCATACAGTGATTTGTGAAACACACAAATCCCATATAAATAACAGATTTGACCTCTTTTTAAATTCTTCATACTTTTCCATTGACTGTTTTTTCCTTTTTCTAAATGTAGGTACCCTAGCTCCCTTGTTGTATCATGATGATTGAGCTGCTCAACATCACCACACTCACCAGGGCTGAGCTGCAGAGGCTCTGCAAAGAAAGGGAGTTGAAGACAAGTAAGAATGCTGCAAAGTTGTACCTCCACATAGCCCTCGGAGTCTAATGGGGAGTCGAGAGGTGGCAGTCCTCCCCATAGGAGGATGGCTCTGAGGAGGGGTGAGTATACTTGGATGATGAAGAAAATCCAAACCTGACTTCTGAGCTGCAGGAAGAGCACAACTTATCCATGGGTGTCAATTCACCAAAATGTAAGGGGTAGCAGAAGTGACATCACGTGCCACTTGATCTTCCTCTTTACTGTGACTCACACACACATGCTTACATACATACACACACATTTATGCATTCTTGCTCACAGAACCACACTCTCACTCGCAAACATGCATACCAAGTACATTTGAAAGCACATTTACTTACCTTACCTGCCAGATAGAGACATATTCCAGCGAATTGTACTCCATTTTTATTACAAAAATAGTCAATAAAATTATTGACTATTTGTGTAATAAAAAACCTGACAGAAAACCAGGAAAGTGGAGCCCCAAACAATGTCCATTAGGATGAGCTACCCCTGTGTTCCGGGCACTGATTTTGCTAACCCTGAGGTCATGGATCGAAAAAGCAGTGCCAGGGGTCACAAGGGGCAAGCCAGGGGTCACAGCTGCAACCTCTGGTGACCTCTAAATGACGTTCCCAAACTTACCTCCGGAGGATGCCCAGGATGAGATTGTAAGCAGTGTGTTTTCCTGGGGTCTGTGCCCAGAGGAACAGGAGGGTAGGAAGGAAGCAAGGGAGCTCAAGCTGAAGCTGCAAATATGAAGTTAGGAGCAGAAAAGAGGAAGCTGAGGCAGAAAGGGCCTTGGCCAGAGAAACAGTGGTGGCCGAGAGGGCCTTGGCTGAAAAGAAACTGCTGCTGGATCATGAAAAGAACATGAAGGAGCTGGATCTCAGGGCCATAATATCTTCAGCAGTGATGGTAGCAGCATACTTTCAGTGTTCCATGGAGAGTTGAGAGTCTGTATACCACAAGACATGGTACACAGTTGTGTGGTGGAAGATGATATAGACTAATTGTTTTGCCTATGTGGTAGCCCTGAGCATGCACAGGTTCTCAGAGGAGTATTGGAGGGCTAGCTTATGGTGTCCCATGCCTACAGTGTGGAAGGACACACTTCTTGCACTTGAGGCTCATAGCCAGAACAAGAACATCCACATGAAAGCCATACTTGTCTCCATATTTGGTTTAACTGCTGAGAGGTACAGGCAGAGGTTCAGGAATACATGCAATCTCTTACACCAGAAAGCTCAGTGACCCCAGTCAGCTGCCGAGGAGGCCGATCTCTGGGTCAGTACCAAAGTATGCAAGAAAGTATCTGAGGGGACTCCTAAAAGAGTGGTCATGGTTTCCACCAGAAGGAGTGGGAGAAAAAAATAGGAAGAGGTTCTCTCAAGGCCCCAAACAACTCACAGAGGAAATGTACCAAGCTCTAACTTGACCAGATATAAGGCTTTGTAGACAAGAACACTGATAAATTTGTCCCTGAGTGTTATGAGTGTTACCAGTTTGGGTACACCAAGGTTGATGCCAAGCGCCCCAAAAAGAGACATCACCCCACTGGCAGTGGGCATACCCCTTGGTTGGCCAGTGTAGTGCTTGAGGAGGAGATAGCCCACATCAGTGTGAGATAGTCAGCTGACGTTACCCTAGTGTCTCTGTGCAGCAAAGAGATAGTGTCCAAAGCCCACATGTGTTCAAATACTTACTGGTATAAGCAGTGAGTCACCATCAATGGAAAGAGGGTGAAAGCTCTAAGGGACACAGGAGGCAGTATGACTATTGTCAAGTGTCAAAAGGTGCCCTCGGGGCAGGTGAATCCTAATACATTTTGCCAGGTTGAGTAGCAGACAACTGTTAGAGCCCCTACCCAGTAGCACTGGTTTCCTTTGAATGAATAGGGGGTGTTTCAATTTCTCTTAGCGTAGCTCTGAGCACTGCCACGCATGTAGATTGTTTGCTTGGGAATGATCCGGAACACACTGCCTTGAAGGAAGTGGAGCTCAGGTCTCATCAGGAAATGTTGGGCTTACTTGAATGACCCTAACATCCATGGCTGCCCAAGAGGGGAGTAAGCAAGGAGCTTAGAAGGACAGCACAGGCATCTGCCAAGAAAAGGAAGGGCTGAGGGTGTAATAAACCATAAACCAGTCCCTGGAACTCCCACAGTACAAGTGGATGTCTCATAACGGGAGGCTGTCCAGGTGCCTACCTGGGAGGACATTGCTCCCCGTAAGGGACCTGACTCAGATTATTGGACTATTAGGGAGGAGTGCTTAAAGGTACAGATAGAGAACCCAACCCTAAAGGTCATGTTGTCACAAGCTGAGGCCTAGGCAGCTGGTGATACCTCTGGAACTCACCTCGTATATTGGTAGAACTGTGTGTTGGTGGCCCCCCAGTGCTACAAGGCCTTCCTACTGGGGCTGGCTCATGGAACTCCCCTGGTAGGACATCTGGAGCAGGGCAAGACCTTGGCTATACATGTCTCTCACTTTAATTAGCCCCTGATGAAGATATCCTCTGATACATTTTGCAGGAAATGTCCCATCTGTCAGGCCAGTGAGAAAGCAGTAAAAAAGCTAAAGGCTCCTTTGAAATCCCTTGCTGGTCTTTGGCAGACACCTTGAAAGGATGTGCATCAACATTTTTGGACCCATGGACCCAAAAACCACCATAGACAACAGCTGTAGCCTGGATTTGGTGGACTATGCCACTAGGTTCTCAGAGGCAATCCATCTGAGGAGTGTGAGTGTACCTGCAGTGGCTAAAGCCCTGCTGAGGATTTTCACTCAAGTAGGGTTCCCAAAGGAAGTGCAGCTGACAGGGGTACCAACTACATGACTGCCTACATGAGCTCCATATGGGTAGAGAGTGGAGTAACCTGCAAATTGTCAACACCATATCATACTCAAACCAATGGGCTTGTTTAAAACTTCAACAAGTTCCTTAAGGGCATGATTATGGGCATTATTGAGTCTATAAGGTGAGATGTTCTATTACCATGCCTACTCTTTGCCTACAGGAAGAAGCCACAGAAGGGAGTTGAGTTCACCGCATTTGAACTTCTGTATGGGCACCCTGTTAGAGGACCTCTTAGTCTGGTGAAAGAAGAGTGGGAGCAAACTCCCAAGATGCCCCCAGTCCCACGATGTGGTTAGCTACATGCTAGCCCTCAGAACCCAGGTGACCAGATACTAAAAGAATGCTTCTCAGAACTTGGAGGCTAGTCAGGAAGGAAGTTATGAAACTCTGTTATGATCAGAAGGCCTCTCTGGGAAGTTTCATCCTCACCTGAAGGTGTGGGTTCTGGAGCCAGTGGAGCTCAGGACCCTTCCATACCATTGTACTGGGCACTATGAGGTGAATAATACGATGTAGGAGGCCTGCCTACTTGGTGGACCCCAAGACCTTCAGAAACCCCTTAAAGGTACCACACATCAACTGACTCCACCCTAATAAGAGAGGTGTGGGGTTGAGGAAATTCGATTTTTAATACGATCGTATCGACCCGCCATTTTGTGGCCCGCCGCCATTTTATGTTGCCTTCACTCAGGCAGCACAGCGAACGAAGTCCATTCTGCCTTTTCTGCTTATTCTGCAACATGGTGTTCAAAACAGCCTTCTGCCTCTATCTTTACAAGGCTGGTATTAAGGTCTGACCGAGTACCCTAATCCCTGTCTGGTTTTCTAATCCTTGTTTCAACTATCTGTAGGCTCACACTATTCTCCGCCGATCTTATCTTATCGTCTGGCCTTCGCTGTCCTTTGCTAGTATTCTCTCATTTCACAACTGTCCTCCAAACGCACACAAACTTATCACACCACATGCAACTTCGTTGTGGATCGGTTAATGAATTAGTTCAAGGGAGGGGTGACAAACACAGCTGGAGGGGAGGCAACCTTAAGTCACTTGATACTTTGTTTTCCAATTCCTTCTATTGGTGCTGTCTTGTTTTCCGACATTTCTATTGGCTCTGTTCTATCTTTACATTATTCTTACTGGCTCCTTTCTATGTGTTCTGGGAGTGTATGTAGTTAATAAATGGTTTTTATACGGTATATAAGATTGTGCGCCACAAAGTAAAGTGGCAGTCTCCTGAGAACATACCTTGTGTACTTCTTGGACAACTGTACTAGCTGCAGCTAATAAAATCCGATCTTTTACGCCTGACAGAGTGTCCCGTGTCTCTGTTAGTTGAGGCAGGTGAATCCAAGGAGATTTCAGGCGTACCCTGCGCCGCCAGGCCCATAAGGTTCTGGTTCTTCAACTGGCGCCCAACGTGGGGCGGCTTCAGCGGTACCGGTTCTGCCTGAAGGTCGTGAGGAACCCCGCAAGAAAATTCTGGAGGAATCGCGAGCCACGTCAAGCGACCCCTGTATGTCGAAGTGGTCCGAAGGTCTTTTTCAGCGCGGTTACTCCTTCCTGACGGCTACTGACGACTGCTGCCCTGACTGCCGCCCTGCCTTGGCCCTTTCTTTGATGATGTATGGTAAAGCGAGACGATAGACGGGCCTCTGTTGGTGTAAGAAGACATCCTTAGTTAAGTATTTGGTGGGTCGCGCCCACAAATTTTTGGTCTTTGTTTTGTCCTTAGGTCCTTAGATTTGGCCATTGCAGTGGCCAAAGCCGAGGGGTAAGTGCATTTGTGCTGTGTAAACTGAAAGTTTTACCCCCTTGATGTTTGTGAACAGCCAGTAAAAATCGTGAGATGTCTGGTCTGACTAAGTTTGGAAAACTTTGTTGCTTTGGTTGTAATAGGGACTCCCAGCTTGAGGACTCCTGTCCGATTCCTTCGGTTGGAACTCCCACATATGAGCTCTATTCTAAACATGGTGTTGGTCCTATTGCCTTTAATAAGACATGGACCCGATATACAAAGAAAGATGGTGTTTTAAAATGGCCAGAAAATGGTAGTTTCGAAACTGATGTGCTAGATAATTTAGAAGCAACGTTATTTAAAAGAAAAGCCCGGCCGGCAATGTTTGACTCTTTTCGCCTTTGGCGTAAGGAAGCCAAACAGAGAGAAATTAAACAAGCGAAACGAGATAGGAAAACACAGGGAATGACGATTATACAGGCTGCTCAGCAATTCAAAGATGATGAAATAGATAATGCAATGGAAATTTCAGACAGACAGCATCGAATGGCAATAGATAAATGCTATCCGACGTTGCCTATCTCTTCCCTTGATAAGAGAAAAGATTTTGAGGAAGATTCCTTAATGTCCCACTTATTGAAATTGCCTCCGCCCTATGTACAAGGTGCTAATGCACCCCCGATGTTACAGCCTGTTCGGCCGCCAGTTGTGCTTCCGCCTGCTCCAGCTTTTCCACATTTGCCTCCTCAAGTATTGCCTATGCCAGCTTTGCCTTTAACTCCTTTGCCTTCTGCTCCTTTGGCAATTCCTAATGCTCCTTTAGTTAATTCACCTAATACCTTGTCCCCTATCCTTATGTCAAATTCTCCATCTATGCGTAAGCGATTTGCAGATACTGTCTCTGGTCTCTTATCACCTTTCTTTGAAGCTTTAAATGTGTCTCCAGCTTTTTCTCGAAGACAGTCTCGTAGTCAATTCCCAGACTCCGAAGAGCGAGAAAAATTGGACTCACTTGCTTGTAGATGGATCAAGAAGGGTCCCCAATATAGTACGTCTGATATTATGTCCACCTTTCTGCAATGGAATGCACCTACGCAGAGATATGTTTTTAAAGTTATGTGCGATACTCTCGCTAAAGAATGGGAGGATATGAATTTGGGTTCGGTCCCACAGGATCTGTTAGATGTTCAGGCTGACTTTGACAAAGGACTTATTGTGGGTCCTAAGGTTGAAAACGCTGTCAGAACACTTATTTCTTTCAGATCCCTATTGTTCTCACAGACTTTTCCTGATTCTGATCCTTCAGATAGGACAGCACTGAAAAACTATCCCATGAGAGAGGTTTCTCCAATATGGAAGGAAGAAGTTGCAGCAGCAGGTGCTAATCCAGCTATTCCTGCGCATTTTCAGCGCATATGGATACATGTCCCCTGGAAAAGGTCTGAAGTTTTAGCACTTAAACAGTCACTACCAGATCCACGCAAAAATCCTGCTGGTTACTATAAAGAGTTGTCGCAAACAGTTGATGCATGTACTATGAATCTAGCAGATATTGACATGTTGATGGGAAATGTAGTTCCACAGACAATATGGGCTAAAATTCGTAGAGAGGATCACGCTCAAGAATTAGGCGGCGATTGGAACGCTATTATTGCCGCAGATAGAGGTCAAGTAGGTGGTGCAAAGCCCGACGCTTTGATCTCAGAACTCCCTGGTAGGATTATTACATTAATGAAAACAATGATGCCTGCTTTGAGAGTTAATTGGGATAAGCTAGCAGTATGTAAACAAAAGAAAGATGAAAGTGTTTCCGATTTCTTTACCCGATTCGAGGAGACATTCATTGATCACAGTGGTCAAGATATGGCTACAGAAGGGGGACAGCGATTATTTGTGGATAAGTTCGTATATAACTTGCTTCCTGAACTATCACACAAGCTAAAAGACTCCGAGAGTTCATGGGCAGTTTCTTCTTCCGCCCAGATATTGGCTACTGCACAATATTATGAGAATAGAGACAAAGAAGAAAGGGAAAAACAAGAGAAAAAGACGAAAGAATTAAAAACTAAAGTTCTCTTGCAACAGGCTTATCCTCCTCGTTATGTTCAGCCTCAGTTTCAACAGCCTCCGCAGTTTCAGAGGTTGTATCAAAAGCCTGAACCATTCATTCCAAGACCTTTGCTAGGTCCCAATCAATGTGCTTATTGTAGGGAGGAAGGTCATTTTAAGAACAATTGTCCGGCATTGTTGCAGCGTAATGCAGCAACATCTGCTTCACGAGGTTGTGGTGGTCTTCAGTCAGCAAATAGAGGTAGAGGTCGAGGTGTGTTAACCCAAGGGCAGCGTTCTTTTGTTCCTCCAAATTCCGGAAATTACTTTGACCAGCAAAATGTTAGGTCTACACAGTATTACAGTGAGGATCAGTATATTGAAGGAGGGAATGAAAGTCTTCATTTTGAATAGGACAGCCATGGACAAAGTAAGGGGGTTACGTCAATTCCAGTGGATCAGAATGGACCTTATGTTAATGTCACTACAATGGGTGTTTCAGAGCCATTTCTTTTAGATACTGGTGCCATGAGAAGCTCTATCATTCATTCTAAACTCCCTGGCGCACCTTTGTCTGGCTTAACGAATGTATCTGTAGGATTTTCTGGCGCCCCTGTTCGCAATCCAGTTTCTTGCCCTTTGCCTGTTTCAATAGGCCCTTATGATTTAGAAGCTCCGCTTCTTCTGACGAATGGTTGTGGTGAAAATCTGTTGGGTTTAGATCTATTAAAAAGAATGCATGCTACGATATATTGTTCACCTTCTGGTGTATACCTCACTCTAGGACAGAAAATGACTAGTCCAATGTACTTATCAAAAGATCAATTCCCACCTGAATTGCTTTCTCTTCCCGAAACGCTTTGGGCTACGGGTCCGAATGACGTTGGTTGTCTTGAGATCCCACCTTATGTTGTTACTCTTAAGCCCAATGCTGAAATGCCACGTATTCCGCAATACAGAATCTCTACTGAAGGTGAGAAAGCACTTCTGGAAATTGTCCATGATTTGATTCAGAAGGGTGTGGTTGAGGAAACGAGAGGAAATACATGTAACAGTCCTGTTCTTCCGGTTCTTAAACGCACTGATCCTTCTCAGCCTCCTGTTTATCGTTTTGTAATTGATCTTCGGGAGGTAAACAAGATTGTCGTACCGCAGTTTCCTGTAGTCCCAGATATCACTGCTCTGTTGACGATGATACCTTCTACAGCGACTTGGTTTTCAGTTATTGATCTAAAGAATGCTTTCTTTAGTATTCCCATCGCCGAAGAGAGTAGAGATATTTTTGGTTTTTCCCTCGGAGGCCGAAGCTTCCGGTTTAAACGCGCACCTCAAGGTTATTGTGAAAGTCCCTCTATTTACAGTCAAGCTCTAAAATGTCATCTTGATGCCTTTTCCTTACCGTCTGGTGCCGCTCTCATTCAGTACATGGATGACTTATTAGTTGCAGCTGATTCAGAGGAGATTTGCAAAAACGTGACCGTTGCACTGTTGCGTCATTTGTTTGATCTAAATCACAAGGTTTCTCCTTCTAAATTACAATATGTCTGTCGCGAGGTGACTTATTTGGGTCATCTCTTGTCAAAGGAGGGACGACGATTGACCCCCGAACAAATTCAGGCAATTGCACAAATGTCAGTGCCATCCACACAAAGAGAGGTACGTGCCTTTTTGGGCATTACTTCTTATTGTAGACAGTGGATTCCGAGTTTCTCTTTATTGGCTAAACCGCTGTTGGCGCTAACTTTAAAAGATACGCCTCAGCCTCTTCCGTGGACTGACGAGTGTCAGAAGAGTTTTACTGATTTGCGTATTGCTTTGTGTTCTGCTCCTGTATTGGGTACTCCTGATTACAGTAAGCCCTTTACGCTCTATGTCCACGAAAGAGAGGGTTGTGCATTGTCAGTCTTAACGCAGCGTTTTGGAGATCAACAGCGACCATGCGCATATTTCTCAGCTACGTTAGATCCAGTAGCTAAAGCATTGCCTAGTTGTCTTAAGGCGACAGCGGCAGCAGCAATTTCTATTCGACAGTCTGCTGGAGTAGTGCTAGATAATACTCTCATTGTTATGGTGCCACATGCAGTGGATACTTTACTAAATAGGACAAAAACGCAGCATCTTACGAGTGCTCGGTTGTCCGGATATGAGCTGACGCTTTTGGCTAGTCACATACACATCAAACGATGTAATACCCTGAATCCAGCTACTTTGTTGCCTCTTCCAGAAGAGAGAGATGTCTCTGAACAGCATGATTGTTTTCTCCGTACTGAAGAAGAGACTAAGGGTAGAATTGACCTAAAAGACACGCCATTAGTGAATCCAGATGGAACACTATGGGTAGATGGTTCTTGTTTCAAGCTCCCGAATGGAGATACAGTTTCAGCCTACGCTATTACTACTTTGCATACGATTGTGGAGACAGCACGCATTAGACATAATTCAGCTCAGGCAGCTGAATTGATAGCCTTAACTAGAGCGTGTGTGTTATCCAAAGGAAAAAGAGTAAACGTGTACACTGATAGCCAATAAGCTTTTGGTGTAGCGTTTAACTTTGGGCGTTTATGGAAGGAAAGAGGATTCTTTACTTCCCATGGTACTAAGATACAACATGGTCAATTAGTGACTGAACTTCTTGAGTCACTTACAATGCCTACTCAGATAGCGATCGTGAAGTGTAGTGCACACAAAAAGATTGTGGACGATGTTGGTCGAGGAAATGCATTTGCAGATGAGGTAGCGAAAAAGACAGCCAGAGACAACACAAGTCGAATGTATGTTGCAAGTCCTGCAAACTGCGTAAGAGAAAAGGGAATGTGTGAAGATACAGTAGAGAGTGTGAAATCAATTCAAGGAGAGGCTACGGAGAATGAGTTGAGAATGTGGAAGGAAAGTACAGGAATGTTAGATGAGATGGGATGTTGGGTTGAATTATCAGAACATCAACGTTGGCTGTTACCAGATGCTTATGTACTACCTGTAGTTACTATGGCACATGGTCCAGCTCACCTAAGTGCAAAAGGAATATGTAAACTTCTGGCTCCAGTGTGGCAAAATGAGGGGATCCCAAAGTGTGCAAATAATGTAGTAAAACATTGTATTGTTTGCTTGATGTACAATCCGGGAAAGGGAACCCCAACTCCAGCAGGTCATTTTGCTCCTCCAACATATCCATTTGAGGTGTTGCAGATCGATTATATTCACATGGAACGATGCAACAACCTCAAATATGTTCTGGTGGTAGTATGTGCTTTTTCTAGATGGGTAGAAGCCTACCCTCTGAAGGACAATACTGCTTTATCAACTGCCAAAATACTTTTGAAAGAATTCTTCCCTAGGTTTGGTTTGCCGCGCATTGTCTGGAGTGACAATGGGAGCGAATTTGTGGGTCAAGTCATGCAAAAAGTTTGTGCAGGTCTTGGCATAAAACAGAAGTTCCACGCGGCGAATCACCCACAGTCGGCTGGTTTAGTAGAATGCTACAATGGAACCTTGAAGCTTAAAATTGCTAAGGTGCAAGCTAGCACAGGACTTAATTGGCCTGATGCTTTACCATTGGCTCTTCTGTCCACCAGAACAGCAGTACACTCTCGTTTGGGGCTTAGCCCTTACGAAGTGATATTTGGTCGCCCAGCTAATGTATGGGGAGTTCCTCGCCCTAAGAAATACTCAGACTTGCCATACCCGATGTTGATTGACTACTTGCATGACCTTACAACTAAATTGCGTGTTCTTCATCAACAGGTTCAGAGTGCTCTACCAGAGGCTTCCACAGACCCAGGTCATTCCATCCGACCAGGTGACTGGGTCTGCACGAAAAATTTCCAACGACAGAGAAATTTGGAGCCCAGATGGAGAGAGCCACGCCTGGTTCTTTTGACCACAAGAACAGCAGTTAAAGTCGAAGGAAAGAAAAACTGGGTGCATGCCGTGCACTGCAAGAAAGTGCCTTTGCCCTTGCCTTTCGATCAGTGGGTCCGTAGAGGCATCAGTGACTCTGAAAGTGAGAAAGTTCCGCAATTTGTACCATTCAGTGATGCGCGTCTAATTGGAACACTTTCTGAGAAAGAGGACGACGACATCCTTCAAGAAGCAATACCATCGCATCGTCGCTTGAACACGACAAATCCAGGAACATTGTTTCAAAACCAGACTGCCTCTGGACAGGAACGCTATAATTTGAGACCAAGACCAAAGAACTTGTAAATTTCTCTCCTATGTAGTACTCTATCCCGGTTGCAGGGTCACGGTAGGAGTCTTAGTTACGACCTGAGTAAGTGGCAATAGGCCTGCAGGACCTCACAGTGTCATAGGACGGTAGATAATCGTGACTACAGTGATTGAGGAAGATTGCCGTGAGCATCCACTTAGAAAGATGGAGGCTACATTAGATAAAAGAGAAAGTAAAAATGTAAAGAATAATTGTAAAGAAATATATAGTCGTTGTAGTATTGCTCTATGCGTCATTATATTGTCGTGTATTCTTTTGGCATCTGTAAACTGGATCATTATTACTCTGCAGCAAAAAGTTGTCTCTTCTCCTACCTCTACATCTTCTTCTACTATCTCTCCGCACCTATTTCACACTCTTCCCCAGCATGAACTCATCAGAAGAACTGAATACTTTAACAATTCCTTCGTCCAGTTGTTACATCAACATCAGTTAGTGATCAATACAACTGACTGTTGGGTGTGTGGACTCATACCACATACGGTAGAAAAAGGAATGCCATATTTAGTTCTTCCATTCTCCTATGAAGGTTCCGCTTGGGCTTATTTTGTCATTTTCAATAATGCATATCAAAGTAAAATTAAACAACCTGTCAGTTCACATAGTGTTGGTTCAGATTTCAGTCATAGTTTATTGATAAAGGGAATGGTAGCTATGGCTAAAATCATGGAAAAAAGTGAAGCTTCCATAGATGAAAGAAAAGCATATACCAATTGGAACATAACTAATTACATTTCCAGCCTCAATGATAAGGTTGAGCAAGGAAAATCTCCTCCGATACGGGTCATACCCCAACAAGGAAATTTCTGTCTGCAAATAAATGGTAGAACTCCAAACACCGGACAAAGAGAAAGTTTATGTTCCCATACATATGTTTATTCAGCCCTGAATTCGCCGCCGTTAGTACCATCTCAAGGTACATACTTCGTTTGCCACGATAGGGCTTATACATGGTTGCCAGCTGATTTCTCTGGTACTTGTTATATAGCCTTTCTTCTTCCCCCTACATACACCGCTCCTGCGAACCATCATAAAAATAGATATGGCAGAGGGATTGTGGATTCGAAAGACACAGCAGGACAAGAGGGAGGAGATTTCCTCAAAGGATTTCTTCCCTTCTGGGGTCCAATGGCCAACAGCAGAAATATAAGGCAATTGGTTCGTGTCGTAGAAACCACCATAGACATCACTGTAGGAGCTTTAAGTAACATTACAGCTGAACTACAGGCTGATCGTCTTATGACCTTGCAGAACCGTGTTGCCTTAGACTTTGTTCTTGCGGACCGTGGTGGAGTATGCAAATTGATCGGATCAAGTTGCTGTATTTTCATACCTAATGACGCTCCGACAGTATACCAAGCTATCTCTAAGTTACACATAATCTCCGAATCGATTCATCAGGACGAAGGAGATTGGTCCTTTTCAGAGTGGTTTTGGGGATTACTGTCCAAATGGGGTTGGAAGGTATTGACATTCTTTGGAGTAATTTTAGCTTTTATATTCTCTTGTTGTCTTTGTATGCACTGCGGTCCTGCCATCTGCAACCTATGTGCTACTGCATGTATTCCCAAACCCAAGTCACAAAGAGCAGAGAATATCAAAATGATGGTACAGCAACAGCTTGATGACCTCATGGCCATAGACATCGACTCAGATTAACATGAGTTTGTGTATCTTGCCTGAGTTCTGGCAAAAGGAGGGTCTGAGGAAATTCGATTTTTAATACGATCGTATCGACCCGCCATTTTGTGGCCCGCCGCCATTTTATGTTGCCTTCACTCAGGCAGCACAGCGAACGAAGTCCATTCTGCCTTTTCTGCTTATTCTGCAACATGGTGTTCAAAACAGCCTTCTGCCTCTATCTTTACAAGGCTGGTATTAAGGTCTGACCGAGTACACTAATCCCTGTCTGGTTTTCTAATCCTTGTTTCAACTATCTGTAGGCTCACACTATTCTCCGCCGATCTTATCTTATCGTCTGGCCTTCGCTGTCCTTTGCTAGTATTCTCTCATTTCACAACTGTCCTCCAAACGCACACAAACTTATCACACCACATGCAACTTCGTTGTGGATCGGTTAATGAATTAGTTCAAGGGAGGGGTGACAAACACAGCTGGAGGGGAGGCAACCTTAAGTCACTTGATACTTTGTTTTCCAATTCCTTCTATTGGTGCTGTCTTGTTTTCCGACATTTCTATTGGCTCTGTTCTATCTTTACATTATTCTTACTGGCTCCTTTCTATGTGTTCTGGGAGTGTATGTAGTTAATAAATGGTTTTTATACGGTATATAAGATTGTGCGCCACAAAGTAAAGTGGCAGTCTCCTGAGAACATACCTTGTGTACTTCTTGGACAACTGTACTAGCTGCAGCTAATAAAATCCGATCTTTTACGCCTGACAGAGTGTCCCGTGTCTCTGTTAGTTGAGGCAGGTGAATCCAAGGAGATTTCAGGCGTACCCTGCGCCGCCAGGCCCATAAGGTTCTGGTTCTTCAGGGTCACCATGCTGTTGGTGACAGATGATGGAAGTAACAAGAGAGCAAGCCTCTTCCTTCCCACCTGCCATCCAAAGAAAAATATTGGTCAGTGAAAGGTGCCAACCTCTCTCCTACCCTGAGGCCAGTTGTTGGCACAGTTTACCTTACTGTTTTTTCTCACCCCTGGGCTTATGCATTTGTGTACCCAGAGCTTAGTCACTGGGGACAGCCTGGCTGTCAAAAACAAAATGTACAGGTTGTCAGACAAGGTGAGGGCCAGCATTAGGGAGGAAGTCTTCACGATGCAGGAATTGGGTGTGACTGAGCCCTCCAGTAGTCCCAGTTCCAATCCAGTGGTGCTGGTAACCAAGGCTGCCCCACTGGGCACTGTCTCAGAGCCCAGTTTCTGTGTGGACTACAGGAAGCTCAACTCAGTCACCAAGACTGATTCACACTCCATCCCCAGAGCTGATGAGCTCATTGATCATTTAGGGACTGTTACGTTCCTGAGTACCTTTGACCTTGTACCCAAGAGGGCCACTTTCAAGGTAAAGTGATCATCTTTGGATTGAAGAATGCTCCTGCCACCTGGTATAGGTTGGTGAGCCAGGTGGGAGGGAGGTCTTCTGGTACTTATCTGGAAGACATTGCTGCATTCAGTAGCAGCTGGGAGGACCACCTGTTTCACCTTTAGGAAGTGCTTCTGAACCTGCAACCAGAAGGCCTGTTTGTCAAGGTCAGTAAGTTCCAGATAGGGTTTGTAGTGTACTTGGGATACCTTGTTTGCAGGGGAAAGGTGCAGCCACTCCAGGCCAAAACATAGACTAGTGAGGGGCATCCTGGGCATCATAGGTTACTACAGGAGGTTTAATAATGGATATGGCACAATTGTTGCCCCCCTGACTCAGCTGATTTCATAGAAGCAGCCCAAGATGGTAATCTGGAAAGGGGACTTTCAGACGGCCTTTAACACCTTCTCCCAACAAGCCTTGTGTACAGCCCCTGTGCTCAAAGCCCCTGTCTTTTCTCAGAAATTAATTGTGCAAACTGATGCCTCAGAGTGTGGCATAGGGTCAATCTTTTCACAGTTAAATAAAGGGGAGGCTAGACCAACCTCTAGCTTTCATTTCTTGGAGGCTACTTCCCAGGGAACAGAGGTGAAGGGCTATTGGAAGGAAAGCTTTGCTGTAGCCTAGTTGCTGCAGAAGGTGAGACCATATTTGTTTGGAACTTACTTCTGAATACAAAGAGACCACAGGCCCCTCAAATGGCTCATGCAGATGAGTGAGAATTCAAAACTGTTACGTGTTCCACCTCCCTACAGGGAAAGGACTTTACGTTGGAACACCATCCTGGGGTCAGACCACTCCAGTGCTGTTGTTCTGCCCAGGTTATTTTGCTTTAGTGAAGGGAATTCCCAGGAGGTTGGTAAGTTCCCCCCACTTTCAGCTGGGGGGACATGTGTCAGCCCTATCAGCCTTAGGGTGGATACCCTCTGTTAGGGTTTGTGCACAGCAAAGAGCATGTCCCCTCTCACTGCACTAGTGGGTTCTGTAATAGCTCCCTTTTAAACTTACTATTCAAACCCTTTCTTGTTATCTCACCTTCCCCCCCCCTTAGGCTTCTGTGTATGTTGTTTAATGTGCTGTTTTGTTTACACATTGGGCCTTGCTTTTACCAAGGCTTCTTTAAAACACTCCTCCTTAGGCCATGTGTTAATTCAACTCATTTGCATAATAACTGAAACTCTGCACACCTTTCAAGAACATGTGCAGCATGTGAGGACCACACCCAGCCCTTCAAACCACACCCAGCTCTTCGAACCACACCCAGCCCTGTCTATAAAAGGCAGCCCCCGAGCCTCACCCAGTGCTTGTGCTCGTCTACCTCCCGCTTACCTGAGAACAGATCCCTCGGCGCTGGCACTCCTGCTCTCTACAGACTTTCATTGGCTTCAATGCGCGCAGCTGCTGGCTCTTCCTTCTTCTGGTTTCCGGTTCCTCCTTGCCTCAGCCTCTCTCCTACAAACAACCTGCAAAAGAGAAAGAAGACAAGGTTAGACTGATCAGTATCTCTTGCCAGCAACAAGTAAGTGCAAAACTTTTTATTACCTGAAGGAACTTTGACAACAATTTCTGGATTTGTGTGTGGACGGTTTGAAGCAAGATACCTTCCACGAACATTGTGATTCAGGCTCTTTGTTGCAAGAATACCTTGCGGAGCTTTGTGAAACAAACATTGTTTTTTTTTTATGGAACTTTTAAGAATCGAACAGTGGAAACCATTAACAGCAAGGCAAACAGTAAATCAAGGACTTGCACAAATTACATGCTGTATTTTGATGTAAAAGTACAGTATTTGTTTTCCAAAAGATTCTGGAGATATGGGAAAAGTGAGTCTGCTATTGGGAATTTAGGCTTTAGTTATATTAAGATGAATGTTTGATATTGGTAATTCTGATAACGGTATTTGTTTAATGTTTTAGAAGCTTTACAGTAATAGAAAGCACATCCCACAGCAGTAACACATTCCAAACCTGGAAACTCGAGACCAGGATCCAAGAGGTACTTTTAGAAGAGAATTTCTAATAAATAAAGGGATAGTCAGGAACCCATTTAGGAATAGGTTGCACTTATCTGTTCTTTGTTTATGTTTCATTAGGCACCAGTTTCTACGGAAGTCAGAAAGGGCCGCAGATTTGTGCAGCACTTCAACAGTGGAAACGCAAGAACAGTGTTGTCTCTCTTTTTTTATTTTATCCACTTCCCCCCTACCCTTGAGCTTCTGTTCTTAGTGCACTGTGTTAAAAACTAGTGTGCTGGAACAAGCAGTTTCAGGGTGGGGTCGGATTGTCTTCAACCTCCATCAGAACTGAACAAGAACTCAGGTGAGCTGGGCTTTGACAGAAGCACAAGCCTTAAAAAAATTCAGTTCTGGTGGACGATGAATACCGGGGAAGAAATAGAGGGCATTGACGTCACGGATATGGCGCAGGCCCTAAATGAGGACTTGGCTCATAATGAATCAGTGTCTGGCATCTTACAACATATGCAAGAGGAAATAGAGAGATTAAAGATGGAGAATACCTCTTTAAAACAGGATTTAAGCAGGTATAAATTTAGGGGATCTCAGTGGAACACAGCTTTTACGCCTTTGTTTAAAACCACCTCAGAGACAGGGGCGCCATCAAAACATACAACTTTGCCTCCCCCAGTTGAGGTTACTGTTAATGTTCCTAATGCTGTGCCCTTAGCAGCACCTGAACGTTTTCATGGAGATAGTAACAAATTCCATGTTTTTATCCATCAATGTCAATTACACTTCGTTTGTAAGCCACAACAGTTCCCTACTGATGCTACGAAAGTGGCATTCGTCTTGTCTTATTTGGGTGGCACAGCAGCCAATTGGTCAATTCCTTTCGTGGATAGAGATGATCCCATCCTCCATAATTGGAATCAATTTAAACGTACCATGACCAGCCTTTTTGCAAAACACACTTTCATGCAGGCAAGTGATAATGAGCTTTTAAATCTTAAACAAGGTAACAAGGATTTATTGACCTATCTCACTAGTTTTAATCGTTTACTCACCGAGACACAGTGGCCAGAAGGAAAGCGTGTCTCCCTTTTTTATAAAGGTTTGAGAGACGAGTTAAAAGACGCGCTGGCTCATATCGTTGATTTGCCAGAAGACTATTCGGACTTTGTAGATTTAGTTGTGAAATTAGAACATAGACTAGGAGAAAGAAAGGGAGATAAATACAAACTGGAATCACGGTTAACTTTTATTAAACACGAGAAGAAAGACACAGATAATAAACTCCCTGAACCTGAGCCTATGCAAATAGGGACACTCAGAGGTCCACTCACATCAGAGGAAAAAGAAAGAAGGAGAAAACTTCAATTATGTTTATATTGTGGCAGGGCAGGTCACTTTGCCAGAGAATGTCCAGTAAAGCCTAAAACTCCACAAAAGGGTGCTGTTTCCTCCACCTCCTCAACTGAATCGGGAAACGATTAAGCTCGACAAGGGGAGAGGTTACTTGTTCGAGAAAACATCTTAATCAAACCTCTAATGCTGCAGCCTTCATGGTACCGCACATTCCTAGACATTTCATAATTCAGGTCGTTTTAATTGTTACTACCCAAGTGAGGCATTCTCTCCCTGTCCTACTGGACTCAGGCGCGACAGGAAATTTTGTGGATAATAAGTTAGCTGAAAACTTAGGACTTCCTATGTGCCTAAAGCCTTGTCCAGAAGCAGTATGTGCAGTGGATGGGTCAGAATTGACCTCTGGATTAATCACAAAACAAACAAGTCCACTTGTTATGGTCTGTCAGAACGGGCACACAGAGGTGATTAGCTTTGATCTGATAGATACTCCTAATTTTGGTTTGATTCTCGGGGTACCCTGGTTAACAACTCATAACCCAAAAATTGACTGGGTGAATAGAACTGTTACTTTGGATTCCTCTTTCTGTAGAACCAATTGCTATCAAGAAGCAGGTACAGAACAGAGCACAGTATTACACTGTGCTAGTGTTACACAAGATGAACCAAGTCTCCCTCCTGAATATTCTGACTTTAAAGACGTCTTTGATCCAGTAAAGGCTAGTGTGCTGCCCCCACATCGGTCTTATGACTGCCGTATAGATCTTATCCCAGGGGCCCCTTTACCTAATAACAGAGTATATGCTTTGACTGACGAAGAAACCAAATACTTAAGAACCTACCTAGATGACCTACTACAGTCTGGGTTCATCCGTCATTCCACATCTCCGGTATCATCTCCACTCTTTTTTATCCCGAAGCCGGATAAATCCCTGCGCGCGTGTATCGATTATAGAGGACTAAATAAGGCTACAATAAAGAATAAATATCCTCTTCCTCTAATACCTGTGTTGTTGGATCAATTAAGACATTCTACTGTATACACTAAACTAGATCTGCGGGGAGCTTACCACCTGGTCCGAGTAAAAGAGGGGGATGAGTGGAAGACAGCTTTCAAGACAAAGTTTGGTTTATTTGAGTACACAGTAATGCCCTTTGGGTTATGTAATGCCCCTGCGGCCTTTCAGTTCTTTATAAATGAGGTCCTACACGAATTCCTGGACGTTTGTGTCATAGTATACATAGACGACATCCTCATTTACTCTAAGAACTCAGAAGAACATACCCAACATGTTCGTGCAGTATTATCAAAGTTAAAAGAAAATCATCTTTTTGCTAAGTTAGAAAAGTGTACTTTTAATGTCAGCAAGGTGGACTTTTTAGGATACTGCCTGTCACCTCAAGGAATAACTATGGATGTAAAGAAAATCAGTGCTATTGCTGATTGGCCAGAACCATCCTCTGTAAAAGATATTCAGAAATTTCTGGGTTTCGCCAATTTTTATAGGAGGTTTATTGCACATTTTGCAGACATTGCGGCCCCAATAACTACCTTGTTGCGGAAAGGGCAACGATTTCTTTGGACTGATGAGGCGGCACACGCCTTTCAACTCCTAAAACAAAAGTTCACTTCAGCCCCAATTCTGAAACATCCTGATCCTGACTTGCCCTTTTTTGTTGAAGCGGATGCTTCACAAGTAGCTTTAGGAGGAGTTCTCTCTCAACGAGATATAGTAGATGGCCAGTTACATCCTATAGCCTTCTATTCCAAAAAGTTATTACCAGCTGAACAAAATTACACTGTGGCTGAAAGGGAACTACTAGCTATCAAAGTAGCCTTTTCAGAATGGAGGCATCATTTAATGGGAGCCAAGTACCCAGTTACAATCTTTTCTGACCATAAGAACCTACAGTTTTTTGGATCACTTAAAGCACTAACACCACGTCAGATGCGCTGGTTAAATTTTTTTAGCACATTTGACTTTGTTATAACCTATAGACCAGGTGCACAACAAATTCAATCTGATGTGTTATCTAGATACGGACATACCTCAGACATGAAACAAGATAAAATAGGAGAACCCATTATTCCTCCCCAAAAGTTTTTGGCACCAGTACAACAGAAGGATTTCATCACAGATCTATATAATGCACACATGCAAATAGCACCTCAGGATTGGTTAAAGGATTCCCATAACACAATACAACGAGGTTTATTGTATCACGACAACATGCTGTTAGTGCCCACCTCTGAATTACAAACACAGGTGATAATTTGGCATCACGCCTCACCATTGGCAGGTCATCCTGGTTGGGTAAAAACCCTGGAAAATGTGCAAAAACACTTTTGGTGGGACACTATAAGAAAGGACATTAAGCAATTTGTCACTACCTGTCCAATTTGTGCAAGACATAAATCTTCTCATAAGGCCCCTGACGGCTTGTTAATACCAATGCCAACACCCAAGCAACCTTGGCACACTGTGAGCGTAGACTTTATTGTAGGCTTACCACCTGTAAAATCCTTCACAACAGTGTTGGTTATAGTGGATTTTTTATCTAAAATGGCACATTTTGTACCATTACGGAAATTACCCACGGCGGCAGAATTTGCCGATATTTTTATAAGGGAAATTGTGCGTTTACATGGTTTGCCAAGCAAAGTGGTGTCAGATCGAGGGAGCCAGTTCAACTCTAGATTTTGGAAAAAATTATGTGAAAAACTGAAAATAGATGTGGCATTATCCACTGCTTTCCACCCAGAGACAGATGGACAGACTGAACGACTGAACCAAACCTTACTTCAAACGCTACGTTGTTTATTGGCTGATTATTCTAGTGAATGGTTGGAAGCTCTCCCTGTAGCGGAGTTTGTTTATAATAATACTGAGCATTCAGCTCTACTTTGCTCACCATTCTATTTCTTGCAGGGGTATCATCCAAGAGCTATACCCATTTTGTTAGAAGAGTCCCTGTTGCCTACAGTAACGGATAGACTAACGAGGTTAGGTGACATACAAGACAAAGCCAGGAAACATTTATTAAAGTACAAGGAAAGCATGAAAAGACAAGCAGACAAACACAGATCTGAGGCCCCAATGTATAAAATTGGTGACAAGGTATGGCTCTCCACAAAGAACCTAAACATAGAGGGATCCCGAAAGCTGCAACCACGTTTCATTGGACCCTTTAGTATAACTGCCATAGTAAACCCGGTAACAGTAAAATTAGATTTACCAAAAGAATATCCAGTACATACTACATTCCATGTGTCCTTGCTTAAGCCGTACAACCCAAAAACCCGACCTGAACCACCACCTCCACCCATACCAATTAAGGGAAATCTAGAATATGAAGTGAAAAGCATAAAAGACTCAAAAAGAATTAGTGGACGTCTGTTTTATTTAGTAGAATGGAAAGGATATGATGAATCTGAGAATTCATGGGAACCAGCATCATATGTACATGCCCCACAGCTGATTAGACGGTTTTATTTAAAAAACCCAGGAAAACCCCGTCCTGTAGGAGGGCCTTTGAGGGGGGCAACTGTTAGGGTTTGTGCACAGCAAAGAGCATGTCCCCTCTCACTGCACTAGTGGGTTCTGTAATAGCTCCCTTTTAAACTTACTATTCAAACCCTTTCTTGTTATCTCACCTTCCCCCCCCCTTAGGCTTCTGTGTATGTTGTTTAATGTGCTGTTTTGTTTACACATTGGGCCTTGCTTTTACCAAGGCTTCTTTAAAACACTCCTCCTTAGGCCATGTGTTAATTCAACTCATTTGCATAATAACTGAAACTCTGCACACCTTTCAAGAACATGTGCAGCATGTGAGGACCACACCCAGCCCTTCAAACCACACCCAGCTCTTCGAACCACACCCAGCCCTGTCTATAAAAGGCAGCCCCCGAGCCTCACCCAGTGCTTGTGCTCGTCTACCTCCCGCTTACCTGAGAACAGATCCCTCGGCGCTGGCACTCCTGCTCTCTACAGACTTTCATTGGCTTCAATGCGCGCAGCTGCTGGCTCTTCCTTCTTCTGGTTTCCGGTTCCTCCTTGCCTCAGCCTCTCTCCTACAAACAACCTGCAAAAGAGAAAGAAGACAAGGTTAGACTGATCAGTATCTCTTGCCAGCAACAAGTAAGTGCAAAACTTTTTATTACCTGAAGGAACTTTGACAACAATTTCTGGATTTGTGTGTGGACGGTTTGAAGCAAGATACCTTCCACGAACATTGTGATTCAGGCTCTTTGTTGCAAGAATACCTTGCGGAGCTTTGTGAAACAAACATTGTTTTTTTTTTATGGAACTTTTAAGAATCGAACAGTGGAAACCATTAACAGCAAGGCAAACAGTAAATCAAGGACTTGCACAAATTACATGCTGTATTTTGATGTAAAAGTACAGTATTTGTTTTCCAAAAGATTCTGGAGATATGGGAAAAGTGAGTCTGCTATTGGGAATTTAGGCTTTAGTTATATTAAGATGAATGTTTGATATTGGTAATTCTGATAACGGTATTTGTTTAATGTTTTAGAAGCTTTACAGTAATAGAAAGCACATCCCACAGCAGTAACACATTCCAAACCTGGAAACTCGAGACCAGGATCCAAGAGGTACTTTTAGAAGAGAATTTCTAATAAATAAAGGGATAGTCAGGAACCCATTTAGGAATAGGTTGCACTTATCTGTTCTTTGTTTATGTTTCATTAGGCACCAGTTTCTACGGAAGTCAGAAAGGGCCGCAGATTTGTGCAGCACTTCAACAGTGGAAACGCAAGAACAGTGTTGTCTCTCTTTTTTTATTTTATCCACTTCCCCCCTACCCTTGAGCTTCTGTTCTTAGTGCACTGTGTTAAAAACTAGTGTGCTGGAACAAGCAGTTTCAGGGTGGGGTCGGATTGTCTTCAACCTCCATCAGAACTGAACAAGAACTCAGGTGAGCTGGGCTTTGACACCCTCTTACTTTTCTGAATTAATTTGTGCTGGCATTAGGACTCTGTGTGCTTTACCATTGCTAGCCAGTGGTAAAGTGCTTGTTCTCATGCCCGAAAACATGGTCAAATTGGCTTATGCCTGACTGACATTTAATTTCCTCATAAGTGCAAAATTAATTTTACAAATTGGTATACCATTTACCCAGGCCCTGTAAATTAAATGCTAGTAGTGGGCCTGTGGCACCTATTGTGTCCTCCCCATGTAAGCGGCCCCTTAAATCATGTCTCAGTTCTGACATTGTAGCCTAAATACAGTTTTAAACTGTCAAATTGACTGACAATATAAACCCCTTGCCTAGCGTTAAACTCTGCTTTTATTGAATATACGTCAAACCTAAGGTAGATCCTAAAAAGCCTGTAGGGCAGGTTGCATTGTGATTAAACGTTAAACATGTACTTTTAGGTTTTACATGTCCTGTTAGTGAAAAACTCCTACATTTGTTTCTCACTGCTGTGAGGCCTACCTCTCTAATAGGCTAACATTGGTTGCCTTATTACATTTAATAAGTGCTATCTTTTGATTGGGAACAGTTGAACATTTCATGTTTGGTGTCTGAGAAATTGTAATTAAAAATCCTCTTTATTGGTAAAGTCAGCCTTAAAGTTACAATTTTGAAAATGCCACTTTTTAGAATGTTAGCATTTCCTATCCTAGCTATTTGGTGACTTCAGCCTGTACTTAGGTCACATGACCGGGTGAGGTTGGCAATTAGACTTTGTTTATTCCTCCTAGACAGGCACACCATAGAGGAATTAGATGTGCCTGTATGTGCCATCACTAACAGGTTGCGGGAGGGAGGTGAGCCCAGCCCCACTTGGAACTGGTTAAGCTGTGCCTGCCTTCACACAAAGAACATGTCATCAATACATTATTAATGCAGCCAGCTTGGAGTTAGGGCAGGCAGGAACCTTCAAGCAGTTCAAAGGGAATTCTTTAGAAACATCTCCTACTTAAGTTGCCAGGTATAAAAATAGGACCCTCAGACTTACTCTTTAGTTCACATTCTAGACCTGCGGATGGACTCTCAGACTTCAAAAAAGGACTTGTCATCATTGCATTACTCATGCAGCCAGCTTGGTGCCAGGTCAGGCAGGGATCATTGAGTACTTTAAAGAGAATTCTCTAGAAATGTTACAAACCGTGTGTTTATGGACCATACTTCATTTGATACTACATCCTTTCTGATTCCATTTAGAACAGGCATAGTACAATGTGGAAAGACACCTGCCGTAGGAGGACACAAATGGTGGAGCTGTTAGAGGAAATAATGTATTCAGTACCATTTCAAGATGGCCGCCACAATTTGGGGATAGACCATTGCTCTCTTGTGATTGGTCTACAATGGGATAAAGGACTGAATCGCTGAGCCACCAATGCCTGCTATTCTGTGGTTCCACTTCTCCTGCTACTGCAATATGATGGCTGGAGATTGTAACTGCTGACTGCTTCTCTTTCTGGGAACGCTTATGAGCCCGTTGAGATTGTCAGTGGTTTCCCACTTGAATGGCCTCCTTTCATTATTCTTCCTCATATAACCATGGTGTATGAAGTATTACCTGTAATACTGCATTTGAGATACTTATTGGCTGGGTGTGCAGTCTAGCTGGGTCTTGTGAACTAATTGGCCCTGAAACTACTTCACATTTTAGCTCTTGGCAATATTACTTAAGAGGTTCTGTTTATTCTAAAGTTAAGAGAGAAGCTTCAATGATATACTGTGGAGAATTCACGTTTCAAGCTATTTCGTCACCTTGAGAGTTTTTATTAAGGAACCAGGTGGGGAACAAATCAGTTTTTGTGGGCAATGTATGATGCCCCTTGGCATTTGATTTAGATTCTGAGGTGCAGTCTTATTGATGACCAGAGTTTTGGAGTGCTGCTGATTGTCGGGAGTGTCCCATAACTCCCTCTATATACTTAATGTGTGTATCTTTACATATGCTTCTTTTTTGGCAGAACTCCTTCCCATCTTAACCCATTCTAATACACTTACCTCCATTTAGCTACTCTGCTTTTTTTTGTGTGTTATTTAAAATGCAGAGACAGAGTTGCTGAAAGGTGGGATTCTGGGAGGGTGATGTTCCTGATGATCCCAGTCCGCCCTTGACAAGCAAGAAACATCTCCTACTTCAAAGAATGAGCCAGGTAGAAACTTAGGTCCCTCAGACCCACTCTTCAGTTCACTTTCTGGACCTGTGGAATGCCTGCTGCTGTGGATTCTGTGTACTTCAGAAGACTGCATTGCTGCACCTGGGAGGACTTCTTTGCTGCCTGAAATTTGTCTTGAACGCTCAGAGGTCTGCCCAGGAACACCAGATTGACTCCAAGGGCTAGTTGGCTGGCCTCCTCATCAGAGCCTTCCAACCATCTTGATCCCACACCTGGGAGTGAGTCCAACCCCCCCAACTCAAATGGCGCCCCTCCAGTCCTAGACCTTTCTTGGCAATATTAATGGTGTCCAGGTAGCCGAAATACAAAACTTGGGAGTCAAAAAATTTTGGCTAAAAACTACACTGAGAACTAAGAGGAGACTGGGGCATGCATGCTTGTCTCTACACCCAAGGTGCAACGCCAGTAGGCCTGATTAAGGGGCAGCTCCAGCTGTGTCCTTCCCTGCAGGAAGTGGTCCCTCACCAAAGGAGTATCCGGCCTTGTGGAAGGCTTATCAGCTAAATCCTCCAGCTTCATTTCACTGAAGATTTTCAACTTTCAAAAAGGAGACATAGTCAGAACGTAGAAATCTTAACTGCAACTTAATCGAGCTGCTCCCCTTACAATGACGCCTTCTCCTCTTTTAAGTCTGAAGATAAGTGCTGACAGGGCCCAAAACCCTTTTTGTATTTGACTCATGCTCCAATGTGGTTAGCCATATTTTTCAGTTTTGACTCAATCTCTTTGCAACTAGATGTCCACGGTTGGCGTTTTGATCTTTTAGGCACCAGTTTTTACTTTAAACTTTGAAAATTCATTACTCAGGTCCTACTTATTGGATTTTGTTGTTTTGGTGTCAAATACTTTATTAAAAATGTAGTCTATGTGGCACTCGAGAGGTTGTGGTCCCTGGGGCCCTCAAGGGCTAAGGAGGGGGTCCCCACTGTCTCCTTCCAATTTTCAGTTAAAACCCCACTGATGTGCTGGTGCTCCTTAGAGCATAAGGGGGGTCCGTACAGGCCCTCCAATATGTATTCTTAAAGCCCTGGGGAGGTGGTGGTACTCAGGGCTCTTCCAAGCCAGAGAGGGGGCTCTGGTGGCCCCCTCCTCTTTTTAAATAAAGCCCCAGGGAAGCGGTATTACATGGGGCACTTTAAAGTGTTCCTATGATAAAACATATGCCAATGCTTCCAGAACATGGCCCACCCAGGGACTGAATGAAAAACAAGTGCGGGAGACTGCCCTTGTGTTTTTTTTCAATTTTGCCATGGATTCATTTTTGTGGCAAAATTAAAAAACGTTTCAGGCCCCCGGCAGAGTCCCAGGGAGACCACAGCACCAGGGCTAGGGGTTCGGGGTATTTCTACCCTGGACCTTTTCTTTATTTTTATATTTTTGGGGGTGACTAAGCTGAGTCTGAGTCCTAAAATGGCTGCCAACAGTTGCTGGTTTAAGTGTTGGCAGACAATCAGATATTAGCACAGGGACTGTTGGATCCGTCGAGGATCCATGTCCTTAGATATATATATATATATTTATTTTTCCTGTGATGTCTCAAACACTACTGAATGGATTTGTACCATATCACAAAAATTGCTCTTTCTGACCCAAACGTTACCCTTCTACCAAATTTGGTGTAATTCCGTCTAGCTGTTCGGGCTGTAGTCGTGTCTAAAAAACCACAATGGAAATTGCATGGGTAAAAAGTGTTTCTGGACCCCCTTTTTTCTCGGGTCCCGCTTGATGAATCACCCCGAAACTTTCAATACAGGAGCTGAACTGACAGCCGTATTTGTTTTGAAAAGTTTGTGAAGATTTGTCAAATGGTGCTAAAGTTGTTGGCTAAATAAAAAATGCTTTTCCTATAGAAACTAAGTCCTAACTATAATTATCTACTGGCGACCAGTAGCAGTAGGTAATATATCTTGTGGTGAATTAGTGAATCTGCAGCAAAATTGAAAAGAAAAAAAAAAGTGCAGTCTCTTGCACGTGTTTCTACTTAAGACCCCAGGTGGGCCAGGGGCATACATAAATATATTTACAAACTCTTCTCTCAGCAGTAGATCTCCTGTACTTCGTCACTGACTGCTCTCCTCCAGCCCTTTCTGACAGTCACTTCACTATGCTATCCTTTAGACAACTGAGCCTGGAGTATAAATACAGAGGCACATGTGGGCAAAGAGCCCCCCAAGACCGTAGGGCAGTGTGTCTGCTGCTTAAGCTCTCTCTGATGCTGACTTTGAGGCCCCCACACTGAGGGCCACATGTACAAATATCAGGTTTTGCATCAATGACACTGTTTGCGATTCCCAGTGGGGTCGCAAATGACCTACCTCATGAATTGCCAGGAGATAGACTGTAATTTGTGCCCCCATTGGGAATGCTCATAATCACAGGGATGGTGGCCTGCTGGGGAAAGCATACCACTATGTCTGTGACTGCTTTTAAATAAAGCAGTGTTTTTTTGTTTTTTTTATGCAGCCGTTTGCCTTAGAGGAAAATGGGATGCATTTTTCTTTTTAAAAGATTGTTTTTATTTTTTTATTTTTTCAGAGCAGGCAGTGGTCCGTGAGACCACTGCCTGCTCTGAAATAAATATTTTCGCATCCATTCACAAAGGGGAAGTGGTCCCATGGGAACCACTTCCCATTTGTGAATGGGTAAGCACAAATTTGAAATTAGTGCTAAATGACATTGTTTTGTGATCGTCCTTGACGCAGAAGTAAAAGTATTAGATGTGGGAGTTCGAGTAATTCCCAATAAAGACCTAAAACCAGAAGTGATTAAAGCAGCCCATGAGGGGATTGCCTCTGCCCATGCTGGTGTGGAAGCTACAAAATCATTATTACAAGCTCGTTATTGGTGGCCAGGTCTATACAAACAGACCAAGCAGTATTTGTTTTGTTGTGATATCTGCCAACAAATTAATGTGTCTACTGTCAAACGTCCACGCAGACACCCCTCCTAATTTCTAACAAACCATTACAATCTGTGTATCCAGGCCATTGCAGTCCTTTGACACCTGACAGTGCATACAAATACATCTTAGTCACTGTTGACCCCTGCTGTTATCAAAGATTTGCAAGTCTTTATAGGCACATATTCAGTTGAGGCTTTCCACTCGGACCAGGGCCCTGCTTTTGCCTCAAAGGCATTCAGGGATGCCGTGTCCCACCGCTGTACAAGTGATTCTGCAGCCCAAATCCATTAGTCTCATTACTATATATCTAGTAATCTCATTAATATATTGAGAACCTACGTGACACTACGAGGTCACAGCCTGTGACAGAAAGCACTGTGAATATGTCATTCAATATTTTAAACTTCCATTGCACAAAAAATGAGATAGACTGCTACAAAATTCACAAAATGTTTGAGATAAAATGGTGCTTCTAAAAAATTTGATTTTAATAATACTCACAGTGTACGTAATGCAATTTTTACAGTCCCTTCAACAAGTCCAGGAGTAGTATGCAGGATATAAATACAATTTAAGCACGCACTTCAGAGCCCAGTTGTTAACTCTTTGCACTACCATTTGAAAAGAATAAATCTTTGTCATCACAAAGCTTTGAATGATTATATCAATTAAAACTAGTACCTGCTCCAAAGCATCCTTTGCATTTGCAGATTATCTCGTACCCTTGCATTTCTTTCAGGCATGCAGGCACTCTGTCAGGATTGTTTAGCTGTCTGCTTCAGTTTCACTGCACAGGAGACTCACTGAATGACATTTCAGCTGAGGCATGTACTGTCAGAATTACCAGCCCTGGGATGGTTGTATTTATACAAAAAGTAGGGGAACAGTATTTCATAAATCATAAAAGAATGGGCATATCGTGCCTCTCTGATCCTGCCCACTTTGACCACTGCCTGTGTACTGCCTGGTTTAGTGGCCATGTTTTACCTCACTCTGACTGCGACAGAGACGGTGTATTAACGCAATCCACACAATTCCACTACCGCCCTCTGCACTCACTTCCTGAAAAGAAGCTATGCCTTTCTCTTCCCGTGTCCAGCAGGAGGGGCTCATTCAGCCTGTCCTCTACCATGAAGAGGGCTTTTCCCTGTTTACACTCACTCACTCCTCTTTGCTCAATCTGGTCTGTGGCTGGGCTAGATAACCCTCCTTATTGCTTGATAATGGCCCACTACTAGTGCCCTATTCTATTCCTCTGCTCACTTTGAGCTCCTCCCCATCTGTTCTTGTCCACCCTGTAGCTGTCACTTTCTCTGGCTTGCCCTGTATGTGCCCCATCAAGTGTCAGAGTGTGGGAACATGCATACCTCCCACCTAGTCCCACATTGGCAGCAGATCCCCCACCTTATTTACTGAATCAGCAAAACCCTCAGTGTCCACAATGCTTGAAAGGTTGCCTCTCACTGCCCTTGCCCAATGCCATATGCATCCCAGCGTGCCTTGAATGACCCCTCTTACCGGGCCCAGCTTTCCCCGCCCCATATTGGTCTTGCCAGGGACCATGGGTAGCTTCCATTGGTGCACTAGTTACAGTGGCACCAGAGCTCAGAGGCCACCTGAACCCCGATTTGTTCTGTGATTGATGATTGAAACAACAACTAGAAGAGGCATTTCTTTACTGCCACTAGGGCCCATGACAGCAGCTACGTTACTGAGGTTGCTGCTGCTCTTCTCTCCCCCCCAATATTCCAGGCCATTCCGCAGTGCCTTGTCTGAGATCACTTCTCTGCTGTGCCCTTTGGTTAAACACATGCACAGACACCACTCTCCCCTGCAGTTTACAAGGCCTGAATTCCCGGGCATCTCTTGCACCAGTCTTTAAATGACATATCTGCCAGTCAGTGTCGCAGGTTCAAACTGCTTCTATGGGGAGAGAGGGAGCTTCGAGAAGTGACTGCCTTTGCAGCAGAGCACCCTACACAGCAGAACCAATATCAGGACTTGTCTCTCACACAAGGTGAAATGAGCTTGCTGGTGGCAGGAGCCTACTCAAAGAAACTATTGTCTTATGCATTGGTGGCCGACACAAATTGAGAGTGGGGACAGGTTGAAAGGGTACTGGGGGAGTGCACGGGAGGTTTAATAATAAAAAATAAAAGCACTCACCTGTTGCTGTTGGCTGCCTCGCGCTCCCCTGCTTCCTGGTCCCAGCAGTCCATGGAACAGCATCAGAGACTCCCGGTGCAATCCCCTCACTGCTCCCATGTTATTACCAAGCATGACAGCAGTGCCGGGATTGGCCTGAGCAGGCTGGTTTACCGCCCTGTGCTGTTTCTCCAACCCAGCTGTGCAATACAGCTGAGATGGCAAAACATAGCTATGCATTTCTGTTTGGCTAGCCTAGAACGGGCAGCCAAACTGACTTCGCACTTAAGTGCACACCACTACTTCATCCCTCCTGCCCTTCCCATGGCTTGACCCCACCCTGTACATGCTGGCTCACCCAGCAGCTGAAAAACAAAGTGATAATAAAATATTGGTTTATTCTTTATCTGCTGGTTATGAGCCAGTGTGGTGATGCTACTCTGCCATTGAGGAGGAGCAGCCACTGGTCTTATGTTTGGATTAATGAGAGAGCCTTTTTTTCAGTAGAGGGCAGCATGTCAGTAAAGACATTCTTGAAAAAAATCATGGCTAGACTTGTACATATTTGCATACAAAAACATTAAGCAGTCATTGGTGCATTTCTCAAACGCAATCCATGATCATCCGTACATGTTCATTTAAAGAAAAGACTGTTGGTTGTGCAGAGCAAGAAATCTCAGCTGATAAACTTTCAGTGACGCCTTGACAAATCATGCCTGACAGGTTTCTAATGTACCTACTCTGCCCTCCTTCAAACCCCAGTCCACGCACAATCTGAGCACCTGCTGGCAGTTGCTTCATTTTCCCCTTGACAGGCAGATGACAGAACATGTTGCTGTCCAAATGCATTCCGTGAACATGGATATTTGTGGTGAACGAGGGGTACCTGCCTGTCAGTGACACATTGCGCCAAGGTGGCATGGTAGGAGGACAGAGCTGGCAGTTATTTCCACAATAGATTAAAGCATTTTGGGGAATATATGCTGTCTCTTAAAGGCATCTTGGCATCAAAAGTTTACAAGCTGTGCTGTCAACGGTATGGAAATCCTATTAATCATGGAGACCGACTCCCAGAGTTGAATGCAGACAGTCATGCTTACCTCTGGCTTTGTGGAAAGGTGACTTTGTATATCAGTTGGCATATTGGGGTGAAATGTCGCAATTTGTAAGACTTGTTATATCTATATATATTTCTATATATATATATCTATATGCATATAAAGATATATATATATCTATATATATATATAAATATATATATATAGATATATATATTTCTATATCTATATATCAATATGCATATAAAGATATATATATATCTATATACAGGGAGTGCAGAATTATTAGGCAAATGAGTATTTTGACCACATCATCCTCTTTATGCATGTTGTCTTACTCCAAGCTGTATAGGCTCGAAAGCCTACTACCAATTAAGCATATTAGGTGATGTGCATCTCTGTAATGAGAAGGGGTGTGGTCTAATGACATCAACACCCTATATCAGGTGTGCATAATTATTAGGCAACTTCCTTTCCTTTGGCAAAATGGGTCAAAAGAAGGACTTGACAGGCTCAGAAAAGTCAAAAATAGTGAGATATCTTGCAGAGGGATGCAGCACTCTTAAAATTGCAAAGCTTCTGAAGCGTGATCATCGAACAATCAAGCGTTTCATTCAAAATAGTCAACAGGGTCGCAAGAAGCGTGTGGAAAAACCAAGGCGCAAAATAACTGCCCATGAACTGAGAAAAGTCAAGCGTGCAGCTGCCACGATGCCACTTGCCACCAGTTTGGCCATATTTCAGAGCTGCAACATCACTGGAGTGCCCAAAAGCACAAGGTGTGCAATACTCAGAGACATGGCCAAGGTAAGAAAGGCTGAAAGACGACCACCACTGAACAAGACATACAAGCTGAAACGTCAAGACTGGGCCAAGAAATATCTCAAGACTGATTTCTCTAAGGTTTTATGGACTGATGAAATGAGAGTGAGTCTTGATGGGCCAGATGGATGGGCCCGTGGCTGGATTGGTAAAGGGCAGAGAGCTCCAGTCCGACTCAGACGCCAGCAAGGTGGAGGTGGAGTACTGGTTTGGGCTGGTATCATCAAAGATGAGCTTGTGGGGCCTTTTCGGGTTGAGGATGGAGTCAAGCTCAACTCCCAGTCCTACTGCCAGTTCCTGGAAGACACCTTCTTCAAGCAGTGGTACAGGAAGAAGTCTGCATCCTTCAAGAAAAACATGATTTTCATGCAGGACAATGCTCCATCACACGCGTCCAAGTACTCCACAGCGTGGCTGGCAAGAAAGGGTATAAAAGAAGGAAATCTAATGACATGGCCTCCTTGTTCACCTGATCTGAACCCCATTGAGAACCTGTGGTCCATCATCAAATGTGAGATTTACAAGGAGGGAAAACAGTACACCTCTCTGAACAGTGTCTGGGAGGCTGTGGTTGCTGCTGCACGCAATGTTGATGGTGAACAGATCAAAACACTGACAGAATCCATGGATGGCAGGCTTTTGAGTGTCCTTGCAAAGAAAGGTGGCTATATTGGTCACTGATTTGTTTTTGTTTTGTTTTTGAATGTCAGAAATGTATATTTGTGAATGTTGAGATGTTATATTGGTTTCACTGGTAATAATAAATAATTGAAATGGGTATATATTTTTTTTTGTTAAGTTGCCTAATAATTATGCACAGTAATAGTCACCTGCACACACAGATATCCCCCTAACATAGCTAAAACTAAAAACAAACTAAAAACTACTTCCAAAAATATTCAGCTTTGATATTAATGAGTTTTTTGGGTTCATTGAGAACATGGTTGTTGTTCAATAATAAAATTAATCCTCAAAAATACAACTTGCCTAATAATTCTGCACTCCCTGTATATCTATATATATATATATAGATATATATAGATATATATATATTCACTGAAAAAAACAAAGGTTACAGGGATGCTATAGTTAGGTTCTGAATTTACTCCTACAAAACCATAGAAATTCAACAGTTATAATTAGAGTTCTTTTAAGTAACTATAACTCGCACCCTAAGGTCACTATAACTCACGCCCTTGCCATGCACAGTTTTCTTATCAATAATTTAATTGTTAATGTTGCAGTGACATCAAAAATGCCGTACAAGATCTCATCAATGATATAATAGGGGTTGGTCACAAGCCCTGGCCTGCAGCCAGGCCTTGCAGCAAAGCCCTTATACCCACCTAACCCCATGCCATGCACACCCTTTGGCTTTGGGCAGCACAGGTTGGCCACAGGGCCTGTTTCTGTGAGTGGGTACATGAGTGTTTGAGTGAGTCTGAAAGTGGGAGTGGGAGTCTGAGTGGCTATGAGAGGGAGCATGAGTGCCTAAGTAGGTGTGTGAGTGAACACATGAGTCTCTGAGTGCATGCATGAGTGGATGCATTAGTGTATGAATGAATCTGTGGTTTTTCTTTAAAATTGTTTCATATTTGTGAATAATTTGTGAAAATTCATTAATTGTCATGAATATCAAGCATGGTGACACAAAATTATTTTAAACCCATAATTTGCACCTAAAACATACACATATCCCACCAATGGGTTCAGGATACCTTCACCGAGACCCATTATGCCACTTTTAATTTGGATTTTCCCCCTCAGGGACCGTGTCTGATGAAATAAAATGGCAGTCGCAACTTTGTAGTCAGGTTGCGGTCAGCCAATTCCAAAGCTTCATTTTGCATGCATATTCGTGAATTATTTGGGGCCAGAGATATACAAATATATTTCCCCTTCAGTGTCTCAGAAACTTCTGAACAGAATCACACCAAATAAGTGAAAGCATAATTTGCGTACCAACAGCTAGCTTTCTACCAAATTTGGTGTAATTCTGTCCAGTGGTTCATCCTGTAGTCGTGTCTAAAGAATCCTATTGAAATTGAAATGGGAAACGCAACCTCTTTTTTAGCCCCTTCTTCTGGGACCTCACTTAATAGATCACCCAAAAACTTTCCATGTGCAGCAAGAACCACTGCAACACTTTTTTGGGGGAAAATGTTGTGGAGATTCGTCAAGAGTCAAGTAAAAAAACATTTTTTCTATGAAAACATTGCCCTAACCATAACTACTTAGTGGCGACCATCTTTAGGTAATATATATGTTGCACTATATATTGCACGATATAAATATGGTATTTATGTATATTGCACATTATATTTATGTATAATTATGTATATGATTTGGGCAATTGGGATGCTGCTATTAGAAAAGAGGCACTCACTATAAGTCAAAGAGGCGGAGCACTAGAACGAAAGGCAAGAGCTGCAGTGAGCCCCCCTCTGAATCCCATCTCTTAAATATATAAAGTCAAAGTCCGTGCTGCTGCCCTGTATGGAGCGGAACTCTGGGGTCCCTATAGACAACTGGTCATCCTACAAACTAAAGTAAATAACTTTCTCAGACATATATCTAGGTTAGGGAAGGGCACACCGATGATACCCCTCAGACTCTAATTAGGAATAAATAGCATTAAAGATACAGCGGGTCTGAGACCACTTTTATACTGGATCTGATTATGGAAAACGGAAGAACTGGAACGTTATAGGACAGCAATTAAAGATCTTATAATACCCTATCAGGAATGGGAAAAAGTCAGTTGGTTGAGGGAGATGAAATCAGCTTGGGATAAGCTGGGTTTCCCCCACTATTGGAAGAACCCTGAGTTGATCCCCGCTAATGCCAGGTTGCTGGTTAAAGGGAGATATTGGGGGAAAGCCTATGATGAGTCCTTCCATTGTAACGGGACAAGCCGGTTGACAGCAGAGTTTTTACTGGTCAAACATGAACCCCAGCAGAGAATTTTTTGGATCTCCCTATACCCGCACGTGCCCGTGCTCTATTTCTCCAGCTTAGATATGGTACTCTATCAGTTAACAGTTTTACGGCCTGTTAGTCGACAAGCAGCCCCACGTCTGACAAATGTATATATTGCCACTCATGCAAGGAAACACCTGAGAAGGTGTTGTTTTTTTGTCCTTTATACAAGCCCTAGAGGAAAGTGGATTATGCCTCTGTGCAAGGTTCTGCTTCTGCATGACCTAGCTAGCGCCCATAGAATATGCAAATATGATTAATCTACGTTGGTAGTAAGCTCAGTCACCAAATATTTGTCAGCAGCCTGGTCCATTCGCCATAGGACTATTCTAGCCTCTGGTCTTTGAGTTGGAAAGGGGTCCAGCAGCCAATGGTTGGGGATTTTAATCAGACCCATATTTTTTCATAGCTATTAAAATATAAATATGAATGCTCATGCTGTCCTATTTTTGGATCAGTCTCAAAGATCCTAGGCTTTTTATTGTTGTTTGGTTTCTTATGTGATTTTATCTTAATCTAGACATGGAATTTTGTATAATTAGTGTGTGTATTTTAAAAATCCTGTTGCTTTTATACACAGATTTATGGTCCAAGAATTGGAGGATGTCAGGTTATGAGTTCTGGAATGTTTATCTTATTTTTAAATGTCCCTAATTTTGGGTACCTTTTAACATTCGACTTATAGTATTGTAGCACATAGCATTTTACAAGTAATATGAATTACTTCTCATGAACATTTTATTTGAGAAGTGTGTTTTAAAAGTGGACATATATGTACGTTTAGTTCAATGTATACAGCATTCTATATCCTATTAGATAAGATTAGAAATACATCAGCTTATAAATTGGTTTTGTTAAACTGCATTGGGAAATGGCATCCATCATGGCGAGGAAGTAATAAGTCAGGAGGGCTTCCTGTCACTTGTTTTGTAAGGAATGTATCAATTGTATTTGTTTCTGTGATGGTTATGATGTTTACCCTTTTTATATATGGTTGTTTTATCACATCTAAATGGTCTAATTTTAGACTGAATAAACAATAAAGTAAAGTATGTATATATATATATATATAAAGACAGCAGTTAAGGTTAGGATCAGGATCCATGTTTCCATAGGATATTCATTTTTTGGCTTGCTAACAACTAACAACTTCAGTGCCATTTGTTGAATTTTCACAATGCACTCCAAAAAAAGGGTTCCTCCTCCTTAGATCTTTCTTGGAAAGTGGGGACTGAGCAAAAAGTGGGGCCACAAAACTCGTTTTCCATGTAGTTTCCCATAGCAAAATTGAAGAGAACTACAGACAAATTGGCTGAAAAGAATCAAACCATATTGGCAGAAATCTATATCTTTCCCCAGGAATCATACTTTTTGTGACTTGACGTGAATCTGTTCAGCACTTTTTGATAAAATAATGAGGGGATACCAATATTCCCACAGGCTTTTTGGAGGGGAACCCTTGGAGACAAAATCTTAAATTATTTTGGTACATCGGTGCCACAGTATTACACAAAAATACAGGGCGGTCCTGCTGGGGTGAATCAGAGTGGGACATGGCCTTGTGGGAGGCACATCATTATTTTTAAGGACATGAGGCCCCCCTCCTTGAGTCTTTTGATGGCTTGGGGAACCCTTCACCCTGGGCAAGATCCATTTTTTATATGAGGAGAGGGCATGTGACCCCCAAGCTATTTATTGGACCTGGAAACGCCATCTTCAAGGGCCCAATACATTATTTATTTGGGGAGGCAGTGTGTGGCAATCCTCCCTTACCCATTTAATTGCTACAGGGACCTCATTCTTGGGGCCTGATGTCTTACTTAAGTAGGGGGGCATGGGACCCCCACATCCAAGCCATAGAATGATTTTTCAACACATCGCCTGACATTTTTATACAATTTCCCTTTTGTTCATGTCACTTCCTTTTCCCTCTGGGACTTTCTTTGTCAAGTGAACATTGCAGTGATCACCCAATAACAGTATGAGGTGTAGCTAGTCCAAATATATATAACATGACATTTCACCCTAATGTAGAAACTCTTGTGTCTTCTTATCCATACTACATTTCTCAATGTCTATTCTAATCCCTAAGCTAACTATGACTCGCACCATCACCATGCACAGTTTTTTCATCAACATTTTTACTGCAAATATTACGTTGATATTATCAATGTTGATGAAAAGTTGCCATGAGTGCCGTAATTTGTGGGGTAATTAACAGTGCATGGTGAGCGTGCAAGTTATAGTTACCTTATGGCATGTGCTATAGTTACCTGAGGTAACTCTATCTGTAACTGGTGAATTTCTATGGTTTTGTACACTCACAATGGGAGCCTAACTATAATGTCCCTGCCACCTTTGTTTTTTTCAGTAAATTTCCATGTTTTTTTAATGTAATTTAATTTGGTTAGTCCAACCACCGCTGTGCATGGCCTTTGGCCAACTCCCTATAAGCACCTAACCGTGCACCGTGCACAGCCTTTGCCAGTGAGCGGAGGAGGGTCAGCCAGGTCCTGCGGCCAACCCTACTAACCACCCAACCCCATGCTGTGCACAGCCCTTTGGCCATGCGTGGTGGGATTTGGCAGAGTCTGAGAATAGGTGTGAGAGGGTGTATCTGTGGGTGATAGTGGATGGAGGGTGTCTGTCTGGGTGTGAGAGTGCGTGCATCAGTGTTTTATTGAGTGCGTCAGTGTGTCTGCAGTATGTGAGTGGGTGCATGAGAGTGTCAGTAGGTCTGTGAGTGGATGTGTGAGAGTCTGAGTGGGTCTGTGAGTGGGTGCGTACCTGTCTGAGTGGGTCTGTCAGTGGGTACGTGAGGGTCTGACTGGAGCTGTGAGTGGGTGCACGAGGGTCTGGGTGGGACTGTGAGTCGATGCATGAGTGTTTGAGTGGGTCTGTGAGTGGGTGCGTGAGGTCTGACTGGGGCTGTGAGTGGGTGCATGAGTGTCTGAGTGGGTGTGTGAGTGGGAGAAAGTGATTGAAAGAGAGAGAGAGAAAGAGAGTAAGAGAAGGAGAGAGAGAGAGAGAGTGTTTTAGTCTTTGATGTATGATATACTTAGAATAAGATATTTCTGCACAATTTGAAAATAAAAATATATTTGTCATTTAAAAAGAGTAAGATCAACTTTCAGTATGAGCTATAAACATTTACAATTAAAAAACAAATAAAGGAGGGAAATGACCAGGGATACACATTGCCTTGAACCCTCAATGCTCAGTGTGATGGTGTGTAACCTTTACACTTGAACTATTGATTTAAAAAAAAAAAAAATTGCCCTTTATGGATGTTTCTGAGTCCACGAGGGGAGCCTCAAAGCCTCCCTCGTGGTCCCTGATGATTTTTTAAATTAATTTTATTCTGTGCTCTTTACGGGCTATCGGGGACCGCAGGGGAAGCTTCAAGGTGTCCCTTGCGGTCCCATTGATCCAGTAAGCAGGCAGCTAATTTAAGTAGCAGCTCTGTGCTTGCTGAAGCAAAGCTTTCATCTCTGTTCTCTGCACACATGCAGGGAACAGAGATGAAAACTCTGCTTTTTGATAGCGGGACCTGTTTGACAGGTCCTGCTGTCAGAAAGTGGAGTGTTTTTTGTGACTTGGCCGCAGCTGTTAAAGCTGCAGCTAAACCACAGCGAACAGTTATGTCCTGGGTTGGGCACCTCGTGACACAGAAGGAGCCGGCCCAGGGGGTGGCGGTTCCCAGGCCCATCAGTGGCTCCTCCATGGGGGCCGTGCGGCACCCCCTCCAATGTAAAAGACACCTCAGGGAGGTGGTGGTTCCCGGGCCTGCAGGGGGTCCAAAACGACCCCCCTTTCTATTTTTTAAACAAAAGCCCGGGGAGGTGGTGGTCCCCAGGGCAGCGGGGGGTCTAGGCGCCCCAACACTCCTATAAAAGAATGCTGTGGGACGGGAATCGTGGTGAAAATTCCAAAATAAAAAAAAGCTTTTTAGCCGTGGGACCCCACCTCAAGAGCTCAAGGGTCGGGTGTCTATACCCTGGCCCCTTTTCTTTTAAAAAAAACATTTTTTCTGAGACTCGGCTCCTGAGTCCCAAGATGTCTGCCAGCACTTCCTGGTTGAAGCCAATCAGAATTCAGCACAAGATCAGGAACGGTTATGAATCCTAAATATACAAATTTGTTTTCCCCTTAATTTATCAAAAACTAATTAACAGATTTACACCAAAACAAAATGTTGCTTTTTGGACCAGGACCTACCTTTCTGCCAAACTTGGTGTAATTCCGTTAAGTAGTTTCGGCGCTATCACTGTTCAAAATCCCTATGGAAAAACAAATTGGGAAAAAGTGTTTTGGGACCACACCCTTTTTCTCAACACCCCCCTGCAGACGGATCTCCTCGAAACTTTCCAGACAGCAGCTGACTTCACTGGCAAATTTATTTGGAAAGTTTTGTGAAGATGTGTCAAGCGGTCCAAAGATATAGGCAAGACTAGTTTATATATAAACAGCACAACAACAAACAGATCTCAACACAAACACAACACAATCCTATGATAACAGCATTTATGCTACATACACACGCCCATCACACAACAGACACCCTATCCCTGGGGGACAAAAGCACTGCACCCAACCTCACAGACTGCTCAAATTATACAGGATGCATCAAGCTGCACACACACAAATACAGGCACACAACCAATGTCAGCCAGGATCAAGTCAAACCTAGGAAAAGAAATGCAGGACAAAGATGTAACCTGAAACACCAACAACTGGTTGGGTTTAGTTTATATAATTATATAGCTAAAAGTTAGAAAACAATAAGATTATCAAAGGCCATAGGCCAGTCTATTTCGCACAATATTTGTACAGAAGGCACTGAATGGTGTCCTTACTTGACTCCTGACTGCAATGTAACCTCCACGGGTACAGCAATATGTCAACTGGAGATCTTTGACCCTGTGCACTTACCACATTGTCAGAGCTATCGGTCACATCACACACTAACCTACTAAAGGGGTGAAATTGTGTTAGGCCTGTACTTAACCCCTTGTGACTGCTGTGCTGCAATCAAACCCCCATCAAACTCTTGGTCGCCACTGCCAATATGCGGGCCATTAGGGGGGTCAAGGTCAGACGGGCACCCCGTCCTTGTTGCAAGGAGATCTCCAGCAGGGCCTCTGCAGTCTTCCGCGCCCAGCGTCTCAGGTTCCCCCACCTCTTCCTACAGTGGGTGCTCTGCCAGCTGTGGACCCCCAGGGTCCGCACTTTCTTGGTGATGGCACACCATATCCCCTTGTTGTGATGGGCATTGATGTGCATGGATGAGACATACAAGAATAGATTGTCATGTCCATATGCACCATACCAAAACAAAGAGGGCGAACAACAAGTTAGTGCAAAAAGCCATATACAGACTGTCTTCAACATTCCCTTTAATGATAGATGAACAAATGCAGTCAGGCCATGTGTTATGCTGGAACAGGCATGCAACATATATATACAGCAACAGGTGTCAGCTTGTTACATATGAACAGACCACATGCATTTCTGCAAATATGGTATTCCAGGCAAAGTTTGTCATACCACCTTCAGTTATCATGTATTACAGTCAGTAGATGGATCAGGGAACATACATCACACACTGTCTACCATGTCTAAGTACTCAAAATCTATCAAAACACATATGCACATGCGATCTACCCACACACATCACCACAACCCTTCATTCTGCTACATTTCCTGGACATCATCACAAACTTTGCCCATCATCCATTGCTTGTCATAACCAAGGATAGATGGGGAAATATACATATATGCACATGATGTACTTACCTGTTCCTCTGATGCACCATAGAGCTGTCCATACAGGGGAAGGACCTCTTCCACCAGCTTATCAAGCTCCTCCAGGGAGAAGGCAGGGACCCTATCATCTGTAGGATGTGGCATGATTGCTCCCAGGGACAGTGCACAGAGCTCTGGTCATGGAGGTCCTGCTGGCAGCAGTGTCAGGAGTCAAGTGAGAGATGAAGTATGAGATGGTGGTCATTTCCTCCACATAAGAGACCGTCACTGCTGGTGGACATCGTCATTGGTGCAGGACCGCCAAAGGCTTCAATGTATTCCAATGGCAATATCCACTGCGGTTGTATCCGCCTACCACCATGCCAACATTCACCGGTGTAATTAGGTCATTTCCTAAAGTCCAATACACTAGATCAGACAGCTGCTATTTTAAGGCTCATAGCTGATCGGTAAAGTTAGATCAAAGTTGTGTCACAAGCTGTGAAACATATTTAGGAACTTGTGTTCACTGCTGGCTTTGAGCAAACATGTAGAAAAATGCAGGATTTATGTACAGGTTGTAAACTTGATGAGTTAATGGTAGCATAACTTTAGTGGCATAGTCAGCAAACCAATGGCAAGCTGAAATATGCCATTTGTGTCTAATCAATGTGAAACATGGTAAGAATGTCATTAGCACAGAGACTTTTAGTGACTTCTTCATTTCTAAATCATGATTGAGGAAAGGGAATGTGATTGCAGTAAGAAGCCATTTTTTTCCTAGATTTGTAGTGTGTATAATGTTTCTACAATTTCATGTGGCATGTCCGAGCATTATGTGTAACATATGTATTTTAACACTTACAATGGACAGAATGAGTGAAACACATACATCTTGGTATTTTCGCATATAGATACCCTGGCATGAGAAGAGTGAGACAACCTCCAGTGTACCATCCACTAGCAGACCTGCAGACCAGGAAGAATTTACTTATCACCCAAATCTACCCCTGAATAGGCATGCAATCATGGATCTCTGTCTTCAGTTCGAACCAGATCTGATGCTTGCCATTCGTAATCCCTATAGCATACCACTCATAGCACAAGTCATGTCAGTGCTGCACTTCCTGGCCACAGGCTCCATTCAAAATATCATGGCCTGAACTTGAGGGATGTCTCAGCCTATGTTCAGTCTGGTATTGAAGGCTGTGCTGTTTGCATTGTTGAAACACCTGGACAGCTACATCAGATTTCCACAGTCTGTAGATTTGGCCTATGTGAAAGCTGATATTTATGCTTTGGCACACATCCCACATGTGGTGGGTGGCATTGATGGCTCCCATGTAGCCTTGTTTCCCCCTAAAAGCCAATAAACTGGTGTATAGGAACAGGAAAAACTACTACTCGATTAAACTCCTGGTAGTCTGTTTAGCTGACCTCTACATTTCAAATATTTCTGCAAGGTACCTGGGGTCTGTCCATGATGCCTTCATCGTGCGGAACAGCAACATCCCACTGCTGATGACACGTCAGCATACAGAGAGGGCCTTGCTGTTTGGTAAATCATATATGTCATGTGTGCCTGCAACTTTTATCTGCTACCAAATGTGTGGATGTCTAACATTTAAGTTTTTCTCTTTGTAACTATTTATTACAGGGGACTCTGGCTACCCAAACCATCCTTGTTGTTGACACCTGTGAAGTCCACTTCAATAAGGCCCAGGGAAGGACAAGACGTGTCATGGAGCAGACGTTTGGGCTGCTGAAGGCAATATTCTGTTGCATTGATAAGTTGGCGGAGCCCTCTTCTACTCACCACCAAAATATGTCAAATTATTGTTGCCTGCTGCTTGCTCCACAACTTCCCCCTGAGACGTCTAATGCCATTTATCCAAGATGGGGGAAGTCCGCAGTTCTAGTGGGTGAGCATGCAGATATGTCAAGTGAGGATGACTATGATGAGGATGAAGTTGGAGACATCCGGGCAGATCTCATCAATCAGTACTTCACCTGACTGCAGGTATGTCATGTCCTGTAATTTTACTAAGTACATTGGGTATTGGGGGTTTAGGGACAGTAATAAGTAGCTTCAAAGCACATTACTCAGATGTGCATGCAGAATACTACATTGAGTAGTGTGCAGTTTTTTGATTGCCATAGTCTAAGTTTGACACAATGCACAATCAGAGTTGCATATAGGACATAACTGTATGATGTTTTACAATCGATTCCTGCTTAAACCTTATGTATTGCATTATTATTTGGCAGATTACTTCACAAGGTCATCCTCATTTGGCAATATCTGTCACAGGCAGGTGGGATTTGCAGACTGACATGTGAAGTGAAAATAGATTGAACCAGGTACTGTCAGGCATGAGATTTGTGGTGTGTGAGTTCTATTCCCAGGCTCTCAGGAGATTGGGATGGTAGTGTATTATACTACACTATAGACCTGTTTGTCTAAGTAGGTGGGCCCAATGGTGCCATGTGGGTGGTCTTGTGTCTCTGACACATGTCATCCTGTGCAATCCATACCCTCAACCATCTTAATGGCTTGATTTTGATAATACCTTCTTTGTATGTAGCTGTCACTGTGTTTCAGGCCACTCTGCATGTGTATCAAGACTGACATGGGTGACTTGCATGCCTACTGATACCTGGCCATGGCAAGTGGAAGATTCCATGAATGGGGGCATTTGGATAGATGTCTGTCTGTATTATGCGATAAGGGGATTAGAGGTAAGCTAAGGCTTTAGCTGATGATAGAGTGAACCAATTTGTTTGACTATTTGGATAGTGAAAGGCAGACATGTCTCTAACTTCTGTGATATATGGGGTGTTAGTTATTCACACCTATGCTGAGTCATTAAAATGAACAGCATTTCCTTACTGTGTGATTATTGGCATTTTCCCAACTAATATGTAGGAAAGTGCAGTGAAAGTGATAACAGACTTGTCTACCAATATCATCAAATGCAATTTGCCCCCTAATAAACAGTATGTGTGAGATGGGACTTTAAAAAGTTGGTACATTTGTGCATATCTATTATGTGCAAGAGGTATTACAGTTAACTTTTGCATATAGCTGAAAAACTGACTCTCACACAAGATCTGTGGTTTAGTGGTGTTTAATAAGGAGTGCACATTCATATGTGGGAATTGCATCAAATCAAATGCTTTTAAACAGTGAAGGGTTCGGTCATGGTGGATGAAATCATCAGGGTAGCTGCACAACATTTGGAGTCTCACGTCCAGTGTTCGTATACAATTGGAAAATGGAGATGGGTTGTCGAACAGACAACAGGGTCTACCAGTGAAAAACAAGGGAAACCAACCAGTAGAGGTTCACTTCCTGGCAGTGGTTAAAAGTCTTGGCACCTGCTCCTCCTGGATGTTTAGGTGGGCGTCCACGATTGTGGGGGGGTTGGGATTTGTCAGCTACAGATGCAGGAGTGTCTGAGGCATGTCCTTCCCCTGGCAGGGCCTCAATTCCACAGGCTATCACAGATGTTGAAGGGGCAGATGCCACATTGCTATTGGAAGAGGCCAGCTGTTGTGGATATAACATACTCAGGGTGGTATTCATGTCTCTCAGCACCCCTGTAATGGCAGCCAAATGGGCATTTTGGGCCTCACTGCTGCATCACTTCCTGGTGGTTGACCCTTTGCAGCTGCTTGATCTCCCCCATCATGGTGAGTACCTTGCCCATCATGCCTTGGGATTGTTGGTAAGCTCCCAAGACTTGGGATATGGTGTCCTGGCCAGTTGTATCCATCAGAGGCTCTATCCTCAGGCCCCTACCATCCCTCCCACTCACCCTACCCCCCAGGTGCCTGTGCCCCCAGTTCTGTTTGCCAACTCCCACTGGTGCCAGGTCCATCATTGTCTGGTTTTACGGTTGGTGACTCAGGTACCTGTACTGGGGGGCACATAATGATTGACACTCTCCTTGGAACACAGGATTGGGGATGAGTAGTTGCCTAACATGGTGTAGCAACAGGTCTGGAAGGAGTCGATGTAGGCAAGGTGAGGTTGACAGTTGTTGACTGACCAGGTGTCCCTGATGGGCCAAAGTCTCCCTAAATGTCCACACATTCAGGGGTGATTTTCTCACTGAGGGCTCCATCCAGAGGGGAATTGGCTGTCTCTAGTGTCCTTCCCATTGTCACAGTGGCTAGGTTAACTGTAGGAGAAGTGGATCACACAGTTACTGAAAATTATACAACAAGTGACATCAACTTTTGTCCCGTAGACATACTATGTGACATGCATACAGAGCCTTTACTTGATCCCCTGACACGACATTGACACCTGCTTCCAAATCTGGGTTAGAACAATACGGGAAACAGAGGTTTCCTATATCATACACCTTGCTACAAGATGTTGGAGTATCTTTGAGGTTAGATGTCTGTTCATAGACTCATATCTTGTCTGCTACATGAATTGACATTTTAAAGTTATCTACCAGTTAAGTGTAAGGCACCAATGAGTCAACTAACAGCTGCACAATGTACAGTAGAAACAGAGCTGGCCAACAGTATGGGAGTACGCATTGGACCTGGCCCTCTGTATGGGTGTACTCCAGGAACATCCAGCTTCCCATATGTGTGTGCCCTCCAGGTGAATACATTACATTGTTTGAATAGGGATTGAAAGACCACCTTAGCAGGGAACACAGCTGCAGCTGTGTGTTGGATGGTATTGTACTGGCAGATGCCCATAGTGTTGCTGTCATTGCCATAGACTGTACAATTGTGGAGCATTCAGGTGTGTTGAATTGTTTATTAGTTTTAACAATCAGGTGGGTCTTATTTGTAGTACACTGTTCTGGTTTCCTTTTGGTGGAGCAGTGCCTGTTGGGAGTTGTAGTGCTATCAGTCGCTGTACTAGCCATGCCATACACAGACACTGGAGGCCCAGGTGAGTTTAGTTGACATGTGGGATGGAAGAGAGGGGTATTTGGACAGTTGGACACATGGGTGGTAAGTGGTTTGGCAGTTAAGATGTCAAAAGGTGATCAGTGATTATGCAAGACAAAGATTTTGTGTGATATCATATGTGTTGTGACTTATCCGCCTCCACTCCCCCAGGTGTCCCTGTCAAACCCTCAGGATGCAGGATATCCAAGACCTTGTCCTCCCATTATGTGAATTGTGGGTGAGGAGGTGGGGGCCCACCCCCAGCCTTGCTGACCGCTAGCTGGTGCCTGGCGGCCATGGAATGCACTTTCCCCCTGAGGTTGTTCTATCTCTTCCTGAGGTCCTCCCTTGAGCGTGGATAGTTGCCTACAAAATTGACCTTGTGGAGTATTCTTTGCCACATCTCCATTTTCCTGGTGATAGATGTTTATAGAATTTGTGCTCCAAATAGGTATGTCTCTCCCCTCATGATTTTGTCCATCATGACCCTCAATTCATCATCTGTGAAACAGGAATGTTTTGTGGGGACATGGTAGTGGTGGATGAGACGGTAAGGGTGTAACAAAATAGGGAAATTTAATTGGTAATGAGTTGTGGGTGCTGTGATGTGAGTGGATGACCGATGGTGTCTAATGTGTGGGGTACTTATTGTTGTGTTAGGTGTATTGTGCTTTTGGCAGGCTTGGCTGTGTGACTTGTAATACCTGGTCTTTTGTAAATGGATTTTACTATTAACTAATTACATTGCATTCAATATTTGCAATATATTAAATGTTACCATACAACTCAGTGTCTCCAGATTGTATCCCACCAGTGCTTTTATCACCTTCTGCGAGGAGTGAACATTTTAGAATGTCTTCTTTAGCTTAAATACCTTCGTTTTTCTATTGTCACAAATGTTTTCAATGACTTAGTTGTTGCCAAAATCAAAACTGAAATAACTTACACATATTTTTCAAATTAACTCATTACCCAGGAATTCTGCTTGATTCTTGCATTTCTGCTCTGGGGTTCTCAGAATATGTATGCTAAACATGTGTTCTCTGTCTTCCATATCATCAACTTTCAAATTAACTCCCACTCTTTTCTCAAATTCAATTATTCAAGGCCTAAACTGAAACTTTGTGAAATCTGCCACTTTTGGATTTTTGCACTAAATCCCTCTTTTATTTCCAAGTCATCTTGGGTCAGTAGTCCCCCTTCCCTCCTTTTCTAATGTACTACTTTAAGCTCTATTTAGTAAGCCCTCACTTATCTTAACAGAAATTAAACAGAACTGACATTCATGCACATAAGAATGTCCCAAACTGAGACTTCATGACATGAGCCACTGCTCACCTTCTGTTAGTCTATTGCACTAAATCCTTCTTTTACTCCAAAGGCACCTTAGATTCAGTAGGCCTCATATCTTACTCTCATAGTTTACTACTTTCACTCCTACCACGTAATTCTTCACTTAACCCAACACATCCTAAACAAAACTGACATTCATGCACATGATTACACCTCCTTCATCCCCCGCCCCCTAAGCAGCCTCTAGGTTCATTTTTCTAGTCTTTGCCTTACAGAGAACTACCTATCATTGCAATAGCAACTCCTACTTTTTATGATATAATTTTTCTCATATGCAGTTGTCTTCTCCATGACGATATGGCTGGAACCATAGTACCATTTATCATTTAAAATGTGGCCAACTGTTCCATAAAGGTGGATTACAAATGATAAATAGTTGATCGAAAATATTTCTATGTCATCTACGTTTGATCATTATAAATCCACTTTTGAAAATAACATTTAATGATCCTGAGATTTTAGGGTAGTGACCTCGTACGATCCTACTCACCCTGTCTAGGTTAATTTATTGTGTAATTTATTCTATATGGAGGCGGCCACTGGAGCGGTGTCGGCTTGTATCAGCACCTCCCCTCCACTTTCGGGTTTGGGTTCTCCTGTTCAAGCATCAGGATGATGTGTTGCTGCCAGTACTTGAGCAGAGTACTGTGGTGGTTCAAGTGCTTTCATTCTCACGGTGCCTTTGTTGTCACTTGACACGCTGCATGTCGACAATGATTTGGAGTCTGAGACTGGACTTGTGGAGCCTTGCTCCAGTACACTGGGTGAGGTGCACTCCGTCCTAGATGCAGTGGGATGTTTGGTGCTTCCTGGTCATAAAAGTATTCCAAATAGGTGCTATTTATGCACTTTTTCTCAGGAGGGTGTCTGAGCCAGTTAGACTGCTGTTCCTATCTTTCCCTTTCATTCTCATTTCTTTGCTTCTATTCTAACTTGGGTTGCACAGAGATTGTGGTGCAGAAGAGAGGGAACCTTGGTTATGACCTCTTAAACTTAGAGCTTGGCCTGAGGGAGACTCTGGCCCTCATTACAACCCTGGCGGTCAGTGTTAAAGCGGCGGTAAGACCGCCAACAGGCCGGCAGTAAAAAAAAATGGAATTATGACTGTGGCGGAAACCGGAAACATAGACAACCACTTTAACACTCCGACTGCCATGGCGGTAGAAACAAACAGCATGGCGGTCACCGCCAACAGACAGGTGGAAGACAATGTACCGCCCACACCATTATGAGAGGCCAATCCGCCACCTTTTCCGGGGTGGATTCAAAGTGAGCAAAAACACAGTGGAAACAGAACTTGGAATGGGAAAAGTCTCATCTCTACACACCCCACGAGGAACCAGGACGCCATGGAGCCGGAACTCCAAATTCTCCCTGCAATAGACTTCCTTCTCCTCTACCAGGAGCACAACCAAGGCGGCGACGACCACGGTGAGTACTGCACCTACAACACAGTGGAGGGGGATGGAAAAGAGAGTGACACACACAAGCAACACCCTCACACACATCAACACACACCTCAATACATGCTGAAATGTTACATTTCCCCCCCTAACCCTCCATTGGAAGAACGCAAGGACAAAAAAAAATGATTCGAACGATTGTAATCATGAAAAATCCATTACTCAAAAATATATATACACTATTAACATATATGTACACCAAGAATTCAAGTCCATGTATTGCACCTACATAGTCCATGGACCACTGGGCCCAAAATGCATGGGAGAGGCCCACACAAGATACCCGATCCAAACGGAGAGAACACTGCAGGGGCATCAGATCGAAATAAAACAGGCACCTCGGGGGAAGGGAAGGTGGGCACCTCAGCCGGATGAGTGTAAAAACCCCAGCTCCATGAGGGGGCTCCATGCCCATTGATGTATCCTGGGGAGTGTAAAGCCACAGTCTCTCAAGTCGTTCCAGTGGGTGGTTTGCCCAGTGCTTTGTCCTGGGGAGTGCAAAGCCACAGTCTTTCAAGTCTCTCCAGTGGGTGGGTTGCCCACTGCTTTATCCTGGAGAGTGCAAAGCCACAGACTTCCAAGTCTCTCCAGTCGGTGGTTTGCCCACTGCTTTACCCTGGGGAGTGCAAAGCCACAGTCTCTCAAGTCTCTCCAGTGGATGGTTTGCCCACTGCTTTATCTTGGGGAGTGCAAAGCCACAGTCTCTCAAGTCTCTCCAGTGGGTGGTTTGCCCACTGCTTTATCCTGGGGAGTGCAAAGCCACAGTCTCACAAGTCTCTCCAGTGGGTGGTTTGCCCACTGCATTATCCTGGGGAGTGCAAAGCCACAGTCTCACAAGTCTCTCCTGGGGAGTGCAAAGCCACAGTCTCACAAGTCTCTCAAGTGGGTGGTTTGCCCACTGCTTTATCCTGGGGAGTGCAAAACCACAGTCTCTCAAGTGGATAGCAGTCTCCACTGGTTCTGGAGGGGGCTATGTGCCCAGAGTGCTTCATCCTGCCAAGGACTGAGGTAGTGGATGCCTTTCTCCACTGGTTCTGCAGGAGGCTTTTTGCCCGGAGTGCTTCATTCTGCCAAGGACTGAGGTAGGGGATGTGACACTCCACTGAGACAACGGTGGGGCAACATGGAAGCTGTCCAGTCCCCTGGAACTGACCACCAGCCTCGTACAAACGACCACTAGGGATGGCAACCATGTCTGCGGTGGTGCCACTGGCACAGGATGGGGCGTGGCCGCTGGCGGCGGGCTCAGTAGCGGCGGTGCTTGCTGCGGTCATTGGGCAGCGGAGCTGGTGGTGGCCTCACTGAGCTTGCTGCTGGCGGTGGTGTCCTGAGCGGCGGAGCTGGTGGGGGGCTCACAGAGCTTGCTGCTGGCGGCGGTGTCCTGAGCGGCGGTACTGGTGTGGGGTTCACAGAGCTTCCTGCTGGCGGCAGTGTCCTGAGCGGCGGTGCTGGTGGGGGGCTCACAGAGCTTGCTGCTGGAAGTGGTGTCCTGAGCAGCGGTGCTGGTGGGGGGCTCACAGAGCTTGCTGCTGGCGGCTGTGTCCTGAGCGGCGGGGCTGGTGGCGGCCCCACTGAGCTTGCTGCTGCTGAAGGGCACAGTGTCTGCGGTACAGTGAAGGGCACAGTATCCTGGGTGCTGGCGGCGGTGCCTGTGGCGGCGGTGCATGTGGCGGTGCCGGTGGCAGTCTTGTCTGCCGTGCAGGTTGGCAGCGACTTGCCTTTCTTTCTCTGGCCCTTCCCCACCTTGGATGGTGGCGCAGCTGTCTTGCCACTCCCAACTGTTGTCCAGGCTGAGCCCTTGGTGGCAGGTGTTTTGGCCATCTCCCTCCGAAATGTGGGCAACTTCTTTTGTTTTGGAAGTGGGGTAATGTCCTTGGCCTCGCTCCTTGGGACACTGGCTGCCCTGCTGCTTGGCTCACTCCAGAAGCCGGTAACTGCTGGCACCACTGTTCCCGGTGATGTGGTGGCTGAGGTGCTGGGTTGGGACCTGGAAAGGCGGGCCCTAGGGGACGGAAGGGGTGGGGGAGGTGAAGGGAAGAGGTCAAGGTTTGAAAGTAAAAATATGTTATTTAGACACACTGGGACGGGTAGATGGAGGGCGTTTGGGAGTGGAGGAAGAGGTAGTGGTTGTAGGAGGTGCTTGTTTGCTGACTTTGGGTGAAGGTACATGGGCTGGAGGCTGTTGTGAGGTGGATGGCTGTTGGGTGGGTGTGTGACTGCATTTGTGTAGTTTGGGAGGAGGGCTCACAGACACACTGGGAGAGGACACAGGGGATGTCTGAATGGTAGTGGGGTGGTAAGTGCACGTGAGCGGTGTTTGGTGATGGGCATGCTGGTGATGGAGGTAGTGGCTGAAGATGTAGTGCATGCAGGTGTGAGTGGAGACGTGACAGGGAGGGAGGAGGGAGATGTGGTGGAGGGGGAAACAGTGGAGGCAGTGGATGTTGGTATATGTGCATGGGTATGATGCTTGTGTGAGTGCCTGTGGGATGTGTGGTGCTTATGTTTGTCAGAGCTACCCTTGTGTGTTGAGGTGTGTGCATGCTGGTCTGATGGTGTGCTTGGGATGGGCTGAGGTACTGGGGATTGGGAATGGGTGGAGGAAGTTGGAGGGGGGAGGTTGGACACAGGGACAATGGCTGCCATCAGTGCTGAGGCCAGAGTCTGAAATGCTCGCTATTGGGCTGCCTGGCCAGAATGAATGCCCTCCAAGTATGCATTTGTCTGTTGCAACTGCCTCTCTACACCTTGGATGGCATTCAGAATGGTAGATTGCCGAACAGTGAGGGATCTCAGGAGCTCAATGACCTCCTCACTGATGGCAGCAGGGCAGGGCCTGAGGTGCCTGGGGCAAAGGAGATGCCCACCCTCCTGGTTGAGTGGTCACGGGGCACACACTGAGGGGCTGCTGGGAGGGCGGTGCTGGTAGGGGGGGTGGCGGCTGTACCTGTAGATGCGGTGGGCACAGAGGGGCCCGCCACAGCAAGGGAGCTCCCATCAGAGGAGGAGTCGGTGTCGCTGGTCTCAGCTCCTGTCCCCGCCGTGGAGCTCCCCTTGCCCTCCGTCCCACTGGTGAATTCTGAGTCCGTAGTCTCGCCCTCCGTGGCCATGTCTGGAGGACCGTAGAGTAGCGTGTACTGGGGGAGGGCCCCATCCACTAGTTTCCCCAACTCCTCCAATGTGAAGGCAAGGGACCTTTCTCCAGACCGCCGGTGTACATCATCATTGGATCCTCGGACCCCTAGGGTCCATTGTTAACCAATGCAGGATTGCGCCGCGGTCTTCGACCACCTACTGCGACGGTGTACGCCAGCGCAGTTACCTCATATCCCCTTGTCCCACATTACAGGTCAGGCAGCCGCCATTTCATTTCATTACTTTTAGGCACCTAGTGGCTTGACAAATGTGTGCAATAAAGTTGTTTATTTCGTACCTCAGTGTTGGCTGACCCTCTGCTCGCTGTTCTCATCCATAGAGCACGTCCGCTGGAGCAGGTGAGGAGATGGCGGCATCCTCCAGTGTACAGACCGCTGGTGGACCTGTCGACAATGGAAGAATATCATGTAATTGTCACCTAAAGACTTGATTGTGCCACAATCCAGGAACTGTGTGCCCAGTTGGAGCCAGACCTGATGTCAGCTATCCGCCATCCCACAGGAATCCCCCGTCTAGTGCAGGTCCTGTCAGTACTCCATTTCGTGGCAAGTGGGTGTTTTCAAACTATAGTGGCCAATGCATCAGGGATGTCCCAGCCAATGTTCTCTAACGTGTTGTCCAGAGTGTTGTCTGCCTTGCTGAAACACATGCGCAGCACTATCGTTTTCCCTCAGGTGGAGGATTTGCCTACAGTGAAAGGTGACTTCTATGCCCTGGGACATATTTCCAACATCATAGGTGCCATTGATGGGACACATGTGGCCTTGGTCCCCCCCCGCAGGAGTGAACAGGTGTACAGAAACCGGAAGAGTTACCATTCTATGAATGTTCAGATGGTGTGTTTGGCCGACCAGTACATCTCCCATGTGAACGGCAAGTTTCCTGGCTCAGTGCATGACGCTTACATTCTGAGGAATAGCAGCATCCCTTATGTGATGGGGCAACTCCAGAGGCACTATGTGTGGCTATTAGGTGAGGACATGGACCCTATACAGTGTGAATAGTTTCTGGGGTTGTCCCTAAGGGTTAGTGTGTGTCTGACAGTTGTCCCTCGACATTTGCAGGTGACTCTGGCTACCCAAACCTGTCATGGCTACTGACCTCAGTGAGGAATTCCAGGACAAGGGCAAAGGAATGCTACAATGAGGCACATGGGTGAGCTAGGAGCGTTATAGGGAGGACTTTCGGCCTCCTGAAGGCCAGGTTATGATGCCTCCATATGACAGGTGGTTCCCTATACTACTCACCAAAGAAGGTGTGCCAGATCATCGTGGCCTGCTGTATGCTGCACAACTTGGCTTTGCGATGACAGGTGCCTTTTTTGCAGGAGGATGGTCCTGAAGGAGGTGTTGTGGCAGCTGTGGAGCCTGTGGACAGTGAAGAAGAGGAGGCAGAAGAAGAGGACATAGACAACAGAAACACTGTGATCTATCAATACTTCCAGTGAGACACAGGTAAGAAGGCATCACTGCCTCCTACATCTGATAAAATTGTTCTACCTCTCATCTGTCTGTCACTTTCACCGAGTGTATGGACACTGACCTGTCACTTTGCCTTTCCATTTCACAGATGTGGGTCCCACTGTGTGACCTCTGCTATGTTACCTCATGGACTAGAGCTGTGTGACATAGGTCTGTTCACAATACAATGGACATTGCTATTTCCCTCAGTTATTGCAAATGCACAATTGTGAATGCCCAGACTGACTCCAGAATGTTTTGTGATTTAAGGGTGTTTATTTAAGTGCTAAATAGTGGAGGGGGTTGTGAAATGGTCAGGAGTGATGGTGGAGGAATGTCCATGGCAGAGTCCAGTCTATTAGTCTCACAGGTGCATTGTCCAAAGGGGCATAGGAAGTGGAGTTAGGGCAGTTTAAGGATGGACAGGGTGACAAAGTGGGACAGAAAGATGACATTCAGGGTGGTCTCATTTCTTGGCGGGGGTCTTGGCATTGTTCTCTGTCTTTGTCCTGGATCTCAGGGACCGCTTGCGGGGTGGTTCTCCATCTGCAGGGGGTGGGGTGCTGGTGTTGTGGTCCTGTTGCGGTGCCTCCTGTCCACTAGCGCCGGCGGAGGTGGTGGGAAGTTTATCATCCAGGCTAGTGTCAGGGGCCCCTGGTTGTGCCACAGTGTCCCTCCTGGTGTTCACGAGGTCCTTCAGCGCGCCTACAATGGTGCCCAGGGTGGTATTAATGGATTTGAGTTCCTCCCTGAACCCCAAATACAGTTCCTCCTGCAGACGCTGGGTCTCCTGAAACTTGGCCAGTGCCTTTGCCATTGTCTCCTGGGAATGATGATAGGCTCCCATGATGTTGGAGAGGGCCTCGTGGAGAGTGGGTTCCCTGGGCCTGTCCTCCCCCTGTCACATAGCAGCCCTCCTTGTTCCCCGGTTTTCCTGGGCCTCTGTCCCCTGAACCGTGTGCCCACTACCACTGCCCCCAGGTCCCTGCTGTTCTTGGGGTGGTGAGTTAGCCTGGATTCCCTGTAGTGGTAGACACACTGCTGCTTGACGTGTCCTGGGAACAGAGGTATGGGCCCGCTGGGTGGGTGCTGTGCTGTTGTTTCCTGAGGGGGGAGGATCTGTGGTGGTGTGTGATTGTGTGAGGGGAACCGACTGTCCCGAGGTACCAGATGGGCCGGGCTGGTCATCTAGATCCAGTTGGACAGAGCTGCTGTCATCACTGTGGGCCTCTTCTGTGGGGGGAGTGGACATGTCTGGAACCTCCAGTCCGGTGACGTTGGATAGGGGTCCTGCAGGGTTGTAAAGGCATGATTATTGCATCTGTGTGTGCAATGGGGGGCTGATCCTGTACCCCAGTGCTTACAATCTTGTCTAGGACCTTGTGTGATAATTGTTCAGGGGTCTGTGTGGGTATGTGTAGTGGACATGCATTGGTGATGGGTGTCCATGCTTTGTTGTTGCATGCAGGGCTTGGTGTTGGGATGCGTGGTTTGTGATAGTGGTACATATGTGAGGAGTTGGAGTGATGGGGGTGAGGGCGAGGGTGGGGGTATGTGATAGCATGCAGGTAGGGTGGAGGGATAAAGTAGTTAAAGATTTAACTTACCAGAGTCCATTCCTCCAGTTACTTCTGCGAGGCCCTCAGGATGCAGTATAGCCAAGACCTGCTCCTCCCATGTTGTTAGTTGTGGGGAGGTGGGTGTCTGCCGCCAGACCTCTGAACCGCAATGTGGTGTCTTGAGACCACAGAACGCACCTTCCCCAGTAGGTCGTTCCAACTCTTCCTGATGTCATCCCGTGTTCTTGGGTGCTGTCCCACTGCGTTGACCCTGTCCACGATTCTGCGCCATAGCTCCATCTTCCTAGCTATGGTGGTGTGCTGCACCTGTGATCCGAATAGCTGTGGCTCTACCCGGATGATTTCCTCCACCATGACCCTGAGCTGCTCCTCAGAAAATCTGGGGTGTCTTTGCGGTGCCATGGGGTGGTGTGGGTGATCTGTGAGGTGGTGTGTGTTGTGTGGGGGATGTTTAGGGGTGTGTGTTGTTTTGTGCGTGGATGTGTATGTGTGATGGTGTTGTGTGCCTCTGTATGCTGGTGTTGTCTTTGCTTTGCTGTCTCTCCGGGCTTCTTTTTGGTTGTAAGGGTTTGTGGGTAATGTGGGTGTGTGTTTTATATTGTATCGGGTGTGTGGGAGTGGTGTGTGTATGTGTAATAGGTATGTGTATTTCGATTTGTCCAATGTGGTTGTGTTTTGTAAGAGTGTGTGTATTTTGAACGCGGTGGTGTGTACCGCCAATGGAATACCGTGGTTGAAAGACAGCTGCGTGGATTTGTGGGTCGTGATAGTGTGGGCGTATTCCTGTTGGCGTGAAGGTGTCAGTTTTGTTATCGCCAGTTTATCACTGACCTTTGGTGTGGTGGACTTGTGTGGGTGTCTAGATTTTGGCGGATTCTGAGCTGTGGGTCGTAACAGCTGTGGCGGAATTCCGCGGCCGCGGCAGTGTGTTGGCGGTCTTCTGCATGGTTGTAAGTGGCATTTACCGCCAATGTTGTAATGAGGGCCTCTATGTTTTCATATCAGTTAGAAGACTGGGAGGCTTTCCATCAATTCCTCTCCACCCTTTCTCTTGTGGTCATCATGTGATGTTTTGGAACAGTTCTTGGTTAGGCTGAACGTTTGGCATCTAGCTAGTCTGTTGCATCTGCCAAGATTTTAGAGGCACAATGGTTAGCTGTTTCTTCTCACTTCATTGGGATGAGGGTTGTGAGAGATGGTACTGGACTGGTTTTTTTTAGATCCTTTATATGAATGTTGCATGTCACTCTTAACATGCTATAAAAGTTATATTTTCCTGCTTTCTACCCTGGTTATTGTTTCGGCCGTAGCGCATTCTTTTTTTATTTTATTTTGCATCAACTCAATGTATTTATTATGTCAAATAATTACCTTTTGTAAAGTGCTTTGGATATAAGCATTGTAGCAAATTTCCCAAATAAATAACTTTGATAAAGGACGCTTTATTTATTATTATTTGTTGCCTGGTATTTGTACTTGTTATTTATTATTTATTATTTAATATTTATAATGTGTTACTTGCTGTTTGTTAGTTCTGTGCTGGCTTTTACTCAGATTGATCGTATAGGCTCTGATAATGAATCTGGTAAGCAGAATAAATGTATGTAAATCCACACCACTTCCCATACTTGGTTTTCCTTGAATGAAAATCCTAGACACAATTTTCCCAGATGATAATTTCTCCCGGAGAAAACACACGGTGTTGGCTGCAGAAGAGAGCAGCCCTCATTTCCCACTTTTAGTTTTTTTGAAGAAGGGAGCATATATTGCTCTCTCTTGTCCTAACTTATTGCGCCCTTCCCTACCTATTCTCAACTCCCTCCTCTCCGTCTGCCCAGTCTAAGCCGGAAGCAAACATTTAGCATCTGCTTAGTGTTGGTGGTAACTGTATAGGTTAATCCTCATGGAATTGGGAATTCCATGGGGTTTTATGACCGGAACAGCCACATTGTAATTCCCAAGTTGCACGGACTGCCATGCATTTACTGCATGATTACTGTAAATTCGCAAGCAAATTTCCCACTTTGCCTCTACTGTGCAACTCACAATCAAGGCCTCGGTGTTGAGCTGAAAACTGGTGATAGGAACTGAAGAACGGTACTAGTCCGTGTAGCTTATGCAGAGAAGAGGAACATATTTTGTCAGTTCTGCAACGGTGTTTGCTTACAATGAATCAGAGGTGGATGTGCAATGCATTTCAACAGGTGGGAGGAAGGGCATGATACCAGCAGTCGGGGATATGGGAAACATGGCGGCCGTCTAAGGAGCCAGTTGTGGAGGGCTCCATGTCTAGAATGCACAAATTGAAGTGAAAGCAATTCTGCATACCGGGGGCATCGACGCGTGGATCCGCTGATGGCGTCTTTGGCCAGAGACCCGTTTTTTGATACTCAGCAGGAGTGGAGGCAGTGTCGGCACTGGCAGGGATGCAGGAGGCACGAGAAGCGAGGGTTGTGCCGCTGCTGCGAGCCGCCCTGGAGTTGCTTTGAGTTAGGGAGACGGCGGCTCGTGTTTCCTACCGGGGAAACAATGGCAGAGCCAGCACAGGGGTGAAATTGACTGGAAAAAAGGGAAGGACTCTGAGAAATGGCGAGGACTTGTTTTGTCCAGGCACAGAAGGGAAAGTACACTGGCCTAAGGGAAATGGAGGCTCTGTGTGCTGTGAGGACGCTGCTCTACAATTAAACGGTGCAACAGTTTATTTAGCTCACATGGTGGACAGGGCAAGAGGGGTGGTTGTGGCCAAGAAGGAAGGTGTGAAAGTGTCATTTAAAAATGGCTTGGGGCAAGTAACATACTCCTTGCGGAGTGCTAAAAAGAACAAGAAAAGAGTAGAAGTTGAGGGTTTGGATTCCCTCCAAAAGCCTTCCATAGTGAGGAGTAAGGTGGAGCAAAGTAGTATTACTAGCAAAAGGAAATTGACTGTTAGTAGTGTTGGAGGTTTGAATAATAGGAAAGTGCAAGTTACTCTGTCTGGAAGGACCTATATTCGGGTATTACCAGGGTCCCCTAAAATGTCGACCGGAGATGAGGGCACGGAAGAGGTGGATAGGTTAGTACCCGTTGTTAGCTCGGAGGACAGAGTTTTGGATATATCGGGTAGACAGTGGAGGTGTAGTGTAATTTTCTCCACCTAGAAGACCCTTAGAGATTCGAGAAGAGATACGTGCGGGGTAAAATCTCCAGCCGTTTGGTGAAAATCATGGACACTCTATTGCGGATATGTTAAAGGCATTATCCGTGGAATTGAAGGGTGGCTTTGAGACTTCTAATTCTAATCAGGCGGAGATTAGGAATCTTTGTGAAGACATAGGGAGGAAAATAGATGACCTTGCATGTCGGACGGCTGCTCTGGAGTAGGAGGTTGGTGAGTTAAGGATGGTGGCAGAGGAAAATAAAGAGAAAATAAAATATATGAAAGAAGGGGAAGCGGGGGTAATGGCCAGGATGGAATCCTTGGAAAATAATCAGAGGAGGAACAACTTGAGGTTTCTCTGAATCCCCGAAGGATTGGAAGGAGGTGATTTAAAAGGTTTTTTGGCTTGATTAATAAAGCAGGAAGTAAATGTGAAGAATTGGAAGTGGATATTGTAAAAGACATTCAGAGGGTACACCGGGTCCCGGCGAAAATTCCCCCTAATAGGGATAAACCAAGGAAAATTTCAGTTTATTTTCAAAAATGCATTGAAGGAAAATATTTTGGCCTCTGCATTAAAAAAGAAGTCATTGTCAGTGAATGGATCCCCATTTGAAATTAGGTCAGACCTAGCGTCTGTGGCTTTAAACAAACAATGGGAGCTGGGGAAAAGAATAGATACATTAAAAAAAGCTTGGAGAAACAGCTCAGTTAAAGTTCCCTGCTTCCTTAAGGGTCATGGTGAATAACAAAATGTATAATTTCACAGATTGGATGGAGGTGAATGAGTTGATTAGGAAAATTTAGGAAGGGAATGAGAATGGGAAAGGTCTGGTCTAAGTTTCCTTTGTTTTCCCCCAGTAAGGAGGTTTAGTAATTGGGGAAGATGCACCGATCCAGGCACGGTGACCCTCCTCTGGCATTTGTCAGATTAAATAAGATTGGTGGGTTCCCCTGGGAAGAGTACGGATGGGATGTAGGAAGGGGGGTGGTGATGGGGAGCACTGGGTGGGGGGCATAATAGGGAAAAAAAGGAAACAAATATCCTCATTGATGTAGTTAGAGAGGGAGTAGGAGGAGGAGGGAGGGGGAGTTGTAAGAACAGATTAGGCCTCTATTTGGAAAGATGGTGGTGAGAACCCTGAAATTCCTGTCTTAGAATGTTAATGGCCTTCGGGTAAAGAGCAGACAGAAAAGGCTGGTGCAATATTTGAAAGACGCTCCGTTCGATGTGTTGATTTTACAGGAGACTCATCTTTCCAAAAAAGAATGCCTTGGAGTTTTTATGCCATGTAGATGGGTACAGTAGATAGCTAGTTCTAGCTGTATAAGTAGTAGTAAGGAGGGTGGTCACTTTAATTAAGAATCATGCTCACATCACTTTTGTCGAAGGCCCTATGGATAAATCTGGGAGATGGGTGTTGGGGAAGTTGTCTGCTTTTGAGTATGTCTTCACGCTGGTAGGATATTATGGTCCTAATAGAGACGATATAGGTCCATTGAGAGAAATATCACATTTCCTTTTGCAATATTCAGATCCTATAATATGGGCGGGAGACTTTAATGTTGTATTGAATTATGATATAGATAGATCGTCGGGTAGTAGGTCAAGAGTGAATGAGAAAATACAGGCTCAGATACGGGTAATGATGGCCCAATGGGGATATACAATGTTTGGAGGGACAAGAAGGGGTCTGAGAGAGGTTACTCCTATAACAATAAGAAGTACCAGCATCAGTCCAGGATTGACTATTTCCTATTAGATAGTGACCTGAAAGATTGTGTTGAGGCGGTAACACATATTGGTGCCCATTTATCAGATCATTTGGCGTTAGTTTACAACTTAGGCTGCCAACGAATAGGTCTGAAAGAAGGTGGACTTTAGATAGAACATTGCTATTGGAAGATGAGGTGGTTATGGAGTTGCGGGTAGAGGCATAAGATTTTTTTAGGATGAACATGGGCTCAGCCTCTTTAGTAATAGTTTGGGACACCTTCAAGGCCTTTCTGAGGGGGCGACTGATCAGGATAGCTTCATATAGGAGAAAATTATATAACAAAGAAATAAGTAGGTTAGAAAATCAAATACGGTAGTCTGAGTAGAGAATGTTAAGTACGGACCACAAAGAAGAAATTGATGAGTTATATAAGCAAAGACAGGCAGCTCGTCTGGAATTGGCAGCAGTCTTAGACAATAGAATTAGACTGAGATGTGAGGCTAATAAGGTGGCCCACTTTGGGTATAGTGAGAACAGTAGCAAAATGTTGGCTTGGAAGCTAAAATCGGATATAGTTAGAAATTGGGTGATGGAAATTCGAGATAAAGGCTCTGGTGAGATTAGGAAAGGTAGGAAGCAGGTGGAAGAAAGTTTTTTCAATTTGTTTAAGGAGAATTATATGTAGGATTTGGAAGCTTCATCGAAGGCAATGAGGGGATGGCTTCGGGAATTAGAATTACCCACTTTGAGTGAAGAGGAAAAAAGAGTGGTTAACGGGCCGTTCAAGCAGATAGAAATCGAGCGGGCCACTCTTTCAGGTAATTTGGGGAAAGCACCAGGACCAGATGGATTACACATTGAGGTTTATCAAGCTTTGGGAAGCAGTATTGTCAAAGTTTTAAAGCAATTATGTAATGATATTATGGGGGGGGGCGATAAGAGTCTCCCTCCTTCTTGAAGGAAGCTATCATTACATTAATTTGAAAACCAGGTAAAGATCCTAGGAATTGTGAATCATATCGCCCAATATCACTTTTAAATTGTAATTATAAAATCTTTGCACAACGTCTGGCAGATAGATTAGGGACTGTCATGGGAAAGCTCATACATGCAGACCAGAAAGGTTTTTTGAAGGGTAGACACATGTATGAATTGATACAGGGGTTGGTAGGGTTCATTGATTTAGCCACTACTTTGCATGCACCTTTGGCTGTGGTAATGGTGGATACAACAAAGGCATTTGATAGAGTCAACTGGCACTATTTGACCATGGTATGTGAATTTTACAATCTTGGAAGGCAATTTATTAGAGCATTACATAAAATCTACCATGACCCCAGTGCAAGAATTTTGGTTAATGGTTTGCTCACCCCTTCGGTAGAGATAGAAAGAGGAACAAGACAAGGGTGTCCATTATCCCCATTATTGTTTGATCTCTATTTTGAGCCATTAGCTAGTAGAATTAGGAGCGATATGAGAATACTCCCCTTTGTGAGTGGGAACTTAGTTAGGAAAGTTTCTTTATATGCAGACGATTTAATGATTTATTCTTCTAATTTAAGTCAGGCCAAGCCAGTTTTGGAAGAATTAATGGAAGATTTTGGGGGAATTTCTGGCTATGCAGTCAACAATCAAAAGACTGAGATTATGGTGTGGAATATGGAAGTAAAGGACTCAATGAATGTAAAGGAAGAAGTTAAATATCTGGGGATTACTATAACGCATGATAGATGTAAAACAGCGGAAATAAATCTTGGTCGGGTCATGAGGGAGGTTGATCTGTTAATGAAGAAATGGCTTAATCTTCCATTAACCATTATAGGTCAGATTAATGTTGTAAAGATGGTGATTGTACTCAAGCTAACTTTCATTTTTAATTAATTACCATTGATGTATAATAAGGACTCTTTAAAGAAGCTTCAAGTGAAAAATAGTAGTTTTATCTGGGCATCCAAAGGTGTTCGTATATCGTGGAAAAAACTTAGAAGGATGAAAGAAGACGGCAGTTTGGCGGTCCCGGATTTGCAGTATTATGCATGGGCTTTTGTGTTGCAAAATGTAAGGCAGATTTTTTACCTACCAGATCACTCAGAGTTGAGGCAGGCTCTGATAGCTATGATGGAGGGACAGGAGGTACAGAAAAGTTTCTTGTATAAGTTTGGGGACCCTAAGTGAGAATGCTCTGGTTTGAAACTCTCCTGGCTCTCTGGAATGGACTAAAGATGCCTTGGCCACTCCATTGAAAGAGGCAGGATTATTGCAGCGGGGGCATTTTTGTTACAATGGAGTAGTCAGGGCGTTTGAAAATCTCAATATGGAGGTAGGGGGAAGGCTGTCCAAATGTAAATACCTTTAGATAAAGAGCTGGGCAAGGAATGTGATTGAGGAATTGGGAAGCACTAATAGTGTGGAGGACCATTTGCAGCTGGATACTCCATTGAAGAAAGAAGTGACTAGATGGTACTGGTTGATTATGGATATTGTGGACGGCGAATTTACCCTCCCGGAAGAAGTCTGGAAAGAGTGCTTGCCTGAACCTCATTTTAAGGATCTTTGGCAAGTATCTACTACACTTCTTCATAATACTGTTAAACCTGTTACGCTAAGAAGAAATCATTTATTTTCAATTCACAGAGCTTTCTGGACTCTTACAAAGCTCTCCAGGCTGAAACAGGATAATATGGAGAGGTGCAAGAAGTGTGGATCTGCATCAGCGGATGACCTACACATGTTTGTAGAGTGTCCTCAACTTAGTAAATTCTGGCTATAGGTGGGTGAAGAAGTTAAGGAAATACTTCCCACAAGTCCGAAGGTAAGACCATTGGTAGTGATTTTTGGATGCTCACAAGAGGCGCAGAAGATGGGTAGAGACAGAGCTATACTGTTGTTTTATATGATGCTTGTTGCAAGAAAGGAGATATGTAGGAAATGGGTTAGTACTGTCCCCCCTACTTTTGTTGAATGGAAAAACTCTTTAATCTATAATTTTAAGTGAGATTTTGATAAGGATTGTAAGAAAAAGAGATTTTGGAACCCACTGAAACAATGGTTGGGAATTGGGGAAGATATAGACATGTAGGGTGTGAGGTGATTCTATGATTATATGCTCTACTTTGCCACCCCCCCATTGGATCTTATGCTGAAGGAGTTCCTCGACAGGGGGAATGTGGTTGGAGACGGGCTGTGAGCAGCTAGTAAGATCTCTGCTCCAACCACCCCTGTGAAGGGAAGATTTGGAAAGTAAATGAGGATCAAAAAAAAAAAAAGGTGGGAGAAAGGCATGATATATGAGATCCTGGTGCTTTACTTTCTGAATACATGTTTACAATGAGACATTGGGGAGACCAGAAAGAAAGAACATTGTGATAACTCAGGTAAAGCTTGAATTGGAGAATAAAGCTTGAGGGCATTATTTAGAATTTGGTGTTCAGAATGCTCATGAGCAAATATGGATAATTCCACGCCTGCCATATTGAAAGTACATTTGAGCCCATGACACTTGCAATATGGAGGATGGGATATCCATCACGTATGTGAAGCAGTATCCTGTCTGACCACCAATAAATAAGGCTCTGGGTGTTTATGATTACAAAATAATGCTCAGAAAGACAGCTGGAGTTTCTTGTCTGCTATATGCAGATGCGAAGCCTGACATCAATATGACATTTTGCAATTGCTGGCTATGCCTACAGTGGGCAAAAAAGGCAAATTGTGGACAGTAATTTTGCAGTCCAAGTACTTCAGTCACTTTTGGAATCCCAGATAGTGTGGCAGTTTTTCCTGTTTGACTATGTAGTGGATTTGCTTGTTTTTTTTATCCCAATTTTGCAATGTTCTTATACCATACATAGGGTGCTTTCGCCAATTGGCTCTTGTTAGACCTAACATCCTTGGCATGGTCTCCCCTGTTTTTTTTGTCTCTGTGCGCTGGACTCTGTTTTTGCTGTTTTTGGTACTTTGGGGACTTTACCACTGCTAACCAGTGCTAAAGGGCAAGTGTTCCTGTATAAATTGTATATGTAATTGTCTTTTCCATGAATGGCATATTTGATTTACTAGTAACTCCCTAGTAAAGTGCACTAGATGTGTCCAGGGCCTGTACATCAAATGGTATAGTGTGCCTGCAGCAAAGGTTGTGCCACCTACATAGCAGCCCTGTAAACATGTCTCAGATCTGCCACTGCAATGTCTATGTGTGCAGTCTTGCACTGCCAGTTTGACCTGGCCCCAAACGTCCCTTTTTATACATGTAAGGCACCCCTAAGGTAGGCCCTAAGTAGCCCCTTGGACAGGGTGCAGTGTATGTTAAAGGTGGGACATGTACTGATGTATTTTACATGTCCTTACAGTGACATACTGCCAAATTCGGTTTTCACTGTTGCAAGGCCTATCTCTCTCATAGGTTAACAGTGGGTGTTGACTCTAAATAACTTTTAAGTGCAGTTTCCCTTTGGAAGCAGAGGGAAATAAGGAGTTTGGGGTCTCTGAACTCACAATTTAAAAATACATATTTTGGTAAAGTTGTTTTTAAATTGTCAGTTTGAAAATGCAACTTTGAGAAAGTGGGCATTTTCTTGCTTAAACCATTCTGTGACTCTGCCTGTCTGTGGATTCCCAGTCTGGGTCAGACTGACAGGTGGGCTGTTTGTGAATCCCCTCTTGACAGTAAGACAAAGGGAGCTGGGGTATAGCCTGCATATCCTGATGGGAGATCTGAGCTAGAGCGGAGGGAGGAGTGGCCACTTAAACCTGAATAGGATGTGCATTCCCTTACACAATGCAGTCTCCAAACCCCTGGTGTGTGTCTGGGGCCTGGGCTGGGCAAGGGAGGATCCTGTTAATAACAGAAGACTTTGCTTTGAGGTTTGGCTACTTCAAAGGTTGAAAGGGGTATAAGTAGTGGAACCAAAACCCCAGACTTTAAATGTTGTCAAGATTTCTTCAAGATCACTTCTAGATTCAAGATTCAAGAGGAACCTCTGCCAAAGAGCACAGCTGAAGAGCTGAGGAGAAGTGCTGCCCCTGCCTGTGACTGTCCTTTGTTGGGCTAACCTGCAGTTGCTGCTTCTGCCTGTGAAAGGGGACAAAGTCTGGACTTTGTAGTGCATTCCTGCTATAGAAGAATCTCCAAGGGCTTGGACTGAGCTTGCCTCCTGTTTTGGAGTCTCAGGGCCATCAAAGACTTCCTCTGCCAGCACCTGGACTCTCTGCTAAGGCTCCTGCCCTGCCAAGTGGTACCCCATTCAGTCCCTGGGCCCTTGAAAGGTGAAGTTGGCAGAACCAAGACTGATATCCATGCACAGAACACTGTGCAGGGAAATTTTCGACGCACCACCTGCAACGTGGCTGATAAACGACGCGTGACCCGCTTTGCAGCTCAAATCGACGTTCCACCTCCATTACGGCTGGGAGATCGACGCATTGTGGCTGGGGAAATGATGCAACACCCACTTGTGGCTGCTGATAATGACTCAAACCCCATGCTGCGCGGTTTTCCAACACTGTGCGTCCAGATTTCACATGCATGGCATCAAAGTCATCGTGAACCTGCACGGATATGAGGTGCCCTGTCCGGAAATCGACTCATCGCTCTCTTGCGGGGAGAAAAGCAACACATTGCCTACCTGACTGGAGAAGAAACGACGCATGGCCTCACTTGCGAGTAAGGAATTTATGCATTGCTGACTTTTCTGACACACGCTCACCCGTGCGGCTTTATTTTTTATGCAAACCAGACACTTTGTGTCAAATCAACATTTCCATTGTTTTTTATGGATTAAGACTTTTTACTTTAAAAATTCATATCTTAATTTGTGTATGTTGGATTTATGTTGTTTTGTTCTTGTTTGATTTAGATAAATATTACATATTTTTCTAAATCTGTGTGGTGTCCATTTTGTAGTGTTTCACTGTATTACTGTGTGTGTTGGTACAAATACTTTACACATTACAGATAAGCCTGACCGCTCGTGCTAAGCTACCAAGGGGGTGAGCAGGGGTTACCTTGAGTGTGTATCTCCAACTGTCAAGAAGTAATCTTCTTTAGATGCTGCCTTTAAAAAACAATTTGACGCCTGACACTCTTCAATTGTGGATGCACTTTATACACCTCATGTTCACCTAGTGACCCCTGCCACTACTGCCTTTTCAGACCCTTACAAGGGTTAAAGGGCAGCAGCATCTATTAAGGTTATTCAGAAGGTCCATCATAGTGTCCTTATGCATTCCTGGGCTCGCCGTGAGGCCTATTTCACAATAGATGATCACATTTATAAGAATAATCCCTCTAACTCTCTACCTACCAACTGTGGCAATTGTGATGGTGCTAATAAACACAAGGCCCTTCATTATGATTCTCTAGTTTTGTCACCACTTCCCTCCTTTGCATTGGTACCTGCACCCTCTTCTGCTGTTTAGACAGTATCTATCCTGGGCTGTAAGACTGAACTCGACTTCAACTATAAGTTCTTTCCATATTAGAAATCTAAGGAATGCACCCACTCCTCTCATGTTACAGATGTCATCTGTAGTTGATTCTCCTCCTTTTTGTAGATCTCTTTTTGCTACATTCTCAGTTTGGAGTGCCCAGGTACAAATATTCCAAGGTTTGTCTTACTCTACACCAGCTTGCTGCCATTGCTGTAGCGTTTGGGTCAGGATCCCCATAAAGGCATGAACCATGCACTTAAACAATGCAAAAATCATATGTTGAATGTTTCTGATCCTCTTCTTCACCCAGTAGATGCCCTTGAGAAACCTACAGCTATAGTGAAAGCAGAAGACCTTGACTCTTGATGGTGTTGGACACAGTAAGCCATGGTTCCTTTGGGTAACACACATTCCTTCATCTTAGCTAAGAGGTACAGAGTAATCCTCATTCGCATTGCCCAAAGATAGAGGAATTGTCCTCTGAACCTCTGAACAGGACTCAGACGGCATCAATAGCCTACTTTTTGGTGAAAAAATTGATTACATCAAGAGTAAATATGCCATGACCTTCTCAGCCATGGATAAAGTACAAGCCAAAATAAAGCATATGTTCTGTAATCCTTACCTTTTTGCTTCAGCTGCCTACAATGAGGGTGTTTTTCCAGCTGTCAAAGAAGCCAGTTCATCTATTGCTCTTTCAGTGAATGTGAAGGTGTCTCTTCCAGCTCCCCAGCCTTGTCTTCTTCCCTCTCAAAGAAGCTTACACATGTACATTCTGAGGCAGTACCCATGGAGGCGTCAAGAAATCCTCCCTTCTCTAACCCTCACAAGGTAAGGCTTTCATCTCACACACCAAGCTCCTAATTCTTTGGATGACGTCCTATAGGTGAAGGCTCCATAACACCCTGTTTCTCCCCAAATTACCCTTCAGATCCACAGACCTCTGGGTCTTGCAAAATGTAGCTGGTTAGCAAATAGATTTTTGGGCCTCTGTGCATCAGTTAAGTCACCCACACCCCATTGATTATTCTTTGTAAAAACACATATAGATCAGGAAGCCTTAATTATGTTGAAGAAAAATATCATAGTTCACACTCCCTTCAAATGAGGTTTTGTGAAATCCTTTTTGCTTGTCAAGGTCAGATGTAAACCTCAAATCCCTCAATAGTTTTGTGATCTGCCAGCACTTCAAAATAAAATGCATACAACTTCTATGAGATACAGTTCTAGATTTGGACTGGACAGGGCACACACATTCTCTAAACTTTCATTGGAAAAATCAAGCCCTACTCTTCCACCTTTTTCACTACTTGGTGCTGTATTAAGGTTTCAGTGTAGTAGTGGCCAATCTTAGTCCAGGGTATGTGTCTCATCTATTTCATTCCTTTGCTTCTTATGCATCAATGTCCTACTACATTGGCCATCCACCTCCATGTATCTGTCTTCTTTTCCATGATTTAGGCTACTTGGTCCATAATGAGATATTGACTTGCACTTCTCAGACAAAAGGCTTTATGGGATCTGTAGGAGGCTGGCCAGGTTTGTAGTGGGTACCAAGGGGTACTTACACTCTGCACCAGGTCCAGGTATCCCTTATTAGTGTAGAAGAGGTGTCTAGCAGCTTAGGCTGATAGAAAAGGTAGCTTAGCAGAGCAGCTTAGGCTGAACTAGGAGACATGCAAAGCTCCTACTATACCACTGGTGTCATATGCCAAATATCATAAGAAAACACAATACACAGATATACAAAAATTAAAGGTACTTTATTTTTATGACAATATGCCAAAAGTATCTCAGTGAGTACCTTCAGTATGAGGATAGCAAATATACACAAGATATATGTACACTATACCAAAAATATGCAGTAATAGCAATAGAAAGCAATGCAAGCAATGTACAGTCACAATAGATTGCAATGAGAGCACATAGGTATAGGGGCAACACAAACCATATACTCTAGAAGTGGAATGTGAACCACAAATGGACCCCAAACCTATGTGAGCTTGTAGAGGGTCGCTGGGACTGTAAGAAAACAGTGAGGGTTAGAAAAATAGCCCACCCCAAGACCCTGAAAAGTAGGTGTAAAGTGCACCTAAGTTCCCCAGAGAGCGCAGAAGTCGTGATAGGGGAATTCTGCAAGGAAGACCAACAGCAGCAATGCAACAACAATGGATTTCCGGACGAGAGTACCTGTGGAACAAGAGTCGCGACAAAGTTGAGATTGGGCAGATGCCCAGGAAATGCCAGCTGAGGGTGCAAAGAAGCTGCCACTGGATGGTAGAAGCTATGGATTCTGCAAGAACGAAGAGGACTAGGAACTTCCCCTTTGGAGGATGGATGTCCCACGTCGTGAAGAAGCTTGCAGAGGAGTTCCCACGCAGAAAGACCGCAAACAAGCCTTGCTAGCTGCAAGGGTCGCGGTTAGGGTTTTTGGATGCTGCTGTGGCCCAGGGGGGACCAGGGTGTCGCCAATTGCGTGAGGAGATAGAGGGGGCGCCCAGCAAGACAAGGAGCCCCCTCAGGAGCAGGCAGCACCCGCAGAAGTGCTGGAACAGGCACTATGAAGAGGAGTGAACCGGAGCTCACCCAAAGTCACAAAAGAAGGTCCCACGACGCCGGAGGACAACTCAGGAGGTCGTGCACTGCAGGTTAGAGTGTCGGGGACCCAGGCTTGGCTGTGCACAAAGGAAATCCTGGAAGAGATTCACAGGAGCCGGAGCAGCTGCAAATCACACGGTACCCAGCAATGCATTCTAGCGTGGTGAGGCAAGGACTTACCTCCACCAAACTTGGACTGAAGAGTCACTGGACTGTGGGAGTCACTTGGACAGAGTTGCTGAGTTCCAGGGACCACGCTCATTGTGCTGAGAGGGGACCCAGAGGACCGGTGATGCAGTCTTTTGGTGCCTGCGGTTGCAGGGGGAAGATTCCGTCGTCCCACGGGAGATTTCTTCGGAGCTTCTAGTGCAGAGAGGAGGCAGACTACCCCCACAGCATGCACCACCAGGAAAACAGTCGAGAAGGCGGCCGGATCAGCGATACAAGGTTGCAGTAGTCGTCTTTGCTACTTTGTTGCGGTTTTGCAGGCGTCCAGAGCAGTCAGCGGTCGATTCCTTGGCAAAAGGTGAAGAGAGAGATGCTCCCCAGCCTTGTCTTCTTCCCTCTAAAAGAAGTTTACACAAGTACATTCTGAGGCAGTACCTATGGAGGCGTCAAGCAATCCTCCCTTCTCTAACCCTCACAAGGTAAGGCTTTCTTCTCACACACCAAGCTCCTAATTCTTTGGATGACGTCCTCTAGGTGAAGGCTCCATAACACCCTGTTTCTCCCCAAATTACCCTTCAGATCCACAGACCTCTGGGTCTTGCAAAATGTAGCTGGTTAGCAAATAGATTTTTGGGCCTCTGTGCATCAGTTAAGTCACCCACACCCCATTGATTATTCTTTGTAAAAACACATATAGATCAGGAAGCCTTAATTATGTTGAAGAAAAATATCATAGTTCACACTCCCTTTAAATGAGGTTTTGTGAAATCCTTTTTGCTTGTCAAGGTCAGTTGTAAACCTCAAATCCTTCAATAGTTTTGTGATCTGCCAGCACTTCAAAATAAGTGAGCTCTTGCATTCGTTATCTCAAGAATTCCCCAAAGCAGAGACCATAAATAGCCAGAAAAGGAGGTTTGGCTACTTATGAAGGAGGATAGGCTAGCAACACAGGTAAGAGCCTATCAGAAGGAGTCTCTGACGTCACCTGCTGGCACTGGCCACTTAGAGCAGTCCAGTGTGCCAGCAGCACCTCTGTTTCCAAGATGGCAGAGGTCTGGAGCACACTGGAGGAGCTCTGGGCACCTCCCAGGGGAGGTGCAGGTCAGGGGAGTGGTCACTCCCCTTTCCTTTGTCCAGTTTCGCGCCAGAGCAGGGCTGGGGGATCCCTGAACCGGTGTAGACTGGCTTATGCAGAAGTGGGCATCATCTGTGCCCATCAAAGCATTTCCAGAGGCTGGGGGAGGCTACTCCTCTCCAGCCCTGACACCTTTTTCCAAAGGGAGAGGGTGTAACACCCTCTCTCTGAGGAAGTCCTTTGTTCTGCCTTCCTGGGCCAAGCCTGGCTGGACCCCAGGAGGGCAGAAACCTGTCTGAGGGGTTGGCAGCAGCAGCAGTGAAACCCCGGGAAAGGTAGTTTGGCAGTACCCGGGTCTGTGCTAGAGACCAGGGGGATCATGGAATTGTCTCCCCAATGCCACAATGGCATTGGGGTGACAATTCCATGATCTTAGACATGTTACATGGCCATGTTCGGAGTTACCATTGTGACGCTGTACATAGGTAGTGACCTATGTACAGTGCACACGTGTAATGGTGTCACCGCACTCACAAAGTCTGGGGAATTTGCCCTGAACAATGTGGGGGCACCTTGGCTAGTGCCAGGGTGCCCACACACTAAGTAACTTAGCACCCAACCTTCACCAGGTGAAGGTTAGACATATAGGTGACTTATAAGTTACTTAAGTGCAGTGGTAAATGGCTGTGAAATAACGTGGACGTTATTTCACTCAGGCTGCAGTGGCAGGCCTGTGTAAGAATTGTCAGAGCTCCCTATGGGTGGCAAAAGAAATGCTGCAGCCCATAGGGATCTCCTGGAACCCCAATACCCTGGGTACCTCAGTACCATATACTAGGGAATTATAAGGGTGTTCCAGTATGCCAATGTGAATTGGTGAAATTGGTCACTAGCCTGTTAGTGACAATTTGGGAAGCAAAGAGAGAGCATAACCACTGAGGTTCTGGTTAGCAGAGCCTCAGTGAGACAGTTAGTCATCACACAGGGAACACATACAGGACACACTTATGAGCACTGGGGCCCTGGCTGGCAGGGTCCCAGTGACACATACAACTAAAACAACATATATACAGTGAAATATGGGGGTAACATGCCAGGCAAGATGGTACTTTCCTACAGGATCCACTGTGGAGACCTCCTCATGTACTCTCAGACTTCCCCAAAAGAAATATGCACAGATAAATCAGGACCCCTCGGATCACCCTCTTTCCCTTAGGTGCGTTGCTTGCCTGATCAGCCTCCTGGGAGCCTCCATTCAATCAGCTTTTCATGCCCCTTTGCCTTATTTAAGTGCCCAGTGCTGAAATCCAACCATCCATCCCAAGGCCATTAATTCTTCACTTCATTATTCTGGGTGACAAGTCTTGATTTACAATTCTGTGATAACTGTTGAAGATAGACATCTGAAATGGCAAGGCAGTCTTTGGTTCTGCCAGCAGGTCAGTCGGCAAAGTCAATCTGAATGTTTTTTCATATGGGGACCCTTGTCTTTGTCAGAATAACATCCCTGCATCAACGGTCTGGAACTCCTTACCACCATGTGTGCCACCAAGAGTATGTCTAAGTACAAAGCCAATAGTTGTTTCCGCCTCAGGATGTACAATCTGCATGCTGTTCATTATATGAACAAACTTGGGGGTGCAAAGTAAAACCTCTTTGCCAGTCTCTCCAAAGATATCAAGGAGCATTCATCAACAACAGAATTATAGTCATTACTGGCTATCTGGTGGGGCTTTGTGATTTAATGCAAATTCATAATCATCATTTATGGCATTCCAGTCATTGGATACCGAACCTCAATTTGGACTTCTTTGCCTCACATTTAAATTGTCAGCTCCTGATCCTCATGATTTGGTGCCCAGAGCTAGGTTATGGATGTTTTTCCCCTGGACTGAGGCAGCTTCTGCCTTTCTGCCACCTTTCAGTTATTCCTACTTTCAAGAATTTGACGGTTAACAGGATGCTTGCCTACAGCCTTGTTGTGGTTGCTCTAATTGTACTAAGCATGATTTCCTAACCTTCTGGAACGATTGACCAATAATTTTCTATTGCCTCCCTTATCCTGAATCTGAAGGGGTCATTTATTGAACTATTCCTTCAAGGTCAGCTGCAGTTCCTTGTATGGTGAGCCTCTGGTGATCCTCATCTGAATCAAGCTTTTCAGGGCACAGTCACCTGGTAGATGAGGCTGGTCCTTAAGGAATGAGTGACACTGATAACTCCCTGTAGGTGCATGAAATGCTACAGGGATCCAATGTCGCCACTCCTATTTCCTTGGAGAATTTCCTTGCTATGGTTTTGTTAAAAGTTTGTCCTACAGCACAATCAATGTTTATTGCTTAGTCGTTATTCAGCACCTACCCTTTCCAAAGCAAAGCAATGCTTCATTTATCATCTGATGAAGGGCATCTGTCTTAAGAGCCTCCTCTTGGGATGTTTCCTTAGCCCTTAACTTGTACTCTATGGCCTCTTCTAACTTCTGCCTCTCCATCACGGAACTAATCTGAATGCATTGCCTCATTTTGTGCATTTGTGTCTTGGACAGCAGGTCTTTATTTTTTTTCGACCTCATTTTTTCTAAGATGGGCTATGTGGTACATCTTGGCTCATGGGGAGTTTGCAGCTTGAGAGACTAACCTTGTAGATGTTATGCTCTCTGTCACTTTGTCACTGCCAGATGAGCTGGCTTGAAAGGGCTAATATGTGGGCAATTTCTAAATTCCATTATGGCCAATGGGACAAAACAAAAAACAACTAGCACACTGGTCCTTTCAAGATGGTTCATCTGACAGTGCCAGAGTGACAATGTGTCTGACAGGACAGACCACCACTGAAGAAAACCTTACAAATCAATTTCCTGGCTGTCTTTGCCCCATTGGCTGTGAGAAGTTATATTTGAAAATTGTATGTGATATCACCTCATTTTTTTCCTATTGGGCATGAGCTTGATGCAGCTGAGTTTTGGCTGGTGCCTTTGATGTCACAATGTTGATCTATACTTGATATATTGAATGCGTGAATTGATAATAAGATAATTGTAAAGTGGTGCACTGAAGAATATATTAAGGTGCATTCCCTGTAGACTACTATTTTAATGTGTGTGGTATAGGCACATTAACTGAGATATAATCATTTAACTTGATTTAATATGTTTCCTTATAGTGTTGAAGAACAGTTATCATTAAACGATGATTAATTTCTCGATGGATATGCTTTGAATGTTAAATGCGAATGTTGAAAAATGTAGTTCCCTGTCTTATTTACTGATATACTAACAAGTTATTTCACTTCTTCAATTTACTGTAAAATGAAATTATACAAGATTTATTAATAACAATTTTATTATTCAAGTGTTTACATGTGTTTGTTTAACATAGATAAAGTGTACCATTTTATTTCTGCTTTAGTTTAGTTGTGTTGAGGCCTGTTAGAACCGGCCTCATAGAATGTGAGAAAATTGTCTTCTTTTTGCTAACATGTCATTTCTTTCAGATTTCGTTCACATGAAATGTTAGCTTTGAAATAGATGTGCTATTGTCTCTTTCATAGAGTGCCAGAGAGATCAACCTTGAGGATAGTACACAGAGACACAGAGAACGTGAAGACTGGATTGAATCATAAATTGTTGCAGTGTCGCACAGGAGAGCAAAGATGGTTACCTTCCCATGATGGTCCTGGAAGCTTGTATTGATGTTGCAGATGCCTGTCATATGATGTGCCTTGATTGGACAATTGAAATCTTTTGATCCATTTGGCATTAATACTGGTCAAGGCATCATTCACTTTGGACTTTAATTTATCATTACAGTTAGCTATAGTAGGAACACTCCTTGGACTTTTCAGAGTTACAAACCTCTTTGCCCTTGCCCCACACTTTTCCAATGCTTGCTGAAAGGACGTAGATTTATTGTTTGACCCATGAGAAAAGTCTTGACCGAGCTTCTGAGATGCTGACACCTTCCATTTTTGTTTACTTTTTGCCTACTGTAGTTAGCTTCATTTTGATTTTCCAATTTCTTTTTGTCATTTTTTCCTTTTTACTTTTTGTCCCCATGTTTTGTATCCCAGCACATGTCACTTACGGCCTGATTACGACCTTGGTGGTTGGGATACTCCATCACAAATGTGACAGATATTCTGCCCGCCATTTTACAAGTTCCATAGGATATAATGGAACTTGTAATACGGCAGACGGGATATCTGTCATGTTTCTGACGGAGTATCCCATCCGCCAAGGTTGTAATCAGGCCCTTAGTGACTTGTTGTCTTTGAAGGTTTCCCTATTTCTCAGCTAGCTAAACTAGCTTCCCAACTGTTTTTCAAATGTTTGGAAGTCTTGGTAAGTGTTTATTTTGGAGCATCAAATTTACTTCTATTGTTCTCTATTATATTGAGTGATTAGTTTGTCTCATGTTGACTTAAATGTTTCTAATGTCTTGGTGACCTGATGGTGATACTGTATCTTTATAGTTTGGTTTTTAGGACTGTTTATATATTAATCTGAGTATTAATTTGTAATAAATCATTTTTAACTTTATTTTCAATTTGGGCTTTCATTGTGTTAATACATTGGTCACACTATAAATTAAATGTTGACTGATTGTGCTGTTAACAGCTCTTACCCCCTACTTATGGTGAAAAGATTTGTCGACCTCATTTATAACATACCTTGAAATGCTCCACCATGCCTTTCGTTAGGGCAGCATACATCTAAAATTTCAAAAAAGACCATGAATTTGGCATAATAGAGCTCCAACCCTTACCAGGTGGTGATTTATTTTGTTTCATTAACTCTCTTGTTATTTATCTTCCACTCGTTTATTTCTTCTTCCCTTGTGAAGTGCTTCTTCTCACACTGTTTGTATGCTTTTACGTTCTTATTAATGTGCTGGTTTGGAACTTCCATTCTAGACTCTTCCTAGAGAACTTTTACTGTTCTACTCAATCTTGAATAAGAAGGCTATCTCTGACTTATCCGTGGCCATTAAACAGACAGCAGATGACACCACAATGTGTTTTGATTGTTTACTATTAATGTTGCTGGGAGTATTAATAAAAGTATTTCACAAATTATACTCACCTCACTGTCTTTAATAAAATGTCATTGGATTTCCTCTGCACTAAAGCGAGCCGTATCTCCATTCTTCCCAAAACTGAAAAAAGTGTAGGTGAGCTTTGAACATTCAAAATAAAATGAATAATGTAATTAAGCATCACACAAATTTTACATGGGGTGCACATTTATGGTGAATTGAAATGTAGACATTTCAGTATGAGGAGGGGGATTAATCAATAAATAGAAAGTCATATACTCATAAGGGGCTAATTATGCGCAACTTGTCTGCCTGGTACATCACACCGAAAAGCTTTACAAGCAGTGCACGTGGCAAGACTTATTTGATAGCCTCTGACATTTTATGAATTTAGCTGAGAAAATTAAAGGTCATCTTAGCATGAAGGAAGTGAATTAAGAGGAACTGTACATCTCTTCCCTTTCATTCAGAGGCTAAAAGGAGAAGTTAAGATAAACAAGGTAAGGAACAGCTGGCTTCTTGAAGCAGCAGAGTATCAGTGCTGCTGAAATAGACTAGCACCGAGTCAGATACCAGCATCTTGCATGCCATAATATCTGATCACATGCTTCAGTGTGACTCATATACGAGCTCAGCAAGAGGACATACGGCTCAATTTCTTTCTTCCTGTTCTCACAGTTTCATTTCTTTGCAGGTTTTGATATTTCTGACAATCTGGCTCAAATATATATTTGTGTTTTATGTGATACAATGGCCTGGGTTATTTCAGTACACTCAAGGTAATCAACACCAGTTGTCTTGCTTTACCATGCAACCATTAACACATAAGCCTTTACCACGCAGAAACCTTTACCACGCATGGTAGGTATGTTTAAGGTAAATGCCCTTAAGTAACTATAATTTGCACTTTCGCCATGTACTGTTTATGACCTCACATATTACACCACTCATTACATGTTCTTTGAAATCATGGATAACATTACTGATGACAACTGGACTGATGTCATTGATGACTGAACTGTGCATGGCGAGGGTGTGAAATATAGTAATGTTAGGGTATGGGTGATGGCTACCTGAGATATCTATAACTGGTGAATTTCAGTTTTTTGTTTCTTTAAAACCATATGTTTAAACAGTCATTTTCAAATAATAATAATGTCCCTTTAATCTTTGTTTTGTTGTTGAAATTCAAAGGTTTTATTTGTATTGTAAAGTAAGGTATTATTACCATACCTATCTATAACATCACTTTAATCTTTCATTTTTTCAGTGAATTACCCAGTGGCAGTTGTAGTTATAGTTAGGTCATCGTTTCCATGGGAAATGCATTTTTTGATCTGATAATAACTTTGGCACTGTTTGACAAATGTCCAAGAAACTTGTAAACAAATGTGCTCCTTCTGCCTAGTTTGAACATGAAAAGTTTCAGGGTGATCCATCAAGCGGAAGGGTGAGAAAATGGGGGGGGGTCACAAAAAGTAAAGTCCCCATACATTTTCAATAAACCTTTTTAGACAGCGCTACCACAGATTTGGCAGGATGCTAGATCTTCTACCAGAAAGTGTGCCTATTGTGATTTGGTGTAAATCCATTCAGTAGTTTTTGAGAAACTAAGACTAAAAAAACATTTGTTTATCTGTATGGTTGGGTCTGCAAGACGCTCATCAGTGTCCAACAAGAGAGCAAATTTTAAAATGGATCCTCGTGATTGGAAAAGAGACCCATTTTTTCTGCAGAAGCGAGAGACTCACATGAGTTCCATAAGAGTAAGTGCTTTGATTGGCTGGCTGTTGGAGGTTTAGAAATGAAATGGCCGCTATTACTGTTTACTGTGAAAAATTTCAGGTATTGAGAGAATGAATTAATAAGCTAAATTAGCTTATTAAGGGGCCATACTGCCCCCCTAGTTATGGTGAGGAGGCCTATAAGGCATAAGTACTGTGATGGAAAAATGTAAATTGCTTTTTTTAAAGTTTTGGGATCTTGTCGGACTCTCACGTGATCGTGCAAAGTAGAAAGGAGAAGGACATTTCTCAATACACTCTACTAGGAGAAAGGTATCTTGTTCCCCCGGTTACTGAGAAGAGCATTGTAAGGCATAAGTACTGTGATGAATTTTTTTTAATTATTTTAAAAAAATGTTGCAATCTCACTAGACTCTCATGGGATTGTGAAAAACGCAAAGGAGATCTCCAAATACACCTGTCAATGTAGGAAGCAATCTTACTGAAGATGGTGTTTGTTAATCAGAGCTTACTATTCATGCCCATCAACTTGGGAAGAGATCTGATTGGAGAGGGCACTTTCTCCCCTCACCCTACTATGCACACCTGCCATCTAAGAGAAAGGTCTCAGTGGAGAGAATACTCACCCTCCTACCCTACTATTCACACTTGTCATCCCAAAGAGAGATTTCATAAGAGAGGCCAGTACCTCCCCACATCTGACTATGCACCCTAGGTAAGGGTCTCAGCAGGAAGGCCAGTCTCTCCCAACATTCTACTATGCACGTTTGTCATACAGGGGAGAAGTCTCAGTGGAGGTCTCATTAGAGGGTCTAGTCCCCCCCCAAAGTCTACTATGCACACATGTCACCTGGGGAGAGATGCCTGTGGAGAGGCCAGTCCCTCCCCAAATCCTACTACACATTCCCATCACCCTGTGGAGAGGATTTAGAGGAGAGAGCACTACCTCTGCACACCATACCACGCATGCTTGTTCCCATATTTGACACTCTGTCGTCCAAGACAAAGGCATCAGGAGAAGGGGCGGTTCCTCCCCACACCATACTATCCACACCCATTATCCAAGACAGAGGTCGCATCAGAGAGGCAAGACCCTCCCCACACCTTCCTAAGCATACTTTTCACCCTAGGGAAAGTTCTCAGCAGAGAGGCCAATCTCTCCACATTCTACTATGCACACTTATCCTATAGAGGTGAGGTCTCAGTGGAGGGTCAGTCTTCCCCCAAAGTCTACTATGCACAACTGTCACCTGGGGAAGAGGTGCTAGCGGAGAGGCCTTCACCCTGGCAAGAGTTATCAGCAGAGATGCCAGCCTATCCCTAGAGCCCACTACACACTTCTATCAGCCTGGGGAAAGGTCTCAGTGGAGGGGCTGGTCTCTCCCACACCCTACTATACATGTCCCTCACCCTGAGGAAAGATATCAGTGGATAAGCCATTTCCTCCCCACACCTTACTATGTTATGCCTGTCTCCATGGGGAGAGATTACCACACATTCAACTAGGCAATCCTGTCATCCAAGACAGAGGTCTCTGCAGAGGAGCCAGTTCCACCCCATACCCAATTACACACACTCATCACCCAAGGGAGAGATCTGAGCAGTGAGATCAGTCCATCCTCACACTCTACTATGCACACCCATCATCAACGAGAGAAGTCTCATTGGAGAGCTCAGTCCTTGCCTATATCCTACTACACACCCTAGTCATCAAGGATAGAGTTCTCAGCAGAGAGGCCAGTCTCTACCCATACCCTACTACTCATACTCATCACCATAGGGAGATGTCAGAGCACAAAAACCAATCTCTCCCAACATTTTACTATGCACACTTGTCGTGTAGGGGTAAGGTCTCAGTGGAGAGGCTAGTCCCACCCCAATGTCTACTTTTCACAACTGATTCCTGGGGGGAGGTGCCATTGGAGGGGCCAGACCCTCCCCACACCTTACTATGCACACCTGTCACCCTGAGGAGAGCTCTTAGTGGAGAAGCCATGCCCTCCCCACACCCTACTATGCATACCCATCTCCATGGGGAGAGGTCTCAGTTAGAGGTTAGTTCCACACCAAAGTCTACTATGCTCACCTGTTTACTGGGGGAGAGGTGCAAGTGGAGCGCTGAGTCCCTGCTTGTATCCTACAATGAATTTCCATCGTCCTGGGAAGAGGCATCAGCAGAGAGCCTAATCTCTCTCCACATTCTACTACACACACTTGTTACCTAGAGGCGAGGTCTCAGTGGAGAGGCCAGTCTCTCCCCAAAGTCTATTATGCACACCTGTCAACTGGGGTAGGGGTGCCAGTGGAAAGGCCAATCACTTCTCACATACTACTGTGCACAACTGTCACCCTGGGTGGAGATATCAGCAGAGAGGCCAGTCTGGCCCTACAGCCTACTATGCACTTCTGTCACCCTGAGGAAAGGCCTCAGCAGAGAAGCCAGTCTATCCCCACACAATACTATGCACACTCATCACCCTGAGGAGAGATCTCAGCAGAGAAGTCAGTCCCTCCCAACATCCTACCATTCACATCTTTCTCCATGGGAGAGGTCTCAGTTAGAGGTCAGCCCATCTCACATTTAACTATTCAAACCTGTCATCCAAGACAGACGCCTCAGCAGGGGGGCCAGTTCCTCCACATACCTACTATGCACACCCATCACACAAAGGAGATGTGTGAGCGAGAAGACAGTTCCTACTCACACCCTACTATGCACACCTGTCATCCAGTAGAGAGGTCTCAGCAGAGAGGTCAATCCAAGCCTACAGTCCTTTAATGCACGACTGTCATCCAAAATAGAGGTCTCAGCAGAGAGGCCAGTCCCTTTCCACACCCTATTATGCATCTTTGCCACCCTAGGTAGAAGTCTCAGCAGAGAGGTCAGTCTCTTACCACATTCCGTTATGCACACTTGTGATAGAGAGGAAAGGACTCAGTGAAGAAGGTTGTACCTTCCCAAATGCTACTACACACACCAGTCACCGGGAAGAGAGATACCAGTGGAGATGTCAGCCCCTCCCCAAATCCTATGATACACACTTGTCACCCTGGAGAGTAGAATCAGCAAAGGCTACTACCTCTGCATACCCTACTTTGTACACCCGTCCCCATGGGCTAAGGTCTCAGTGAGAGGTCAATCCTTCCCCACATTGAACTATGCACAGCTGTCATCCAAGAGAGAGTTCTCAGAGGCCAGTACCTCCCCACACCCTACTTCACACATCTGTCAGCCTGGGGGATGTATCAGCAGAGAGGGAAGTCTGTTCCTACAGCTTACTAGACAAATCTATCATCTAAGAGAGAGGTGTCAGACGAGAGGTCAGTCCCTCCCTCCCTATACTCTACTATGCACGACAGCCATCTAAGAGAGATCTCACCTTTGAGGCTAGCCCCTTCCCACACCTTACTACACATACCCATCGCCATAGGTAAAGATCTCACCAGACAGGCCATTCTCTCCCCACATTCTACTACACACACTTTTCATATGGGGGAAGGTCACAGTAGAGAGGATAGTCCCTCTGCAAAGTCTACTACACACATCTATTGCCACGCAGAGAGGTGCCAGTGGAGAGGTCAGTCCTTCCATACATTCAACTATGCACAGCTGTCACCCAAGATAGAGTTCTCAGCAAAGAGGCCAGTTCCTTCCCACACCCTACTACACACATCCGTCACCCAGAGGGGATGTATCAGCAGAGAGGGCAGTCTGTTACTACAACTTTATTTGCACACCTGTCACTCAAGAGAGAGGTGTCAATCCTTCCCTGTACCCTACTATGCACACCTACGCTAAGAGAAAAGTCTCACCTATGAAGCCAGTCCCTTCCCACAGCCTGTGAAACATACTCAATACCCTAGGGAATGGTTTCCCCAAAGTCTACTTTGCACATCTATTGGCCTGCGGTGAGGTGCCAGTGGAGAGGCCGGTCCCTCCACACATCGTACTATGCACACCCATTACCCTGGGGAGAGGTGTCAGCAGAGCGGCCAGTCGGTCCCTACAGCCTGCTACACACTTCTGCCACCCTGGGGAAAGGTCTTAGCAGAAAGACCAGTCTACCAAGACACCCTATTATGCACACCTGTGACCCTGAGAAGAGATTTCAGCGGGGAAGCCATTCCCTCCCAACACTTTACTATGCATGGGAAGGATGCTCAGTTAAAGGTCAGTCCGTCCCCACATTCAACTATGCAAATGGGTCATCTAAGACAAAGGGCCTGATTTAAATGTCAGCTTTTGGACTGAAAATCCATCCACCACCATGACGGTCAACCCACCATATGAAGATGTTAGCTGTCCCATAGATGACAGCCCTCATTCAAACTGCTGTCTCCGCCAAGATACACCACTTGTGTTGATGGCACGAGAGGGAAAAGAGGCTGCCAGTGGGGCCCCAACCACCCTTCCCACTGTGCAAATTTGGATGTGCATTACCACCAGGAGAAAAGTGGCGGTCTGACCTCCATGTCTGAGTTGGCAGCTTGGGGAAGAAAAGGGTGAAAACTCACCTTTTTTCTCCATTCCACCTCCATCTTCAACTGGACACTACTGAATAACACTTGCCATCACTGCTGAGAACGACCCATGGAGAAAACATAACCCCACCCATCGCCAGACTCAATGGTAGGGGCGCTGCATTGCCAGGATACGTTGAGTGGACACTGCACAGCATGGTTGGGAACACTGCAGACATATACATGTCACAGTAATTTTTTTAAGGTACTGTGACATACATATGAGGTGGACAAGAGTGGATCAGACATGGATGGGGACACACAGGTACACAAACACATCACACATCACACACATACCGAACTGTCATAATTGTGCCAATATTCACCGGCAAATGAATGATGGCACCAAAATGCTGCTACATTCACACCATGTGTACACAGTGCCAGGGGACCAGTACCTGTCATGTTGTTCTGTGTATGTGTGTATTTGATGCTATTGGCTGGGTGAGGGGCGGAAGTTGGAGTGGGTGCTCTGGTTGTATCAAAATGTGTGCCACCTCACCTACATATAGCTTTGGTATGGTTGTGTATGTTGTGTGCTATGTTGTTGTGTGCAACATTCAGGTTAGTGGTGTTGTGTGGTTGTTGTTGTCGTGATGTGTGTAGTTGCCCTTGTGTGTGAGTGTGTTTGTGTAGCTGAGTGTGTAGTTGTGTTGATTGTTATGGTTGTGTTGTGTGTGGGTGCAATGTCAATGGTGAATGTATCTTGTGTTTTGGATGCCCGTCGTTGTTTGTTTGCAGCATGTAGGTGTTGGGTGGAATGGCAATGGATACAGGTGTTTATGTGGGGTTTTGTGTAGTGTGTTGTGCAGGGACACACATACGGCTAAGATACTGTGTGTGTGTGTGTGACTTACCTCTATTCTATAGCCCCGGCCACTGTCCAATGTCCATTGGGCCTTGCGATGTCCTCCTTCCATTAGCAAACTGGCACCAGGCTATCGTTTGCAGAGCTGTAACATCTAAATATGCACAAACGTGTTGGATATCCCGTCCACTGTATTCCAATGTCCATAGGATATAATGGGATCCTAATACAGCGAACAGGATATCCATAACATTTGTGACAGAGTAACCCCATCCGCCAAACTCAAAATCAGGCCCTAAGTCCAAATGGAGAAATCATCATTAAGTGAAGGCACCAAAAGTATCCAGCTTACAAGAGGAATTTCCTGGGTGCAAAATTTACTTTTTCCAGTTAGAACTTTTCTCACCAAAACCAACAGCTTCAGTGGGACCTCGCTCAATGTCTATGCGACTTTGAAGGGACTTTGCTGAATACAGTTTGCAATGTGTCCTTGCAGGAGTAGTTTGGTTTCCATTACAGGGACTATGCCAGAATCTCATAATGTAGATCAGGGTAAACCTGTTTCATATATTTGACTTGACCTCCATTATAGTCACTCCAAAATTGTACTAATTGCCTCTTTTTTTTTTTTTACACTTCTTGCCCTAAATATGAAACAAATTGCATCTCCTGTTCCCCTTATTGATTTTTTGTTGTTTTGGTGTCATTTGTTAATTCAATTTTACTATATTTTCATAAATTGCAGAAGGTATCTTATTGTGTTGTGTTTTTGACTTTTTAAGTCTTTTGGTACTTGCCTTACACATTTTCTTTTTGCTAAAGCTTGCACGTGCCATAACTACAGAGGGCTCCTTTTATTTAAACTTTGTCTGGACCTAACTGGTTAGTAACTTTATTACCTTTGCTGCACTACCAACAGCTTCTCCTGAAGCTCCAATGACAGAAAAGAGTCTAATGCCAGTGGAAGAGGTTTCATTGAACACCATGCGTTGTGTGCTATATTGACTGAACCATAATAAGAAAACGCGAATGGTATCACATGGACAAAACAGTCTAAAAAACCTATGGATATAACTCAAATACTTTGTTTAAAAAAAGAGAATAAAACCACACAAAATACATGACACTGAAGGTGATCCTCAAGACCACACAAAATTGGAAACAAAGCTCAAAACATAATTACTAAAAGATGGAGGAAACCCAGAACAAATCCTTGCAAATTACATCTACTATGATGTAACACATGAGCATAACTAATAGCTGCATTTGTTTTAGAGACTAGAGAAAATCACATGTAGTCCCTTATCCCTAACTATGCTATCTTAACAGGTGTAAATACTCTCCTTGTCTAACCACACATAACAGCTCTGAAATTTAGGCTACTGTTTGCAGGACTCACCTTCTCACCATTCGCTTGCCCACTTGTGCTTGACCACATGGCTGCAAATGACTGCATGTGACTCTTCAGCAAATTTTCAGCCTTTTCCTTCTACACTCCACTATTTCCCAGAAATTAAATCCAGCAGTCCCAAACGCTTGGGTAACGATCTACCTTATTCAATATTTCAAATATCCCTTCCTCGCATTAGTATGGATATTGAATCTGACCTTGTATCTAATCCTCCATAAATGAATCTTTACGCTGAGCATCTTAGAATTTATCATTTTGTTTATGCTAGGTTATCTGTTTGGTTCCAAACAGTTCACTACTTTTTGGCCCCACAAAGTCTCCAACAGAGAGGCCTCAATTGTGGTGTGTGACATGCACCTATACACACAAAGCAATTTTCATTAAATCTCCACCACTGATAAAACACTTGCCACCACCATCCTCACACAATATACCACCTGTCTAATAGCCCCATCTACTAATTCATTACATTGGAAATGACACAAAGTAAAAGCCCTTTAAGAAGCTAGAGAAGTCCATTCTTCATAGAGTTCTACATTTCTCCTGATAAAAATTGGACACTGTTATCCAAAACCACTATATTTGGAACAGACTTGCTGAAGAAAATGTCAGAAACAAAATGGATCACCATGTTTGGGTAATCAATCAGAACAATTCCATACAGCAACTTCTCTGCTTACTTTCTGCCAGGCCTTTACATACAACATCATTGTTAGCATGTGTGACTTGGTTGTGACCTCTGCCACCCTGGTAGTTCACTGCCCAATATGTTTAGAGATTTCTGCCTTATCTGGGTGACATCTCTGTGCCTTCAAAGAAGCTGGCACTATGGAAGCTCCTCTGACAGCAATGTAAGTTTACTGAGTGGCTGTCACATTTCAAGTGGCTATTTGGCAAATGTCTTTTGTTTTACAAAAGCATACTCACAAAGTGGGAGATTTTTTTGAAAAACAAAAAACTAATGCCCCTCACATTCAAAATGTGGGTGTGTATTTTCTTTTTTGGGGGGATTTCCAGGCTCAGTTTGAAAGCAACAGGCCCGGTGTCCCCTAACAGGAAAAAAAAACATCAATATGTCTACCTCCAATAGGGGCAGCGGTCTGAGGTGCACAGACTGTCAGTCTAAGATTTCCAGCAGCAGAGCTAGAAGGGATTCTACTGGCAGAAATATGGCAATTCATGTGACTCCTAATTTAGCTGGCCGACCATCAGTATGGTGGAGAGTGTCCTCAGACACATTTGTCTGCCTGCTAAATGCAATATAACTCCTTAAAATGTCACCAACGCTCCACATCTTACACAACTCTTAGGGCCTGATTTAGACCAATGGGTTACTCCATCACAAATGTGACTGATATTCCGTCCACCATATTACAATTTCCATAGGATATAATGGAATTGTAATATGGTGGACAGGATATTGGTCACGTTTGGGATGGAGTAATCCCATCCACCAAAGTCTTAATCAGGCCCCTAATTATTAGTACCATACTCTTGTTTTACCCTGGCCCCCCAATAAGTCTCCTGACTCTTCTTACCTTTGTTTCTGACAGGGGCCAATGTAATCAATTCGAATATGAGGTTAAAAGATGACGCTAACTTTTATCTTCTGATAAGCATACAATTTTCCAAGCTTAGTTCAAAGGACATTTTCACAAAAACTGTAATTCGCCTTTCAAACAACATTCAAACAACCTGATTCACAACAACATCTTCTCAAAATTACTTCCTCCATTCTTCTTCTGGCACCAAACACTTACCACTGATCTTCACCAGCTGTACAAAACATTCACATTCTCCTTTGGCCCAGCATTGTTGATGTCATCTATTTCCATTACTGGCACCTAGGAAAAACGTGTTCTGTTTTTTTATTTTCAGAGATGTGCTCTACCATAAAATCAAATCCCAGCAACTTGGCCAATAGTCACGCTGACTGCGTGGTAGTCTTACAGAAGGTCTCAAGTGCCATTTATTATGTTCATGATTGGTATGTGATTTTTGCTTAACTTGAACCTAACTCCACAAACATATGATCAAAACAGCTCCCCTTTGATAACTAAATATTTATTTTCTGGCCCTTTAAGTTTAATGGATGCAAACATTAGTGTGCCTTCTCTAGCCATAGCATAATAGCTCGGAACTGCTTCAGTCTAGGCTCTCTTACATCTACTGTAATGCACACACTCTTGCTGGGACATACAGTTTTAGAATAGGAGTCGTAATCAAACCATTCTTTAACGTATAAAGATTTCTTTGCCATACAAACTTGTTCTTTTTTAGCAATCTTGTGATAGGCTGAGGTACAACAGCAAACCCAGGCACAATTATAAAACTAAAATTGACAGAGACCTAAGAATAATGAAACCTAATCTCCACTGCTCACCTGTGCTGGCTCCTTAATATCCAGAATAAATGCTGAACATTGTTGTTAAGTTCTTAGTAAATATGATTCCTCTTGGAGTATGGTTAAAGCGTAATGTATTGGGTTCAACAGGAACAGGCCAATAATCCTTCCGAGTGGCATAAAGTCAGGGCAAAAATTGACCTTTCCTTCAAGAGTTAGAATTTCCAACTGAACCAAATTCTCTGTGATCATTGATGATCTACATAGCATTCTATTTAACAACTTGACCATAAAAATTGTTTAATCTCCTCCACAGAAATCGCACACCCAAGATACTCCAGTTTGCACTGGATACATTCAAACTTTTCAGTAGAAAATGTAAAACCTTTCATTTGAAAATGTCAAGAGCCACATACAAATTCTTGTCATGATCCTCCGTCATATGAAAAAACACCAGAACATACCCTGGCCAAACCTTTTTTGTACCTTAAAGTGTCACTTTGTTATTTGTTGACAGACAACAGCAGTTGACACCTAAAACAGAAAACACCTTCCAGGGTAATGAGTGTTAAAAGATGGTGAAATTCAGTGTTCAGCGCTACCTGTTGATGAGCAGGTCTAAGATTCAACTTTGAAAAAAAATTGCTTCTTACAATATTCCTGTTAAATCATTAATTCTGGGCAGAGGGTGCTCGTCAGTCCAAACTTCTTCATTTAAAGAATGTAAATCGATACACAAGCACTGTTCTTTGTCCTTCTATTGGGCCACAACTATATGGGATCACCATAATAAACTTTCAAAAGCTTCAATCAGCACTTCAGCCAACCCCTTCCCACACCCAATAACAGCACTCTCGTCTTGTGTTTGACAGGAACACTTATGTTTTGAAGTTTAATCAGATTCTTGAAGTTCTTCAGTTCTCCCAAGCCCACTTTGAAAACTTTCTGATGCCTTTCCAGTATCTCATTACAAATGCCACCAACTCAGATTCATTTCTTCCAACACTACCATTCCCATTTTCAGTACCAACCTTTATAATCACCATTCTACATCACTCAAACAGCTCACCACTAAACACAACATTTACCTCCCTGACTGGCATGAACACAATTTCCAGTCAACCATGATGATGTGTTTTACCCCCTCACAGAATCATATACTCTCCCACAAATCAAAAAACTTTTTTTTCACAGTTGCTTCGAAAATTAAGTCAATTGTGAGTCCATCATAAGCAGGAGGTTTAGGGTTCCTTCAGTATCTTTGCGCTCCATAAATGATCATAAGTGTAGTCAGAGATGATTGTCACTTTAGGCCATGAGATCAACTTTTTCTATGTCCATTTGAATTTACGCTATTAGATCCCTGCACATGATGACTCCATAGGCTCCTTGAAAACATCCTCTAACCATATCTTTCAAACACTGTTGCAAATTGTCAACTGCTATAGCATTCACCTTCCACTTTTTATTAGGGTTACAACAGACTCTGATGACCCTACAACACAGATGTTACTGAGCTTTTCTGGGCGAAACTTGAAGTTTGGCACATGCTTGAATGAACCACATCCGTAACAACCACTGTTACTAAATGGGAGAGTAGATTTGTTTATGAAAAGTTTTTTCTTGTTAACCTTGCCTCCTCTTCCATGCTTTGCTATTTGTTTTGTTGAGTGTTATTATTCTTTTGAAAATAATTAAACTATTGGCTAACTACTCCACCTCCAGAAAAATTGGATTTTTACTTATAAGCACATGCTTATGAGTATTTCATTGTAGAATCTGTCCGCTAGCTAAAAAATGTGCCCTAGTACAGACATTGTTTTTGAACGCTAAAATGTTTCTCGAGCGTTTTCAGAGCTATACATACTCATCGCATTCAGGGCCACCAGAAAATGTTTAAAAATAGTTTTGGCCCTTCGTTGCAAGCCAGTGTTCTTATAGGTATGTGTTTCTGCTCTGAGGCCGTAGCTGTCTATTGTTCTAAGATAAAAAGTGTTCTGAACCGCTCTTTCCAATATGCAGGTAGTTCTTCTGGGCACTGAATAAAACGCGGCGGATTTACTGTATGATATCCTCAAATCAAAGTATTAAGAAAACCAAAAGCAATGACCAACAAACCTGTTCAAAATATATAAGACGGTCTTCTGAATGATACGGCTGAAAAGTAATAATGATAACTTGCTATTAAGGACTTGCTCTCGGTTTAGTCAATAAAATCTTTAAATTTATGCCCCTTTCTGATAACGTGCGTCTGCAGGACTCTTCAGTAAGCGTATGGTTTATCGGAGAATATCCAGGACACCGATAGTTGTGTCTCGAGGTGATAGTAAGGAAAGTCTAACTAGTGTAGTCGGATTCATGAACATGTGGTCGCACTATCTTTAGGGAAAAAATGGCTCTTACAAATAGTTGGACTATATTTTTGGTGCTCACGTTTCAGTTGGCAACGAGGATGTGGGCGCTGTGAGATGTCCAAGCCATGCAGATAAGTATGCCTTCAGAGGGCTAAGCTAGGCCCCTGTGCGTGGCAGGGCTAATGTGTATGGCATTGTATACTAAATAGTTATTGCGAAGTGGGGCAAGCACCAGCCCCTGCACCCACTATGAGACGTAGGAACTTGTATGGGCCTATCTTACGGGTAGAAATGTAACCTAATGATCACGTGAGTGTAGTTAGTGCGCAATCGATTTTTTAGGTTAGTAATTCTAACATTGAACATTTCTATCCTATGTTAGGTATGATCTTGTATCAGCCCTACACCAACAGGACGTGTGCCGGAGAATGGGTTGTATTTCAAGTGCACATTTCAATGCATAATTTTATGAATGAGGAGCACAGAGGTATATGCACCAGCCAAACTCCTGGCCCAGTGACATATTTTGCGCCAGAGAACTGGTGAGTAACAAAATGCAAGTTCGTCATTTCGCAAAGACACAGATATGGAGTGTGAATTTGTTTAAGTGCAACATATGCTTTTAATCCCAATTTGGTGTATCGCACATGGAAAAATAAATTACTGAGTTTATCCCTAATTGTATTGTTGGCCCGCCTGGTCCTTAATAAGTAAACTTACAAGGGGATGCGCATAGGTCGATGAACCTTTTGATTTGCATGGAGTATCCTAGCCATGATGTAACCAATGTTTCCAAATAATCAATGGACATAATTCAATAACCATTAGACAAGTTATTAATCAATAATCAATGGAAACAATAACGATACACCATGACTTTTCAGTCATGAATAACCACATCTCAGTATACGTTTTAGAATTTTATTCCCTATTAGTTGCAATACTAAGTCATGAGAACAGTTCAAACGTAATTAAATTCAAGCAAAAATCCATCATTAATTCATTAGAAGGCACCAAAAACATAACCTAATCCAAACTTGCATCAGAGTACATTCTAAAGCATTTGCATAGATCAACCATTGAATCAAAGGCAATAAGTCAAATTGTGTCATGGAGTTCAGCAAATTAGTCCTTCAATCATTTTGTCTGTAATCTGTTAATTGTCATGGAAGGAAAACCCTCACCTAACCCAGATTGGCATCAGCATGTGGGACTTCATGCAAAACAGTTTAGAAACAAAAATTTAGGAAAACATGTAGATAAGAAAACTATTTCTACAGCGCAGTTGGTACCTAGAAAGAAAAGGCACAAAATATAATTTAGTCACATTGTCATATCTACCTATCCTCGGTATTGATCAGCAACAGGGTTAGTCTTCGTCTTCAGGTCATCAGTCGATCAGCATCACATAAGGCTCTCAGAGTGTAAGACCCCAATGACAAAATCTCAAATCACCTCTTCCCAATATCGCATCAATTTCAGAGTAAGGTCTGAACTCTTTTCCTTCTGTCACGTTGTTATATCAAAGTCACCCAGCCTATCCCCCAATTCCTAATTGGTCAATTAATCGTACGTATTTCCCCTAACCAGAAAAGTCTGTAAATCAAATCTATGAATTCTAATATTTCACAGTTCACATGTCATTGATTGGTCCACTTTACGATGTCCTCATCATCCGGCTCGTCAGGTATCGAAAATGTTGCATCTTCTTCTCCAGTCAGTGGCTTCTTTGTTCGAGTCCTGGGAAAGTACACCCAGTGCGCTTTACACACCAGCCATTACATTTCTAGTTCCATCAACTTCTGTCCATGGGTTCACATAGACGTTTAAACTAAGAAAATGTTATTAAACAATGAGCAGTTCACAATCAGTTCACCTTGTCAGCACTTTCCATCAAACGCTAAGAAATACAGGTTCTGTATGAGGCCTGGTAAGACTAGGCCAAGACACTCGCTAAGTTAAGGCCTACAATTATTGCAAAGCATAGGTTATATCTTTCAATAAGACACATTATAACATTAATCTATTACATTTTCAGTATTTCATATATGTTAATCACTCATTTAATATAATTCGTGAATGCTGGTGGCCATTCTCCGAAGTCACAATTTCAAACGTGCACATTATTTTTCTACATTAATCATTTTCTACCAATTTCGTTATTCAGAATACATAAACATTCATTAATATTTTCTAATTAAGTCATTTACATTAACAGTATTTTCCTTAAGCATTTGTATTCATGCCCAACACGGGAAGTTCAATTTGGATGTTTGAATATTCATTTTTAATATTCGTATCACTTCTTCCTGTCAGCACCCAGCCTCATGAATGACTAATAGAAAGATATACACACATTGCCTGGCCAGAAAGATCTGTGCAAGCCTCAGTGTGATGTGCTTATTTTATAAGCCTATATTTGCTGATCCCAATGCCTTTTACCCGAGATACAGACATCAATGTAGATGATCCAGATCCATTTTCTAGGGTTATAAGCAGATGAACATCTACCATAAATTCAGCTAGTGCAGTGTCACCAGGGCTCAGGAGTGTAAGGAGCCCACTGTACCCCAGTCGTGGCAGACTTCACTGCCCAACCAGTGAGAAAGGAGCTTCCACATTCAGTGCTTGAATTTGGCCCCATGGCCATTTGAAGCTTCACTGTCTGTAAAGTATGAGAGCCACATAAAATATGGATGTAACTCATCATAGCTAATTTTAGCTAATGACAGAGATGATATAAATGATGTGTGTGAAACTCAAATTTGGAGCTTTCTGATTAATTTCATACTGTTTGTAACACTGAAGGCAGTTTATTAAATACACCATGTGTGAATCTTTTTAAACAATAGTAATTGCTGATAAATACCGCCCTGTAAGCTGCTCATGCTCATAGTAGTTTAAAATGAGCAACATTTGTGGCTAACAATTTGCTCATAGTTTGCAAATCCGGATCCTCTTTCTATAAGTTCATCAACCTTTCCTTACTCATCTCATCTGCCTGTTCTGTCTCTTCATTTTTGTACCATGAGCAAATTACAGAAAAACCTACGCACTGTTGCCCTAGTACAACTCCTCTTGTGGGAGTACATTTTGGTAAATAGTGAATAATAAACCAAGAACAAATAATTGTTTTTGAAAAATATATATATATCATTGTCAAAATATTTTGCTTTTTGATGTGTAAATTTAAGTATCTTTGTAAAATTGTACATCATGCTGCATCCCCTCCCCCAGTGATTACTGACAGGGGCCACAGAGCTCACTACACCAGAGTAAACACAGAGCCCCAATAACCACTCAAGGTTCTCAGTTGGCATCAGAATGTGGGGTTAGCTAACCATTCTTACCTTTACTCTCCGGGTTGATGTGAGCAAGTGGTCCAAGCTTAGATGAAGAGAAGGTGTGTCTAAGTACAGTGCAACAAGAAAAGCACTGTAACAATAAAGTATAAATGTCTAGTTAAGAAATGCGTGTGCATAACATTTTCAACATTAATTGACATGTTTCAAAAGGCTTACAGAATGAAGGCCAATACATCAAACGAAAAACACAAAACACAACAGTAACCACAATATAATTTAAGATAATAATGTAAAATGAGCCTATCATTTTTACATTGGGAGTGGCAAACTCAAGAAGGTTGCCAGAAAGCAATCGGAGCCGATGTAAAACACTGAAATCAGGGCTAGTGGTTAAACGTGAACTGTTAATATCCCAGATGCTCAAATCTGCAGTATGTATTCTGTATTCTCATGGCGTAATGTTTTCAGACAGTAACTGTTCAAGAACAGAAATAATTAATGCAATGATGACAAGGATGACCACACTCTTCCAACATAGCACAGGTTAATCTGCAATATTTTTCAAGTGTTAAACATCATATCCATAGAAGGTAGTTAACATCTAACTAACACAGAACAAAAAAGAAATGAGTCAACGCACAGTGCGGTATCAGCGGTATCTAAAAAGCAAAGGGGAGCATCTTGATATTTGTGGGTGCAGAAATGGAGGCATGGAGACAGGCGTGCATCAGGGTGTTAAAGCGCAAAAAGGGTTCACAAGCCAGGAACACAGGTTTCACATCTGAGCACAGAGGTCACTGGATCGAAACTGACTAGCAATAGGGTGTTAGAGAACTGGCCGGAATGGCCATGAAAAGGATGAAAAAAATGATAAAAAATAATGCAAGTTGTTACAGAGAGGGGAGTGTTCACCAGGACAAGTCACCCACATGTGAACTGCTCAGGGATGCATTGATCTCTTGGGGAGCCCATTTCCATTGTTGGTGTTCAGTATAAGGAGCTCAAAGGATGAACAACAAAATGTATTTCCATAAAGGTTTCATTTACTTGCAATAATGATAAGGAATGCTCAAACAAGTCAAACAGAGAGGCAGATGTGATAAAAAAGGAATCTTCACTTCTCAATTTAAGGAAAGGCAAGGGAGCTACTAACGACGCAGGTAAAAGTAAATAATTGACACCTTACACTGGAACCCACAACCGTTCCCTATGTAATGTGGACACAGGGATGATGCATTCTAATTTTCTAATTGGATTAAAACATCTTGTTTGCTTTAACCTTGTTTCTGATTCCTTTTCCAATGAATATGTACTCTACTATAAAGATCTGGCAGGATGCTACTGGTGTTTGAATGTGAATTTACCTTTAAAAAACAAACGACAAAAGGCATCTGGCAAAACAGGAACAGTTTGTTTATGTAAACATTACGGCTGGAAGAACAGTTACAGAATCGGGGTCTGAGGACTCTCTCAATGTACATGGCTTCTGCGTGGTGGTGTATATATTTCTTTGGGTACAATAAAACACAACATTCCTTTTGAGGTGAAGTGTGTGAACACTTGTCATGGAGTCATAAATAAGGTCCTGATAACAAATGTGGATGGCCCTCAACCTTGTGTGGACACAATGTGGGTCAGATAGTAAATGTCCAGATGTCCCCATGGTCGCTGCGTGTTGCTGTGCATGCTGTGTTCCTATTGACTAAGTGTTCCTAACCACATATGGCATCTAACTTTATGCTATTTTTGGGAATGGCCCTCTGGCCTTTTGTGCTTTATTGGGGTCAATCTCCTGGGACCATTGTGGTGTTACTGCACCTATCTGTGGGATTTGATCTAAGTTTTCTGTTTGCACAATTGTCTGCTGGCTACACCTCACCCCACCTGTGACCTGTCAGTCAGTAACCTCAAACCTAGATCTCAGAGCCTGCCGGACCACATACGTTGGTGCCGGGGGTGAAGGAGAGTTCATGACTGGGAAATCTAATAATAGTGATGCGACTTAGTTCTTGTATGTGTTGTATGCATCAACATTGACTATTCTAAAATCTACATTCCCTCCTCTAGTAGAATTTTCAACGGCACCATCTAATCCATACTTCATGACCGTCACATTGTTGGAGGATTGCTGTCCTACTTCCCTAGCTACTTGCATTCTACCCAGTTTGAGAACTCTGTTTTTACAGCTGGAAACCCACACTTGCAGGAAACAACACAAAAACAGTAATGTGGATGTCTTCTCATCTGCAAGATCTCCATTGGCTCTCCATTACAAAAAGGATCATGTTTAAAGCACTAGTTTGGGAACGTGGATCTTTGTATGAAACTGGGGCAGCCTATCTCAGAGCAAGATTTAGTTTTGACTGTCCACAAAAAAACTTGAGGTCAGATAAAAAACTGCCTGCAGTAGTTCTCAAAATCAGACAGGCCAGAACAAGGTGGAAGGTCATTTACATATCTAGGTGCTGCAGCCTGGTATAAGGTCCCTCTAGAGCATTGAGCTACAGGGAATGCTACACTATTTTTAAAAAGTTGAAAGCTTGGCTTTTTGTGCAAGATTAGTGTTTTTCTAGAGCTTTGTTTCAGACCTTTTTGCTACATGCTGGGACTCTCTTAGGAGAAGCTGTAGCATGACACAAATTGTTTTATAATTTTTTTAAATTAGGAGGATGGTTGTCAGTTCTTCCTTGATTACCTTAGGGCCGAGGTCAGTGCTCTTCATCATTTTGAGCATTTCCCAACTGGTTATTTGCAACCAGCAGGTGTTCGTTTTTGTCTGCTTGGTGAAGGAGGGTATAGACCCTCCTGCTGATATCTGTGCATCGGGGTACAGTCTGAATTCCTCTGGACTGTCTTTGTACTGAACCCAGCTAAAATAATCAGAAGTTCTTTCCTCTTGAGCCTGATGCAACAGAGTTGTCTTTGGTATTGGTATCATTCTGATAGAGCTTCTCCGGGAATTACCAGGGTTGGGGTGTGTATGGTATCAAGGGAGCAGAGGCTGCACCATCTGGGGACGAGCTGTGTGTAGGCAAACTTGCCGCATTGCCAGTAAGTGTCCACCTGTGTGGAAGTTCCCTGTTGCATTTCTGGAAGACAGAGCATTGTGCCACAGTTTTCCTTCAGACCCAGTGGAATGGTTCCTTTGCCTCTGAAACATAAGGGATACAGTGTGAGTCTCCATACAATTATGGGTTGCCCTTGCCCTTCTATCCATGTGTACCTATCTATCTCAGTATTCCAGATTTCTGACATGGAGTATCTATGTTGTTATTCAACCCTCCCCTACAAGACTCATTCCCCTTCGTATCGTCGAGGTGGATGGCCTTTTCTGTGCATCCTATCTAGCTCAGTTTGAATATCGTTAAGCTCGGTAAGAAGGTACAGTGTGGGGGGATTGGTCTCAAAGTGGGTCAGATTTACTACTACCCTATGGGGTTCTATTCTGTTAGGCTGTATCTTGGCCCTAATGCTACATAGGTTAAGGTGGAGAAGGCATTTTGCTTTTTTAGGGGGTACCTCTTGGGACAAGTAAAGCATGTCTGCGCGTACTGCATGCAGTGGCAGCAAACAGACGGAACATGACCTAGCTGATGTCTTGGAGCCCACAGAGGTCATGTGCTGATACCATGTGTTGTGTAAGAGGGTACTGTGTAGTGCATGCAGAATGGTGGTGTTTTGTTCGGTGCAATTATAAGTAGCATGGGAAAGGTCCCTACATACGTGCACTGACATTTTCTGAATGGACTTCATGAGACTAGGCTGTTCCTAAGCAAATGAATGCAGTACCGATAATAGACAGAGAATGTACACATGTGCAAACATACATAACTTTTTGAGCATCTTGGGACAATTCAGGGGAGATGTCCGTAGCTCTTTGGTGGTTGGAGTTTTATAGTTTTGACAGTTCAAAAAAGTTTGTGGTGCAGTTCGTAGTTCTTGATTTGGGATTGTTGATGTGGTGTAGTTTGGGAACAGTTTCACAATGTGGGTCACAGAAAGGTGACCCAGTTGAGAGTATCTGGTCGCTGAAGAAAGAAGTGATGGTGCACTGTAAAGGTGGCACACGCGGCTGTTCGATTGCCAACCTGTTGGATAAGATATAGGTTTGGTTTGTTATTTGAAAAAAAACATTGCATCCTTACATACAATGTCATCGTCAATTTTTTCACCTAAGAATTCCTGCTTTTTTTGTAATTTTAGTAAGGCACAGGAAGATGACCCCTACTAGGGGTACCTAATTTGTAAAAAATTGGTTAATTGTTTATGAACATATTCATTTTTATGGGTTGTTGGGCCTCCCTCTCTCCGTGCCTGACTAAGTGTATTGTGGTAAAACATTTTTTACAAGATGCCTGTGGGTAATGTATTAACTGTCCCTCCAGGATCCTAGGGTGTGAATGGAGGTGTCATGAGTCTGAGTGGTGTTTTATTACCTACACATGTGCGGGCGATGTGTAAAGAGGCGTGTCACACTGAATGTTGTTTGGTGATTGTACAATTTCCTAAGGTCACGTGTATGCCCCTCCAGTTCTGGCAAGTGGCATGCAACATGACCTTCCCTAGTGGTGGCAGTTGTCCTGACTAAGCCCTTTTTCCAGAGACTTCATTTTGGGTTTCTTTTTATTGGTCATTGGGCACTTCCCAGACTTTCAAATGATCTGTTGTCTTAATTGCCATGAAAGGGAGGGGGTCGGAGAGTTGTTCCACAGCACCAATGTGCCTCTGATATTGGGGTGTCTGAGATTGATAGTGGAGCTCCCTCCAGACTGTGTGTGTTGGCTGATTTCCAGGTCTGAGAGGGGGATGAGCATATTTCTGTGTTCTACTCTGCACAGAGCAGTGATGTGTGTTTTGGACTCCCTTTCCCTGGCACCCCTCTCTCCCTCCGACCATTTCTTATTTGGACCTGCGATTACTTGAAGAACTTTGAAGGAAAGGAGGAGGCACAATTGCTGCAAGGAGAATCCGGATCAAGGCCAAGAACTTGTCGTATTGTGCCCAAATGACGATAATGGACTGGGATGGCTGGTTGTTCTGGTGAAACCTCCTCTACCAACTTGACACCATGCAGTGTTTCGCAGTTTTTTGGGCTCTGTATGTGTGCTGTAGAGGTTATGGGGTCTTCACTATCTCAAGCATACAAAAACCTGGCTCCTGACACTGAAGGACAGCTTAATTTTGGAACTAAAAGGGGGCCTCCATTTAACTGGAGGTCATTAACTTTTCAGGGCGCTATTGGGACCAAACGCCATGAAAAAGTTTTGGTCCCAGGCTGCGTGCCCGAGAATGGGAACCTTTTGACTTGGTAATTGGGACCCGTCTTATTTGACTTGTGGGAGTGGGGACCTTGGTGCTTGCTTTTTAAGCACTGGTTGGGAAGCCAAACTGCCCCCCTTCATCAGACTGGCTTCCGCCTGGGAAGTGGCCAACCGACCCTACCCTGGGGGATCAGCAGAAGCGTGGGGGCATAGGCTCCCTCCCAGCACCCTGAATGGTGGACTCTAGTGAAGATACCTGGTCGACAGAACACATACAGCGGCCCTGAGTTTCCCAAACAAAAGTAAAAGTTAAATAATGTCTTGTTGGTCCTTCTTTTGAGTTTTGGGTACAGTGAATTTTGAGGTGTGTGAAATGGAAGCTTTGCACTAAGGGTTTTAGCTTACTGCACATTAGGGTTCTGCTATTGAGTGAAGGTATTGCTTCCCCAAACAGTTACCTTCCCTGCCATGGTTGTGATCCCAGTCATTGTTGGGATGGGTTTTCTGTCTATGGTTCCTGATGCCATGTGTTGGTCCAACTACCTGACCCCTGTTATGTTGGTGCAGCATGGACTAACTTCCCAGCTGCTGAGTGTATGGTACATTCAGGTTTTTCTAGGCTCAGTTTAGTGGATGAAAAGTTTGCGGGGCTGGACCTGTCTCATTGACCTTTGTTTGTGATACACTTTTAGCCGGCCTCTGTCGATCATGTGGCCCATTCTGTAGCAATAACAACATTCTATGAGGCCTGGCTGTTGCCAACCTTCCTGGTTTCTATTGTTATGTCTATATTGAATCCCTCAGAGGTTATGCAGTGGAGCTCCCTCCAGAACTGGTGCCATTTGCACGATTGCAGCCAATGTGGCCCCCTCGAGGGCGGTCTTTTTCAATTTGTGTTGGTCCAACTTAGGGGGATGTCCCTCTGGGCCTGCTCCTGATTTTCCCTGTCCTTTTCCTGTTTCTTCTCGTCACTATGCAATTTGTGAGCCTGTATCTCCCACCAAGGTTTACTGTCTAGGACTACTAGGCTGTCCAAGCCGCTTTATATTTCGGTGAGCAGCCCCCCATTTGAGGATATTGTAAAAGAATGTGACCTGGGGGCCTGTATTGGTCCATGGCTGTCCTGACATGTGTCCCCATTGTTCTCTCATCCTATCCAGAAAGTCTGTTATGGTCTCATTCGCTTTCATGGTTTCTGCCATTAACCCTCCTATATCTGGGCAGTCAAGGAATATTTCCCTCATAAGCATTTATATTTGGTGCCTGTATGAATTGAATGTGGCCCCATCATGCTCAGTGTTTGTCAGGGAGATTGCTGCAATGCAGGCTAGGGCAAAGACAGTGTTGTTCTGCTCGCCGATAAAACTACTTAGCAGATATTTAACATTGCCTACTGCTAGGGTTATTCCTGCGGTGTTCTTCTCAAAGCATGAGATCCATTACCACACCCCATCCATTATGGGTGACAGTTTGGCTCTTAGCCCTTCCTTATCCATCTTACCCCCTGGCACATAGATGATCCCTGATATGTCCTTCTGCAGCACTGGGCATATTGTTGTTTTGGACATCTCCACTGGTTTCCCCTCAACATAACGTTACCATCTACATAGACAATCTTGCATGTACGGGAAGTTCCACTTGGGGTCCCCCCTTCCATGCCGGATGAAGTCTTTCGCAACTGCTATATCCTATGGTTCTATCATACTGGCCACACCTTCGGTCCAGCGGGCTAGCAGGTGACAAAATGGTCATGCAAAGATCTTGCCTTCCTCTCAAGCTACTATCTCTCTTGGAGATAGTTTGACTGTCCTGCACCTTCAGGAGGAGCAGCCAACATCTTTGTCACTGCTCTCCTAGTGACAGGCAGAGGTGCCATCTTGGTTCCCTGCATCTAAGGCAAGTTTGCACCAGTCTACCTTGGTCTCTAACTTCCTGGCAAGCCCCTCTCCTATGTTGGGGCACTGGTGAGGCTCAGACCCCAGCAAAAAAGCCTCTCCTCTAATTCTACTTCGGATTCTTCCTCAACTGGGGCTCTGTACCTACCCCTGCTCACCTCAGGAGGAGTGCATGCTGCTCTACTTTCTCATTGTGCTTCCAGGGTTCAAGCTCTCTCTCGCTCCCTCCTTAGCTCGCGCCTTTCCTCTACATCCTGCCTAGATTGCCTCTTTTGTTCTGAGCTATGCTCTGTTCTTCTTGGTTGGGACTTGCCCTTAAAGTCACTTTCTGTTGATTCCTCTGCTACCTTAGCCTGCACTATGGCTCCCGCCTCTTCATCGGATCCTGGAGGACTTGGACCACTTTCCTCACCTCTGCTAATTGTCTCACTGTCCTGTACCTCTATGAATCTCCCTGTCACTAGGGGGCGTTCCTCAGAACCAGTGGGAGTGCATGTTTTCTGTGTCACTGAGGTTCGGTGGGCTGAACGCTATGGACGGGGGAAGGTCAAGCTTCGGGGAGCTCTAGCACTGGACTGGGTGGTTCTGGGATTGCCTGAGCTTGTTGGACTGTTAGTCTGTCATGCCTAGACTTAACAGCTTGTTGTTTGGTAGGGGCCCCTTGGGCTCCCTCGACCAGTAGCTTGGTTAAATCTAATGCAGAGATAGCAGGCATCTGGTAGAGCACCTCCATTACTGCATATGGTGGGAGAGGTGCGGACGCCTTGCTTTCTGACTGTGGGGTAATGGTATTGGTATGGCCCCCCTCGAAGCTGGACCAAAATTCTAATAATGCTTCTCTCCTGTCCTTCTTTTGCCCTGTTTATTTTGTCTGTATGTGTGTTCTTATGTGCTCAATTATTTTAGTGTCAAAGGTTCCCTCTTTTGGCCAGGGAAACGTGTGTGCCTTACTGTGTCTGCGCAGTTTGTGGCCAAACTTTTTTTAGCCTTTGTGGGAAACCTGTTTCGCTTATGCTTTAGGGGCAATTCCATGATAAATTTTGACAGTTTTTTAGGGGACAATTCGCTTCTAGTTTTTATCGTTTTAGGGACTCTTAAGATATGCGTGTCTAATTTTTCGGGTTTTTAGGGAATCTTTAGCTTTTCCTCTGGTAGTGGGGAAATACATACACGGGGATTACTAGTCCTACTCTAGTAATGGGGAAATCTATATACACGGAGATTGCTAGATCTAATTAGCTCAGCGGTATTTACAGATGCATCAACTTGAACATTTAACAAACACAAATAACAATGCATTTGAAGGGTCCTAGCCTAGAAGAAAATGCAATTTTTAATTCAAACTTCATGAAATTTGGCATCAAAATAGCAAGCTTTACTTTGGTATCAGATTGCAATTTGTGAGAATTAGCAACGTCTTCACGTAGCACATTGAGTTATCAACAAAATACAATACTCAAGACAAAACGCAGTTGCCTTAATTTACCAACACCACAATATAAAACTGACATCATTTCAACTAGCACAATGAAAAACTGACAAAGCACTAAGTGATGACTTTGTAAAAGATACCTTAGCCCGCTCCTAGGGCATGCTTTCCTGTGTGTGACCAGGGGAAGCTCTGCAAGGTACACAGAATTGAGTGAGCTTGACAATCTTGTAGATATCGGCTCCAGGCTAGAGATAACAACAATTTATGTAGAGAACAAAATGAATACCTTTTATACCACAGACACTTCTTGGCCAAACACAAGCAATGCCTAATGTCCTAGATCACAATTTTTGTTTTCCCTAATGTCTGAATCACACACCATATATCACACCCAGGGGTCAGGCGTATCATCTGTGTCATGCCCAGCAGTCCAAGCGAACACACATCTCACTTCTTTCAGATACCAACAGTGTTAAGAAACCAGTAGCACTGAGAAAACCCTTTTAGACTAAAAATAAGATTGAGGTGTGGGCCCTATATCATACCCAGAACCTATGCGTACTATCTGTGTCATGCCCAGCGCTCCAATCAGTGAGGCCTCAGCCTTATACTGTATTACATCCAAGGCCTGTGTATACCACCTACATCACGCCCAGCTCTCCAAGCGGTAGACACCTTGCAAAATTGAAATGCCAGCCCCATATCACACCCCTATGAATACTATCTGATATCTGTGTCACATCCAGGTGCCAAGCAACAAAACAATGTTCAAACAATTAAAAAAACATTCACCTTTTTAGCGTGTTGACTATAAAAAAGGTGACTTCCAGAGGTTACGTTTCTTCCTAATTTGCCATATGCCAAATTCTAGGATTAAGGCTCTGATGTAGTCTCTTACCCTTCTAACAGTGGCTTCAGGATGGACTTCTGTCCCAAGGATTCAGCAGAACTTCCAACTGATTTCAGTGTTTGCTCACCTTTTCTTGTTGAGCTAATGTGAATCCGTCTGGGCAGAGTCCACTTCCTTTGGTCACAGTCGGGTCCGAGAAACCAATCAGCTCTTATCTCATCTCAGTGCCAAATGTGAATGTGAATTTACCTTAAAAAACAAAAGACAAGAAGACAAGAGGTGTCTGGCAAAACAGGAACAGTTTGTTTAGTAGTTACAGAACCGGGGTCTGAGGGCTGTGTCAAAGTACATGGCTTCTGCGTGGTGTTTTATACATTTTTTTGGGTACAATGAAACACTTATTAAATTCCTTTGGAGGTGAAGAATGTTAACAGTTGTCATGGAGTCATAAATAAGGTCCTGATAACAATTGCAGGTGAGCCTCGACCTTGCATGGACACAATGTGGGCCTGCAAGTACGTATCGAGATGTCCAGCCTGAGGGGTACTTGGTTGCTGCGTTTTGCTGTGCGTGCTGTGTTCTGACTGGTTACGTGTTCCTAACTACATGTGGTATCTAACTTTATGGTGTTCTTAGGAATGCATGCAGCCCTCTGGCCATGTGTGTTTTATTGGGACCAATCTCCTGGGACCATTGTGGTGTCACTGTGCCGATCTGTGGAATTTGATTTAGGTTTCCTGTTTGAGTGTTTGTCTGCCAGCTACATGCCACCCCACCTGTGACCTGTCAGTCAGTAACCTCAAACCTATGTTTCAGAGCCTGCCGGATTATGTACCTTTGTGCCGGGGTGGAGGAGAGTTCATGACAGGAGAAACTAATAATGGGGATGCAACTTTCTTCTTGTATATATATGAATGGAATAGCTGATGTTGAGGCACACAACAATACAATGTTAACATTACGAGCTCTAATATTCAATTACCTCGCACCTACATGAGGCTCATACACAGGACACTGAATCACAAGCACACATTATGCATAAATTATGCACACAAACAAATAATCTCTCTATAGATAGCAGATAACTACATAGGTATATAGATAACTGAAATTGATGGCAAGAAGGCCACCTTCATTACCATGTTTATCAAGGGACCCAAGAAAGGGAAAGGCTGCTCCCGAAAGAACTTCCAGGACAATCTGTTGGATCTCGTTGGGCACTAACTAAAATGTTGGATATGGCCGGGGAGGCCCATAGTCCTCTCAGAGGGAGGGTGTAGAGGAAGAGGGGCAACAAGCTGTGTTTTTTGAGCAACATCAATAGAACCCTCTTTTACTGAGTGATGATGTTACTTGTTGATTATAATTTCCCCTATGCTGGTGGAGCTGGCCACCTTGGAGACCCGCACAGTGGCAGATGGAGTCCTCTTCAGAGAGCAGTTTGTGAAAGACTTTGGTAAATTTGATACCACCTTCTTCTCATCGGATAAAGCCTACAAATCCATAAAGCCAGGTGCTCTTCTGACTATCCTTATTCCCCAGCTTTCTAGAAGTTCCAAGAAAACCACCAATGCTAGTTTCAGGAAGCAGAGATTATTTGAAAGCGTATTTATGACCAGAGGTGTCAGCCTTGGACATGAGAAAGGATCCTTTTGCAGTGTGGCCAGGTAGAACCTCTGGTAAGGAGTACTCCTTATTCCCATCTAAAAGTGGGAGGGTGCTTGGGTCTCTTCCCAGCCAAATTGAGGGAATTCACCGGAGATGTTTGGGTGTTTCAGACAATTTCAGTTTTCCAAATAAAGTTCTACAGAACTCTGGAATGGAGGGAAAGGCCATGACTGCTTGTCTTCTCGGAGGCAGACAACCTTATATTCTCTCAATTCACTCTTAGACAAAGGGGTCATCGTCCCCTCAACTTTCCATCCATGCAGGTTTTTCTTGTCTTAGTTAAGAAGAATGACAAAGGCTTAATTCTGGTGATCAGTTTGAGGGAGTTCAACAGTTGGGTTGTGTACCACCATTTAAGATGGAAGGTCTCCATCTCTTGCAAACTTCCTGCTACTGGGCAACTGGATGGTGAGGTTAGACCTCAAAGACACCTACTTCATGGTCCCAATCTATTCTCCTCATGACAGGTTCCTACAGTTCATTGGGCAGGCCAAGTGTTCCATTCGTGGTTCTTCCAGTCGACCTCTCTTTCACTCCTTGGTGCTTCACTGAGGTGCTGAAGCCAGCTGTAAAGAGATTACGGTCCTTGCTGATAAGGAAGACATTCTCCTGCTACACCAGGACCCTTCTTTTCTCCAAGACATCTGTGGATTTCTTTCTCCCTTCTGCAGGTCCCTGGCTTCAATAGCAAAGAGCAGAAGTTCCAGCTTGCTCAATCACAGCAATTTTGCTTCCTTGGCTTCCTCATTAACTCAGTTCAGCGGATGCTCAAGTTCCCTAACAAGAACATAACTCTCACCAGGAAGGAGCTGTAAAGGGGTTTGAAGGCAGAATCTCTCTCCCTCAAATATCTGGACAGAATTGTGGGGCTCCTGGTGTCTTCAATTCAGGCAGTTTTTCCTGGCCCCTTGCATTATCAGACTCTTCAACATCTGAAAGCATCCCATCTGCACAAAGGCCTCTTTTATACTGCAAGCATTCACTTGTCAGATGAGGTCAGAACAAAACTCCAGTAGTGGATAGATCACATAATGGTGTGGAATGGCAGGGCTGTATTCCACTCTCCCCAAGACATTGTGATTGACGTTGTGATTAAATCGCACGTGAGCCTGTTTGACTGGGGGGCTTGCCATGGGCATGTTGCCCCCAAAGGCTCTTGGTTGGAGCAGGAAAGTGGGTTGCACATCACTTGCTTAGAACTACTTGCTAGATCCTTCATAGTGTATGCACCCATAGGAGAGAAGATGTCTTTCTCCTGCCTCCAAAGATAGACAATATATCTATGGTGTAGTATATCAACTACCTTGGTGGAATAAGATCAAACATTCTGGTGGGTCTTGCCAAGGGCGTTTTAGCATTTCTGCCTCAACCACAAGATTTCAGTCATGGTGGAGTACTTTCCAGGTAAGTTCAACAGAAACAAGTGGGATATCTGCCAGGTAGAACTCCCTATATCAATCATAACTGTCTTTGTTCTCCAGTTGGAGGTCTGACCCTTTGGTATTGCCCACTTACACTTTCATTCAAGACTGGAGTCACTTTAGGGGTATGCTTTTCCCCTTTTCTCAATGATAACCAGGATGATGGCACAAGTTCGAAGTCAGTTACCTTCGCTGATTTTGGTGACATTGGTTTGGAGATCACAAGTGTGATTTCCAGTTCTTCATGAACTTTCTATGGATTGTCCAAACTTATTTTCCCAGAATCTGAATATTCTGACAGATGTCTACAGGAGTTTACACCCATTGGTATTGAGCGGGTTGCTCTGTTTCATGGCTTGACAGATTATGGATGCTGGGATATCCAGACCTATCAGAACAGGCTTCAGAGCGCATTCATAGGGCATGGGCAGCCTTTACCAGCAAACATCATAGCTCGACTTGACGCAGATGGTCCCATTGGTGTGTGCAATGGTACATGGGGCAGATGAAGTGCACATCTTGAATTTCCTTTTGGAATTGCTCCATCAACACAGTCAGATCAGCAATGTCGACTGGGAGCCTCTCAATAGGATTCAGGTGAGAGAACATTCTTTGGTTTGTCACCTCCTGGGGGGGTGAGGCTGTGTAGGTCCTTGAATGTAAGTATTCACACCTGTTGGAAGTCAATGTGGTTTTATGCCTGTTGGAGTCTTGGCGGGACCACAGGTGTTTGCCAAGAAAATAACTAACAGGTAAGCTGGCAAAGCTTTTGTGCTTAATTGAATGTAAAATGGTGTGAGATGTGAGAGCAGTGGATGTCTCTTCAAGAATGTTACCTCCGAAGGAGTCACTTTCAAAGTATTTTAAACCACTAAGACCAAAGTTTGTACAGTGCATTAGGCGGCTTTCACAGATAACCCAAAGCTGTGTGTGATACGTTGTATCAGGGCCACCAAAGATTCGTCAGAAGATGTTATACCCATTGGTATGACTCAATTGCTAATTTCTCTGAAGAAACCATTTAAAGCAGTGTCTTCCCCTGCTATTCGCAGTTAGGTCCGATAGGTGATTTCAGAAGCAGGCATTAATACCTCTGTATTTGTTGTCCATTCCGTAAGAGGAGACCTGGCTTCTAAAGCGTTTGCAAAACAGGGGGACTTGGAGGACATCCTCTGATCAGTTGATTGGTCATCAGATTCCATGTTCAAAACTTTTTATTTCAAACCAGTGTTGGGGTGGCATCATTGGTAGGCAGTAAGTTGGAACAAGCATAATCCGAGCCTTCAGTTCTGAAACAGAATTCAAAATTTCCTAGCTATCGAGAAGGAACATTTCAGTTCTACTATGGACAAGGATGACAGGATTATCCCACCCGAAGGAAGCCTGCACCTATTTAGCCTCCCTGTACATTATTTGAGACATTGCCTCCTTTCTGATCAGTAGTCTGGGTTCATCTTTTTCATGTATTCAGTAGTTGTTGACAGTCATTGAACTAGTTCAAAGAAAATGTTGCTGGTTTGCTTGCTCAGTTTCTACAAAAGAATTTACTTCTTAAATTTTGTTCTGTATGGTGAACTCAAGTAACGCCATATTTTGCCTTCCAGGGGATGAGCAGAAATAAGATCATCTGTGGAAAATGGCTGGTTGTGGAGTTTGTCGCTCGAAGAATGAGGAAGTACATTTCCTTGAGCATGTTATCACCTACTGCTTGATTGTCATGATTGTTGAACTAGAAAGTTTCCCTAGGACTCATGGGATTTATAGTTCTTCGTGTTTTCTGGTTTACATTACATTGAACAAAGGGTTGCAAAGCTCAAATAAATAAAGAAAGAAAGCATAACCACTGCCTCTATGTCCCTAATAGAATTGAATCTTTCCTTCACAACACATTCCAAGTCAAAACTATACATCAGATTGCACCACTTTGGTGACTTTGCACAGATTCAAAGTTTTGATAAATCTGGCCCTGAGTGTGCATGCCTGGCCTGCCCAGTCTTAACCTTCATACTTACAGGCAGTTGGTGGCAATCACACTGCAAAATAATCACTCTCTCTCCTTGCTTCACCTTATTTTTTCTACTTTACCCTTCTTTCTTAATTGCTTTCTCTCTCTTTCCCTGTGGTTCTATGTTCCTACATCCTTTTGCTCAATCTTACCCTTTTAACTCCCATTTGTCCAACTCACCTCTTTCACAATATGCCCAAAATATATTCACTGAATTTCACCTTTTTCTGCCACTCTCTCATGACATTGCCTCTATGAAAGTCTCTGTTCCTACCACCATATCTGTCACTCTCATTCTCTTCTCTTTACCTCAAATCTCTCTGCACCTCATCCCTCCCTGTGAACCATGCTGCTCTTTTCCTTCTGACTCCCCTGTATCTACCCTCCATCCATTTCACCTCTCACACAATCCTATCTCTGTCTTTACCCTACTTCTCTGTCTCCCTCATCATGTCTCCATTATCTTAACTCTCTCTATTTTCTCTCAGCCCTTTCAACTGCTTCCTCCCACCTCTCTATCTCATTTTACTCTCTACCTCACATCACCCTCACTCCCTCACCTTTCTCTCCCCCACGGCCCTCTCTTTCACTAACACACGTCTTAATTGACCCCACCATTAGTTCACTTTCAAACTTTCTCTTTCTTTCATTCTACCTCTGTTTCCTTTCCATTTCCTCTTTAAATATCGTATTCCTTTCTGGCTACCTCATCTCTCCTAACTCTAGCAACTCCTCTCTCTCTTTCTTTCTCGCACACAGACAAGCATATCTCTCTCTCCCAGGACCCCGTTCTCTATTTCAACTCAAGTCCTCTACCTCAACAATTTTTCTCTGTCTTCTTCTTTATAGATTTCTCTACCTCACTGTCTCTTCCTTTTGCACCACTCCCCATTTCTATTTCCATCATTCACCTGTCTCTCTACCTTTCTCTCTTCCCATCTACTCTCTTTCTCTGACTTGTTTCCATATATCTCTTCTTATTTTGCTTGCTCTCTGTCTACCTTGATCACTTTTGTTTCCTCATTTTTCTCTACTGCCTACTTCTTCCTATTGCTGCTTTTATCCCCCTATGCATTTCTTTTTCTAGATTGTCAAATTCCTTTTACTCAGCAGCTTCACATGTATCCATCAAACCAGTTAAATGCACACATATAAGGACAAGAAGAGAGACAAGGCAGGGGAAGAGAAATTAGAAGAAAATTATCAGTTTTCAACAAATTTGAATGAAAAAAATTCACATAAATACAATTAGATTTTAACTGTTTTCAGCACGAACGCCAGTTAAGAAGGGGGATGTAAATGTGAATACAAGTATCTCTCAACTAAACTTACAATTTCAAGTCCTATGTGCATATCTCTTATTTTAACATTATACACAAGTCCCCTATACATCTAACAAGTCACCGTTGACATGTTTTCCAAGGGGTGTCCGAAATGTGTTTATTCTGCTTTTGCATAATGACGCACATTTTTGGGACACTTAGGTGAGTTAGTAATAAATATGTAAAATCCCAAACCGGCATTTGATGCTATATTTTAGCGTGGACAGCTTTCTTGCATCAATTGTTGCCACGAGGACACATTTTGCGCTAAAACATATATCAAAAACACAAGTGCTGCAAGCACAGCTACTCACTGTCTGGTTATTCGTAAGGTTCCAGTGGATACATGCTAAATGTTTGGCATTAGCAGCATGTAATTATGTGATGTGACATAACAGCATAATTTCACATAAAAAGTAATACGAGATTATTGACATTATGCAAGATTAGGGCAGCGTAACGGAATTTTCACCAGGGCCTTAGTCCTACAAGGTGAGATAACTACCTTCACATAAAATGATGTTGTTGCAAGTAAAAAAATCAGGCCCAAGCTCAAAAAGAATTTGCTTTATCAATGCCTTTTCAAGCTTTCTTTTGATGCTATTTGGCTGTGGGCACCAGACAGCTTAACCATTCAGTTGGTTTTGTGTCCCCACTTTTCTGAAGGTTTAGCACATAATTCTATATTGTTTAACATCACAAAGACTTGAATGGACTGAAAAGGGGATATAAATTAAAAATTATACTAACAGGAGGCCACAAAAAAATCTGTCCCGTGGTCCCACAAATCCCTTAAATGTTACTACATAGAATTATTTTCGTAAGGTCCTGTTGCGTCCCTACTGGTACAAATTTCAGTAAGAAAACTACACTGGGCGAGATTTACAAGAAGTGGTGCAGTGTGGCTGCTGCAACAAAATTGACAGTGCTGTGCTGCACCACTTCTAAAATGCAGGGATCCCCTGTATTTACAATAATACAGCGCACCCCTGTGTACTCCCTAGCACCGTCCCTAAAGTTGCTGCCAATCGTCAATGCAGCCACTCTTGTGCAATGGTGCAAGGATGGCTGCGTTGAGGGGGAGATTGTTTTTGTGCAGGAAGTGACATCTTCCTGCACAAAAACAATCTTTTATGGTGATTTGCTCTTTCCATGTGTGCAGCGGAATGCAGCACACATAGAAAGAGCAAAAAACGAGGAGAAATGAAAGCATTTCTCCTCGTTGCACCATGCTAACGCCACCCCTGGAGTGGTGTTGGATTTTGGTGCTACCTCAGATTAATGAAATCTCATAAATCTGGGGCAGCGTCAAAAAGCAATGAGTGTTGTTGTGGAACGCCCACAGCAATACCCATTGCAGGCCCCTTCCAAGCAAAGTGCTGCATGTGGAGGGGCCATATTTACAAAGTGACAACAAGCCATAATGTCACCTTGTAAATACAGCACACTGCACAGCGCCAACGGAGTATCACAAAAAGTGACGCTCAGGTGGCGCTATGACCTTATAACTCTGGCCCACTGTATGGAGATAATCGTGCTTTTGTAGGTATCCAAACTTGCCATCTCTTGAGTTTCTAATAACCATAAACGTTATTAGAAACTGTTAGACCTGACAGCCTTAGGGTGGTCACTCCTAACTTTTTGCCTGCCTGCCTCCCTCCACTTTTTAGATACTGTTTTTGCTTTTTTTTTAGACCCTGGGCACTTTACCACTGCTGACCAGTGCTTAAGGTCATATGCTCGCTCCCTTTAAACTTGGTAACATTGGATGATACTCAATTGGACTATTTAATTTACTTATAAGTCCCTAGTACAGTGCACTATATGTGCCCAGGGCCTGTAGATTAAATGCTACTGGTGGGCCTGCATTACTGATGTGCCACCCACTTCAGTGGCCGCTTAAACTTGTCTCAGGCCTGCCATTGCAAGGCCTGTGTGTGCAGTTTCCCTGTCAATTCGACTTGGCATTTAAAAGTACTTGCCAAGCCTAAAACTCAATTTTTTCTACATATAAGACACCCCTAAGGTATGCCCTAGGTAACCCAGAGGGCAGGGTACTGTGTAGGCAAAAGGCAGGGCATGTACCTGTGTAGTTTACTTGTCCTGGTAGTGTAAAACTCCTAAATTCGTTTTTACACTGCTGTGAGGCCTGCTCCCTTCATAGGCTCACATTGGGGCTGCCCTCATACATTGTTTGAGAGGTAGCTGCTGATCTGATAGGAGTAGGAAGGTAATATTTAGCATGGCCAGAATGGTGATATAAAATCCTGCAGACTGGTGAAGTTGTATTTAATATTACTATTTTAGAAATACCACTTTTAGAAAGTGAGCCTTTATCTGCACTTAAATCTTTCTGTGCCTAGCAATCCACATCTGGCTGGGTTTAGTTGACAGCATTCACGCAGACACACCCCAAAAACAGGATACTCAGCCTCACTTGCATATATCTGCATTTTGAATGGGTCTTCCTGGGCTGGGAGGGTGGAGGGCCTGCCTTCATCCAAAGGACTGCTACACCCCCTACTGGGACCCTGGCAGACAGGATGGAACTGAAAGGGGACCTCTTGCACTTCTAAGCCACTCTTTAAAGTCTCCCCCACTTCAAAGGCACATTTGGGTATATACACAGGGCCTCTTCCTAGATAACCTATATAGTTATAAGAAGTCCTTGGACTTTTCTCCCTGAGGTTGCCTCTCACCTCCTTGTCCATTGGTTGGTGGATAAGATTAGTCACATATCAGGCTACTGTGTCTGACAGAACTGAGTTTACCGATCTTGGGTGGTAGATATTTTCAGGGTCTAGCATGTCCGCAGGCTCTGCTGATCCTCCCGCTCCTATTTTAGAGGGAGAAGAATCTCATTTGGAATGCTTAGGGCTGCATTTCAGCTTCCAATGTCTGCTGGGCTAAGGTTTGTCAGGATCATCTTGATTCAGGAGGTAGGTCTTCCCTGCCATCTATAGTTTCAGAAAGAGGATGACTCTCATCAGCGGCAGAGGTAGAGTCATGCACGAAGCGGGTTAGCATGTGACTGGCCCAGAGCTTCACTACACTATCCAGAGACGCTCAAAGAAGTCTCATGGAAGAGAAGCCAACCCTACAGGTGTAGCCAAAGCAGGTGATTTGGGCACTTCTTAACATTCTTGAGGCCACCAGGGTCCTAGGTCTTCTCCCAAAGGGTTTGCTGGGGGTCCATGCTGCATTGCACAGCCATCACCATTAGCTGTCTAACCAGGGTTCTGCATTGTACAGCTATTATCATTAGTTGTCTGGTCAGGCGCTTCAAAGCCACAGACACAGCCCACTGTAGGGATGCCTCAGCTGCATTCACAATGTCCTTGTTTAGAGAAAGTGAGTGGAATGCGGTCTTCCCCGGGACTGAGAGGAAACCTTCTCTCCATGCGCCTTCTATTTGCATTCAGAGACTCTAAGATTTACACTTGCTGTGGTAAAGTGAAAGAGAGCAGGGGGAAGGGGACTTGTTGATCCCAGAAAGAATAATAAGTGCCCAGATATACAAAGGCCTAGAGCTGGTCAGGCCCATACAGGCCAAAGGGAGCCCACTAAGGAAAAGCATTGACTTTTTCCTTTTTATTAATCTTTGGTAGGGCCTTATATTGGATTTGGCATATGAGTGTGTGGTCCCAGGAGAACTTCTCCCGGTGGTGCAAACAAAAACAAAAATCTACAAAAAAACATAATGTATGCAATATTATATACAACTAATATAAAATAAATTAAAAATCACTTACCTTACTCAATGTTTTGCAGCACATCTTGTTCTGCAGCCTGTACTCTGAGCGCAAAGCCCACAGCCAACTCTCTCATCCAATCAAGATGATGTTTTCAGTCTGTTAAGCAGCATGAATAAAGTGCTGATTGGATGGAGCGGGCCAACTCCACCCTCCAAAAGGCACTGTAGGCCTGTGCCTGCTCTCCAACCCAGCTGTCCAAGACAAGAGTGTAGTGGAGTACAGTGCAATGGCATTCAGTGGCATAAAGAAGAGTGAAGTGTCATAGAGTGAAGTGGTGTAGAGAAAAACGGCAGAGAGTTTAGTGGCAAAAAGTGCAGAGCTGCAGAGTAGACTGTCATATAGTGCTGTGGTGCATAATAGAATGGCATGGAGTGCATTGGCATGGAATGCAGTAGAGTGGTGCAAATTAGAGTGGTGTAAAGAGCAGTGGCTTAGAGTACAGTGGTGTAGAGTATAACAGAGTGCCATGGAGTGCAGTGACATAGAGTACAATGACCTAGAGTGCAATGGCTTATAGTGCTGTTGTGTAGACTGCAGTGGTGCAGAGAAGATTGGCATAGAGTGCATTGGTTTTGAGTAAAGTGGAATACAGTGGAGTGATGCAGAGCAGAGTGCGGTGTTACAGAGTAGAGTTCAGTGACACAGATTAGAGTGGTGCACAGTTTAGTGGGGAAGAGTGGAGTGGCACAGAGTGGAGTGCCACAGAGTGAAGTAGCATAGTGTTGATTGTTTTAGAGTAGAGTGGAGTGGTACACAGTAGGGTACAGTAGAGCAGAGTGGCGTGGCGTGGAGTGCAAAGTAGATCAGAGTGGCATAGAGTGGATTGGCATAGAGTGCACTGGCATAGTGTGGAGTGCTTCTGAGTAGAGTTAATTGTAGTTGAGTGCAGTAGCATAGAGTGCAGTGTTGCAGAGTAGAGTGGTGCAGAGTGGAGTGGTATAGAGTGTAGTAGCGAAAAGTGCATTGGTGCATAGTAGAAGAGTGTGTGATAGAGTACATTGGCATAGACTGGTGTAAAGTAGAAGGGCAATGAGTGAAGTGGAGTAAGGTAGAGTGGTGCAGAGAAGAGTGCAGTGATGTGGAGTTGTGCAGAGTAGAGTGAGGTGATGGAAAGTGAAGTTTGAATGGTATGGTAGCATACCGCTATTACAGACAGTTCAACTGAAATGACCATTACATTTGCACAGATATACAGTTTTATTGATAAAAATATACAGTACACAATTGATGAAGTGTGGAAATTTAATCATCTAACGTATGATTTATTTTGATTGTATTAAAATATTTAATTCCACCACACTTCATAATTACCCCAAAATGTGCTTCATTTGTGATTTTCTAATTCTGTGCTTTACTAGTTCTACACAGTTCATGTAAAGACATGAATAAACCATCACACAGGCTTCCTCAAGCACATCCCCAGTAGCCAGCATGATTGTCACATAAATCCTCTCACTTAGAAGTCAGAGAAAGAAAAGTAAACACCAAGCTCCCTTGAAGAGAGAGCCTGACATTTGACCTCTGTCTTTGAGTCCACAACAAATGTGATGAGATAAGAACAGGATTTAAAAGCCTATTTATAGAAATCCAGTGCTAGTGGAAGAATACATTAAATACGGTTTGGGCAACAGAAGGGAGGAACTCCAGCTGGACAGCCTAAAACAAATAGAGCCGGGAAATAAAAAGCAAGCACTTTAGAGTTAAAAACTACAACGCCATTGGTAAGCACCGGGCAGAATGCATTCCCATGGAACTTTTCCAAATGTCCCCAAGATGTTAGCAAACCAGGCAGCTGTGCTTTCCAGTAGGCTTCGACTTAAATAGAGTACTAAACTATAGTCCATTTTACCAGAGGAAAAACCAAAGAACATCAGTGGCCATTTGCTTTATTTTCATTTATTATTTGCAGTTTTGTATGCACGATCAAGACCTGATAAGTGTCAGAGAGAAATACATATATACACGCACTGTGTCTGTCCATTGTGTGGGTTGCTGGACTGTGTTACGTCAAATTTCTATCAAAGCCACTGATGTAACTAGACTAAAATCGTCACATTCCGGTCATTAGTTACCTTAGGCACTTCACTGTTCACAAGGAGAGTGTTTGATAGTGGTCTAACTAGTGGAGATTATAAACTGCACACTGCTTCGATATACAGTATTCCCATCCTTCTGTAGATGATGGGGAATTGGTGCAAGGCAATTCAGTAATAGCTCAGGTAAAAATATTAAAATTGAAAGCAAATTCATCTAGAGGATCCCGTCCTTAGAATATAATGGTTAACCTATTTAAACTGTATTCCAAACAATGTGCTCGTACATTAGTCACTTTATTTGAAATAGTCTCAAATCCGTACTCTTTCCGGCAGTGTAGAAGAAAAGGGAAAGACCCCCAAAAAACAGAAGATTATTTTTATCCAACAACTGCTATCTTATAGCTCTTTTGGATTCAAAGGGTAATTTATTTATGTTTTAAACTGGTGTAACAGAAGTTAAGGAATGTGGATTGTCTCTAAGTGCAAGCTACCCAAGCATCCCTAGAAGGGCCTCCAAGATGTACAGATGTACAATGTAATGAATGACAATCTACCGGTGAGCATCTGATGCCCTGTGCTTTCGTCGAAGCTTGCATTGTTGTTTCCTTGGTTATAGTGCAGCCTTCCATAGAACCGACTGGCCAAAGTTTTTGAAAAAACTCATAGAGTTAGAAATTAATTCAACACTGTTGCACGAATACGTGCAATTCGTTGATATAAATGGATAGGTGAAGCTACAGACACCGAGAAAATCCCGACATCCTGCAGATGCAAGCAAAGGTATGTTGCATTAACCTGTATGTTGCAGATATGACCCATCACTTTGCTAAATATAAATGCTACCCTCCCCTTGCTTGCTTGGGTACAACACAAGTCTCATTCCTGACATTTGCAAACGATCTGATTTTAAGGGGCCAGCCAGTGCTGAGGAAAGAAAACAGTTCTTTTCGCACTCCTTCATTTTTAACAATCACCAACATTAGACGTTCTTGAATGTTTGATGATAGCTAGGGCTTTCAGATCGATTGTGAAATTATGTACCAGAAGGTCCCTTTAACAGATCTGACCCCTGTAGATCTACAACGTTTGATTAATCCATTAATGGGATATATCACTTTCTTTAAAGTGATTGTGGATTCTTCTCAAACTAAAGGTCTGTCATTTGGGGGTGGAAAAACTAAATTTACTTGGTGTGCAACAACATTGACATTGAAGATGTTTCCTAAATACAGGGAATTGAAATGTGACCTTTTCACAGGGGATGAGCATTTCAAGATCTTAAAAAATGGTGATTAGAAGCTGCATGGGCCCAGCAAAGTTCAATAAGAAATGTTCTGTGGGTTCTGTAGTATCCCAAAGGTATATGAAACAAATATTGTCTCCTGCTAGCGCGTCTGACCTTTATAAGTAAACTTAGCAACACATATTTGGAAAAACATCTAACTATGGCTCTATCAAAACAGCGCAGTTGGTACCTAGAAAGAAAAAGCAAATATGCATGGTAATCACAGTTAGAATATACCTATCCTCTGGGGGATCAGCAAAGCAGAATCAGTCTTCGTCCTGAGGACATCAGTTTGATTGGCAAGGCATCAGGCTTCAGCATCAGAAATTAAAATGGCAATGTCATTTAAGCATTAAAGTTAAGCACGTTTCTAGTAAAGACGCATATGAAATAATAACCTCTCGGTCAGGAAAAATATGGGCAGAATGAGCCAGAATGTCGGAATTAATATCTTCTTTCCCTGGAGCGTCGTTATATTAAAGCTACCTAAACAATCCCCTTATAACCTATTGGTCAGTTAATCGTATGTCCCATAAAACTAATATCCCAAATCTATGAATTCTAATATTTCTCCATTCTTATATTTCTGATTGGTTCGTCTTGCGATGTCCTCATCATCCGGCTTGTCAGGTAACAATATTGTTGCAGCTTACACTCTAGTCATTATCTTCATTGATCCTGTCCTGGGAAAGTCAGCCTCACACACATTATGTTGCATTAGCAAGAACATCATCTCCTAGCAGTCATTTCACACAAAAAGCTTCTGTTATGAGCACATTTAAACAATACAATAGACATTTCACAGTTTAATGCACTTGGTCAGCATTTTTATTAAATTCTAAGAAATACAGCTTTACATGAGGCCTGATAAAATAGGCCAAGACACTCGCTAAGTGAAGGCCTACAATCAATTAAAGCTAAAGCGTACTTCATAACTCACAATATGACATATTACTGCATTAGTCTAACATATATGCAATATTTCATAAGTATTAATCATTGATTAGTAAATTTTGTGGCCATTCTACTTGATCACATTTTCAAATGTGTGCATTATTTTTCTATGTTATTACATTTTCTACATAAACTAATTATTCAAAATACATAAACATTCATTAATATTTTTTATTAAAGCACCTGCGTTAGCACTCCTACACATGCCCCCGCACTCATACACTCACACCACCCATCCAGACCAACACACCTCGCTTGACTCTCAGCAGACACTTGTGTGCATGATCCTCAAAACCTGCTCTCTCAGCAAACACTCTTTCGAAATCTGGGCAACAGTGCACCAGACCTCTTTTTCCTGATGGAAACATGGCTGCACTTATTGTCGTCTCCTGACATTGCCTTGGCCATACCGGCAGGATGCAAAATTGCACGCCAAGACTGTCTTCACAACTGAGAAAGGACTCACAATTATCTACAAATCCACCATGAAATGCAACACAACTACAGACTCAAACATCCCCTTCATGAAATATGTGCACTTCAGCCTCCAAACAAGCAGTAGCTTCACCCTGAAAGGTACCCTAACATACAGACCACCAGGCCCATGAACAAACTTCAGCAGCCTTATCTCGGACTTCATCGGGCTCCCCTCACCATCAATTCCAAGGACTTCATACTATTCTGAAACTTCAATTTGCACCTGGAAGACCCCACCCGTTCCTCCTCCACTGACCTCTTGAAAGCCTGAGTGAGCACTTTTCTAGCTTGTCACAGACCCCACAAACATCGGAGGATGCACCCTAGATCCTATCTTCACCTCAGACAGCAACAATAAATGCAACTCCAACTCATCGTTCACTTGGACTGACCACTCCATCATACACTTCCAAATCTCCACACCACAAGCCAAAGCACCCACCAGCATCAGCCTGCCCAGCCAAAAGTGGAACAAAATAACAGAAGCTGACTGGCGCAACGCTTTGGAAATGGACCAACGCAACACCACCAACAACCTTGACAAGGATATCACCAACTTCAATCAGTGGAGCAAGACCTGTGCAGACTCACTAGCACCTATCGAAATTCATAAACATTACGGAACCAATCGACAGGCCACCTAATACATAAATGAGCTCTGGGGCTCAAAAAAAGATACTACAAGCAGCTGGGAAGAAAATGGAGATCTAACCATGAAGATGATGGCAGAGCTACCTACAAGGCCACCCTCAAGCAGTACCACATTCTCCTGAGTAATATCAAGAGAAGAACCCTTACTGAATGGATTGAGTCTAGTTCCAGCTACTGCAAAGAGATCGCCTCTATAATCAAGGAGTTCGTCACCCTAGAGGCCAGAGCCAACTCATCACTCATCCTCAGGAACTCTCTGACAAACTTTCCAACTTCATCACAGAAAAATTGAAAAGATCTATAGTAACTTTGAACAACAACCCAACCCCAAGGACATCATCACCAATCTGCCCACCGCCAGCCAAGACACTCGCCTAACCAACTCAAGAACACTGAATGAGTGAGGCACCATTGCAATCATGAATACTGCCCACTATGGGTCCACAACAGACTCTTGCCCCATCACATCTACAACATGGGAGGACGACTGACAGCAAAATCCTCACCGACATAATCAATACCTCCATTGTATCTGCCACCTTTCCCAAAGACTGGAGACATGCAGCAGTCATGGCCCGCCTCAAAAAATCTTAGGCCGACCCCAGCGAGATGAGTGACTTCTATCCTAGCTCCCTGCTCGCATACCCAGCCAAAGTGATAGAGTAGACAATCAACCAACAACTTACTAACCACCTTGAACTCCACAACCTACTTGAGCACACCCAGACCAGTTTTTGAAAAGACCATAGCACGGAGACTCGACTCATCATTGCCTCAGATGAGACCCGAAGCATACTGGAACGTGGAGAAATGGCTGTCCTTATACCGCTTGACCTCTCAGCAGCGTTCAATACCATATGGCACTGTGGCCTCATCAGAAGAATGCACAACAAAGGCATCCAAGGTCCAACTGCTGGAAATTGGGTCTCTAGTTGGCAGAGGTATGCACCCTGTCACAGTAGGGACAACAATCCTATTCAGGGTAAGTCAGTTACACTCTCTAAATTCCCCTGTGCTCACGCTCTACAAGCTTGGTGCAAAGCAGTCAGGATTAATTTGAGGCAATGTGTAAAGTATTTGTGCAACACTTAATTTACAGTAACCCAGTGAAAGACACCACAAAAAGACCCAACACCAGTTAAGAACAATAGAGAATATTTATCTGAGTAAAACAAGACCAGAAGGACAAATATTCAATAAGTAGAAGTCAAGATATGAATTTGTAAAGAATAAACTGCAATGTAGTGCTTAAAAGTCAATAGCGTTAAAGGGTTACTTGTGGTCATGCTAGGCTGGGGTAAATCCAAAGTTCAGGCCGACCACGATGGAGGGGAGTCTGGCTACTGGACCCTCACAAGGTCTGGTGAAAAAGTACCATGCATGCTGTTAGAAATTGGGTCTCTAGTTGGCAGTCAGTTTACACTCTGTCCAAGTAGAGACCCTGACTCTAGTCAGTGTAAGGGAGTCACACACCTAACCTAAGATAACCCCTGTTCACACCCTTGGTAGCTTGGCACAAGCTGTCAGGCTTATCTCAGAGGCAATGTGTAAAGTATTTTCACAAAGACATACAGTAACACAGTGAAAACACCACAAAAGTACTATACACCAGTTAAGAAAAATAGCAAATATTTATCTAAATCAAACAAGACCAAAAAAACAAAAATCTAACATACACAAGTAAAGATATCATGTCTTAAAGTAAAAAAAAAGGAGTCTTAATCCATAAGAATCAATGGATGTGTTGTTTTAGTACTTGGTATGTGTGAAAAATAAGGCTGCAGGGGCGAGAGTGCATTGATTCCTTACTCGCAAATGAGGCCATGCATCGATTCTTTCCCCTCCAGGTAAGCAATACGTGTGTGTCGCTTTCCAGACAGGCAGCCTCAGGTCCATGCCATAATGTTGACATTTTGGCATCCAGGGACGACGCATGGAAAATCCGGATGCAATGTAACAAAGAAGTCAGACTGAGCTGGCGATGCGTCGATTTCTACAGCCGCAAGGCAGGTGCTACATCAATTCTACAGCCACAAGGCAGATGCTGCCTCGATTTTACAGCACAGTGATGTGATGCGTAAATTTTTCTGCCACTCAGCTCCGGTGCGTGGATTTTCACTGAGGTTTTACCAGCTTCGCATTCCATGGGCATGGGGACTGGATATGGCGCCACTTGGCAAGTCAGGGGTCTCAGCAAGAGTGACCAGGTGCTGGTAGTTGAAGTCTTTGATGTCCCTGAGACTTCTTAACAGGTGACAAGCTCAGTTCAAGCCCTTGGAGAATCTTCACAAGCAGGATACAGAGCAAAGTCCAGTTTTGTCCTCTCTAAGCCAGAATAAGCAACTGCAGGCCAGCCCAGCAAAGTACACAAAGCAAAGGGGCAGTACTCCTCCTCACAGCTCTTCAGCTATTCTCCATGGCAGAGGTTCCTCTTGATCCAGAAGTGTTCTACAATTGTGGGGTCAGGAGTACAATATTTATACTCATTTCTGCCTTTGAAGTAGGTAAACCTCAACGGAAAGTCTTTGTAGTGCACAAGACCCTGCTTCTTCCTTGCTCTGCCCCAGCCACACCCTAGGGGTTTGGAGACTGTATTTTGTGAGGTCATGCATAGCCCTTTCAAGTGCAGGTGTTGGGTACTCCCTCCAACTCTAGCCCAGAAAGACCCATCAAGATATGCAGGACACACCTCAGCTCCCATTGTGTTACTGTCTAGAGTGAATTCACAAACAGCCCAACTAGCACTCTGACCCAGTCGTGGATTCAGCAGCCAAGCAGAGGCACAGAATGATTAAGCAAGAAAACGCTCACTTTCTAACAGTGTCATTTTCAAACACACATCTAAAAAGCAATATTACCAAAAGATGTATTTTTAAGTTGTGAGTTCAGAGACCCCAAACTCCAAATCTCTATCTGCTCCCTCTGTGAAATTACACTTAAGAGGTAATCTGAGGCAATCCCCATGTTAACACATGGGATAGATAGGCCTTGCAATAGTGAAAAACAAATTTGGCAGTATTTCGCTATCAGGAAATGTAAAACACACCAGTACATGTACTACCTTTTAAATACACTGCACTCTGCCATGGGCTGCCTTGGGCCTACCTTAGGGTGACATATGTAGTAAAAGGAAAGGTTTAGGCCCGGCAAGGGGGGGCACTTGCCAGGTCGAACCGGCAGTTCCAAACTGCCCATACAGACACTGCAGTGGCAGTTCTGAGACATGTTTACAGGGCTACTCATGTGGGCGGCACAATCAGTGCTCCGGCCAACTAATAGCATTTGATTTACAGGCCCTGGTCACCTCTAGTGCACTTTACTAGGAACTTACTAGTAAATTAAATATGCCAATCAGGGATAATCAATCATAGTCACATTTAGATAGAGAGCACCTGCACTTTAGCACTGGTCAGGAGTGGTAAAGTGCCCAGAATACCAAAACCAGCAAAAATGAAATCTAGCACACTGTCAAAAATACAGGAGGCAGAGGCAAAAAGGCAGGGGAAACCACACCAAGGATGCCAGGTCTAGCACAGGCGATGTGTCATCATCGAGTCGCACAGTGATATCCTCGGAACGGCAGTACGTAGTCAAACCTTGCAGTTGGGCCCTGTGTTGTTGTTGAATCAGTACTGTGTGAGCATTTAAGGGCATTGCATCAGTTCTGAGTTGTGCAATGGACTCGATGCATTTATTTTTTAAGTAACATAGCCACAGAGTCTACTCTTAAGGCCCAGGACTGGATTAGCACCTCGTGGTTGGGCAGGACTCACAGTGGGCAGGAGCTGAAGCAGAGTTGAGGGAAGACTTTGGTGGCCCTAAGACTTCCAGAACAGGAGGCAAGCCAGCAAGCCCTTGGGGCTACTTGGTTCTGGGGATGAAGAGATGCAGGTACAGTCCTTCTCACTTCCAAGGGAGAAGGGCAGCAGGGCAGGCAAAGAAAAGCAGGAGTCCAGCAAAGTCAAGCAGAGCTCCTGCAGAGGAGAAGTTCTTTCAGCAGCACAGCAGTCATTTTTCCTGGCAGATTATTCTCAGGTCCAGAAGTGCACTGATTTGGTAGGGCCAGAATTTGAGTTCTTATACCCAGTGGTACCTTTCAAGTGGGGTGACTTCAAAGAGGGGCTTTGAAGTGCACACAGATCCTCCCTGCCTTGTCTTCAAATGCACTACAGGGGGTTATGGAGCTCTTTGTGTGGGAACAAGCACAGTCCTATTCAGGTGCAAGTATCAGTTCTTACCTCCCACTTAGCTCAGGAAAGCCCATCAGCCTGGCGATAGGCCATCAGGATGTGAATGACACACTTCAGCTCCATCTGTGTGTAACTGTCTAGAGAGAATGCACAAAGTCCAGCTGTCACCTCACCCAGACATGTATTGGAGGCAGGCAGTGGGCACAGAGGGCTTACGAACAGAAGATGACAAATTTCTAAAAGTGGCTTTTTTAAAGTTGTAAACCCAACTTAACCATTAAAGAGGATTTATTATTACAAGTCCATAGGTGGTTGTATTCCTTCTCAATCAGGAATTACATGTAATAAATGTATCAAGGAATTAACAATGCTGTCCTATGAGAGGGATAGTTCTCACAGTAGTGAAAAACAAATTTAGGGGGTTTTCACTACAAATATGTAAACCTCAGAAGCACATGTACTACATTTTACTTACACAGCACCCTGCCCTGTGGGCTACTTAGGGGCCACTTCAGGGGTGTCTTATGTGTAATAAGAGGGGAATTTAAGATGTGGCAAGGTGTTTCGAAATACCAAGGCGACATGGCAGTGAAACTGCACCCACAAATTCTGCAGTGGCTGACCTGAGACATGTTTAAAGGGCCATTTAAGTGGGTGGCATAATCAATGCTGTAGCATTTAATTTACGGTACTCTGGGCGCAAAAAGTGCATTCTACTAGGGACTTACAAGTAAATTAAATATGCCTATTGCGGATACACAAATGTTACCATGTTTTAGGGAGGAGAGCAGGAGAGGACATGCATTTTAGCACTGGTTAGCAGTGATAAAGTGCCAAGAGTCCTAAGGCAAACATAAAAAGATCGGCAAAAATGAGGCAAATCAGGCAAAATGTTTGGGGGAAGACCATCCTAAGACTGTCAGGTCTAACATCGGCCCTCAACCCAGTATATTCCCTCCTCACAGGAAGAACACAGAAAGTTAGACTCCCACCCTACACATCAGAAGCCAAGAACTTTATCTGTGGACTCCCATAGCCCAAAATTTACATGTCACCATTCACCAACGTCATCAGAGCAGACAGCATCTCCATCATTTTCTACGGCTATAGCACCCACCTCATCTTTTCAATGTCCGACAAGTCCACCACCATCAGAACCAACATCACTAAATGCATGATCAACATAGTAGAGTGGATGAAAACCAACTGCCTGAAACGTAACTCTGACAAGACCGAAGGGTTGATTTTGGAAACAGGAACTCTCCCTGGGACTCCACCGGGTGGCTTTCAGAGCTGGATTCCACACCTACACCAACCAACGACTCAAGAAACCCGGGTCTCATCCTAGACGACAAAAAAACATGGCAGCACAGTTAAATGCAGTCAGCTCCTCCTGCTTCCGTATACTCTGCATGATTTGTACAACCTTCAAATGGATTCCCAGTAATTCAATATGTACTGTCACTCAAGCTCTCATAACAAAAAGACTAGACTAAGGCAATGTTCTTTATGCCAGAATCTCTAAACATCTTCTCCACTGGCTTCAGACCATCCGGAACACCACAGCAAGACTTATCCTAGCAAGACACATCATCCCACATCTCAAAGAGCTCCACTCGCTGCCTGTACACAAACTGCCAATTCAAACTCCTCACACATGCATTCAGGGCACTGCACAACATAGTACAAGCATACCTAAATAGCAGCCTTCACTTCCACCAACCAGACACCTGCGCTCAGCCTCACTCTCACTCGCACAAACTCTTGTGCCCTCAAAAACATAATGGGAGGTATAGCTTTCTCACACATTGCACTCAAAGCCTGGAATGACCTCCTTCTAGACGTTACGGCCTCCTCCTCACTTCTTGAATTCCACAGGAAGCGGAAGACCTATGGTCTTCAACTAATTACCTGTGGCTGACTCACTCCTGCAGATCCACACCTATACACATGCTCCACTGCATGGATACCCTACTGGTGATAAGCCACGCTTTAGGAATCCAGAAAACATAACAGCAAGCACTCCAAGGTAGTTGTACTCGCATGCTAGCATTATGGATTAGGAGGACCTTGGAGCACCAGATCAGTAAGAAACATGTATGAACAACAATATTTAGATTAATATGATCTCTCTATGGACAGGGAACTTTTTAATATATATCCCTTAAGGAACTGACACACAAAAACATGGTAAGCAGGGTGACCTTTATGCTTTAGAGAAATCGAAAGTTGGATCTGCCTTAAACAGAATATTTTAGCATACATGTTCCACAAACATACCTTGCATCAGGGTTGACTGCTTTTACTAGAGCTCTATGCGTCAGAATACACACTCATCAACTTTATAAATTGGATTGCAGGGGCATAGGAAAGTTTCAAAATATTCCCAAAAAGACCTATTGCATTTGTAATCTAGATGATGAGACATTAGTGCACATTATTACAACCTGAGTCGTATTAGATACACTGAGATTTTGGTATAATGTTGTAGTTTTAAACAAACTAAGACACACATCCGCCGTTGAACGTTTAAACTTTGTTTAACAAACAAAGTCGTTCATGGTTGTAAAGTTGTTACACAATAATGAAACTAATCATTTTATTAAAAAATTGCTAATTTGTTTAGAAGTGTGTTTGTAGGTGTTGCAGCGGCCTTTCACTATGATACTAGTTTCTGTGTGAGGGGACCACTGCATGTCAATAATGAATCATGCTTCTGCTAGCTAGGACAATGTTTTATAGTCAAATATGTGTTTACATTTCTGTCAATACTTCTGTTTCCTCAATGCAGAAAATCATTTAACAAACTTAATAAGCTATCTAATTATTAAATTGCCATTTTTACATTAATCATTTTAGAATAAATGGTATGTCAAATAATTTTAGCTCATCCTCCACCTCACTCTGTCTAAGGCTTTAACTTTACTTAAATAACCCACAGCAAAGACATTCTAATTATAGATATGGCAACAAAAATCTATAGGCGGTGAAATAACCTGGGATTACACTGGAAGAATACTGCAAAAGAGAGCGAGAAGTACAGGTCACCTGGAGAACAGCATCAACTGAAAACTCTTTGGTGTCACAATGGGTACTTAGTCACGTTACCTCCCTGAATGAAAGCATGTGGTTACAGAGAGATAACATACAACCTGCAAATCCAAAGTTAGTGTAACCACAAACATGTACATAAATAAAAATACCACTAACAACAACGATTGTCGTGTCCCTTTAACGTTCTGTCATTAAAAGAGCACTACAAATGACTGTTTCTGCAAGAGAGTTCTACAAGAAAATCATTAGATGTAGCAATATAATTTCGACACAGGGAAATGACAGATTGATATGTCTGACAATGTAATACATTAAAAATGACTTAAGAATTTCATGTCATGACTGGGGATGTCTTTCAAAAGAGGAAATAACCTTCGATATCACTCAGTAAGGACATGCAAACCCAAAATGACATCGAAGTTCACTGCAGCGACATGAGGCTTTTACAAAGTGTGCTATCTGAATAGTGTCAACTGTACAGTATTATAATATGCGTAAAATACTTCCTTTAAGCAGAGAATCGAGCAGCCGCTTATTTGTCCTTATGCATTCTGCATTTATCAATGTTATATATGGAATTATATGCTCATGTCATCTCCACATACTGGAAAAGTATCCTAGAAATGTCTGAAGGCTGATCGCAACAACTTGATTATCCGCTGCTGCTCTGCTGATGTCCTACTTATGAATTATGACATTACTCTACTGTTAAACTTTTCATCCTTGGCGTGGTCTCCCTTAACTGTTTGCCTCTGTTTCCCAGGTTGTTGATGTGTGCTGGACTCTGATTTTGCTGTTTTTGTCACTCTGGGGACTTTACCACTGCTAACCAGTGCTAAAGTGCAAACGCTCCTTTACAAAATGAGTATGTAATTGGTTTATCCATGATTGCCATATTTGATTTATTAGTAAGTCCCTAGTACAGTGCACTAGAGGTGCCCAGGACCTGCAAATCAAATGCTACTAGTGGGCTTGCATCACTGGTTGTGCCACCCACATAAGCAGCTCTGTAATCATGTCTCAGGCCTGCCACTGCAGTGTCTATGTGTGCGGTTTTAACTGTAAATCCGACTTGGCAAGGGTACCCACTTGCCAGACCTAAACCTTCCCTTTTCTTACATATCAGACACCCCTAAGGTAGGCCCTATGTAGCCCCAAGGGCAGGGTGCAGTGTATGGTTAAGGTAGGACATACAGTAATGTGTTTTATATGTCCTGACAGTGAAATATTGCTAAATTTGTTTTTCACTCTTGTAAGGCCTGTCCCTCTCATAGGTTAACCTGGGGGCTACCTTTAAATCTGATTAAAGTGTAGATTCTCTTTGGGAGCGGATGGACATGTGATGTTTGGGATCTCTGAGCTCGCAATTTAAAAATACATCTTTTAGTAAAGATGACTTTAAGATTGTGTGTTTCCAAATGCCACTTTTAGAAAGTGAGCATTTTCTTGCTTATACCATTTTTGTGACTGTGCCTGTTTGTGGATTCCCTCTCTGGGTCAGTTTGACAGTTGGGCTGGTTGCACCTCACACTAGAAAGTGACACAAAGGGAGCTGGGGTGTAGTCTGCATTTCCTGATGAGCCATCTGTGCTAGAAGGGCGGGGAGGAGTGGTCACTCACACCTGAAAGGGCTGTACCTGCCCTCACACAATGCAGTCTCTAACCCCCTGGTGAGTGTCTGGGGCCTGGTCTGGGCAAGGCAGGACTTCACATTCAAAAGAGACTTTACTTTGAAGTAGGCCTACTTCAAAGGAGAAAATGGGTATAAGAAATCACCAACTTTAGAACACTTCTGGAAACCAAGCGGAATCTCTGCCTGGAGAAGAGCTGAAGAGCTGAGGAAGAAGAGCTGCCCTGCCTGTGACTGTGCTTTGTGGAGCTATCCTGCAGTTGCTGCTTCTGCCAGAGAAAGAGGGCAGAGACTGGACTTTGTGTGCCTTCCATCTTGAGAATATCTCCAAGGGCTTGATTTAGAGCTTGCATCCTGTTGTTTGAAGTCTCAGGGACAGCAGAGACTTCTCTCTGCCGGCACCTGAAGTCCCTGGAGAGACTTTTACTCTGCCCTGTGGTGCCCATCCAGTTCCTGGGACCCTGAAAGGAAAAGCTGGCAGCCTAAGAGGAAGAAATCCACACACAGAATGCCGTGTGGGGAAAAGATCGACGCAACTCCGATCTGCGGCTGAAGAAACAACGCGCCGCCGGCTTTGCCGCTAAAAATCAACGCTCACCTGCAGAGGGACCAAAGAATCGACGCACAGAGCAGGAGAAACGACGTGCAGCATCGATGATGGAGGCTGGGAGATCACAACCTGCACTGCATGGTTTTCGGATCATTGTGAGGCTGGATTTCCGACGCAAATACCGCTGGGCGTGCAAAAACAACGCAAGGCCTGCCTGGACCCGAGTGTGCTCACTGGATCGACGCATCGCTCTCCTGCGGAGAGAAGAAATTACGTGCCCCGACCCGACGAAAGGAGAAACGACGCAAGGTACATTTTCACGTTAACAGTGTGTGTGTTTAAAACTATATAAAGACTCTTTTTGCTTTTTAATTGATAACTTGACTTGTGCATTGTGGATTTTTGTCGTTTTGGTCTTGTTTTGATTAGATAACTATTTCCTATTGTTCTAAACCTGTGTTGTGTCATTTTGTAGTGTTTTCATTAAGTTACTGTGTGTGTTGGTACAAATACTTTGCACCTAGCACTCTAAAGTTAAGCCTGCTGCTCGTGCCAAGCTACCAAGAGGGTAAGCAAGGGTTAGCTGAGGGTGATTCTCTTTTACCCTGACTAGAGTGAGGGTCCTTGCTTGGACAGAGGGTAACCTGACTGCCAACCAAAGACCCCATTTCTAACATACACAATACTGAAAGTGGCTCCACCTGAAACTGTAACTCTTGATCATCGGGGACAAGAGGTTGAATCACTAGAAAGTCGCCCTTGAGTACACCCCCTCTGATCTTCATGCACTATATATACTATGACCGAGGATTCGGAAGAAAACCTTTACATCAAAGTTCAGGAGTAGCTTGGTCTGTATCACACAACAGCGGCCCACACCTTGCTGCCCGAGCACAGATCTTCTGCTTAAAGCTCACTGACCCTGACTGAGGGCTTTCAGCCTTATCTGCCTCGTTTCTACTGCTTCTGCCTCGTTTTCTACTGCTTTTTGCCTCGTTTCTACTTCTTTTTGCATCGTTTTCTACTGCTTTCCTAGTGCTCATTGCTTCCTTTTCTAAGACTTTTTGCCTCGTATTTTTTCTTGCTTTTTTCCTCAGTTTCTACTGTTTTAGCTTGTTTCCTGTTGATTGTTGCTGCTCTCAACTGCTTTATACCTTTCGCTTTTTCAGCACATTTCTGCTGCCCCTCTGTGATCCAGTTCCCCACCTCCCACAAGCCCCACCCACTCCCACTTAGCGACTCTCCCTCCTCCCAGGACCTACTAAATGGAAGCCACAGCACAACCCCATTGAGCAGGTGCTTGACCCACCTCCCCCTTATTCCTCAGAGTAGCTGGTCTTCCGCTTGCTGCACGCCAACCCTGCCAGAGGGCCTTCAGCCTTGCTTGCATCGTTTCTACTGCTTTTGCCTTATTTTCTGCAGCTCTTTGCCTCATTTCTACTGCCTTTGTCTCATTTTTTTATATTTTCCTACTGCTTGCTGCCTCCTTTCCTACTATTTTTCTACCTCTTTTTGCCTTGTTTGTCTACTGCTTTTCACCTTGTTTGCTACAATTATAGCTTGTTTTCCATTGTATTTTGTTGCTCTCTTCTGCTTTTTGCCTTTTACTTTTTCCTGTCCATTTCTGCCACCTCTTTGCGATTTCACTCCCACCTCCTGCAAGCACCACCCACCGCCATTCAGTGCACCTCCCTCCTCCCAGGACCTAAATAGTGGAGGCTGCAGCACAACCCCAATGAGTAGGACCCTGACCCAGCTCCCCTTTGCTGCCCAGAGCAGCAATTCTTCTGCTTGCAGCTTGCTGACCCTGCCTAAGGGCCTTCAGCTTTGTCTGCCTCATTTCTACTGCTATTGCCTCATTTTCTATTGCTCTGTGCCTTGTTTCTACTGCTTTTTGCCTAGTTTTCCACTGCTTTCCTACTGCTTCTTGCCTCCTTTTCTACTGTTTTTTGCCTCATTTTCTACTGTTTTTGGCTTGTTTTCCATTGTTTTTTGCTGCTCTCTATTGCCTTTTGCTTTTTCCCTCCTGTTTCCACCACCTGTCTGTGATCCCACTTCTCGCCTCTCCCAAGCACTGCCCACCTCAACCCAGCGCCTCTTCCTCCCCCAAGACCTACTTAATAGAGGTCGCAAAGTGACTCCATTGAGCAGGTCCCTGACCCAGCTCCCCCTTGCTGCCTAGAGGAGCAGGTGTTCCCCTTGCTACCTGCCAACCATGCCTGAGGGCCTTCAGCCTTGTCTGCCTCCTTTCTACTGCTTTTTACCTCATTTTCTACTGCTTTACTTATGATTATTGTCTCATTTTCTACTGCTTTCCTACTGCTTTCCCCTTGTTTTTCTATTGCTTTTTGCCTGATTATCTACTTTTTTTAGCTTGTTTTCTGTCATATTTTGCTGCTCGCTACTGATTTTTGCCTTTTGCTTCTTGCCGCCTTTTTCTGTTGCTTCTCTGTGATCCCTCTTCCCACAGGCCCCTTCTACCACCAACCAGCAACACTCCCTCGACCCAGGACCTACTTATTGGAGGCCACAGTGCAAGCACGCTGAGGATGGGTGCAGTGGGCACGGTGTGCCAGCAACAGGAACCCATGTTCTCCTGCCCACCATACATACACTGCCACTGAGTTATGAGCCCTGGACCCCAGACTCTGAAACAGCAACTGCTGTCGCACCTGCCCATGATCAACAGTAGGACCTTTTTCCTGCAAGCACTGTTCCTTCTCCTGCAACCCCGGAGCACCTGCATGCACGCCGACCACCACCATGCCGACCACTAATGGGTCAGAGCAACTTGACTGCCTCCTCCTCAACATAGATCACTTTGCAAGTATGCCACCGAAATCTGGGACATCATCACCACCCTCTCCCTCGATGTCATCTTCCTCACGGAGACCTGGCTTACCCCTGCATTGGCTCCTGACATCGCCTCAGCAACACCCGGTGGTTACAAGATAGCAGACTGGGACTGCATCAACAAACACAAAGACCTGATCACCATCTTAACCAAAGAAAACATCCCTGCACCACCACAGCAGATGAAACCACACAATCAATGAACCATCTCAATTTTAAACTCCAAACAGATGGCAAATCCACCATCAGGGGCACCCTCACAGATCTACAGGACCATGCCCCAGCTTCTGCAACACCATTCCTGGCTTAATTGCACTCCTTGCCATTGACCCCAAGGACCACATCTTCCTTGGTGAACTCAAATTCTACCTCAACGACTTCACCTATACCAACACCGCCAACCTCCTCAAAAGCGTGAACATCAGCCTCACCCAAATTGTATAGTTATCAGCCCTACACACAAAGCAGGACACACGCTTGACCCCATCTTCACAGTCAGCGACAGAGTGAAGTGCAGTCATGTTACCGAACTCACCAGGAGAGACCACGACCATTGTCCACTTTGTCATCACCAGACCCGTCCGGTACCACCACAGAGCCACCCAGTGCCCTCGCCACAGCTGGAGCAAAGTGTCAGAGATCCAGTGGACCGATGTCCTCAAGATTTCCCAACCTTACACTGCAACCAACCTAGAACAAGCTGTCAAGGACTTTACCACCAGGATCACTGACTGTGCCTACAGAGTCGCCCCCATCAAGCCCAGCAACTGCAAAAAAATCCACCAAACAGGCCAGATGGCACACCATCGAATTGAAAACCGTGAAACGTGACTTCAGCGACTAGAAAGGAAATGGCACATCAGCAAGTAATCCGCAGACAGAGACACCTTCAAGATAGCCCTCAACCACAACCACCAGCCTTGGTGGATCACATTGAAGGCAGCTCCAACTACAGCTCTTCAACATTGTGAGAGAGTTCTCCAACCCCCTAGTCATAGAAAACTTCATCAACTCTTCCCAGGAACTTTGATATCCTTCCATTACAAGATCTCCACCAGTTACAAGAACTTTAAACCCCAGCATACCCCCTCCAACCTGTTCGGCCACCTCGCTCCCATAAACACAAGACCCAACCACATACCTACAATCTAGGTCAGCTTACCACGAGAACAACACAGCAATAATGAACTCCATCCACAGACCCCGGTCCTCACCACAGTTACAACCTCAGGAGCAAGAAAGTCAGCAGCAAGCTCATCACTCTTTTCAATGCCTCTGTTACCACTCACCACGGCCACCCTCCCCTGAGAATGGAAACATACAGAAGTCAAACCCATTCACAAGAAACTGTCTGCCGACACAAGTCACAAACTACACTTCCATCTCTTTGCTCCCCTTTCCTCCCAAAGTACTCAAAAAAGCCATTAACCATTAACTCTCGAAACACCTAGAGAACAACCATCGTTGGACACCTCCCCATCTGGATTCCACACCAACGGCAGCACTGAAACCATCCTTATCGCTGCCACAGATGACATCAGAACTCTCCTCGACCAAGGAGAAATGGCAGCCCTCATCCTCCTTGACCTCTCAACAGTGTTCAACACCATATCCCCCCACACCTTGATTAAAAGACTACATCACATAGGAATCCAAGGAGATGCCCTCAAGTGGATCACCTCCTTCTTCACTGAAAGAACCCAGAGAGTCCGGCTACCACAGTTCAACTTGGAATCCAAGAATATCATCTACAGCATTCCTCAGGCTTGTCCTCCAACCCGACTCTGTTCAACAACTAAATAACCCCCATGGCCAACATCATCAGAGCCTGTAGAATAAACATAATTTCCTACCACAAATGACACCCTTCTCATTCTCTTGCTCTCAGTAGACCACACCACCATGAGAGCCAACGTCTGCAGCTGTCTGACGAACATCGCTCACTGGATGAAAAATAACTGCCTGAAACTCAGTGGAGACAAAACGCAAGTAGTGATCTTTGTGACCAACACCTCCCATTGAATAACTGCTGGTGGCCCCCAGAACTAGGACCCTCACCCACACTGACAAACCAAGCTCATAATTTCCGTATTATACTGGACAGCAAACTCACCATGAAAACCCAGATCAGCGCAGTCTCATTGCTTGCTTCCTCACTCCTCACATGCTCCAGAAAATCTTCAAATGGCTCCACATCAACACCAGATGCACTGTCACTCAAGCCCTAGTCACTAACCGCCTGGAGTATGGCAACGTACAATACGAAGGAATCACTATCAACCTCCTGAAGAGACTGCAAATCAAAGGGAACTCTGTGGCCAGACTCATCCTTGACCTCCCCAAATGGACCCACATCACCCCTCACCTAAAGAATCTGCACTGGCTCCCCATACTAATTCAATTAAATTCAAGATGCTGATCCACACCTACAAAGCCCTCCTCATTCGAGGACCAACCTAAATCAACCACCACCTAAACTTCCACCAAAACCTGCGCTCTGTCTCCCCTCATGCACGCCTTTGCATCCGCCTAACTAACAGGGGACAACACTCCTTCTCCTACCTCACAGCTAAAACCTGTAATGACTTCCCCCTGCATCTCCGGACCTCCACCTCTTTCCTAGAATTCTGGAAGGCATTCAAGACTTGGCTGTTCAACTGAGCCCACCAGAAGCAGCACAAACCTCAGCGCCTGGATACCATCATGGGTGATTAACTGCGCTTTATAAACACTGC